>NC_092402.1:39182409-39817281 GCF_030028105.1 Mobula birostris
GCCCAGTCTGAGCACAGAACAAGACCAACTGGTCTCCTGCAACCCCTGCCTGTTCCTAGAAGACCCTGGTCACACAATGCACTGGACTTTGTCACCGGACTCCCTCCGTCCGACAGTAACACTACCGTTCTTACCATAGTGGATCATTTTCCCAAATCAGTCCACTGAGTTCCCCTTCCCAAGCTGCCCTCTGCCAAGGAGACTGCCAACCTGGTGATTCAGCATGTTTTCTGTATTCACGGTCTCCCCATTGAAGTGGTATCTGATAGAAGTTCGTAATTTACCTCCCACTTTTGAAGGGCCTTCTGCAAACTACTTGGGATCAGGGTTAACCTCTCATCTAGGTTTCATCCACAGAGTAATGGCCAGACCGAGCGGGCTAATCAGCAGATGGAGGTGATGCTCCGTTGTGTGACGTCTCAGGAATCTTCCTCTTGGAGTCAGCAACTTCCCTGGGTCGAGTACGCCATTAATATCAGGTTTATCACCATTCCGGTGCTGTCTTGGCTATCAATCCCCCTTATTCGCGACTCAGGAGGAGGAAGTGAGCGTTCCCTCAGCCGAAGCATTTGCCCAGAGGTGTTCACGGACCTGGAGACGAGCCCGAAAGGCACTGCTTCAATCTACAGCCAGAATGAAGCAGCAAGCAGACCATCACCGCATCAAGGACCCCCGTTACCGCCAGGGTCAGAAGGTGTGGTTATCTTCGCGTGACATCCCCTTGAAGGTGGATTCCTGCAAGCTGGCACCACGCTACATTGGACCTTTCCCCATCACCAAGGTGATCAGCCCTTCGGCGGTACATCTAAAACTAACCCCCAACCCTTCGCAGAATCCATCCTACATTCCATGTTTCAAGGATTAAGCCCTTTGTCTGCAGCCCCCTCTGTCCCACCCCCAAGCCCCCTCCCCCTCCCCGTCTCATCGACGGCTCAGAGACCTTCACTGTGCGCCGATTACTGGACGTTCGACGCAGAGGTCGTGGACTGCAATACCTGGTTGATTGGGAGGGCTATGGGCCCAAAGAGTGGTGCTGGGTTCCCACTCGAGATATCCTGGATCCCTCTCTCATTAAGGACTTTCATAGGAGCCATCCCATACCAGCAAGAAGGGTGTCTGGAGACGCCCATGGGGGGGGGGTGGGGAGGTACTGTTAAGGATCTGGCCTGAACACTGGGTCGAAGGGCCTCTGCTGGTAGCTCTGGATCACGACAGTCTTTAATTTCTGTTTTCTTTCACCTGGCCATGTGGGTTCTGGCCCGGCCCCTTTCTTTTTTGGACTTCCTCCAATTACCTGCTTGTCTCCTCATTTGCACCCCCCTGTTTCTAATTTTCACTCATTACCCTGTCCACTTAAACCCTGCCTTGACTAGCATTCTCTGCCAGTTTGTCGCAGTTCTGACCTGTGTCGTTCTAGCCTGTCATTGCGACTTCTGCCAACCGATTTTGCGTTTTGGATTTTGCCCGTTCTTGGACCTGATTTTTGCCTGTGCTCTCTGGATTGTCTGCCCTCGCCTGACCACCTTTCCTGGTTAAGACCTCTGCCCGCCATTTCGGATTCGTGCCTGCCATCTGTTTTTGAAAGACTGTTGCCTTTGTGCTCCCTAATAAATGCTGGTGAAAAAGTATTCATTGGTCTGCACTTGAGTCCCACTGTAACCCGACAAAAATATTCTGCTGCTCCTAATTTGGAGCTTTACAAAAAGAGAGTTGAACTTCAGATGCAACACAGTTTGTTATTAACATCCCCAATTGAAAATCAATTACTTAAAACTAAGAGTCAATTTTATATACATGGTGTTAAATCGGGTAAGTTACTGGCCAATCAATTGAAAACTGCTTTGATTTAAAGTCAGATTATTAAAGTTCGTAAATGGGATGGTACTTTGACGGTTGACCGCGATAAACTTAATAAATCTTTTCAAGAATTCTATACCTCTTTATACCAATCAGAATTTCCTGATGATTCTACCATAATGCATGAATTCTTAAGAAAATTGAATATTCGGAAATTGCCACTTAATGAATGTTTAACATTAGATGCACCCATTACGGAAGAAGAAATAAAGAAAGCAATTTCCTCAATGAATTCTGGTAAAGCACCCGGCCTGGATGGGTACACAGTAGAATTTTTAAAATCTTTTTCAAGTCTACTTTCTCCTTGGTTATGTAGAATTTTTAAGGATGCCTTATTTGTAGGTAAATTACCACAATCTTTTTATGAAACATCTATTTCTATAATTCCTAAAAAAGATAAAGACCCCACTGAATGTGCATCATATAGACCTTTATCCTTGTTAAATGTAGACTCCAAACTTTTTTCCAAAATATTAGCAATTAGATTGGAAAATGTATTGCCACAAATTGTTTCTGATGACCAGACAGGATTTGTTAAAAATCGTTGTTCATATTTTAATATTAGGAGGTTGATGAACATTGTATATACTCCTTCATCTAAAACTCCAGAATGTGTTATTTTGCTTGATGCCAAGAAAGCACTTGATAGAGTTGAATGGGGATATTTATTTAACATCCTTGAGAAATTCAATTTTAGCCCAAATTTCATATCTTGGATTAAATTGATATATCATATAACTTTGTCTTCTGTACTTACTAATAATCAGAGATCCCCCTTTTCTCAGTTTTTTCGAGGTACTGGACAGGGCTGTCCTTTAAGCCCTTCACTATTTGATATTGCCCTGGAGCCCTTGGCAATCGCTCTTAGTGATTCACCCAATATATTTGGCATTATTCGTGGGAATGAAACGCATAAGGTATCATTATATGCAGATGACCTGTTACTATATATCTCTAATCCAGAGAAATCCATCCCTGCAGTAATATTACTACTTGCTCAGTTTAGTAGTTTTTCTGATTATAAATGGAATCTTAATAAGAGTGAGCTTTTCCCATTAAATATGCAAGTTCCAATTTATAGACCATCACCATTTAGACTGGTTAATGATTATTTTACTTATTTGGGTGTTAAAATTACTAAGAAGCATAAGGATCTATTTAAAGTTATTTTTTTTACCCCTAATTGATCATGTTAAACAACTGCTTACTAAATGGTCCCCATTGTCCCTATCATTGATTGGTCGAATCAATGCTATTAAAATGATTATTTTACCTAAATTTCTGTATCTATTTCAGGTGGAACTAATCTTTATCTCTAAATCCTTTTTTGATATTATTGATTCTAAAATTCCTTCATATATATGGCAGAATAAAAATCCTAGATTAAGTAAGAAATATTTAGAGAAATAAAAAAGGACATAACATCACTTGAGAGACCCGTTGTGACAAAATGGGAGCTGATGTATCCTTCCACTTCAACAAAATGGCCCTCCTAAATTAGAAGTTGAACCTTTGAACCTTTATTTGATTTTGAGAAAAGATGGGGCTCATTTGCTCGTTATTATCATTTGAGCTAATTGATAGAATTTTTCCACAATCTATTTGTAAATTTTTTAGTCTATTTTCTTTTCTTGCTGGTGGTTTGATGTTTATTTTAAGAAGCTTTTTGTATGACGCATGACTCCAGGGTTGTACACCTAATGGGTTCTTTTTTTTTTCTCATTTTTCTGCTTAGTAGGGTTTTTTTTTGTTATCACAAATTTTTTTTCATAGACATAGAAACATAGAAAATAGGTGCAGGAGTAGGCCATTCGGCCCTTCGAGTTGCACCGCTATTCAGTATGATCCTGGCTGATCATCCAACTCAGAACCCTGTACCAGCCTTCCCTCCATACCCCCTGATCCCCGTAGCCACAAGGGCCATATCTAACTCCCTCTTAAATATAGTCAATGAACTGGCCTCAACTGTTTCCTGTGGCAGAGAATTCCACAGATTCACCACTCTCTGTGTGAAGAAGTTTTTCCTAATCTCGGTCCTAAAAGGCTTCCCCTCTATCCTCAAACTGTGGCCCCACGTTCTGGACTTCCCCAACATCGGGAACAATCTTCCTGCATCTAGCCTGTCCAATCCCTTTAGGATCTTATACGTTTCAATCAGATCCCCCCTCAATCTTCTAAATTCCAGAGAGTATAACCCTAGTCGATCCAGTCTTTCATCATATGAAAGTCCTGCCGTCCCAGGAATCAATCTGGTGAACCTTCTTTGTACTCCCTCTATGGCAAGAATGTCCTTCCTCAGATTAGGGGACCAAAACTGCACACAATACTCCAGGTGTGGTCTCACCAAGGCCTTGTACAACTGCAGTAGTACCTTCCTGCTCCTGTACTCGAATCCTCTTGCTATGAATGCCAGCATACCATTCGCCTTTTTCACCGCCTGCTGTACCTGCATGCCCACTTTCAATGACTGGTGTATAATGACACCCAGGTCTCGTTGCACCTCCCCTTTTCCTAATTGGCCACCATTCAGATAATAATCTGTTTTCCTGTTCTTGCCACCAAAGTGGATAACCTCACATTTATCCACATTAAATTGCATCTGCCACGAATTTGCCCACTCACCTAACCTATCCAAGTCACCCTGCATCCTCTTAGCATCCTCCTCACAGCTAACACTGCCGCCTAGCTTCGTGTCATCCGCAAACTTGGAGATGCTGCATTTAATTCCCTCATCTAAGTCATTAATATATATTGTAAACAACTGGGGTCCCAGCAGTGAGCCTTGCGGTACCCCACCCGTCACTGCCTGGCATTCTGAAAAGGTCCCGTTTATTCGCACTCTTTGCTTCCTGTCTGCCAACCAATTCTCTATCCACATCAATACCTTACCCCCAATACCGTGTGCTTTAAGTTTGCACACTAATCTCCTGTGTGGGACCTTGTCAAAAGCCTTTTGAAAATCCAAATATACCACATCCACTGGTTCTCCCCTATCCACTCTACTAGTTACATCCTCAAAAAATTCTATGAGATTCGTCAGACATGATTTTCCTTTCACAAATCCATGCTGACTTTGTCCGATGATTTCACCGCTTTCCAAATGTGCTGTTATCACATCTTTGATAACTGACTCTAGCATTTTCCCCACCACCGACGTTAGGCTAACCGGTCTATAATTCCCCGGTTTCTCTCTCCCTCTTTTTTTAAAAAGCAGGGTTACATTAGCCACCCTCCAATCCTCAGGAACTAGTCCAGAATCTAAAGAGTTTTGAAAAATTATCACTAATGCATCCACTATTTCTTGGGCTACTTCCTTAAGCACTCTGGGATGCAGACCATCTGGCCCTGGGGATTTATCTGCCTTTAATCCCTTCAATTTACCTAACACCACTTCCCTACTAACATGTATTTCCCTCAGTTCCTCCATCTCACTAGACCCTCGGTCCCCTGCTATTTCCGGAAGATTATTTATGTCCTCCTTAGTGAAGACAGAACCAAAGTAGTTATTCAATTGGTCTACCATGTCCTTGTTCCCCATAATCAATTCACCTGTTTCTGTCTGTAGGGGACCTACATTTGTCTTAACCAATCTTTTTCTTTTCACCTATCTATAAAAGCTTTTACAGTCAGTTTTTATGTTCCCTGTCAGTTTTCTCTCATAATCTTTTTTCCCTTTCCTTATTAAGCCCTTTGTCCTCCTCTGCTGGACTCTGAATTTCTCCCAGTCCTCAGGTGAACCGCTTTTTCTGGCTAATTTGTATGCTTCTTCTTTGGAATTGATACTATCCCTAATTTCCCTTGTCAGCCACGGGTGCACTACCTTCCCTGATTTATTCTTTTGCCAAACTGGGATGAACAATTGTTGTAGTTCATCCTTGTGATCTTTAAATGCTTGCCATTGCATATCCACCATCAACCCTTTAAGTATCATTTGCCAGTCTATCTTAACTAATTCACGTCTCATACCTTCAAAGTTACCCTTCTTTAAGTTCAGTACCTTTGTTTCTGAATTAACTATGTCACTGTCCATCTTAATGAAGAATTCCACCATATTATGATCACTCTTACCCAAGGGGCCTCTCACGACAAGATTGCTAATTAACCCTTCCTCATTGCTCAATACCCAGTCTAGAATAGCCTGCTCTCTAGTTGGTTCCTCGACATGTTGGTTCAAAAAACCATCCCGCATACATTCCAAGAAATCTTCTTCCTCAGCACCCTTACCGATTTGGTTCACCCAATCTATATGTAGATCGAAGTCACCCTTTATAACTGCTGTTCCTTTATTGCACGCATTTCTAATTTCCTGTTTAATGCCATCCCCAACCTCACTACTACTGTTAGGTGGCCTGTACACAACTCCCACCAGCATCTTCTGCCCCTTAGTGTTACGCAGCTCTACCCATATCGATTCCACATCTTCCCGGCTTATGTCCTTCCTTTCTATTGTGTTAATCTCTTCTTTAACCAGCAATGCCACCCCACCTCCTTTTCTTTCATGTCTATCCTTCCTGAATATTGAATATCCCTGAACGTTGAGCTCCCATCCTTGGTCACCCTGGAGCCATGTCTCTGTGATCCCAACTATATCGTATTCATTAATAACAATCTGCACTTTTAATTCATCCACCTTGTTACAAATGCTCCTTGCATTGACGCACAAAGCCTTCAGGCTTGCTTTTACAACACTCCTAGCCCTTATACAATTATGTTGAAAAGTGGCCCTTTTTGATTTTTGCCCTGGATTTGCTGGCCTGCCACTTTTACTTTTCACCTTACTACTTTTTGCTTCTACCCTTATTTTACACCCCTCTGTCTCTCTGCACTTGTTCCCATTCCCCTGTTGTGAACTAACATCCTCCCTCCTAGTCTCTTTAATTTGATTCCCACCCCCCAACCATTCTAGTTTAAAGTCACCTCAGTAGCCCTCGCAAATCTCCCCGCCAGGATATTGGTCCCCCTAGGATTCAAGTGTAACCCGTCCTTTTTGTACGGGTCACGCCTGCGCCAAAAGAGGTCCCAATGATCCAAAAACTTGAATCCCTGCCCCCTGCTCCAATCCCTCAGCCACGCATCTATCCTCCACCTCATCGCATTCCTACTCTTACTGTCGCGTAGCACAGGCAGTAATCCCGAGATTATTACCTTTGTAGTCCTTTCTTTCAACTCCCTTCCTAGCTCTCTATATTTTCCTTTCAGGACCTCTTCCCTTTTCCTACCTATGTCATTGGTACCTATATGTACCACGACCTCTGGCTCCTCACCCTCCCACGTCAGGATATCTTGGACATGATCAGAAACATCCCGGACCCCGGCACCAGGGAGGCAAACTACCATCCGGGTCTCTGGACTGCGTCCACAGAATCTCCTATCTGACCCCCTTACTATCGAGTCCCCTATCACAACTGCCCTCCTCTTCCTTGCCCTACCCTTCTGAGCTACAGGGCCGGACTCTGTGCCAGAGGCACGGTCACTGTCGCTTCTCCCGGGTAAGCTGTCCCCCCCCAACAGTACTCAAACAGGAGTACTTATTGTCAAGGGGCACAGCCACAGGAGTACTCTCTAGTACCTGACCCTTCCCCTTCTCCTTCCTAACCATGACCCACTTGTCTGCCTCCCGTGGCTCCGGTGTGACCACCTGCCTGTAACTCCTCTCTATCAACTCCTCACTCTCCCTGACCAGACGAAGGTCATCGAGCTGCAGCTCCAGTTCCCTAACGCGATCCCTTAGGAGCTGCATCTCGGCACACCTGGTGCAGATGTGGACGTCCGGGAGGCTGAGGGACTCCAGGACCTCCCACATCCAGCACCGAGAACAACAAGCTGCCCTCACACTCATACTGCCCCTCTCCTCAAATAACAGCAAAAAATGAATACCAAACTTTCCTCGCCTCTCCCGTTTCCGCTTAAGCCCGTTGAGCCGAAGCCCTTAAGCCTTCACTATGCTGCAGGCTCCCTCCGCAGCCCGCAAACTACACTGCCCGCTGTATAAGGTTCTGTTCCTTTTAAATCTTCCGCGCTTCACTGCCCGACATCACACGCCTGCGCAGTCCCGCCTCTCTGAACGCCTTTCAATCTTTAAGATAATGTCTTTTTTGAGACATTGTAAGTGTTGTTACTTCAATGTACTCATGTTTTTTTTTGTATAATATAACAATAAAAAGATTTGAAAAGAAAGAAATCAAAAAAGGATGGCAGTTTGGCATTGCCGAACTTTAGATTCTATTATTGGACAATTAATATTCGATATCTAACGTTCTGGACACAAGATTTGGATGAAATTCAATGTCCACGATGGGTGAACCTCGAGTGTGAGTCTGTACAGGGGTTCTATTTTAGGGGCTCTGCTTCCCTTTGCACTTACTAAACTGAGTAAACAAATGATTAATCCAATAATTAAACATACAATACGAATATGGTTTCAATTTCGTAAATTTTTTAGATTGAATAAATTTATCCTATCAAGTCCTATTATATCCAATTTTTTCTTTCAACCATCCAGAACAGATCAAGCTTTTCTTTAATGTAAAACGAAGGGAATAATATGTTTTCGTGATTTATTCATGGATAATTGTCCCATGTCCTTTGAACAGCTGTCTAATAAATATAATTTGCCTAGATCACATTTTTTCAGATATTTACAGATTAGAAATTTTTTGAAGGTTATTTAACCTACTTTTCCGATATCACATCAAACCGAAATTACAGAAAATATTTTAGGTTTAATCCCCTCTCAGAAGAGTTTAATAGTAATTGTTTATGATTTAATTATGAAAATACGTTTCGGTATGTCTGATAAAATTAAGAATGAATGGGAAAGAGAACTTCAGGTATCTTTACCCATGGAGAAATGGGAGAAAATTCTCCAACTAGTTAACACTTCTTCAATGTGTGCTAGGCGCACTTTGATACAATTTGAGGTGGTTCATAGGGCCCATATGTGTAAGGATAAGTTAGCTCGTTTTTATGGTTATATAAATCCTGTCTGTGACAGCTGTAATTCTGAGGCAGCTTCCTTGACACACGTGTTCTGGTCTTGCCCTCTTTTGGAAAAATATTGGAAAGACATTTTTGATATTATTTCAGTAGTTTTGCCTATTGATTTACAACCTCATCCTACTACTGCAATTTTTGGATTAGCAATGATAGACTTTAGTCATTTATTCCCTTCAGCTTATCGTTTGATTGCATTTGTTACATTAATAACCAGAAAATCCATTTTATTTAAATGGAAAGATTCTAATCCCCCTACTACATTTCAATGGTTTTCCCAAACTATAACATGTTTAAACTTGGAAAAAATTAGGAGTGCTACAACTGATCCTTCGTTTAAATTTGAAGAAACTTGGAGGCCATTTATTCAACATTTTCATATGATGTAAGCTGACCTTTTCCGAATCCTTTTCAATAACTTTTTGTTTGTGTATAGAGGAGCGGAGTTAATGACAAATAATGATTTTAACTGATGAAATATGGCAGCCCAGCCTTTGTTTTGTTCTGTTTCTTTTAGTGTAGGGGATAAAAACCTTTTTTTTGAATTTTTTATTAAGCGATTGGGAGGTTTAAATTAAATATGTTACTCGGAGACTGTGTCTGTATACGTTAACCGTTATTAATGTAATCCTGATCTCTTTGTATCATTATCATCATTATATTTATCAATTTGAAACTCAATAAAAAAGATTGAAAAAGAAAGAAAGAAAAAGCTCAAAATGCTGTGCCTCTGTAATTCTCTCTGCAACTGGATCCTTGACTTCCTCATCGGGAGACCACAGTCAGTGTGGATCAGAAATAATATCACTTCCTCACTGACTATCAATACGTATACACCTCGGATGCATGCTTAGCCCACTGCTCTACTCTCTCTACACCCATGACTATGTGGTTAGGCACAGCTGAAACACCATCCATAAATTTGTCGATGACACAACTATTCTTGGCAGAATTTCAGATGGTGACAAGGAGGGATATAGGAGATAACAGGTTGAGTGGTGTTGGAACAACAACCTTGCACTCAATGTCAGTAAGAACAAGGAATTGATTGTAGACTTCATGAAAGGTAAGTCGAGAGAAGACACACCAGGTCATTGAGGGATCAGCAGTGGAAAGGATGAGCAGTTTTGAGTTCATGGGTGTCAACATCTCTGAAGGTCTATCCTGGCCCAAACATATTGATGCAATTACAAAGGAGACACAGCAGTGGCTATACTTCATGAGGAGTTTGAGGAGATTTGGTATGTCACTAAACACTTGCAAATCTCTATAGATGTACAGTGGAGAGCATTCTAACTGGTCACATCACCACCTGGCATGAAGGGGCCACTGCACAGGATTGGAAAAAGCCGCAGGAAGTTGCAAACTGAGCCATCTCCATCATAGGCACTAGCCTTCCCAGCATTGAGGACACCTTCAAAAGGCAATGACTCAGAAAGGCCGCATCCATCATCAAGGGCCCACATCACCCTGGTCATGCCCTCTTATTATTGCTACCAAAAAGGAGGATGTACGGGAGCCTGAAGGCACACACTAAACATTTCAGGAACAGCTTCTTCCTCTCCTCCATCAGATTTCTGAATGGACATTGAACCCATGTACACTACCTCACTATTTTTTAGATCTCTTTTTACACTTCTTATTTTATTTAATTTTTAATATATATTTCTTTAATGTAATTTATAGTTTTCTTCTTATTATGTATTACAATGTACTGCCACTGCAAAACAAAAAAATTTATGACATCTACCAGTGATATTAAACCTGATTCTGATTTCTGATGGTCATATGTCACAAAGTGTCATCATGCCCATTTACACGTACTAAATGCTTGTCCCTTTGAAAGAGAAGATTGAAAGGAATTCAAATGAATTGACAAATTAAACCAATTAACTGAGTTTCAAATTGATGTCATAACTGTACCAATGTTACTTGTGTTGATCTGGGAGCTCAACAGAAACTGTTATTGTAGTATCCGTCTCTGTACTTCTCTCTTACTCCCTTTGAGTTATGTTAAGCATAAGCTATTCCTGTCTTCTTCTAACAATTGCTTGGGCAGAGGAAGTGAAGATAAGAAGAGTGTTGATAATGGAATTATAGATGATAGGTTTTTAAAGAGGAAAGTTAAAGAGACATTGAGGCTTCATCCAGGATGTCACTGGAGTATATTGGTATTGTTTATTTTAAGAACAATGGTTGTCCTAACAACTGGATTAGAGGAATTCAATCTGTTTGGCAATCCTGGTTTAATAATACATTGTTGTTGATGACTAATACTTAGTCAAGGCGAGTTTAACAATGGAAAGGCCAACTCTTGATTAAAACTGTTTTACTCAAGATTTAATCAAGATTACACCAAAATTTTATCTATCCCTTTCTCGCAGTGGTCTATGTGGGCAAACAAGAATGGCCTTGTATGCCATTCCATGATGATGTTCTAGTTGGCTATAATCTTGTCAAACTGTCCATCTGCGGGCTAGGTCTTCGAGATTCCTATTTTGTCAACCAGAGAGACTGCACTTATACTAATGGCCAATAATCTAAGTGATGTTTCTTTTATAATTCTGCATCATCATCATCATCATCATGCTTTGAGAGCAACTGCTCTGGAACCTCATTTGATGCAGCCCAGGTTTGTGTCTGTAATGAAGAGACTTTATATTCTTATCCAAACGTGAGTCCAAATCAGTCTAGCCACTCAGAGTATATTCATAAATTTGGTTTAATACTAGATTCTTTCACATCAATTTCCCCATGTTCATTACTGTTATCCATTTCAAGCTAGAGGAACTCAGCAAGTCAAACAGGATCTGTGGGAGGGATGAAGGAATTGTAGACATTTCAGATTGAAATCCCGCATTACATTCTAATGCAGTATTTTGACCAAAAACATAGACATTTCCTCACCCCCATCCCCTCCGCAGACACCTCTCAACCTGCTGAGTTTCTCCAGGAGATTGCTCTTTGCTCCAGCTTTCAGTATCAGCAGTCTCTTGTGTCTCCATTCTGTACTCCATGTAAGGTGTATATTGACGAAGGGTCCTGACGAAGGGTCTCGGCCCGAAACATCGACTGTACCTCTTCCTAGGGATGCTGCCTGGCCTGCTGCATTCACCAGCAACTTTGATGTAGGTGTTCTCTATGTTTCTATCAGGATCTTTGCATTGTATTCTTGATTATTGTAATATGGCTTCAATATTTGATATTGAATATAATACTCATATTTGTTCAGGACGTTGGCTCATTGCTGCATTCTTGAGGATGCTTTTGCAATCTTGGTTTCAAACTTAGCTAACTACGGTTTGTGGCTGGTGGCCAATGTAAATGCTCTGCCTAACAGAAATGAGGAACAAGTGTAATCCTAAATGTGATTATCAATGTCTTGTATCCTATCTGAGTTCATTCATTTTATTCTTTGTTCGTGTGCAGCACAGCAGTGCAGTGGGCTTTTCATGGACCTTGTCTGTAATAGATCACAAGATCACAAGATCACAAGACAAAGGAGCAGAAGTAGGCCATTCGGCCCATCGAGTCTGCTCCGCAGCTCCCCTATGAGCTAAACTATTCACCCATCTAGTTCCAATTTCTGGCTTTTTCCCCATATCCCTTGATACCCTGACTAATTAGATATCTTAATTCTAATAAGATTTAAAAGTGACATGGTGTTTGGTGATGGCCCAATTGCAGAGACAGAGACTCAGCATCAGAATGAGCAGTTCACTGAGGTTTAATAAGAATAAAAAATAATACACGCTAGGCCAACAGGGCGCTAACTAAAACTTTCAGACTAAAATCCAACGTCATCACTGCAGGTCAGACAAAGTAATTTAATACTAAGCTAATACTGTTCCTTTTCAACGTCAATCTAAATTGTAATCTTTCCTGGAATATAGGCTAAGGAAGCAGGGAGCGTTGCTGTTGTTATGCCTTGGGCAAGATTCAACAAGACTGAAATGGAGAAAGGGAGTTAAATACAACCACAATGAAACAGTAATTGGCTGGAACATGCATACTCACAAGCGTAATTGCCGACCCTGTTCAGCTGCCCACGTGCAAGAGCGCCCAGACTCCTCGCAGCTCCTGAGGCGCTAGAGACCTGTGCCCGCTGGAAGTCCCACTTGAGACACTTGCCCAGGATGTTATGGGCTGAAACCCAAAACCGTTCCTCAGGGCTATACCCCTCCTAATCCACGAGAAGCTGGACCCTGCCCCACACCCAGTGAGATGCCAGGAGGCACTGCACATAATGGACCAAGCAGGAGGAGGGGTGGGGGTGCGCTTGTAGCATTGGACCAACTGTTCAGCAGCAGGAAATCCAACGTCAATCTCTTGGTCAGGAAAGAGTGATGGCTGGTATTCCTTCTGGCATTCGAAGGAGGACATGCCAGTGGAGGATGACCAGAGGTTATTGTGGGTAGTCTCTGCCCAAACCATTTGAGAGCTCCAAGTCATTGGGTTGGAAGGGACAAGGAAGCACAGGGTTGCCTCCAGCTCCTGATTCAGCCTCTCAATCTGACTGTTAGATTGGGGTGGAAACCTGCCGAGAAGCTGGCTGTGGCTCCCAAAAGAGAACAGAAAGCCTTCCATAAACAGGAAGGCTTTATCATAATTACCAAGATTCCCAATCTCACTGGATTGGGTTGAGATCCCATTTTGCATTATTCCCATTTTAACTTACAGGTATTTTAACTTCAAAAATGATCTTTATTCATGAGCAATGTATAAAGAAATACAAAAATTGGGCATAGCTTTCTGTACATTCATCTGGTTACCCAGTCTATACAGTACATTCAGAGTGTTATGGTACATGCCCCAGTGCACGACACTTTCTTACTTCTGCGGATGAGTGTCAACTCAAGTCCTACTACTTCTCTGCACTTTGAAGTCATTGTGGCTGATTGTGAGTTCATAGACTCATCCTACCACCTTACTACCACGTAGTGCAATGTTTTTGATTACTTCATTTTTTCAGACAGCTTCAATACTTTTCCATTCTGCCTCATATCTAGCGTTACGTATTTGCTACTGTGATTCCAGGCCCATGACTGAGGTAATTTGCAGAGTGTGTAGAGTAACAAGTGGGTATCACAGAGAGTTTAAAAGGCGTGGTTGGTTCACTTAAGGTTCTCAGACTACATACAGACATAATCAAATATGCCCTAGGCCTGGACTGATGACACAGATATTTACAGTTATGACATGAAAGGATTTTTTTTACCCATCCATTTTATGTGTATATTTATCTTCTTCTTCCCTTCATTCTAATTCCATTTTTTTTTAAATTAATTTTTTATGAATTTCTACATTACAACAAAAAAAACACCAACAAAAAGGAGATTTATACAGTGCAAGACCAACGTGTCTGGTGTACAATTCATAACAGTAAAGAAAAAGCTCCCAAAATAAAATCATATAAAGTTAGTTTCCTCCCCATCCACCCACTACGCAACTCCATGCCAACCATTACAATATAAAGAAAAGTTAATCAGAGCTTCTGTCACCACAGAGCTGTGAATATAAAAAAAAAGTGTATTGCCTACTACCTAAACTATAATATATTTCACATCATAAAAAAACTGTAAAAGTTAGCCAGAAAAGAAAGCTGGGTGTAAGGGATTAAAGTACTGAATGAAAAAGGAAGATAAACCTTTAATCTAAAGAGGAGTTATGAAAATATTCAAGAAAGGGTCCCCACACCTTATGGAACCTTATGTCCGAATTAAGAAGTGAATAATGAATCTTTTCAAGGTCTAAGCAGGACATAATGTCTCTAAGCCATTGAGCATGAGTGGGTGGGGCAACATCCCTCCACCTAAGAAGAACTAAACGTCCAGCCAAAAGAGAGGCAAAAGACAATATCTGACGTGTAGTCAAACTCAAATGTGTGTCAACTTCACCCAAAATGCCAAAAAGAGCGATCAAAGGGTTAGGTTCTAAGTGGCAATTAAGGATATGGGATAAAGTTAAAAAGATATCTCTCCAAAATTTCTCCAAACTAGGACAAGCCCAATACATATGGATAAGAGAAGCCTCGCCCATTATATGCTTGTCACAAAAGGGACTAATATCAGAATAGAACCGCAATAATTTACTTTTAGACATATGAGCCCTGTGTACAACCTTGAACTGCAAAAGGCAGTGGCGAGCACATAAAGAGGTTGAGTTAACTGACTTAAGAATTGAATCCCAAACCTCGTCGGAAAGAGAAATATTTAAACCATGCTCCCAGGCAGTTCTAATTTTATCGAAGGGGGCATGCCTCATGGTCGCTAACTTATCACGAATAGTAGATATTAAACTTTTACCCAATGGGTTTATACAAAGAAACAAGTCCATAACATTTTTTCCAGGCATCTCAGGAAAATTTGGTATTAAAGGGTTAATAAAATGTCTAATTTGAAGATACCTAAAGAAATGAGTATTAGGTAGGTTAAACTTTGCAGACAGTTGTTCAAAAGATGCAAAGCAATTGTCGATGAAAAGATCTTCAAAACACCTGATGCCCTTTCTGTACCAATCATGAAATGTTAAGTCTTGCACAGAAGGTCGGAAAAGATGATAATGAAAGATAGGACTAGAGAGGGAGAAACCATGAAGACCATAATGTTTTCTGAACTGAGCCCATATTCTCAGAGTATGTCTAATGAGAGGATTAACAATTAGTTTAGGCAAATGACAAGGAAGTGCGGATCCAAGAAGTGTGGTAATGGAGAAATCCTTATGAGAGTTCAACTCTATTGCCACTCATTTTGGGCAGTCAGACTGATTATGAAAGAAAGACCAAAAAGTAAGGCAACATATATTGCCTGCCCCTTAATAAAAACGAAAATTGGGCAAGGCCATACTACCTTCCCTTTTAGGTTTTTGAAGGTGAAATTTATTAAGTCTGGGACGTTTACCCTTCCATAGATAGGACGAAATAATAGAATCTAATGAATCAAAAAAAGCTTTAGAAATAAAAATTGGTAAAGATCAGAATAAGTATAAAAATTTAGGAAGGATATACATCTTAACAATATTAATTCGACCTACCAGAGAAATGGACAGGGGTGACCAGTGTGCCAAAAGATTTAAAAGATTAGTAAAATTTTCTCGAAAAAGATGCTTTAAGTTCCTTGTTTCAGTAATACCGAGGTAAGTGAATTGATTATGTACTGCTTTAAAAGGGAGGTTATGAAATTCTAATATTTGTGCTTCTCTGTTAATTGGGAAGAGTTTGCACTTGTGTAAATTAAGTTTCTATCCGGAAAGCTGGCTAAATTTATTAAGAAGTGAAAACATTGGGGGTAAGGAGGTAGTTGGATTTGATATAAAAAGTAAAAGATCATCAGCATAAGGAGAAACTTTATGCTCAACACACCCCCCCCCCAAATCCCCATCAATTCAGCACAGCTACGAAACACAATCGCCAATGGCTCTATGGCCAGATCAGAAAGTAAGGGACTTAAAGGGCACCCTTGTCAGGTGCCACGTTTAAGGTTAAAAGGTTGGGATTGCTGAGAGTTGGTCAAAACAGAAGCAGTGGGAAATTCTATTTAAATGCTCTTCATAATTTTCACTTTTAAGGAAGGATTAGAGAGACGCTCCCTGGGTTACAAATGGCCTGGTTTACAGAAATAGAACTTTACGCAAATTCTCCCTTACATTTTTAAAGGGGTTTCCAAGCTAGTAATAATACTACTAAAATGCTTCATGATATTCATTATGGACTAGATGCTACATATATTGCATTAATTTAATTATCAGTAGTGTTAGTGTGATTATTCAATGAAGTGAAAGAATTAGAACAATTCTTTGTAGAGCAATACAATATTGGTTACTATGGACAACAGACATTTCTGACTTATGGGGAAATCATCTTGCAGGCGATTCTTAGGAACAGAACCCTTACATAACCCAGGGATTCTATGTACTCCAAAAGCCCGCAATGTGAGGCATTTCTTGTCTGTGGATAAACCTTCAGAGCTGTTGTAGGGATCACAACAATTTATGATCACTGGTACAACAGGCAATGACTCTGTCCATGATTGAAGACCAAAACAAATCTCTCTCTGGAGGCTGGGGCTGCACATTAAAACATTGTCTTGTCACCTCGGGGCCTGTATTCATATCCTAACCAAATTAATGCTCTGAAAATCTCCTCTCTTCCCCGTGGGCTGTAACGACCCAAGCCAAATGAGTTTGGGAAAACCGAAATCAGCGGGTGGGTGGAAGTTCATATTATAAAACTGCATATCATTTCACACTAAATTGACAGTCACTAAATTGAGGTCATGATGATATGCTGTTGTGGGAAATAGAAATGTCACACTAACCGCAGATTCAAGTACAGTACTCTTTCAAAGCTGATATCTGTAAAGATTTGTTGGAGCAGTACAGTGAGGGGATTCACCTTACTGAACTGGGCCCATATTTGATCTGTGGTGCTCAGATGCTGATCACAGTGAGTACAAAGCAATCTAGTTTTACTGCCAATGAAATTTTATGATTACAAAATTCCCTCAAGGAAAACATCTTTATTGTATTTATTTCTTGATGCAGTTTCAATGTGCCTTTCAGAGAGAGAATTATACCATCATTTTAAAACTGAAGTGAAAACACGCAGAAATATTGCAAAAATCAGCAAGAATAATATTTCGTTGTGGCTTCACTTACTTCCTAAGAGGCTGCAGTGAGAGAGAGAAAGAGAGAGAGAGAGAGAGAGAGAGAGAGAGAGAGTGCTTGAATCTTCATCAGGTCAAGAGTTTACCATAGAGAAAATTTGCTTTAATCCCAAGCAAGTGGAAAGTTTACAGGACAATGACTCTACAAGCCATAGCCCATGCATGAAGTCTGCAAGTTTAAGCCCTTATCAAGTGTTTACTTAAGCTGCCCCTGGGAAAGGGGCTCCTCTCTGCGGCTCACTGACAAGAAAAGCACAAAGGTAGCCTGTTCCTCTCTCAGTTACTTGAGTCTTGAATGGGCGACAAAAACAAAGTGACTTCTGCATCTGCCTGATTGATAACTATAAAATCTGAATAGTCATAGAAACATAGAAAACCTACAGCACAATACAGGCCCTTCGGCCCACAAAGTTGTGCTGAACATGTCTCTACCTTAGAAATTACTAGGGTTACCCATACTCCTCTATTTTTCGAAGCTCCATGTACCTATCCAAAAATCTCTTAAAAAGACCCAGTCGTATCCGCATCCACCACCGTTGCCGGCAGCCCATTCCATGCACTCACCACTCTCTACATAAAAAACTTACCCCTGACATCTCCTCTGTACCTGCTTGTGCCCTCTTGTGGCAGCCATTTCAGCCCTGGGAAAAAGCCTCTGACTATCCACACGATCAATGTCTCTCATCATTTTATACATCTCTATCAGGTCACCTCTCATCCTCAGTCGCCGAGTTCACACAACCTGTTTTCATAAGGCATGCTCCCCAATCCAGGCAACATCCTTGTAAATCTCCTGTAAATCCTTTCTGTGGTTTCCACGTCCTTCCTGTAGTGAGGTGACCAGAACTGAGCACAAGTGGGGTCTGACTAGGGTCCTATATAGTTGCAACGTTACCTCTCGACTCTTAAACTCAATCCCACGATTGATGAAGGCCAATACACCGTATGCTTTCTTAATCACAGAGTCAACCTGCGCAGCTGCTTTGAATGTCCTACGGACTTGGACCCCAAGATCCCTCTGATCCTCCACACTGCCAAGAGTCTTACCATTAATACTATATTCTGCCATCAGATTTTGCATCCTATCAATGTCCCACTGTAACCTCTGACAGCCCTCCACACTATCCACACCCCAACCTTTGTGTCATCAGCAAATTTACTAACCCACCCCTCCACTTCCTCATCCAGGTCATTTATAAAAATCACGAAGGGTAAGGGTCCCAGAACAGATCCCTGAGGCACACAACTGGTCACTGACTTCCATGCAAAATATGACCTGTCTATAACCGCTCTTTGTCTTCTGTGGGCAAGCCAGTTCTGGATCCACAAAGCAATGTCCCCTTGGATCCCATGCCTCCTCACTTTCTCAATAAGCCTTGCATGGGGTACCTTATCAAATGCCTTGCTGAAATCTATATACACTACATATACTGCTCTACCCTCATCAATGTGTTCAGTCACATCCTCAAAAAATTCAATCAGGCTCGTAAGGCATAACCTGCCCCTGACAAAGCCATGCTGACTATTCCTAATCATATTATACCTCTTCAAATGTTCACAAATCCTGCCTCTCAGGATCTTCTCCATCAACTTACCAAACACTGAAGTAAGATTCACTGGTCTATAACCTCCTGGGCTATCTCTACTCCCTTTCTTGAATAAGGAACAACATCTGCAACCCTCCAATCCTCCTGAACCTCTCCCGTCCCCATTGATGATGCAAGGATCATCGCCAGAGGCTCAGCAATCTCCTCCCTCACCTCCAACAGTAGCCTGGGGTACATCTCATCCGGTCCCGGCAACTTATCCAACCTGATGCTTTCCAAAAGCTCCAGCACATCCTCTTTCTTAATATCCACATGCTCAAGCTTTTCAGTCTGCTGCAAGTCATCACTACAATCACCAAGATCCTTCTCCATAGTGAATACTGAAGTAAAGTATTCATTAAGTACCTCTGCTATTTCCTCTGGTTCCATACACACTTTCCCACTGTCACACTTGATAGGTCCTATTCTTTCACGTCTTATCCTCTTGCTCTTCACGTACTTGTAGAATGCCTTGAGGTCTTCCTTAATCCTGCCCGCCAAGGCCTTCTCATGGCCCTTACTGGCTCTCATAATTTCCTTCTTAAGCTCCTTCTTGTTAGCCTTCTAGATCTCTAACATTACCTAGCTCTTTGAACCTTTCGTAAGCTTTTCTTTACTTCATGACTAGATTTACTACAGCTTTTGTACACCACGGTTCCTGTACCCTACCATAACTTCCCTGTCTCATTGGAATGTACCTATGCAGAACTCCACACAAATATCCCCTGAACATTTGCCACATTTCTTCCGTACCTTTCCCTGAGAGCATCTGTTCCCAATTTAAGCTTCCAAGTTCCTGCCTGATAGCCTCATAATTCCCTTTTTTGAGAATTGTCACTGTCAATCCCTTTAAAGTTCACTGATTAGGTTGCTCATGACAGAGAACAACCTAGCAAAGCATGCACTGGATAAGATTCACCCACCTGAACCCAAGTTTCATTTTGAAGGCCCCACAACTTTCATAAGACCCAATCTACATAACATGAAGAGCTTCAACACTGTTTCAGACTGATATACTGACTGACTATAAGTCACTCAAGCTAACGTGATGTGTGGTGCACTTGCCATAAGTGGAATATGTGTTGCTGTTCCTTTACTTTGAATTTGGCTTCAGCCTTGCAGTGAAGAAAGCCAAGAAAAGACAGGGTGTGTGGAATTAGGGAGGGGAATTTAAACAGCTAGCTCCAGGTGGCCATGGCAAAGTGGATGCTTAGCGTGTGCCATTTTATCCCCCTCCATACCAATCTCTTATCCTCTGCCTCCTTTGCTGCCATGATGAGGTGAAACACAAATTGGAGGCACACCTCACATACCACCTGAGAAGTGGAATCTCCAATTTCAGGTAACTTGCTGCCCCACTCCCTACCCTTCCTATCTCCTTGTGATCTACCCAGGTTCTCCTACACACACCCAACCACATTCCCATCCCACCATCCTATCACCAAGGTTCTTTCTCCTTCCCCACTTATCTCATCTGTCCATCATTCACACACATCTCCCACTGTTCCCATCTGCCCACACTACCTCCCTCATTTGGTCCGATGCTCTAAGTTCCTTTTCTCTCAGATTCCATCATCTATGGCTCTTTGCTGCCTCCACCTCTCACCGCCCAGTCTCTGGGGTGATTTTCACTTTTCATTCCTCCATCTCCCAACCTCCCTCATCACCTGTATCCACTTATCACTTTCCAGCTCTATCCTGACCCCTTCACCTCACTGCTTTATAATGGCTATCTCCCCAATGTGTACCATATAGAAATGAAGATAAAAATGCCAAGTGTAGTCTCTCATCCAAATACTACACTTCTACTCATTGCAAAGAATTTGCTTTTGAAATGGTGTGTCAGTCACTTACTCTTTGTTTCACAGACCACTTCAGAACACTTGTGACAGTTTTCTGAGATGCAAAGTACAGTGGTAACTGT
This sequence comes from Mobula birostris, assembly GCF_030028105.1. Classification (NCBI taxonomy): domain Eukaryota; kingdom Metazoa; phylum Chordata; class Chondrichthyes; order Myliobatiformes; family Myliobatidae; genus Mobula; species Mobula birostris. The sequence continues at coordinate 39,203,433 of NC_092402.1, forward strand.
TCATGCAGAAAATGAGCCACTTTGATGGTGGATTTAACAAACTACCACTGCAACTTAACCAATTTGATTTCCACCATGGTAAAACAAATCTGTTAAATTTCCTCTGCTATTACTATCATGAAAGTGTAATTTTGTCTTATGCACAATTCAAACAGCAAAGCATAAAATCACCTTTTACCATGAAATTTGCAAAAAAAAAAGATTTTGGAAACTAAAGCTCAAACACCTAAGGAGAGTGTCTGGATATTTCAGAATCAGGTTTATTATCACTGGAACGGGTTGTGAAATTTGTTAACTTAGCAGTAGCAATACAATGTAATACGTGATAATATAGAAAGAGAAAAAGTAATTACAGCAAATATATATATGTATATTAAATAGTTAGATAGAGTTCATGGGTTCAAAGTTCATTCAGAAATCAGATGGCAAAGGGGAAGAAGCTGTTCCTGAATCACTGAGTGTGTGCCTTCAGGCTTCTGTACCTCCTACCTGATGGTAACAGTGAGAAAAGGGCATGCCCTGGGTGATGGGGGTCCTTAATAATGAGCACCACCTTTCAGAGGTACTGCTCCTTGAAGATGCCTTGGATACTACAGAGGCTAGTATCCAAGGTGGAGCTGACTAATTTTACAACTTCCTGTAGATTCTTTCAGTCCTGTGCAATAGCCACACCCCACCCCTACCCCACCCCCATACCAGGCAGTGATGCAGCCAGTCAGAATGCTCTCCATGAAACCTATAGACATTTTCGAGTTTATTTGTTGACATGCCAAATCCCTTCAAACTCTTGATGAAATATAGCCGGTTTCTTGCCTTCTTTATAGCTGCATTTATACGTTAGGACCAGGTTAGATCCTCAGAGATCTTGACCCCCAGGAACTTGCTCACTCTCTCCATTTCTGATCCCTCTATAAGGACTGGTTCATGTCCCATCATCTTACCCTTTCTGAAGTCCTCAATCAGCTCTTTCGTCTTACTGATGATGAGTTCAAGCCTGTTGGTGTGACACCACTCAGCTAACTGGTATATCTCACTCCTGTATGCCTTCTCATCCCCATCTGAGGTTCTACCAACAATGGCTGTATCATCAGCAAATTTAGAGATGGCATTTGAGCTATACTTAGCAGACAATAAACTTCCTGGTTCATCCATGCCTTTTGGTTTGAGAATGTACACACTCATCCAGACAGGTTTTAATGAAGTCGGTAGCAACTGTGGCATACTCATCCAGATTTGAAGATGAATCCCTGAAGACAGTCCAGTCCACCGATTCAAAGCAGTCCTGTAGGCACTCCTGTGCTTCCCTTGTCCATACCTTCTTGGTCTTCACGACTGGTGCTGCAGTCTTCAGTTTCTGTCTATGCTCAGGGAATAGAAGTACATCCAGTTGATCAGACTTTCTGAAGTGTGGGCGTGGAATAGCACGGTAGGCATTCTTGAAGGTGGCGTAACAATGGTCCAGTGTGTTGTTTCCTCTGGTATTCCAAATAATTTGTTGATGGTAATTATTTAGTGACTTTTACAAACTGGCCTAGTTAAAGTCCCGCAAAGTGATGGTGAAGTTGTCAGCATGTGCTGTTTTGTGCATGTTGATCCCATTGCTCAGATCATCTACAGCCTGCTTGGCATTGGCCTAAGGTGGAATGTATATCGCTACCAAAATGATTGGTAATACATCAAAACTCTGATAATTCAGCATCCAATTGTACACAAATTCTAATGATCGAGTATGTGCCTCGCCCATTAGTCCAGTTTGTGAGCAAAGGTCCAGAGTGCAAGCAAACTGTTGGGATCTGGTGTGCAATCGTACGCAGAATTAGGGTCTAGAATGCGAAGGATAAGAATTCCTTCCCCCTTGCTTCATGATCCACTCTTTGTGTGATCTACTCTCTCCTCTGAGACCCCTACTCTCCACCAAAAGATTTTCTCTCACCCTCTGAGATCCTTCGCAATCCTCTTTCCTCTTGTGGTCTTACAGTATACGTAGTTCCTCTGTTCTCTGAGATCCCCAACACCATTGCCCCATATTTCTTTTTCTCCCTGTGTCTCCATTCAGTTGAATCTTATCTTTTTTACCGTAACATGTAAAATATGAAATTGAAGTCTGTTTGGGTATTAGTAAGAGTAATATCCAATAGTTGGGAAAATTTGCCAGTCTAGTACCACTAATGTCCCTCGGGTGATGGATTGTCAGAGTGCTGGGATTATGAATGACCTGAAGATTTGTGACTAGAACTCCTCCGATCAGCTAACAAAATGTTGCCTCCAATGGAAAAATAAAGGAAATATTTCATTTAGGCAGCTGTGATGAAAGGTTTTCTCAGTTTTACTGCAGTTGTGTGACAGTCAAATATTCTGTTTGCTAGTCAGTGACATGGGGGAAGCAGAAGGTTACTGAAACACACGACCTCTGACTCAGACTGAAAGAGTAACCACAGTGATAGAGGCTTTCAACAGAATAACAGAAAAGAAGTAATTAGCAATAAAAATAGAATCCATTTAGAGTGGGCCTAGACAATAAAAAACGATTCTGATTATTTCCAAATGTATTTGTTGTCATGGAAATTATAGTGAAGGAGTGAGCTCAGCTGTTATATGCCGCATCTAAAACTCAAGTGCATGAGCACATAATGTGGAAATCACGTTACAAAACCGTCAAGTCACTTGAATGTCAAGATCACCTGCACCTACTTCATGGCCTCGCTGGGGTTAGCGTAAAATACTTCACTGTAACACTGAGGCCAAATGTCAGATTTATAATTTTATATGTGTTTGGGAGATGTTAGTTTAATTTCTACATTCAATCCTGCATACTTTGAGGAAATAGGCTGCTGTGTTTGCAACATTACAATGGTGGTTGCTGGTTGAAAGCAACTTCATTGGAAATAATTAGAGGGGTTTTCTTTACTGTCAAAACCCTCTCTAGATAGATTCTATTTTTAATTACTAATTACCTCCTTTTCATTTTGCTGCTGAAAGCTACAATCTTTGTTTATTCTCTCAGTATTAAGGCATGAGTTAAAAGCTAACCTTCTGATTTCCCTTTGTTACTGTGTTCTTTTGACTGGCACACAAAGCACACGTTTGGCTGCCTAGTAATTCATTTGCTGCATGTATGGAGTATGAAACAGTTTTGCACACTGCACCATACCATTTGAACATAGTGCAGCAGATCATGACCCTTGTGCAACTGCAAAAGCTTGTTTTATTTTTGAGCAAGACCATGTGAGGAAAAATAAGTGCTGAATGCCATTTTTCCTGACAAATTTGATGCAGCTGGCAATTACACACCCAGCATAAAAGTTGGAGATTCAGTCCTTCAAAGGACACACATCCCATTAACCCAACAGTAGCAACAGGCAGTAACAAGTCTGGAGGGAGAGGCAGAAAGAAGGCACGTGGGAGACTCTGAAGTCAGCTGGAAAAGGTTCTATGGTCTGATGAAACCAAAATTGAGCTTTTTGGCCATCAGACTAAAGGCTATATTGGGCATTAGCCAAAGATGGCACATCATCAAAACCATGCCATCCCTACCATGAAATATGGTGCATCATGCTGTGGGGATGCTTCACTGCGGCAGGCCTTGGAAGGCTTGTGAAGGCAGAGGGTAAAATGAATGCAGCAAAATGTGGGGAAATCCGGGAGGAAAACCTGATGCATTCTGCAAGAGAACTGCGACTTGGGAGAAGATTTGTTTTCCAGCAAGACAATGACCCCAAGCATAAAACCAAAGCTGCACAGGAATGGCTTGAAAACAACAAAGTTAATGTCCTGGAGTGGCCAAGTCAAAGTCCAGACCTCAATCCAATTGAGAATTTGTGGCTGGACTTGAAAAGCGGTGTTCACTCATGATTCCCATGCAATCTAGCAGAGCGTGAGCAGTTTTGTAAAGAAAAATAGGGAAACATTGCAGTGTCCAGATGTGCAAAGCTGATAGAGACCTACCCTCACAGACTCAAGGCTGTAAATGCTGCCAAAGGTGCATCTACTAAATACTGACTTGAAGGGGGTGAAAACTTTTTATAGAGACTATTTTGTGAATTTTTTTGTTTTGTGACAGCATTACAGTGTAAACAACACACACACATATATATACTGTATGTATGTATGTATATATATATATATATATATATATATATATATATATAGTGTGTGTGTGTGTGTGTGTTGAGAGGTGGGAGGACATTGCAAGTGATCACTCTCACTGGAGGCTGGAACTACGCAAAGGGCTAAAGAGAGGAGAAGAGAAGCTGAGGCTTGCTGCTGAAGAAAAGCACACTCGTCAGAAAAACAGCACCAAGACAACACCGGAGGACAGTGCCTTCAAGTGTAGTCGCTGCAGCCGAGACTGTCACTCCCATGTGGGCCTCTACAGTCACAACAGACGCTGTGTTGGACGCTGCTCTACCGACACCGACTAAAGCGAGACTTTCCAGGTGCAGATCCATGATCTCGCGACACTAATGGATGCCACACACAGAAAGAGAGCAAAATAGTGAGGTAGTGGGTAGTGTTCATGGGTTGTTGGTTCATTGTCCTTTCTGTTGAGATACACACTTCAAGGCCAACAGAAGGGAGATTGGCAAATGCATACCAAAGGGTGCAAGAAAAGAAAACACACACCATCTAAAAAAGAATGACTTACGATATGAATCCAATGCTTCATGGTACTCCCTCAGCTTTAAACTTGAAGATTAGTGTTTGAGAAAGTTAAAAGGGCCATTAAATCATTTGATCAATCATAATTTAACCACCCTTCCAGGACAGTTGAGAAGTTTTTGAAGTACAATTCCTGAGAATCAACGCTTTGATAGAAACCTAACATGGGAGCACTGGATCCACTCGGGTTGTCTCTCGGCAATAAAGCAAACCTGGGCAGCAATATGGAAAGTGTATTTGGTGGCGGTGGGAGCGAATTGGTGAGTGAGAGCGCAGGCATCATGAAAGGCCCGACAAACTGCTTATATGAGCAGCTTAAATTGGGTCAGAACACCTGAATGCAAAGTGATTGCAACGTAAGTCATTGGCAAACTGCAAACAGTGTAAATCAGGTATGATAACCTCCACAAGCTATTCTACTGTACACTGAGCAGCCATGTTTTAAACAGCTATTACTAAACCAGTGAGGCCATATGTTAACAGTCAAATTTCAGTTCAAATTGTACTAAGCATTAAACATGTTGCTCAATACATTTTATGAATTACATGTTTCACATCTACAGATAGATTTTAAAAATTTATTTTAATATAGCTACTCAATTCTTTTCCAGCAAATGATTAAAATAAGAAAAAATTGGGAAGAAAAATATAGAGAGTCTATCCGAACAAAAGTTAAACATTTTGCAAGCATTAGATAAGAGAAAAAAGCAAGGGAAACAAACATTAGTCTGGAACATAGAAGTGATTCAGTCTGCAAGAATAATGCTGGAAAATTGTTTATTCAAGGAGTGTTTGGTAAGTTCGTGGCCTAAGGTAGAAGGAGTCAATTTTAGAAAACCTAGCACATCTATTTTTCCTACATTTACACACTTAATCCAGCGGTCGTGGAGCATACGGATCCCTTCTTTGTAGAAGCCGGTGTCTTGGACCTCCAGAAGTGGTCCACAGCAGGGGTGATTGATAAGTTCGTGGCCTAAGGTAGAAGGAGGTGAGTTATTAACTTCAAACTTTCTGCCTTTTCACTCAAAGAGTTGAACTGCATGTGCATGTAACGAGAGCTGTATAACTCATCTTCTTCTACCTTAGGCCACAAACCTATCAATCACCCCTCATATAATAGTTACTGTAGCTGTGGTCAGATAGCTGGAATTATTTCCCCCCCCCCACCCAAAAAAAAGCATTTTATCTGTAGTGTATGTCTACTTTTCAAGGATCTGCTAAAGTTATATTGCATACAAGGCATTGGGTGTTAGATACCTTGTGAGAAAGGTAAGAGTGAGGATAAATTGATACTTTCCAGATTAGTAGGTTGTGATTAGCAGGGTACCATAGGTATTGGTGCTTGGGCTCCAGCTATTCAAAATTGATATCAACAATTTGGCTATGGGAACTAAATTTCATATTTCCAATTTGGCACTAAATGGACTGTATTTTTTTCATTCTTATCTGGTCCATCTTGTAGAAATTGTGTAAATTCATGTATAATTTATATTTTTCTTGTGAATGCTGTTTAAATGATGCTATGTGTCTGTGATGCTGCCACAAGTAAGTTTTAAATTGCAGCCATGCATACGTGCGCTTGTGTATATGACAGTAAACTCAACTTTGACTTTGATGATACTAAACTTGGCGGAATTGTGAGTATGGTGGAGGATATAAAGGCACTTCAAGGTGTTGTAGGCACGCTGAGTAAGTAGGTAAGCATATGAACATAATAGTAAAGCAGAATATTTGTTAAATCATGAGAAATTAGATAGTGTTGGTGCTTAAAAGCACCCGTGTATGTCTGTTCATAAATCATGAAAAATGAACCTGAAGGTTAGTCTCTATCAAAAAAAGGGTTTAATTACATGTTGATTGTATAAATAATGAAGTCATATTGCAATTGCACAGGGCCTTAGTGAGACAGTCCTTTGAGCATTTCCTACAGTTTTGCTCTCATCTAAAGAAGGATATACGTGATAAAGAGGAAGGGTAATGAAGATTCACTAGGCATAATTCCAAGAATGGAGGGTTTACCATACGTGGCGAAATTGAGTAGAATGGGACTGATTTCCCTGGAGTTTAGGAAAATGAGTGGCTATCACGTCAAAACTTAAAGGCTTGACAAGTTAAGTGCAGGGAGGATTGAGGAGTCTGCGAACAAGGGATTCAGTTTGAAAATAAGGGAAAGGCATTTAAGACGGCAAAAAATTTCTTCACTTGGAGTGCAGTGAAGCTTTGTAATTTTTTTCTCTAGTGGGCCATGGAGGTCCAGTCATTGAGTTAACTTAAAACAGGGATTTCTAGATATTAAGGGATATGGTGACAGCAATAGAAAATGACAAAGAGGGAGAGGATCAGTGATAATATTGACAATGGTAGAGCAGGCTCAAAGGGCAACTGGACAATCCCTGCTCCTATTTCACGTGTTCTTGCTTTGCCATTGCAGACCGAGTAAAAGAAAGCAGGTTATTTGTGTATTTAGTTTGTGGATAACCGGGGAGTACAATGGGGGAAATTCAGCTTTAATTGGTAAGGGAAGCAGTGTCGGAACCTCAGCGGTCAGGGTGGGAGTCGGAGTATGAAGGAGGGATTATTAATTTGTAGAAGAATCATGAAATGAACATTTCATGATTACAGCCCCGAGCCCTAATAGCATTTTGCTAACCGCCACAGTAGCTTAGCAGTTAGCGTGACACTATTACAGCTCGGGGCCGGAGTTCAGAATTCAATTCTGATTTCATCTGTAAGGAATCTCGCCGTCTTCCCTGTGGAATGCGTGGTACTCTAGTTTCCTCCCACAGTCCAAAGACATATGAGTTAGTAGGTTAATTGGTCATTGTAAGTTGTCCCATGATGAGGCTGAGGCTAAATCAGGAGTTGCTGGGCAGCGGAGCTCGAACGGCCAGAAGGGCCTATTCCACACTGCATGTCAACAAATAAATAAATTCATGTTATAATCTTTAAGGTCTGGAGCATTGTTTTAATTGAAAATTAAAGACGAAGTTTAATCAGCAGCACATAGTGATATTTCAGCTACATTATCCAAATTACGTATCTCCTCCTGGAAGCATAGTGGTACTTGCTATGTAAACTGCGAGAATTTCTCTCGCAGTACAAATTGATTCTGACTGTTAGCTATGTTTATTGTACAGTGTGGCTGCAGTTCTGAACCCAGTTTCGGTAACATCGACTCACTCAATTAATACTGAGCTACTTTAATTCTGAATATTAGATTTTGCTTCAACAGTTGTGTGATGAATGTTTGTCAGAGTGCTCTCCTATATTCATGAAAGCTGAACATTTTAACAGGTGGGTTTTGATCTCCCAGGCAGGAAGAGAATGTCGATGATGTTTGAGAGTGTGCGCGGTCTCTTGAAGGCTCTGAAGATTGCTTCAGTTTCTTCCCACACTGCAAAAACAAGCTGGTAGATAATTGACTAATGCAAATTGCCCCAATGTAGGTGGGTGACAGGAAGATGTTGGAGAGTTGTGAGAGGATAGATCATAGGGAAACAAGTGGGAGAATGGGGGTAATAAGAATTTTCTGAGGGACAATATAAACTAGGTGGGGTAAACGGCTTCCTTCACTGTCATTAGGAAATATGAGAAATATAATGTGACTTTTATAAGTGTCTTTTACTTATATGCTTTCCACAACAGGGAGCTCAGCATCACAAAGCTAATGAACGCATCGGGGTACAGGGAATGGAAATGATACAGATGTAAGTAACTGAGGGAGATCGGGCTAAAGATAATGAGTATAGCTCAGAATTTCCCTGCAGCCCCAGGGGAGACTAGCCTCAATTTAGATTGCTGTTATCTTTCTCACCCACCCAGTGTTACTTAGAGAGGAGTTGCTCAGTGTACACTTCCTGCACAATAAACAACATAAAAGTATCCAAACCAACTGTATGATGTCTATGGATACTTACAAAAATACAAATAGAACTGAAATGAAAATGAGTGTTACTGAAGCATGTTAGAAGAAAATGACTTATTTGATTTTTTCCCTTTAGTCCAGCATATACAATTGGAAAACTATCATCAAAAAGATACAGATTGAATATGATAGTATTTCCAACACATGATGATAAAGGAGGAGAAGATGGCGGCACGACGGCAACACGCACGGCCCCTCCAGTGAATGATATCTGTAATCTGTCAAGTAGGGGACCGTGCACAATTCTGATTTGATGGAGGTGGACGTGAGAGTATGGAGGAACATCTGGAAAACTTCTGAAATGCCCACTTCGCTGCCGCTGCTACTGTGTGGTAACCAGAATCTCCGGAGCAGAAGGCCCCGAATCCTCGGCTTTGCTTGTTTCAGCGGCCAGGGCTAGGTCGAAGGTGCTCGGCAGAGGATGGTGCTCGGGAGGCTGCATCGGAGGGGCTGGTCAGATGCTCGAAGCTTTTGGACGGACGGACTCAGTGTTGGCTGTGGTCGGCTGCTTCCAAGGCATCAGTGCCTGGAGGTTTATGGCATGGAGTTTCTCCCTTTTGCCACCGCTACCGGGGACTCGGGAGTCGATCGACTTGGGGACCTTGAGAGTTTTTTTACCGTGCCCATAGTTTGTTCTTCATCAAATTATAGTATTACTTTGCACTGCTGTAACTATATGTTATAATTATGTGGTTCTGTCAGTGTTAGTCTTTGGTTTGTCCTGTTTTCTGTGATATCACTCCGGAGAAACATTGTATCATTTCTTAATGCATGTATGCATTTCTAAATGACAACAAACGAGGACTGAGTGTTCTCATAATCTAAAAGGGATTCAATAGGATAAGCATAGTGGGGTCAACTAGGGTAATGGGACATAGTTTTTAAATCAGGACTATGCATTTAGGACTGAAATTTGGAAGATTTTTTAAACTCAAAGTGTAATGGAAATTCAAGATTTTCTGTTCCAAAAAACTTTCAGTTCTAGGCCAAGTAAGTTTTTAGGACCGATACTGATAGGTTTCTGCTAGGTGAGAATTTTAAGGTTTTAAGAGAAAAATATGGTAGAGATACAGATGAAATTGAATGATGCCATACTCTCAAGAGGCTAAATGACCTAATTCCGTTGCTGTGCTCTAACATAGAACAGGAACAGGCCCTTCAGCCAACAATGTTGTGCCAAGCTAATCTGGCAATTAAAACCTAAATCCCCTCTGCCTGCATAATGTTCATTCCTCACTCTGTAGAAAGTTCTGAGGATTTGAGGGCCCATACCAAACTTCTTCAACTGTCTGTTGAAGAAGAACTGTTGTGCATTTTTCACCACACAGCTGGTGTGTACAGACCACGTGAGGTCCTTGGGGATGTGGATGCCAAGGAACTTAAAGCTGTTTACCCTCTCAACCCCAGATCCATTGATGTCAGTAGGAGTTAGCCCGTCTCCATTCCTTCTGTAGTCCACAACCAGCTCCTTTGTTTTTGCGACATTGAGGGAGAGGTTGTTTTCTTGACACCACTGTGTCAGAGAGATGACTTCTTCTCTGTAGGCTGCCTCATTATTGTTTGAGATAAGGCCAATCCTTATTTCTGAACTCCAACCCTCTTGCAATAAAGGCCATTGTGCCATTTGCCTTCCTAACCACTTGCTGCACTTACCTTTCTCCATTTAAATAGTGGTCTGCCTTTTGATTCCACTTACTGAAATGCATAACCTCACTTTCTCATGTTAAACACCATTTGCCAATCACTCAATCAAACCATCGATACCCAGTTACAGAGATTTAATATCCCTCTCACTATACCAAAGGAATTACAAGTTTGATGGTTATAAGAAGGCAGCTACATATTTAAATTCAAATAACTGCTTGTTATTTTCGTAGGATGTTTATTAATAGTGAGGGGATAAGAATTTGAAATTCGGATAGTGTCATAGAAAAACATAGAAACATAGAAAACCTACAGCACGATACAGGCCCTGTGTCCTTGTCCTTCACCTGCTAATAATGTCTCTCAAGTGACATGCAGTATGCCTATGATTTTCTTAATTTTTTTTAAAATGTTGTAGTTAAAAAGTTCTTTCTATATGGTCAGAACATGCCTAATACTCCTATGACTGGCACCACACCGCACGTAAAGAAAGAGGGTTTTGGTTGTTAGAGATAATTTATTCTGGTTCCAGGACATTAGTGGAGGAGTTAATTAGGGCAGTGTTACAGACTCAGCTATCTTCAGATGCTTCACCAATAACCAATAACCTTCCTTACATCATGACATTAGAAGTTGTGGTGTTCACTGTTGATATAATTATATTCGGTTTCATTTGGCACTCTTCAGTGAATTAAAGAGCCCATGCCCGCTTGCAGCAAGAAGTAGACATCATTCAAACATAAATTGAGAAAGCTATGAGAAAGTTAGGCAAAGACCATCTCCAAGAGAGTATAATCTCCTATCCTCGGCATTATCATTGTTACTTTATCTTTCTTCCCTACCCCTCCATCCCTGGACTATACTGAACTGTACCAGCAACATTAAAAACAGCTACAAAAATAGGTCAGAGGCTGTGTAGTGTACTTACTATTTCAGTAATATTTGAGTAATATTGTAAATATATTGTTTGACTAAGCATTCCTTGTTTGTTTACACAATTCATTATGGGTTATATGTAAGAAGTATGCGAATGGCATACATCATGATGCCACCACGTCATATGTGAACATCTCACCAAAACAAAAGGAAAAGAAAAACTAAGTAGACAAGTTCCCGACTCCAGTGTTTTTATCTGGATTAGTTTCTGGAGTTACAAAACATAACAGTTGCATCATGGAAGTTTTAAAATCAACCCGAGACAACTACCTACTTGTTCAAGTTCAGCACATTTTTCTTCAGAAGTGGGGAGAGACATTTAAGTTTTTAAAAAAAAGGCAGAAAAACGGACAAAATTATCAAGCAATGAGTAGGGTCATGGGTTCATAAACAGTGAGTACTGGGTGATAATAATAAATTTAAAAATGCAGAACTGGCTGGCTACATCAGAAAGATAGATGCATTCAATTGCACAACAGACAACTGGATAATGCATACTGAACAAATTGAGCAGTATTTTGAAGCAAATGAAATAGCCAATGAAAAGCGGGTGCCAGTGTTGCTGAGTGCAATAGGTGAAAAAGCATACAGTTTGCTTAGAAGTTTAACTGCTCCAACCAAACCAGCCCAAGTGAGCTTTACTGATATTGTGAACGTAATGCAGGAACATTTAGAACGGAAACCAGAATACTTTGGTTTCATAGGTAGAATCAAAAGGCCATTTCAGCTTATTTATCTGAATTGAAGAAATTGTCCAAGCATTGTCAGTTCAGTAATAGGCTTAATGGGATAAACGGAGAGATCGTTTAGTTTGTGGAATTTTACAAGAAAGTATTCAAAAATGGCTCCTAACTGAAGCACAACTCACATTTAAAAGAATAGTTGAAATTGCTATATCAATGGAAACAGCAGCCAGAGACGCAGTTGAGTTGCAGTCAGGAATAAAAGTGAACATGAACAAAATTGCAATGTCTGAAAAGAAACTTGCCTAACTAAACAAATTGTGTTACCACTATGGCATACATACACCAGACCAATGCAGGTTTAAAGACGGAACTTGCAGAAAATGCAACAAAGTAGGACGCATACAAATCACATGTTGAGCAGCCAAAATAAATGAACTGCACGGGGAAGAGAAAAATATAAAAAATCAAGTTGCAGTTTCAAAAAGAACACTAATCTGTATGCTAACACGAGGAATTCTGCAGATGCTGGAAATTCAAGCAACACACATCAAAGTTGCTGGTGAACGCAGCAGGCCAGGCAGCATCTCTAGAAAGAGGTACAATCGACGTTTCGGGCCAAGACGGGTCCGAAATGTCGACTGTACCTCTTCCTAGAGATGCTGCCTGGCCTGCTGCGTTCACCAGCAACTTTGATGTGTGTTGCTACTCTGTATGCTGTTGATGAAAAATCTGATAATGATGAGAATGACACAGGACTGAGTAACCACGAGATTTATAATGTGAAAACTACCAAGAGACAAATATTTTGGCTAACACCAGAAGTGAATGGCAAATTAATTAAAATGAGGTTGGACACTGGCTTAGCTGTTTCAGTCATTCCTCAAAATGCATTTGAATGGCATTTCAAAGACACTGAATTGAAACCTGCAGATATCCAACCAAGATCTTATACTGGAGAAAAGATCATTCCTGTGGGAATAACATTTGTATCCGTGAACTACAACAACCAAAAAGCCACTTTGTGCTTGCATGTGGTAAAAGCAGGAGGGCCAGCATTGTGGGGCTGTGATTGGCTGAGACAACTACAACTTGATTGGAGATCCATCCACAATTTGCATGCCACATCCCTGCAATCTATGTCAACTATGACCTCTGGCTAACAAGAGTCCTGATGAAGGGTCTCGGCCTGTAACGTCAACTGTCATTTGCCTCCATAGGTGCTACCTGACCTGCTGAGTTCCTCCAGCATTTTGTGTCTGTTGCTCTGTGTTTCTGGCTAGAAAAAATCATTGATCTCTCTTTACATCTCTGCCTGTGTTAAATAACTCCAGACTGTGATAAGAAACTGTAGTGGGATTAATATTTATCACTTAGGGATGGCTAAGACATTCTGAGAAGTGTTTACCTTTTTATTACATCTATTGCAGGAGAAATATAATTTTTATCAGAAACTGAATATGTCATTTAAAGTAGATGACTAAATGGCAAAGTTGACAGGACTAAATATCTAGTGCAAGATGGAAGAAGTCCCTCTGATAGTGCTCCCAACCACTCCCATTAGAATAGAAAATCTTTTTACATTTAAACAAAACAAAACTCTTTAAAGTTTTTTTTTTAACATTGTGCTTCCATTAAGAGGGCACTACCAAATGCGTGCAACAGCTCACTGGTAGTTATAAAGGCAGGATATTCAACTAAAACCATCACCAAAAACAGCTTTTCTGAGGTAAATTGTGTTAAATTATTGCTGCAAACAGTGAGGGAGTGAGTGATGGCAAGGTGAGTTTGGGGACAAGCCGAGATGGTGTGTTTCAGAATCAATGCAGATGGAGGGAGCGACTCGGAGAGGAGAAGTTGGGGCAGTGGAGATTCGATAACCAAGCAAATGACCCGGCTGCAATGTTGGATTGCTCTGGGTGCTGAGAGGAGAAGTCGCAGCAGAGGAGATTCGATACCCATACAAATGGCCCAGGTGCGAGGTTGGGTCACTCTGTGCGCCAAGCTGTTTTGAAAAGCTTAAGAGTGGTATCAGGCTGGGCGGTGAAATCTGGGCCCGGAGCAAATTGCAGAGCAGTGTGTTCTAGGCTCCCAGCCCTTTGCAGTAGCCGGGTCCCAGTGCGCGGTACAATCCGCTGTTTAGACAATTTAAATGCTGGCCCAGATCGGAGGCAAGAGCCAATTTCACTCGCTCTCTGCAATGTTCACCACTCTCTCCAGGGCACTGGAGTCTTTCACTGTTCCGTTGTTTGGTCAACTTAAATGTCAGCTTAGATAGACTGAAAAGACAAGCTGTCGGGATCTGAGGTGAGAACCAATTTTGCTTACTCTCTGCAATGGTCACTCCTCTCTCTATAGCACTGAGGCTATGAAGACAGCCCCGGTTTCTGTGCTCCATGCCCGCTAATATGATGAACCGATAAGTGAGGCTTTGGGCCTACTCTGGGCTGCTCCAGGGTTTGGATCTGAGGACTCAGTTTGGTTCTGAATGTTGTTGTTGGCTTCAGTTGTTCTCACGATTTGTGTTTTTTTTTCTTTCTCTTGCACATCGGGTGTTAGTCTTTTTTTCTTTAATTGGGTTCTTTTGGGTTTCTTGCTTTGCAGCTATCTGTAAGCAAACAAATCTCAAGGTAGTATAATTTATACATTCTTTGATAATAGATGTACTTTGAATCTTTGAAATTCTGGTTGCACAGCTCAATATTGGGCAGAATCAGAATAGTCACATTTTGGTTTGGCTGTGAGAAGTAATGTATTCATGGATGATTGTCTCATCAAGAACTTTAATGAGACCTTAACGAGCATGCATTTTAAAAAGCTCTGCTCCTGGTGTGAACTGTAGCTTAAGAAGAATGCAAATGAAATGTGTAGGCTAATGGATCGGATTTGATGTGCTCCTGATCTGCTGACCATTGAAATAAATAACTTGAAAACAGGTATCGCCACAGTGTGGTCACACTCATCTTCATGCCCAAATCTCCAACTTGTAATCTTTATGTTTATAGCCCATTCATACAAAATTCAATTACTCATCTGCCAATTTCTTGCTCAACTCTTGAATATATTTTCTCAAGTGTCAATGGACCACAAATAAATGGCTCTCCCATCTTTTCACTTCCACTTTTTAATACATTGGCAGAATGGAGGAATTTCACTCTTTCACTTATTTCCCCACTTCTTCTTCTGCATCTTAACCAAACCCAGACACTTCTATAGTAAAATTACTTATGCTCTGAAAGGATTGGAAATTAATGTCTGTTGTTTTGCAAATGAATGTCACACTAATCCCCAATCCTTCTGTTCCAACCATCTGCTGCACAAATTATGTCAACAAACAACAGCCTATCATTTCTTCTATAAACAATAAGGATGTGGAAAATGGACACTATCTGATCTGCACTAATCTGACTAAGATGTCAATGTTTGCCTTCATATGGTTTGTTGTCCCATTGGAGATAAGGAATTTTCAACCATATGATCCAGTTTTGAATGGATTTTATTTTGGCCACTGTATTAGAGATCTTTCCATGTGCAGAGAGTAATGCTTGCGTGGATTTGGTTTTTAGCCATACAGAAAGATGTGGTGGCATCTCATCAGAGGAAAGCTTATTTCAGGTCAGACCTTTCTCAAATTGTCAGCAAAGCTTTGAAAGCTCTTTAAGCCATTTTATCTGCTGTTGTGAAATATTAAAATTTTTAAATGATTGGAATGCAAATTTGCCATTTTGAGTGATGTTGAAACATGCTGCAAAACAGCTTTTAAAATGTGTATAATTTAAGGCAATTTATCAACTCGGTTAAAAAAAACATTATCATGAATGGTAACTGTAAAACAATTTCCCACTATGTGGGAGTGGTTAGGGAACTGTCAGAAAAACAATTCTTCCCTCTTGCACTGAGTTTTAATGTTGCCTAGTGTGCTGTAAGACATCCACACTAAATTGCATATTCAGCCTCTAATTAAAACAATACCTCTCCTGTAATATGAAAGAGGATAAACAATCCCCTTAATGCTCTGGCAATCATTAAGTAATAAATATTAATCCCACTACACTTCCTAATCACACTCTGGAGTCACATAATCAGCTGAAGAGAGCAAGGGGGAAAGGGAGAGACCTCATGTCAACTTAGGGGCAAGAGCTCTGACAAATTCCTCTCCTGCCCTCAGTAGAGATGAAATGAACTCCGGGAGACGACTGTGACTAATATCACTAATTTGTATTAACCCATCAATCTTGATAACCCAGGACAGTTTACAGCCATTGACCTCACACAGTTCCATCTTGCAGTAGGATCATATTCTTTCTAGTACTGGTTAATATTCCAAAGGGACACAAATTAAGACATATAAGTATTTCTCAGCATCTAACCCAACTCTATATGCACTAATGTTTTGTATCAGGTTTAACGTCTTGATCTCCAAAGACGCTTTTCCTCAGATTACTAAAAACAGTGTTGCAACAAGGAAGATGACGGCGAATTTGTCATTGGTGTCTGCCTTCACTGAGAGGTGGCTCTTGAGAGTTTGAGAGGGGTCCATGTTTTTGATGGTGTCATTGTGATGTAGCAGTTAATGCATCGCGTTACAGTGTCAGCTGTAAGATCGGGGTTCAAATCCCACCACTGCCTGTAAGCAGTTTGTACGTTCTCCCCGTGACCGTGTGAGTTTCCTCCAGGTGCTCCGGTTTCCTTGCACATTCCAAAGGTGTACAGTTGGAGTTAGTGAGTTGGTGCATGCTATTTGGCGCCAGAAGTGTGGCAACACTTACGGGCTGCCCAGCACAATCCTTGCTGATTTGATTTGACCCAAACAGCACATTTCACTGAATGTTTCAATGTACATGTGACAAATAAAGCTAATTTTTATTTTTATAATCTTTGTCACAGATCTTTGTTGTCAGAGGTTCGTATTGTACAGCAGGAGAAGATTAACAAAGGACTTTTGTGATGGTCCATCTTCTCTCATGTTCCAGTGAATGAGTTAATGGATTGTGACCTCTTAATATACACTTATGCAAGCATCATATGTATAAAAAGATCGAGATGAATGGTTACATAATGTAAGTGCTATATATTGAGCAATTTTTTTTAGGCATCCGTTAGTCTCACGAGACCATGGACTTGTGTCACCAGACAACCGCCTTAACCACTTGGCAATTATTGAGCAATATTTCTGTAGATTAGCTCCACTCCAGCGGAATGCTTATCAGAGATATGAAAGAACACCTTTCAAGAGGGTGAACCTTCACGAGGCGTCAGTGAATGGTGTAACTGGCAGGGCACGGAAAACCTCTGCTAACCAACAGTCGGGAGTGTTTAAGGACATCATCTGCCTCTCACTGCTACAGTCGACAGTTCCCACCTGCTTCAAAAGGGCATCAATCACACTGGTGCCCAAGAAGAGCAGAAAGACTGTCATACAGGAGCACTGACGTCTTCTGTGATGAAGTGCTTTGAGAGGTTGGTCATGGCTAGAATTAACTCTTGCCTGAGCAAGGACTTGGAACTGCTGCAATTTGCCAATTAGGTCTACAGTGGATGAAATCTCATTGGCTCTCCATTTGGACTTTGACCACCTGGACAACTGCAACAGCAGCCTGTTGTTTATTGACTACAGCTCAATGTTCAGCACCATCATCTACTCAGTGCTAATTAACAAGCTTCAAACGAGCTTCCATCCTTCTCTCTGCAACTGCATCCTTGACTTACTCATAGAGAGGTCACAGCCAGTGCGGATCAGAAATAACATCTTCTCCTCGCTGACAGTCCACACAGGTGCACCACAGGAATGTGTGCTTAACCCAATGCTCTACTCTCTCTGCACTCATGACCGTGTGGCTAGGAATTCCTCAAACACCATTTATATAATCACAATGATTAAATGGTTTTGAGCAATGAGGAAGGGTTAATTAGCAATCCTGTCGTGAGAGGCCCCTTGGGTAAGAGTGACCATAATATGGTGGAATTCTTCATTAAGATGGAGAGTGACATAGTTAATTCAGAAACAAAGGTTCTGAACTTAAAGAGGGGTAACTTTGAAGGTATGAGACGTGAATTAGCTAAGATAGACTGGCAAATGACACTTAAAGGATTGACGGTGGATATGCAATGGCAAGCATTTAAAGGTTGCATGGATGAACTACAACAATTGTTCACCCCAGTTTGGCAAAAGAATAAATCAAGGAAGGTAGTGCACCCGTGGCTGACAAGAGAAATTAGGGGTAGTATCAATTCCAAAGAAGAAGCATACAAATTAGCCAGAGAAAGTGGCTCACCTGAGGACTGGGAGAAATTCAGAGTTCAGCAGAGGAGGACAAAGGGCTTAATTAGGAAGGGGAAAAAAGATTATGAGAGAAAACTGGCAGGGAACATAAAAACGGACTGTAAAAGCTTTTATAGATATGTAAAAAGGAAAAGACTGGTAAAGACAAATGTAGGTCCCCTGCAGAAAGAAACAGGTGAATTGATTATGGGGAGCAAGGACATGGCAGACCAATTGAATAATTACTTTGGTTCTGTCTTCACTAAGGAGGACATAAATAATCTTCCAGAAATAGTAGGGGACAGAGGGTCCAGTGAGATGGAGGAACTGAGCGAAATACATGTTAGTAGGGAAGTGGTGTTAGGTAAATTGAAGGGATTGAAGGCAGATAAATCCCCAGGACCAGATGGTCTGCATCCTAGAGTGCTTAAGGAAGTAGCCCAAGAAATAGTGGATGCATTAGTGATAATTTTTCAAAACTCGTTAGATTCTGGACTAGTTCCTGAGGATTGGAGGGTGGCTAATGTAACTCCACTTTTTAAAAAAGGAGGGAGAGAGAAACCAGGGAATTATAGACCGGTTAGCCTAACGTCGGTGGTGGGGAAACTGCTGGAGTCAGTTATCAAGGATGTGATAACAGCACATTTGGAAAGCGGTGAAATGATCGGACAAAGTCAGCATGGATTTGTGAAAGGAAAATCATGTCTGACGAATCTCATAGAATTTTTTGAGGATGTAACTAGTAGAGTGGATAGGGGAGAACCAGTGGATGTGGTATATTTGGATTTTCAAAAGGCTCTTGACAAGGTACCACACAGGAGATTAGTGTGCAAACTTAAAGCACACGGTATTGGGGGTAAGGTATTGGTGTGGGTGGAGAATTGGTTAGCAGACAGGAAGCAAAGAGTGGGAATAAACGGGACCTTTTCAGAATGGCAGGCGGTGACTAGTGGGGTACCGCAAGGCTCAGTGCTGGGACCCCAGTTGTTTACAATATATATTAATGACTTGGATGAGGGAACTAAATGCAGCATCTCCAAGTTTGCGGATGACACGGAACTGGGTGGCAGTGTTAGCTGTGAGGAGGATGCTAAGAGGATGAAGGGTGACTTGGATAGGTTGGGTGAGTGGGCAAATTCATGGCAGGTGCAATTTAATGTGGATAAATGTGAAGTTATCCACTTTGGTGGCAAAAATAGGAAAACAGATTATTATCTGAATGGTGGCCGATTAGGAAAAGGGGAGGTGCAACGAGACCTGGGTGTCATTATACACCAGTCATTGAAAGTGGGCATGCAGGTACAGCAGGCGGTGAAAAAGGCGAACGGTATGCTGGCATTTATAGCGAGAGGATTCGAGTACAGGAGCAGGGAGGTACTACTGCAGTTGTACAAGGCCTTGGTGAGACCACACCTGGAGTATTGTGTGCAGTTTTGGTCCCCTAATCTGAGGAAAGACATCCTTGCCATAGAGGGAGTACAAAGAAGGTTCACCAGATTGATTCCTGGGATGGCAGGACTTTCATATGAAGAAAGACTGGATGAACTGGGCTTGTACTCGTTGTAATTTAGAAGATTGAGGGGGGATCTGATTGAAACGTATAAGATCCTAAAGGGATTGGACAGGCTAGATGCAGGAAGATTGTTCCCGATGTTGGGGAAGTCCAGAACGAGGGGCCACAGTTTGAGGATACAGGGGAAGCCTTTTAGGACCGAGATTAGGAAAAACTTCTTCACACAGAGAGTGGTGAATCTGTGGAATTCTCTGCCACAGGAAACAGTTGAGGCCAGTTCATTGGCTATATTTAAGAGGGAGTTAGATATGGCCCTTGTGGCTACGGGGATCAGGGGGTATGGAGGGAAGGCTGGGGCAGGGTTCTGAGTTGGATGATCAGCCATGATCATAATAAATGGCGGTGCAGGCTCGAAGGGCCGAATGGCCTACTCCTGCACCTATTTTCTATGTTTCTATGTTTCTATGATACAACAGTTGTTGGCAGAATCTCAGATGGCATACAGAAGTGAGATGGATCAGTTGGTTGAGTGGTATCACAACAACTGGCTTGAACTCAATGCCAGTAAGGCCAAGGAATTGATTGGGGACTTCAGGAAGGGGAAGTTGGAAGAACATAGACCAGTCCTCATCAAGAGGTCAGATGTCAAAAGGGTGAGCAGCTTCAAGTTTCCAGGCGTCAGCATCTCAGAGGATCTATCCTAGATCCAACATATTGATGTAATCACAAATAAGGCAGACCAGTGGCTATATTTCATTAGGAGTTTGAGGAGATTTGGTACATCACCAAAGACTCCAGCAAATTTCTACAGATGCACAGTGGAAGGCATTCTGACTGGTTGCATCACCACCTGGTACGAAGGCTCCAATGCACGGGATCGAAATAAAAAACCTCAAAGGGTTGTCGATTCAGCCAGCTCCATCGTAGGCACTAGCCTCCCCAACATCGAATACATCATCAAAAGGAGGTGCCTCAAGGAGATGGTATCCATCATTAAGGACCCTCACCATCTAGGACATGTCTTCTTCTCATTATTGCCATCAGGGAGGAAGTACAGGAGCTTGAAGACACACACTCAACATTTTAGGAACAGCTTCTGGTTGGTTGCTTTGGGTTTGTAACACCATTCACATGCCGAACACTAGATGCCAGAAACAGATTCTCTATTCCAAACTCTGTCATGCCAAGTGATTGCCAGATGAACAGAGGTAAGGATTCAAGGATATACTGAAGGTTTTCTGAAAAAGTATCCCCACCCTTGGAATCACTGTTCCATGAACATTCAAAGTACAGAAGGAACAGGCAGGATGGCACTGAAAACCTTGAGTCCCTGGCTTCAGGAGCACCCAAGTGCAGGAGGAGCACAACAGCTCCAAGCCACCCAGCCTGACAAATACCTCTTGCCCCTGCTTTGGTGGAGCCTGTAGGTGCATTTGACCTCAGAACTCCTCAGAAATGGAATGGACGCAAATCCTGAGGGACCATCCCAACATGATAAGCTAATGTTCCTCTTCCTTCCTCTGGAGAGATGATTTAAATAATGCTTCCAACTGGAAAATAGAACCAACTGTGATCTTAGTGAACAGCATAGCAAGGTTGAAGGAACAAGTAGCCTGCTCCGCTCCTGATCCATATATTTGTACGTGTGAATTTTAACCCTTTTCTATTCTAAAGAGTTCAGGTATAGCTTCCAAAATTTAAAAACAAGTTTTCAAAGCTTACTTGATAACTAAGAGTTCTAACACTGGTTATAAATTGAGTAACTGTCTTCAAAGCAATTTCCTATGTAGATGGCAAAACAGCCAATTTTCTGACAGGGTATATTTAAGGTGGAGGTTGATAGGTTCTTGATTAGTAAGAGTGTCAAAGGTTACACCCTTAAGGAACCAAAGGTTTGGTTCTATCGGGTTGTCATATCCGGGCAAAGTAATGGGAATATCCTCCCCACTACCTATTAAATGCTCCCAATGGCATGCATCTCAATTAGCCTCTGACAACCAAGTTCAGCACCTGGCCTTCATGTGTGGCTTAGCTACTAAGCCTGACAGAACCATTTCTACTGACAGGAGAACGGGCAAAGGTGGACTACTGGTGCCTTAAAACCAGTCGCTTTGGGCAGATGGGGCTTGTCAGCCGTGGTTGGCAGCTCATCTAGGAGAAGGAAAACTATGATCTCAAACCTCCGCTGCCTTGTGGCTATACCCACTGATGGGGAAGGCTTTGAGAGTAAACTCTGAGGGAAAAACCTGGAGCTGGAGTCCCGGAGGCAGTCTGATGTTGAGTTCAATGCTGATTGGAAGCTCCTGAGACACCACTGGTGGAAAACTGTATCGATCTCTACCGTTCCTTTGTATTCATCAGCTGCATGGAGAGGGGGAGCCTGCTGTGTGGACAACAGCTTGTTCTCCATATCGTACTGCTCAGGCTTGCGTATCACATAGGTAACTTGGACTCGATATCCATGGTCAATCAACGGAGGGCCCCATGGTAATGGTGAGCTCAGGAACAAGCATTACAGAAGACACAATCACGTTTGTATGATTTAATTTAGGACATAGAACACTATAGCACAGCACAGGCCCTTCAGCCCATGATGCTGTGCTGACCTTCTAACCTACTTCAAGATCAACTAACACTTCCCTTCAGCATAGCCCTTCATTTTGCCTACCTAAGAGTCTCTTAAATGTCTGAAACATATCTGGCTCTACCATCACCCCTGGCGGCACGTTACACGTACCACCACTCTCTGTGTACAAAACCTACCTGTGACATCCCCCCTCATCTTTCCTCCAATCACCTTAAAATAATACCCTCTCATATCAGCCATTCCCACCTTGGGAAAAAGGTGCTGGTTGTCCACTCTATCAATGCTTTTTAAAAACTTACACACCTCTGTCAAGTTATCTCTCATCCTCCTTTGCTCCAAAGAGAAAAGCCATAGCTTGCTCAACTTGTTCTCATAGGACATGGTCTCTAATCCAAAGACCATCCTGGTAAACCTCTGAAGTCTTCACATCCCTCCTACAATGAGGCAAGGAGAACTGAACGCAATACTCCAAGTGTGGTCAAGCAGAGTTGCAACATCAGCTTTAGGCACTTCAGCTCACACACCATGTGCTTTCTTAACCCTCCTACCAACCTGCGCAGCAACGCTGAGGGATCTATTGGCATGGACCCCAAGATCCCTCTGTTTCTCCACACTGCTAAGAATCCTGCCATTAACCTTGGACTCTGCCTTCAAGTTCGACCTTCCAAAGTGTATCACGTCACACTTTTCTAGATTGAACACCATCTGCCACTTCTCAGTCCAGCTCTGTATCCTATCAATATCCTTTTATAACCTGTGAGAACCTTATACACTATCCACAACACCACCAACCTTGATGTCATCTTCAAAATATCTGAAAATGGAACCTTTTGTTTAAATCTACCTGCACCTAGTAAAATTCATTGCTTTCCAACCACTACCCTCTCCTACCTTGCTCTGCAAATGCTGACAGCATCTCCTGTATATGTGAGGCTAATGCATCAAACAGCAACAAGCAAGGTCCATTCCTACACAGCTGACTCCTGCCGTCTTTTATTGTCCATGAAATGCTTGCTATCTCCTCAGGCTCTTGGACACAGAGGAACTGCCTTGGCTGAGAGCAACTCATAAAGCACGGAATAAAACATTAACCGGAAACTCTTCATTTAGTGCGGCTTACTTCCGACCAATGCACTACAGGAGACCACTGGTCCTTCAGGGACGACTCATCACATGCAATTGCATCTAGTCTGACCAGCCTGAAATAAATGCTGTAAATACAGTAAGACCGCAAAAATGCCTGGGACTTTGTAACTCACTATTTTTAGATGTTACACAGTGTTATGATAAATCTTCTAAGTAAGTGGGAAGAGAACACAGGAACCAGGGCCCTATGGAATGGGAAGGAAACACAGAAACTGCGGCTTTGGTAGACAGAAAACAAATGCAGGAACTGGAGCCCCGATGAATGAGAACCACAATCATTCATCTTGAAGGACCTTCACCATCCAGGACATGCCCTCTTTTCATTACTACCATGAAGGGAGGACGTACAGGAGCCTGAGGATGCACACTCAATGTTTTAGGAACAGCTTCTTCGCCTCCGCCATCAGATTTCTGAACAGTTCGTGAACACGACCACACTATCTTCCTCTCTTTTTGCAATTGTTTTTCACATTCTTAGTGTAATTTATAGTAGTTTTATGTATTGCACAGTACTGCTGCTACAAAACAACAAATTTCACAACCTATGTCACTGATAGTAAACCTGATTCTGATTCTGATCCCAGTGAGCTGAGAAGGGAGCATGGTAAACATCACCTGGTGAGCCAGATGCCAAGCCATCAGCATATGTGAGCAGTCAGAAATCAGATTATTGGAGTTTCATTCTACTCTGCACGTCAGGCAATATATTTAGAGAAGCGAAGAGACTGGGTGACCTTTCAGCTTTCTGAACTAATCTACACAGTGAAATAAAAGTGGTCCACGTTCTATCACTATGATTTGATAGACCAGAGTCGTTCTACCCCTCGGCATTTGCAATAGCAATCTACTTTGGACAACTATTCCAGTGTGGTCAGGAACAAGCAGTCAAGTTTCAAGCTGAGACCTTTCATCAGGATCCAAAACATAAGCTGTTTTGCAATTCGCCTACCGGAGCAACAGGTCAACGGCAGATACCATCTCTCTGGCCCTACATTTCTCCTTAGAACACCTGGAGAATAAAGACACATACGTAAGGCTCCTTTTCATTGACTACAGCTCTGCCTTTAATACCATCATTCCAAATAAACTGATTCCTAAGCTCCGGAACCTGGGCCTTATTGATTGATTATGAGGACATGCAGTACCCTTTTATTGTCATTTAGTAATGCATGCATTAAGAAATGATAAAATGTTTTTCCAGAATGATATCACGAAAACACATGACAAACCGACTTAAAAACTAACAAAAACCACATAATTATAACATATAGTTACAACAGTGCAAAGCAATACCGTATCTTGATAAGAACAGACCATGGAACAGTAAAACTCTCAAAATCTCTCAAAAGTCCCATCATCTCACGCAGACGGTAAAACTCCAGCACTGCCAACTTCCCGGTGCAGCATACTGGAAGCATCCGACCACAGTCCAACTCCTAGTCTGTCCGAAAAGCTCCAAGCCTCCGACCCACCTCTTCGACACCGAGCACCGAGCACCATCTCTGCCGAGCGCTTCGACACGGCCCCGTCAACAGGCGATACGCAAAGCCGAGGAGATTCTGCCGTCTCTGGAGATTCTCAATCGCACAGTAGCAGTGGCAGCGAAGCAGGCATTTCAGAAGTTACTCCAGATGTTCCTCTGCGCTTCTCACATCTGTCTCCATCAAATCCGGATTGTGCACGGCCCCCTAGTTAACACATATCGATATTAATTCGGAACGGCAGCGCGCGCAGCGTCGCGCCGCCATCTTCTCCTCCTTCAGATCTTAGCACTCAGTTCTGCAGCTGGATCTTCAACTTCCTCACAGACAGGACCCAGGCTGTAAAAATAGGGGACAAGCTCTCCTCTACAATCACTCTGAGCACCGGTGCCCCACAAGGCTATGTACTCAGCCCCCTGCTGTACTCACTGTACACCCATGATTGTGTAGCCAAGTTTCCATCGAACTCAATATATAAGTTTGCTGATGACACCACAATTGTAGGCCGTATCTCAGGTAATGATGAGTTTGAGCTCAGAGAGGAAATTAAGAACCTGGTGGCACGGTGCGAAGACAGTAACCTATCCCTCAATGTCAGCAAGACGAAGGAATTGGTTGTTGACTTCAGAAGGAGTAGCGGACCGCACGACCCCATTTACATCAGTGGTGCGCAAGTGGAACAGGTCAAAAGCTTTAAGTTCCTTGGGGTCAATATCACAAATGACTTGTCTTGGTCCAACCAAGCAGAGTCCACTGCCAAGAAGGCCCACCAGCGCCTTTACTTCCTAAGGAAGCTAATGAAATTTGGCCTATACCCTAAAACTCACACTAATTTTTATAGATGCACTGTAGAAAGCATTCTTCTGGGGTGCATCACAACCCGGTATGGAAGTTGCCCTGTCCAAGACCGGAAGAAGCTGCAGAAGATCGTGAACACAGCCCAGCACATCACACAAACCAATCTTCCATCCTTGGACTCACTTTACACCGCACGCTGTCGGAGCAGTGTTGCCAGGATAATCAAGGACACGACCCACCCAGCCAACACACTTTTCGTCCCTTTTTTCTCCGGGGGAAGGCTCAAGAGCTTAAAGACTCGTACGGCCAGATTTGGGAATAGCTTCTTTCCAACTGTGATAAGACTGCTGAATGGATCCTGACCCGGATCTGGGCCATACCCTCCAAATATCCGGACCTGCCTCTTGTTTTTTTTTTTTGCACTACCTCACTTTCCCTTTTCTATTTTCTACTTATGATTTATAATTTAAATTTTTAATATTTACTATTGATTTGTACCCCAGGGAGCACAAAGAGCAGAATCAAATATCGCTGTGATGATTGTACACTCTAGTATCAATTGTTTGGCGACAATAAAGTATAAAGTATAAAGTTTATTCCTTTCCATAGAAGCTGCCTGACCTGCTGAGTTCCTCCAGCACTTTGCATGTGCTGCTCTGGATTTCCAGCATCTGCAGAATTATCCCAGTGTGGCATGTTTAAGTGCTGAAAGCAGGATATCACTCTCTCCAGGAATTAAAGTCAATTCCCCTAACAACTTTGGAATAATCAAAATAACAGAATAATGTCTTCCATAACCTCAGGATCTCCTGAAGTGCTTTGCAGCCAATGAAGAATTCTTGATGGATAGCTTCGAAGTGACAATGATGAGATAACCTGTTTCCATTGATTTTAAGAAATATCAGCAGGAAGCAGAGATAATTATCCTGCTTTTAAACTAATACCTTCAATCTTTTGCATTACAATAAGAGGTCAGTTAGAATCTTAATTTACAAACGTGTAGCACGTGTAGGAAATGAATCATATGTGCAAAAGTACAGCTCCATGGGAGCATCAACCTTTATACTCATACACATGTTCGCTGATTAGGTCTTAAACTTACATTCTCCCATGCTCAATGAATGTTCCCAAGTAAAATCCAGATGATAGCAAACTGAAGAACCTCTCCACCATATATATATGTAACACCACCAAAGAGTAATGGATGGCAAATATTCAATCACCTTTGGGTATGTTCAACGAGATAATGATTTTGTACTGTTAAAGAATAGTTGGCCTGGTGCCTGCTTATAATGAGATTTGCACACTTGCCAATCCAAAGTTACCTTGTTTATTATTGCACAGTTGGCCATTGGATTTTGTGGAATTAATAATGCCATAGTTGTTTCTCCTAAGATTCATGTTGACATTTCACTACATGGTCATCACAATTTAAGAGCAACCGATGAACTTCACCAAGCTCTTTCAATTAAACAAACATGTATTCCTGTCTTCTTCCTGTCATTTCTTTTAAATGGTTACACAACTAGAACTGATTCAGAAAATAAGGGCTCAAATCTGACTGAAGAGAACTAGGCACAAATATACAGATTGCTGTCCAAGTGCAGTTCTGAGGGAGTGCCGTGCAAACAGAGCAGCTCCATTTCAGAGGTGATTTTAAATTTAGGGCTTTCTGTCCTGGCAGGGAATGTTAGTATGAAGCATGAGGATTATCCATGTTTCCAGGCTGATTTTTATCTGCTAAGCACAAACATCCTTTTCATTTGTTAATCATTCTTTGAACGATTTCTTGACGTAAATCTTGTATCTACCTCTCACCAGTTTGACTTCATCTCTGAATAGGATTTTGGGATGTCGGGATGTTGCTAATAGAGTCAGAGAGCACCACAGCACAGAAACAAGTCTTTCGGCCATGTTTCTCAAATATTGAGAGCTGCCTTGGATAATGAAATTTCCCAGGTCAAACCAGCAGGTGATGAATTTAAGTTAATTTACTGAGTCAATCATTTGTTTTCAAACCCAATAAAATTGAACTGAATTGAATTGACTTTATTTCTTACATCCTTCACATACGTGAGGAGTAAAATTCTTTATGTTACGTCTCCATCTGACTGTGCAATGTGCAAATTATAGTAATTTATAGTAAATTGTATGTACAGTAAGATATACAACAGAACAGTCAATATAGCTTAAAAATACTATTCTATCAGCATGAATTAATCAGTCTGATGGCCTGGTGGAAGAAGCTGTCCCACAGCCTGTTGGTCCTGGCTTTTATGCTGCGGTACCATTTCCCGGATGGTAGCAGCTGGAACAGTTTGTGGTTGGGGTGACTCGGGTCCCCAGTGATCCGTCAGGCCCTATTTACATACCTGTCGCTGTAAATGTCCTGAATAGTGGGAAGTTCACATCCACAGATGTGCTGGACTGTCCACACCACTCCCTGCAGAGTCCTGCGATTGAGGGAAGTACAGTTTCCATACCAGGCAGTGATACAGCTAGTCAGGGTGCTCTCAATTGTGCCCCTGTAGAAAGTCCTTAGGACTTGAGGACTCATGCCAAATTTCTTCAACCGTCTGAGGTGAAACAGGTGCTGTTGTACTTTTTTCACCACACAACCAGCATGTACATACCACGTGAGCTCCTGGGAGGGTGAACTTAAAGCTGTTCACCCTCTCAGCCCCAGATCCATTGATATCTATAGGGGTTGGCCTGTCTCCATTCCTCCTGTAATCCACAACCAGCTCCTTTGTTTTTGTGACATTGAGGGAGAGGTTGTTTTCTTGACACCACTGTGTCAGGGTGATGACTTCTTCTCTGTAGGCTGCCTCATTATAATTTGAGATAAGGCCAATCATTGTGGTATCATCTGCAAATTTAATTAGCAGATTGGATCTGTGGGTGGTAACACTGTCATGGATGTACAGAGAGTAAAAGAGAGGGCTTAGAACACAGCCCTGAAGGGCTCCTGTGTTGAGGGTCAGAGGGGCAGAGGTGAAGGAGCCCACCCTTAGCACCTGCCAACGATCTGACAGGAAGTCAGATCACCGGCAGGTCCCATATAATAAAGCTTGGAGCATATATCTTCACAAAATATTGGGTTAAAAGCAGCTTAAGGTCCCTCTTTAAACCTTTAAATTCCAATCTGTTCTGGGTGCAGTTTGGTTTATTGACTTGAAACGTCCCCATTTTAGTTGGAGTTCACTTCAATTCATAAACAGTCTCTATTTGGACAACAGGTAGCAAGTGCTTTATTGACGCTAATGAACATTTTCATTGTCCTTTTTGAAATATATTGACTGTAAATTTTAGGAGAAAGGAACCAGATGTCCATGTTCAGGAGAAGGATACCAGAGTTCCATGAGCCAGTCATTGGAGAATCAGAGGTGGAGAGGGTCAGCAACTTTAAATTCCTCGGAGGACCTGTCCTAGGCCCAGCTCGTAAGTGCAATTACAAAGAAAGCACAGCAGCACCTCTACTTCCTCAGGAGTTTCTGAAGACTTGACATGACATCTAAGACTTTGACAAACTTCTATAAATGTGTGGTAGAGAGTATATTGACTGGCTGTGTCTCAGCCTGGTATGGAAACACCAAAGCCCTTGAATGGAAAGTCCTACAAAAAGTAGTGGATACGGCCCAGTCCATCACAGGAAAAGCCCACCCCACCATTGAGCTCATCTACACGAAGCATTGTCATAGGAAAGCAGCATCCATGATCTGGGACCCCCACCACCCAAATCATGATCTCTTCTCACTGCTGCCGTCAGGAAGAAGGTACAGGAGCCTCATGACTCACACCACCAGGTTCAGGAACAGTTAACACTACTCAACCATCAGACTCTTGAACCAAAGGCGATAACTTTACTCAACTTCACTTGCCCCATCATTGAAATATTCCCACAACCTATGGATTCACCTTCAAGGACTCTTCATTTCATGCTCTTGATGGTTCTTATTTATTTATTTATTTATTTATTTTTTTTTTATTTCTTTCTTTTTGTATTTTTTAGATTAGATTAGATTATGAGAACACTCAGTCCTCTTTTATTGTCATTTAGAAATGCATACATGTATTAAGAAATGATACAATGTTTCTCTGGAGTGATATCACAGAAAACAGGACAAACCAAAGACTAACACTGACAGAACCACATAATTATAACATATAGTTACAGCAGTGCAAAGCAATACCATAATTTGATGAAGAACAAACCATGGGCACGGTAAAAAAACTCTCAAAGTCCCGAGTCAATTGACTCCCGAGTCCCCGATAGCAGGCGGCAAAAGGGAGAAACTCCCTGCCATAAACCTCCAGGCACCGTCGACTTGCCGATGCCTTGGAAGCAGCCGACCACAGCTGACACTGAGTCCATCCGTCCGAAAACTTCGAGCTTCCGACCAGCCTCTCTGATACAGCCTCCCGAGCACCATCCTCTGCCGAGCGCCTTCGACCTAGCCCTGGCCGCTGAAACACGCAAAGCCGAGGATTTCAGGGCCTTCTGCTCCGGAGATTCCGGTTACCACACAGTAGCAGTGACAGTGAAGCGAGCGTCTCAGAAGTTTTCCAGATGTTCCTCCGTACTCTCACGTCTGTTTCCATCAAATCAGAATTGTGCACGGCCCCCTACTTGACAGATAACAGACATCATCACCGAAGTGGCCGCGCGCGCTGCCATCGCACTGCCATCTTCTCCTCCTTTTTGCACAGTTTGTTGTCTTTTGCACACTGGTTGAATGCCCAAGTTGGTGCGGTCTATCATTGATTCTATTATGGTTTTTTTTCTATTGATTTATTGAATATGCCCACAAGAAAATGAATCTCAGGGTCATATATGGTGACATATACGGTATGTACTTTGATAATACATTTACTTTGAACCTTGAACTTTGTGCATTCATTTTTAATGTCTGAGTCCTTTATTATCACATTTTCCCACAAGCATAGACTTTATTAAGTGTTCAAACCCTTAACTGAATCCCCTGCAGGGAAACATCATAAACTAATTCCATGCTACTTACTTCAAAGGCAGCTGACTTTACATCTGTTATTCTTATTCTTGTAATGTTTTTATAAATCACTATTGTGGTCAGATATCTGTACAGTAGCTCAAAGAACAAATGCATCACTGACATTAGCTCAGTTGTTTAAAATATTCTGGAAATAAGCTTTGTGTAATGTTACTGTGCCGCTCAATAATTGCTCAGATCTATCAAACAAGTACTATGGGAACATGAAACATCTGCAAGCAGATTTAGATTAACATTTTTAAAACCGCAGTTTCTTTTAATTGTATGGAAAATAAATATTTATATGACTTTGATCATTTTTTTTAATGTGAGTACTTTTAAACCATGGAAGGTGGTTGCAATCACTGGCTGACATCCCCAGGAGGTTTTGCAACGTTACAATAAGTATAGAAATAAGACCATAAGACCATAAGATATAGGAGCAGGATTAGGCCATTTGTCCCAACGAGTCTACTCGGCCATTTCAACATGGCTGATTTATTATCCTTCTCAACCCCATTCTCCTGCCTTCTCCCCCGTAACCTTTGACGCCCTGACTAATCAAGAACTTATTAACCTCCACTTGAAATCGACCCAATGACTTGGCCTCCGCAGCCATTCATGGCAATGAATTCCACAGATTCACCACCCTCTGGCTAGAGAAATTCTTCCTTATCTCTGTCCTAAAGGGACGTGCTTGTGCGCTAAGGCTCTGCCTTCTGGTACTAGACTCGCCCACTATAGGAAACATCCTCTCCATGTCCACTTTATCTAGGCCTTTCAGTATTTAACAGGTTTCAGTTACATCCCCTCTCATGCTTCTAAACTTCAGCAAGTACAGGCCTAGAGCATCAAACACTCCTCATACGTTAACCCTGTCATTCCCAGAATCATTATTGTAAACCTGCTCTAGACCCTCTCCAATGCCAGCACACCCTTTCTTAGCTAAGGAGCCTAAAACTGCTCACAATATTCCAAGTGTGGACTGACTCATGCCTTATAAAACCTCAGCATTATATCGTTGTTTTTATATTCTAGTCCTCTTAAAATTAATACTTTTTATACTTTATACTTTATTGTCGCCAAACAATTGATACTAGAGCATACAATCATCACAGCGATATTTGATTCTGCTCTTTGTGCTCCCTGGAGTTCAAATCAATAGTAAATATTAAAAATTTAAATTATAAATCATAAATAGAAAATAGAAAAGGGAAAGTAAGGTAGTGCAAAAAAACCGAGAGGCAGGTCCGGATATTTGGAGGGTACAGCCCAGATCGGGGTCAGGATCCGGTCAGCAGTCTTATCGCAGTTGGAAAGAAGCTGTTCCCAAATCTGGCCGTACGAATCTTCAAGCTCCTGAGCCTTCTCCCAGAGGGAAGAGGGACGAAAAGTGTGTTGGCTGGGTGGGTCGTGTCCTTGATTATCCTGGCAGCACTGCTCCGACAGCGTGCGGTGTAAAGTGAATCCAAGGACGGAAGGTTGGTTTGTGTGATGTGCTGCGCCGTGTTCACGATCTTCTGCAGCTTCTTCCGGTCTTGGACAGGACAACTTCCATACCAGGTTGTGATGCACCCCAGAAGAATGCTTTCTTGCTAGCTTGCTATCCTACCAGTACAATCCTGATGCACAAAATATCGAAGAGAATGACATGGTGGATTCCAGCCTACGACATCTCGTACATAACCTGTTACAGCTGGGACCTTTGACAGATATGAAGGAAGGTGGCTGAGGGCTATTTTGCAGTGAGAGAACCCACAATGATGAGCTGCAGCTCCAGCTGACTCAGCCTGCTGTCTATACTCACGATTTTTGTGGGCTCTGTGCAAACTGGATTAGGCAAATATCAATGTCTATACTTAATGTTTCCTAGTAATTGTGTCATAAACTCTGCATCACTCTGATATTTTCTAAAATTTTTCTGTGACATGGAAATTGAGTGCAAGTTTATTTTAAGTTTAAATTTAGTTTAAGTTCAAATTTATTATTGTCATACCTACATGAGCAGGGTTTACATGCCAGAAAAATTAACTTTTAGTAGCAACAGTGCATTATAAATATTGATGTTGAAAGGAGAGCGGAAGCCTTAGCCTCAGATCAACTCTGCTAAATTAATATTAGCTCTGGTTGTGTTACCACCACCACAGACTTTATCAGCATGCGCCCAAAGGAATGTGTGCTAAAGAGGTAAATCTGAATGTACCCGAATTAGAAACCATGGATGAACTGGGAGTTCAAATCTTGACTGAAGTCCAGAACTGTGGCATTCAAATCAAGCAATCTTGATTACTACAAGAAACTGAGGTACTACCTCCATAAAGCTACTCAGGAAGTCAAGAGGCAATATCAATCTAAAATCAAGTCCCAGTCCAGCCATCAGTTCTAGCAGGATTTACCTGCTAAAATAGGCTATGAAATGAAGCCAGGTGGCATTGCCAATAACAGTGTATCCCTTCCTGATGAGCTTAAGTCATTCCTGCCTGTGACCATCAAACTTTACAACTCCTCCCTTGGAGGGTCAGACACCCTGAGCCAATAGGCTGGTCCTGGACTTATTTCCTGGCATAATTTACAAATTACAACTTAATTATTTATGGTTTTATATTGATATATTTATACTCTATTCTTGGTTGGGGCAACTGTAACGAAAATCAATTTCCCTCGGGATCAATAAAGTATGACTATGACTGTGACTAATGCATTCTATGCAAGAATAGAAGGGGAGTGGAATGTCATCACCCAGTACAATTGAACCCAGTCACCATCGTAGATGTGAGGTCAGTATTCCAGAGAAGGAACCCATGGAAAACATCTGGCCCAGATGGTGGCACTGGCCCCAGCCATGTCCTTAGATCCAACATAGATCAGCTGGCAGGGATATCTGCAGACATTTTAACCTCTCCTTGTTTCAGTGAGGTTCCCACCTGTTTTAAGAAGACCGTTATCATCCTGGTACCTATGACAAATAAGGTAATGAGCCTTAATAACCGCCACCTGGCGGCTCTGATATCCACCATCAGGAATTGCCTTGAGAGGCTGGTAATGCCACAGATTAATTCCAGCTTCTCAGACAATCTCGACCCACTGCAAGTCACCGACATTGAAACTGGTCCACAGTAGACACTATCTCCCTGGCCCAATATTCATCACCGGAGCATCTGGACAGTAAAGCCCTCAACATGAAAGAACTGTTTATTGACTACAGCTTCACCTTCAGCACTATAATTCCAAGCAAACACATTTCTAGACTCCTAAATCTGGGACTCAACACCTCCTTTGCAACCGGATCCTTGCCTTCCTAGCAGACCACATTCGGTAAGGACAGGCAGCAACACCTCTTCCATAATTATCCTCAACACTGATGCCCTACAAAGCTACCATCCTACTTTATTCTAGCCACTACTCAGCTCATAGTATAATCCCTATATACTCCCTATACACCATACACTCACAGCTGTGTGGTCAGATTCCATTCCAACACCATCCACGAGTTTGCAGATGACACCACTGTAGTGGGCCGAGTTTCAAATAACCATGAGTCAGAGTTCAGGAAGGAGATAGAGAGCCAAGTTTCAGAGTGTTATGACAACAAACTTTCCCTCAATGTCAGTAAAATAGAAGAGTTAGTCATTGACTTCAGGAAGGGGGTGGTGCACATGCTCCTGTTTACATCAATGGTGTAGGTGCCATGGTCAAGAAAGCTCACCAGCACCTCCACTTACTCAGAAGTTTAAAGAAATTTGGCATGTGCCCTTTGACCCTCACCAATTTTAACACTGTACCATAGAAAACACCCTCTCTAGAAGCATCATGGCTTGGGATGGCCACTGGTTTGCTCCTGACCGCATGAAACAGCAGAGAGTTGTGGACACAGCTCAG
Source organism: Mobula birostris (assembly GCF_030028105.1). Taxonomy (NCBI): domain Eukaryota; kingdom Metazoa; phylum Chordata; class Chondrichthyes; order Myliobatiformes; family Myliobatidae; genus Mobula; species Mobula birostris. The sequence goes on from NC_092402.1 coordinate 39,237,955, forward strand.
CCCATTACAGAAACCAGCCTCCGCCGCCCCCCCCCCCATGGACACTTTTCGAAAACTTGGTAAAGTAGTTAACACAAGCAAAGAACCCACCTACCCTGATCATTCTCTCTTCTCCCCCTTCCCATCGGGCAAAAGACACGAAAACCTGAAAGCATGTAGCACCATGCTCAAGACAACTTCTGTCCTGCTGTTATCAGACTCTTGTTATATTGCTGCTATATCGATTCTTGACCTCAATCTACTTTGTTGTAGCCTTGCACCTTATTATCTGCCTGAACTACACTTTCTCTGTAGCTGTTACACTTTATTCTGCATTATGTTATTATTTAACCTTGTGTTACCTCAATTCACTAGTGTAATGATATGATCTGTGTGGCTGGCGTGCAAAAAATGTCACTGTACATGATACAATAATAATAAACCAAATCACTTCTAAATTAGAATCTCTTGGAGTAGCTTTCTTTGCCATTCAAGGTTCACCAATCTGTTCAGTTAAGTATCTCCTTCTCTAGAACAATAACCATAAGACATAGGAGAAGAATTAGGCCTATCGAGTCTGCTCCACCATTCCATCATGGCTCGTCCAAGATTCAAGATTCATTTACTGTCAAAGAATGTATAAATTATACAATCTTGAGATTTGTTTGCTCACAGGTAGCCACAAAGTAAGAAACCCGAAAGAGTCCAATTAAAAGAGAAAAAAAATTAAAAAAAAGAAATAAGAATAAACGACCAGCACAAGAGAAAGAAAAAAAACACAAATCATGCAAACAATTGAAGCGAGCGACAGCATTCCGAACCAAAATTGAGTCCTAAGATCTGAACCCCAGGGTAGGCCCAAAGCCTCCCTTATCAGTTCATCATATCAGCAAGCACAGAGTACAGCAGCCAAGACAGTCTCCATAGCCTTAGCACCATGGAGATGACATCGCAGAGAACGAGCGAAATAGGCTCTCATCCCAACCGACACCCTGCCTTTGCAGTCTATCTTGGCTGGCATTTAAATTGACCAAACAACGGAGCAGTGAAAGGCTCCTTGCCCTGGAGACAGGAGTAAACATTGTGGAGAGCGAGTGAAATCAGCTCTCATCACCGATCTGGGCCGGTGCTTAAATTGCCTAAACAGCAAATTGTACCTCACACGAGGACCCAGGCACTGGGTCTAGACCATGCTGCCCAGCAACTCACTCCAGGCCCAGATTCCATCGCCCAGCCTGAAGCCACTCTCAAGCTCTTGAAATGAGCTCGGTGCCCAAAGCGATCCAACCTCACTCCTGGACCAGTTGAACGAGCATCAGAACTTCTCTGCCCGGGCTCATTTATTATCCTTCTCAACCCCATTCTTCTGCCTTCTCCCCATAACCTTTGATGCCCTGACTTACCAAGAACCTATCAACTTCTGCTTTAAATATACTCAATGTCATGGCCTCCAAAGCACCGAGTGAACATCCCGGCTGAGAATAACAGCCATTAGCCATTCTGTGACCAGTATCTTCTGGTTTGGCGAAACGAAGTTCAAATTTCAATGTAAACTTACTATCATGGTCTGTCTGTTGGACTGAGGCCTCCGTCACTCAGAGCTGACCATGGATATTGTGTCCTAGCTGTTTAGATTCACAAGCCTAGCCAGTACAATATGGAGAGTAAGCTGTTGACCGTGTAGCAAGCTTCCTCTTTCCACGCATCTGATGAACTCAAAGGAAGAGCAGAGACTGACACAGTTTGGTACCAGCGGTGCGCCAGGAGTTGCCAGTCAGCGTTGAACTCAACATAGGACTGCCTTAGGGACTCCAGCTCTGGAGTTTTCTCTTGGGGTTTACTCCCAAAGCCTTCCCCATGAGTGGGTACCACTGCAAGGCAGCGGAGGTTTAAGATCAGAGTTCTCCTACGCATAGATGAGCTGCCAACCATGGCTGATGAGCCCTGTTTGCCCGAAGCGACTTGTTTTAAGTCACCAGTAACCCGCCTTTGTCCCTTCTCCTGTCAGTAGAAATGGCTCCACCGGGCTTAGTGACTAGGCCACACGTGAAGGCCAGCAGTTGGACTTGGTTGTCAGAGGCTGTTTGAGACTTACGCCATTGATAGATAGTGGGAGCTTATCCCCATTACTGTATTGTATATATCACCATATACTACCCTGAGATTCATTTTCTTGAGGGCATTCATAGCAGAACAAAGAAGTAGAATAGATGCAAACAAAGTCTGACAAAGAATGGTAATAAATGAATATACTGTAGTATATGAAGAAAATTTTATGACTAAAGTGTATTTTTGAAGGGACATAAAAGGCATTCAGTGGCCTAGCACTGGATGCAATGACGAAATGCTTGGCATCAAATGGTAGAGAGCTGCAACCAGTTGGCCAGGCCCATTCTTTGTAACAATGGTGAAGGAACCATTGTTCCTTCACCATTGAATAGAAGGCCAGATATACTTCTAGCCTTCAGCTCTACATCAGAGAGGGCTGATGGATGAACTACCAGTCCACTCAACTGAATGGAGTCACTGATTCCATGACAAAATGCAAGTACTTGAGTTATGTTACATTATTTGAAAGTAATTAAGTAATATTTAGTATGCTTTAATTTTTTTCCTTAAAATACCAAAAAAGTTGAATATTTTTTAAAATGTCACAGATTATATGAGAAATAGCTTCTTTAAAAATTTACATTCAGTGGCCATTTTATTAGGTACACCTTTACACTTGTTCATCAACGTAAATATCTAATTCGCCAATTGTGTGGCAGCAACTCAATTCATAAAAGCATGCACACATGGTCAAGAGGTTCAGTTGTTGTTCTGACCAAACAACTGAATGGGGAAGAAATGTGACTTTTTTAAGTGACTTTGACTGTGGAATGATTGTTGGTGCCAGATGGGGTGGTTTGAGTATCTCAGAAACTGCTGATCTCCTGGGATTTTCATGCACAACAGTCTCTAGGGTTTACAGAGAATGGTGTGAGAAACAAAAACATGCAGTGAGTGGCAGTTCTGTGGGTGAAAATGCCTTGTTAATGAGAGAGGACAGAAGAGAGTGGCCAGACTGGTTCAAAGTGACAGAAACGTGATAGTAACTGAAGTAACTATGTGTTACAACAGTGGTGTGCAGAAAAGCATCTCTGAATGCACAACACATTGAAGCTTGAGGTGGATGAACTACAACAGCAGAAGATCACAAACGTACCCTAAGTGGCCACTTTATTCAGTACAGGAGTTTCCTCATAAAGTTCGAAAGTTCAAAGTAAAATTTTTTTATCAGAGTACATACATTTCATCACATACAGCCCTGAGGTTCTTCTTCTGTGGAGATACTTAGTAAACCTATAGAACAGTAACTGTAAACAAGCAGCCACTTAGCTGTAAAGGAGCCACTGCAGGCAAGGACTTGGGGCCCCATACATCTTGTACAGCTGATGCTGTAGGCATAAAGGCAACATTTTGAAGCCAGAGATTCACTGCAATGGATCTCCACCCGTATCTGCAGCCAGGTCCAGGTGAGGACCTAAACTCAGGTTATCTATTGTGCAGTGAGTCGTACTGGGTATTAGTTCCACATATCATTATCTGGAACCCACTGCTGGAAGAGGTGGTGATGGTCTGCCATCACATTTCTGAACGGACATTGACCCATGAACACTACCCCACTACTTTTCTTTCCTCTTTTTGCACTATTTGTTTAACTTTTTAAAAATATACTGTAATTTATAGTTTTTCAAAATACTGTATTGCAAAGTACTACTGCTGCATAACAACAAATTTCATGACATATGCCAGTGATTTTAAACCTGAGTCTGATTTTGACAATGACAAATTTAAAAGACATTTAAACAGGCACTTAAATAGACAAGTCCTATAAGGATACTGACTTAATATAGGCAAATAGAATGGGTAAAAGGTCAGCATGCATGTCCCATTTCTATAGTAAGCTGTGCTATATTTGTTCTACTTTCTAATAATTACCGAAGTGGCTATTTAAGACACGTGTCGCAGTATAAAGTCTCATTTCTATCTCAGCATGCTCACTCAATAAATCTTTGAGGTTGATGACAACAAGGACGGAATAGTTTTTGTCACACTATTGCGTTACTTCTGTTTGTTCATTGTGGATAAATAAATACGTACCCGAAACAGCAAACAATTTATTTAATAGCCCTAACATTTTCGTGTATTCTATCCTTCGTCTCCCCACATTCAAATCTAGACAAGATCTGGATTTTGCAATGCGATCTGGATCAGCTAGAAAAATGGGCCGGAAAATGGTAGATGGAATTTAATGTAGACAAGTGTGAGGTGTTGTATTTTGGGAGGACAAATCAGGGTAGGACCTTATGCAGCAAATGTAGGGTACTAGGAGTGCAGTAGGGCAGAAGGATCTGGAAATACAGATCAATAATTCCTTAAAAGTGGTGTCACATATAGATAGATTTGTTATTCGAGCTTTTGGCACATTAGCCTTCATAAATCAGACCAATGAGTACATGAGTTGGGACATTATGTTGAAGTTGTATAAGATCTTGGTGAGGCCGAATTTGGAGTATTGTGTGCAGTTCTGGGTACCTACATTCAGGATAGATATCAATAAGCTTGAAAGAATGCAGGGAAAATTCTCATGGATGTTGCCAGGACTTGAGGACCTTAGTTACAGGGATAGGTTGAATAGGTTAGGACTTTATTCACTGGTGCGCCGGAGAATGAAGGGAGATCTTATAGAGGTATGCAAAATTATGAAGGATATAGATAGGGTAAATACATGCAGGCTTTTTTCCCTGAGGTTGGGTGAGACTAGAGCTAGAGTTCATAGGTTTAGAGTGAAAGGTAAAATATTTAAGGGGAACCTGAGGGGAAATTCTTTCTCTCAGAGGGTGGGAGAGTCTGAAAAGATCTGCCAGTGGAAATGATGGATGCAGGTTCGATATCAACAGTTAAGAGAAAATTGGATAGGTACGTGGAAGAGAGTAGTATGGAGGGCTATGGTCAGGGTGCAGGTAGAAGGAATTAAGCAGATTAATAGTTTGGATGGGTCAAGTGGCCTGTTTCTGTGCTGTAGTGTTCTATGACTTGATGACTATTGGTGGGAATAACAGGTTCCCAGTATAACCTTGATATTACTGGAAGCAGGTAGATTAGACGGGATAGATAAACGTCAGCACAGACTAGATGGGCTGAAGGGCCTGTTTATGTGCTGTGGTACTGTCTGATTCCATGACTCTATGATAAAACTGTAGATTTGAAGAGTCCGTTGTGTGCTCCACCACATATCTTCGGGGTTCAGCCCTGGCAACCACCAATAAAGCAAATAACCGAGGAGACAAGGAAGAACAAGAGGAGGAGGAGGTAGAGATTTTTCACAGCTCTGGGCATGGATGAGGTAACTATAACCTTCAGAATCCCATTGTGGATTGTGGCAAATAGGCCAACAAGTGCAGTAATAGCATAGACATAAACTACAGTACCTGGGAAAGAACAACAGCATGGTGTTCCACAGAGACATTACCCAGTGCTGTATACAAAAGAGTTGGCACAGATTTTCCACGACTAATTTCCTCTCATTCCTTGGGTGTTGCCCTAGCAATACCTTCAATTTGTCGGAGTACAGATTGGCTGGAAATCCACAGCCATAAATGCCAGCATAAAAGCAGCCTGATCTTCCCCTGCAGTCGCCACTCACTGGGTGGCTGCTGCACCAAGACCATCAGGTGCTATTCACGGCTGGGTTTGCAAGTGCACATCGAGTGATGCCAGTGCTTCCACACTGGAAATGATGGGACTCCAAGCTCTGAACAAAACTCTCTGTCAATCATAGAACACAGAACCGTACAGCACAGGAACAGGCCATGTGGCCCACAATGTTGTACCGAACTGGCTAAAAAGTAAATCAAGAACTCCCAAACACCAATCCCTCCTACCTACACCATGTCCACATCCCTCCATCTTCCTTACATCCCTGTGCCTATGGGGGGAGGGACAACCAGAAATGTATGCAATACCCCAGATGTGGCCTAACCAGAGTCTTATAAAGTTGCAACATAACCTCCCGACTTTTGAACTTAGTGTCTCAACTAATAAAACCAAGCATTCCATAAGCCTTCTTAACCACCTTAGCGACCTGTGTAACCACTTTCAAGGAGCTACGAGCTTGGATCACAAGATCTCTCTGCTCAACAACACTGTTAAGGATCTTGCCCTTAACAGTGTACTGTCTCCTTGCATTTGCCCTACTGAGGTGTAACACCTCACATTTATAGGGGTTAAACTTCATCTGCCATTTCTCTGCCCATATCTGCAACTGATCTATATTGCGTTGTATTCTTTGCCAGTCTTCTACACAATCCACAACTCCACCAATCTTGGTATCATCTACAATCTTACTAGACCAGCCATCTACATTTTCATCCAGGTCATTTATATACATCACAAACAGTAGAGGTCCCAGCACAGATCCCTGTGGACTTTAACTAATTACAGTCCTAATGGACCTAATCAGTTCTGGACTCTTTCCTGCACTGGAGCACATGAAAGTCAGGCATGGGATCTTGGCAGTGCAGTACATACAGTATAGCAGAATCTGTGGCCAATGGCAGACATCCCACCTCTCCCGGAAGTTCCGGGAGTCTCCCGCATATTAATAGTGGCTCTCTGATGCCCGCAAATTATATACAATACCCCAGAAATCAATTTTTTTGAGAGCGAGCGAGCGAGAGAGAGAGAGCGCGCCATGGCAGAGCGTTCAAAAAAAGAAAATATAAAACGTACGTCACCCCAGACTACCCTAAAGTGTAACGTTTCCCTGCCTAATAGGGGTCAAAAATAATGACAGTGTTGCTCACTGCACTGTTTGCAACAGTGACTTTTCTATAGCCCATAGTGGGTTAAGACTGTAAAAGACATGCTGAGGTGAGTTTAACAGGTGTCATTCGTTCATTAGCATAGCTAACGTTATTTAAACTAGTTGGCTAGGAGCTACTCTATTGCAGACATCCCACCTCTCCCGGAAGTCTCCCGGAATCTCCCACAAATTGATGGTACTACCTCCCTAAAATGAGTTTTTGCAGGGTGGGATGTCTGCAATGGTGCAATTAGAAGGATTTGGAGAGGCAATCACTGACCTTTCACTCTTGTGAGTTCATTGAACTTATTAAAATACAGCTTTCAGATCCTTGGATCTTGACTCATAGCATCAATTGCCACAGCTCTCTTCTCTCTCTGCCTAATTAGATGTTGTTTGGAAAGAAGAGTGGTAACATATCAGTTCAGTTCATCTCTCCTATTCCTGCACCACAGCTTCAAATGCAGCTTGGTCTGCCCCATGTTTTACTATGTCACAGGTCAGATTCTCTTATAAAATGACATCCAGCATTCGCTCCATCCGCGGTGCCCTTCTCCACTAAGAGTGGTGCCTGGATTTAAGAACTATAGCTTTACCCCGTGACAGCTACAGTATTGGCTCCCTGCTGGGGAGTCGAGTCAATCAGCAGCACAGTTCGCACTGGCCGAGGACTGCAAAAGGAGTGTACGGGAGGGCCAGAGCTGGTGTGCTGCCTGCAGTGCAATCAATGAAGAGTTCATCGTAGATTGCAATCCCCACACATCTTTCCTCAAGGCTATCAAATTTAGCTCCTGCTGTGTTTATGTCACTATTGTCAAACTCCCATTTATAGAACCTACTTAAATAAGCAGGCATTATATCTATTGTTAGGTCGTTCCAGGTGACTCAAGCAAATTGGGCTCCTAATGGACTAAGAATATGGTCAAATAAACCATCGTGCATCACATGTCTGATTCATACTAATCATTTTATATTAAACAGTACAATAGAAAAATATGCAGTCTCACAGTCAGATGCATAAAGGAGCCCTTCTAAAATTAAGATATACTTGTAATGACATCGAAAATGTTCATGTTTCAAGCTGCCTGATAAAATATTCATTATCAGTGAACAGGCAAACTTCAGCCATTTATCACAGATAAGTGCTGTCAAACAGTGTCACATCTCCTCAAGGTGGGTATGTCTGATAAGAGAATGATTTGCTGCAGTTATTATTAACCAGATGTTATCTCTTTTCAATTGCATCTATAATTTCTCAATTTAATGGGACAAATTAAATAAAGAGTTTGATATGAAGCTCTTTAACAGATACTGCATCCCTTTTGTTCTATGTACAACAGTAATTTGCATACGGCAATTCTTGTCCATCTGGCAAGGAAGCTTTGTGTTGGTGCCTCAGCTGTGTGTATGCAATGAATTATTCAGCAGGCTATTGCGACTGCTTTCGATGGTGTGTTATCTAATTTGAGAAAATTATCAACATGTGAAAATCACGCCATGGGCAAAGTGCGACTGGAATTCATCTTCAAGTTATAGATTTTAATGAGAGAATCAATGTTCTCCTACATAATTGAGGTTCACCTGGAACAAGAAGCAGTTGTGTTACAGTGCCCAAAGGGGACCAGCCACTTGGTTTTATGTTGCCGCTTGTCAGATATTCTCAGTTGGGAAATGGTACAGCTTTGACACTGAGTGGACAGGCCTCCTCAAAGCTGGCCAGGAGCAAGATCAAGGTTAAAGAAATCTCTTCATTAGCATATGCAATTTGAGAAGAGCAAATGCTTGAATTCACAGATTCTATGCATATTATCTCTCTGAACTATAGGCATAAGTAAGCGTAAGGACCACATACATTCTGGCCCTTTAGAAAAATGCACTTAAAAAAAGAACCATTTGAATTTTAAGTCACCAAGAAACCAAACAGTGTCTCCAGATATGGCTTTCAGGGTCCCCTCTACACACTTCAACTGTTTTTTAGTAGACAAAACTGAATTTGAAGATGTCAGAAACAATTATCAGCATATCAGGCAGTGGGTTACATCAATCAGTAGCCACTGAGCGTTGTTTGGACACCACCCTAAATTCCTTCCTTTATCACCCCAGCCACAAACTGTTCCAGCTGCTACCATCTGGGGAACGGTACCACAGCATAAAAGCCAGGACCAACAGGCTCCGGGACAGCTTCTTCCACTGATTAATTCTTGCTGATACAATTGTATTTCTATGTTATATTGACTGTCTTGTTGTACATACTATTTATTATAAATTACTGTAATTGTGCACATTGCATATTTAGATGGAGATGTCACGTAAAGATTTTTACTCCTCGTGTGTATGAAGGATGTAATTAATAAAGTCAATTCAATTCATTGTCCATTTCCCCATCAATGACCAAACTCCTGAGTTATCCGGCATCACTCCAATGTCCTGTTTGACCCAGAAATTACATTTCATCTCCAAATCCTTCCTGTCAAAAATGCTGAAAATCACGACCTTTATTAACCAAATCCATTCCTGCCTCTCTCATCTGCTGCTGGCACCCTCACACATGCTATTACTACTTCTGTGTTCAGATATTTACAGTCAGAACCAGGGTTATTACCACTGACATATGTTCTGAAATTAGTTGTTTTGCCACAGAAGTACCGTGCAAAACAATGCAGTGTAGAGTCCAACACTTTCCTTCAGGATTACCGTCTTCTCCTTCCTCGAAACTTCAGCTCATCCAAAACCCATTAATTACACTATCCCCTGAACCCAGTCTCCAGCCCCACTGACCTTTCATTGTCTCATTTCTCATTTGTTAAAAAAAGCAGCTTAGGTTTAGAAGGTGACTAATAGAGGCTTATGGACTGATTAAAGGATTGGATATCATCTCTTTTGATAAATTATTTGACAGGGGGGGCAAGAGGATGAAACCATAAAAGAGTAGGAGTGGTAGGAAATTAGGCCTTTCTTCCTTTCCCATGTGATTAATCACATAAATGCTTTCAAGAGTGAAATGAGCTCATTAGGTTACAGTTTGTGATTGATAGACCAGTTAAAGGCAAATGGAATTATCTCACAGATCCTCCATGGTCACATTGAATGGCCGAACAGAACTGAAGGCATACCTATCCCAAAGGGCACAATGATCACTTTACACAGAGGGCAACAAAAACAACCACTGCTGGAAGACCTCAGTCAGTTGAGCAGCATCTTTGGAGGCAAAGGAATTGTTAACCTTTTGGGTTGAGAGCCTATATGTAGAGGTCAACGCTTGGTGTACGTGACCTCCTGGACACAATTTAATTATTTTAAGCATTGGAAATAAAAAGGTCCAGGACATTTTTTTCTTCGTAACATTAAAGTGTAACCATTGCACTGAGATATTCTAATCTCAATTACCTTCAATTGGCCCATAGCTTTCTATGTCTTAGAGATTCAGGTGCTTGAATAGATGCTGTGAGAGTACCTGCCTCCACCACTTTCTCAGGAGAGCATGTTCCAAGTTCCAACGACCCTCTGTGCGAAAAATTCCCTTTCTGATCCTTTCTAAATCTGCTACATCTTACCTTATATATACACCCTCTTGTTTTTGGCACACCAATTTAAAGATTCCAACTATTTACCCTATCTACACCTCATAATTTTGCATATCTCTATTAGGTCACCCCCTCAGCCTCTCCTTATAATTGAAATGCTTCAGTCCAGGCAGCATCTTGTTTCAGGTCAATAATTTTTGCTCAGAGCAAACATCAACATGCAAACAATGCACGAATAGAGCTTCCATTCCATCTGGTAAGCTTGGCATTAAGTTACAATGACAGAATGATGAACGTGAATGGGCAGTAGCCCAGAAGTGGCCACTTGGTCCAGCTACTTCTGGATTACTGTCCAAAAGCCCACAGTTATTTCCCAGCAGCCCACTGGAAAATTTGAAGGAACAAGCAGAGAAAAAGCTTCCCGTTCAAGACTCATCAATGGATCATTGATACCAGTGAGGACCCCATTGTCCCCAACTCTCCTTCTGCAAACAGGAACTACAAAAGCTCATGCCTCCATCTGAATTAATAGTGGAACACACAATTAATGTGCTCTAACTGTGATTCTATTGAATATCACTCAAATAACTTCAGAAGGGTTTGAAAATTATCAGCATCTATGAGTGTATAAAGCGAAAACCCTTTAACCAAACATCATGAAGTGTCGTAACAGAGGTGAAGGACAAAAGGAGTACGAAGTGGAGGAAGAGGAAGAATTTGAAATGGTAGAAGGTAGCTTGCATTTCCTTCATTTCCTCCATTTCCCTGGCAAGTAGTTGCTTTAGCTGAATGGTCCGTCATCCCAAGAGGTAAATGAGCTTTAAGTGAAGAAGCTTCACCCCCACAGTTTCAGAAAACAACAGTACATATGGGAAAGTATTATTCCATAAGATTTCAGCCACAAAATCAACACTCATGATAACCACAGTTACCATGGGCAACTGTGCTATCAGGGACGGGTATGTAGGAAAATAGCTGCTTCATCTCATTCACAATGAGAAATATTAGCAGAAGACACACTCCAGGCTTCCTTGAGAGACAACAGCGAGAACAAAAATGACATTCATAATTTGCCAAAATGTTTACCTTCTCTGTCACTGAATCATCTGAGGAGAAAGATAATTTTAAAAATCCTTGTGTGTTATTTTTAGATCTGATTGGGTGGCTCTGTCCCACTCAACAGCGTGTAGTGTAAAATAAATTATCTTTAGTTTGTCCATGGTACTTGAAGAGATATCAGATCGAAAACTAAAGGGAAACTGCCTCCCAGCCAAACAGTCACTACTTCAGTCCCTGGGGTCTTCCTGTTACTGCTGACTACAAGCTTCATTAGTTCACTGTCAGACAGCAAAAGCACCTTATAATGATGTGATAGCCCCTTCATAAGTGGGGGGAGATGAGAACTAAAAGGTCAACCTTCTCCTAACAGACCCTTATCAGCCAGTCACAGTTGGTATTAACACCTTAAGCTCTGGCTACTCTCCCACTGACATTGAAACCAGCTCCCCTACTTGCTGCATGTCATGATAATTGAGAGAAAATATGTAACCCACTGATGAAAAGCTGCTAAAACCTGGAGATCCTGACTACATCTTTTGAGCAATCTCAGTTCTTCACATATCAATGGATGTAGTATGGAATTAGAGTAGCTTTGATTTTTGGTTTAGTCTTCTTTACACTCTGAGTGGGGAATGGAGTATGTCAGTTCCATCTTATTCTCACCAGAACGATGATTGATAAAGAAAGTTTTAAACATTTTTGGAGCTGCAACCTGGACTCCCTTTTAGGATGCTGGTTCAGTTTGTGGTGTCAGCTCTCCTCTATTTCTTTGTCACTATTCACTTGCTCCCTCCACCAAATACTGTTGAAACAGTGACACAAATTACCAGTCTACGTTGGGAAGGGGAGGGTTTCAGAAATGTTGAATTTTGAATGTGTTGTTCCAATTCCTAGTCTTAAATTTTCTCTGAGGGACAGGGATGATCATGGGAAAAAGGAACACTTCTAACTAAAAATATATTTCTCCTTAAATGTTTTTCAGTTAACAAGATGATGCATTTTGGATCATAAACCTGAGATCTACAGCATATTTGGCAACTCAACTGATTTATTGTTAGACAGGTGGAAATACATCAGCATTATTGAGAGGAGGAGTTTGCACAAACACATTGTACACAAGAACTGGCTCAAAAAAAAAGAAACTTACGATTTTATAAGCTACAGCCCATTGTTTTCTCCTTGCTTTTATCCAAAGTTCCATTTGCTGGGATTGAGGGAGAGTGGGTAAACCTCCTTTTATTGTGTGTTGACTGAGAGCAAGAAGGATCAGCAGGCCTTTTTATTGTGCTGGGCTACCCTACACTCAGTTGGATCTTTGCCCAATACTCACAGTCAGCTCTGGATTTCTGTCAGAAATTCCAAAACTGGGATCTTCAACCAACAGACCTGAGCAAGTTAGTTGTTGTCTGCTGATGAGAAAATCGAGTCTATATTAGATATTAAACTTCAAGTATTTCTGGTCATACAGCTCAGTTGACTCAGATTCAGAGTCAGGTCAGATTCGGGTTCAAATTGTACATCATATACAGCAGGGTGCAATGAAATTCAAGTCCTCTCTCTTCATCGCACACCTGGCAAACATTCAAGCTATTGAAAATAAGCTGTATGAACTAAAAACTAGACTTCCCTATAAAAAGAACTGAGAGACTGCTATGTGCTCCATCTCACGGGCACTTGGAATACACCAGCTTCAACTGATTGTGCCATACAACCCGAGGGCTTCTCAATTCACCAGAGGAACAGCACTATGTCCTCCGGCAAAGTAAGAGACGGAAGGGTTTGCTTCCTAATCAACTCTTCGTGCTTGGGTTTGGCAGTCCTGATGAGCTCTTCCTCACCAAACCTGGAATATGTAATTGCCATGGGAATTCACTTCAGCTGTCCAAACAGCAGTCTACTTCCCACCCCAGGCAGACGTGAAGCCTTGACTGATAAACTGTACTCCTCTGTCAATAGTCTTAAAATGGTTACCCTGAGGCCTCATTCATTACAGCAGGGATCTTCAACCAGGCCAACTTCAAAATACTATCAGCATGTCTCCTGTCACACCAACAGTCCAAACATCTTCGACTGTTACACAACCATTAAGGAAAATCAAACCATGGAGCTGTGCTCCTTATCCCTGCTTACCATAAACTCAAATGGGAAGATCCATTACAGAAAGTTGTACAGTGTTAGTCTGGGGAAATAGGTGAGCTCCTACATGATTACTTCAAGTCGTTGGACTGGTCCATATTCAAGGACTCAGCAACCAATCTAAATGAGTAGTGTATGCTATTACCATCATAGACTTCGTCAGTAAGTGCGTAGAAAACTAAATGTCAAAGGAATCATTCTGAGTGTATCTGAAATCATGAATGAAATAAGAGGTCTACTCCCTACTGAATTCCATGTCTGACAACTAACCTATACTTTCTTTGTTTATCTGCACTGTACTTCCTCTCTAGATGCTACAGTATAGTCTGCCTTCCGTTTTATTGTTACTATCTCAATGTACTTATGTAAAGCATGATCTGCCTGGAAACAAAAGTTTTTCACTCTTATCTCGATTTACATGACAATAATAAACAAATTCCAATTGCAATTCCAATTCCAAATTCCGTGCTCATGTTAAGTGTTAAGTTCATCGAGTAAACAGTATACATGGTTATAATACAACAATAAATATAGCAACTGGTGCTAAATAATGGAATGGTGCAAAGCATACTATGCAGTCTGAAATAGTGCAAAAAGAAATACTGAAGTGACAATAACTGAAGAGGCAGGATTAAGGTTTTGAGAATGTGGCAGCACCAGTAGGAAAGCAGATGTGAATGTGGTGATTGGTTAACAGTGAAGAAGAAGCTGTTCTTGAGTCTGGTTGTCTGGGCTTCCAACCTTATCACCTTAATACTTAACCATAAAAATATGTTTTGTGCACATTGAAGTATATTTGCAGAGGATGTAATGGCCTTATTGAATATGCATAATTAAAAGCCTCGTTAAATAGCCTACTAGTCAGCTTCCTAACACCAGGTTGGGGAATAGGGAGAGTGACAGTAAAACAATGGATATGTAAGCTGGACTGAGTTTTTTGATCTCGGACAGTAACACAAGTTGGCTGTTGTGTGACTGAGAGGAACGTGAAATGAGCAGAGAACAAACTTAAGAGCAAAAGGTTAATAATTAATGGCTTCTTTTAATATCACTAAAATTAGAAATCTATGCTCCTTGATTTGGCAATTTAAATAATTGAAAAATTCAAAAAAATGGTAGAGGAAACATCTTTGTGGCTGAATTCAAAACAGAAATAGATTAGATTTTGTGTTTCTTTGATAGTGAGAGCAATTGCATATTTTGAAGAATTCATAGAAGAGCACATCAGAACATTGGGAGGAATGTAGAAAATCTTTGCTCAATGTATAAAACTCTCATGAACAGCAACTAGAAGCCAGCTGTCAGCAGAAACATTTTTAACCATAATAAATGGAAAATTTGGTATAGGTCACCCCAAGTCATTCATGAGGAACATTGAATAGTTAATCTACGCCAGGAGAAGGTTTTCTTGTTTCAGAAATATTAGCCAGCAATAAAATAAAGCAGTAAACCATGGGGAATAGAGAGTAATGAAGTAGATTTGACCATTAAACAAGCTATATTCACATACTGAAGATTTGCGGGAAATGTTTTTCGTCAGAAATATAAAGCAAAACACAGATGTTGTTGGAAATCTGAAGAAAAAAGTTTGTGCTGGAAATACTTAGCAGATCAAGCAGCATCTATGGAAAAAGAACAGAGCTAATGTTTAAGATTAGTAACTTTTAATCACAAACTATTCAGAGGAAAGATGACTGACCAGAAATATTAGCAGTTTCTTTCTCCACAGATGCCACATAACCTGCTGAGTACTTCCACTATTTGCTCTAATTTTATATTTTTATCAAGAAAGATCTCAAGTTTCTGTCAATTTCCTGTCTGAAAGATATACTTAATCTTATGTATTTGGTGGTCTTGCATCATTTCCTTCTTCCCCAGTAAAAAATCCAATATCCCCATTTTCTATTCATTTTTCACACATCAGTTGAATCCTGTCATTGTATGGTTTCAGCCTCCAGCCACTAGGTCCATCCATCTTTTTAAGAAATAGAATTTAAAATATTCCAAAATAGGACCTTAAATGAAATAAGACATTTAAAACATCTAAGGTTTATTGAATGCTCTGACTACAGTTTTTTTGTTCAAGTCCTCCAAATCTCCCAAATGCTTGAACATTCGTCCCTCAGATTGCAGCCATGTGAGCTGTAGTTAACTGTAATGAAGCAGGCAATCCTTAAAAAACTTCTATGTAAATTTTCAGATAGGAAAGGAAGTTGGAGGATCATAATGAAAATGGCAATATCTTTGAACTGAACCCTCTGTGCGTCTGAAGAATATTGCACACTGAGAGAATTTTCCAAAGTAAAATACCAGAAGACCTGGATCGAAGCTTACCAAAGTAAAATGGTGTAGATCATGAAATTTGAAATATGAAAAATTCTGAAAATGCTCAGCAGGTCAGGCAACATCTGGGATAACAGAAATAGGTTTAATGCTTTATCCAGGTAATAGCTGACCTCCATTATATGAGATCCTTGGAGTGTGCCTTGCTTCAAACGAGAGGCAGAAGGAAGAACTTAAAATTGTCAGCTCTTTGAGGGGTAACTGTATGAGTTCCTTAATGTTATGGGCAAAGGTGCATATGCATCCATAACCTCTCTTTTTTCGGCAATTATTTGTCCCCTTGCACTTCAGATTCACCAATTAAGCCATACAGACTGGTACACTGCAACGAGTTGACGATATTTTCATTACAGTGGTGTATTTAGACATTTATATATGAACATTTTGTTTGTATGCAATCATTGATGTGAAGTCTTGCTGTGTTGAACGATTTGTTCTCCTTTGTAAAATCTCTACAGTGTTCTGCACGAATGCTCTTTTCCGGCACAGGACTACTTTTGCAGGAACCTTTTGAAAATGCAAGGATGAGCGATTAACTTAGAGTGCTTCAAGGTGAAACTCTGTAAAAGTTTAATGATCTGTGGAATTTTGTCTTTCCTGTATCAGACAGTTCAATTAGCCTTGGCTAAAAAATACTGCATCATCCTTCTTCCCTGGGAAACTATTATAAATTTTAGTTTCAGATCAGTTTCATGAATTCTAAATTAACCTTCATGCACTGTAGCATGACCATCTGCAAGAGTCTAAACTCATTTCACCAGGACTACGGACCAGAACCTACCAGAACAGAATCAAGGCTTTCACATTAGTCCAGCCACACAAGACCAAGAGATTTTCAGACCAGTTCTACTACTGAAGCTGCCTTTCTGCTTCTCGGCACTATTAGCCCCTAATGGATGGGTCTCATGCAATTAGCAACAGCGCCAGGTTATACTTCATGGATTCATTGAAGTGCACACATCAGCTCTAGTACTTGGTTCAGGAAAACACCAGTGACAATTGTATGAATGCAAGCGACTTTTGTTTATTGTCTGTATCTACAAATTGTATTGTTCAAAGCACGTACTCACCTCAAATTACAGTTGGCATAAGACCCGTCCCCGAACCCCAATCCAATCCCATAGCACTTCACTGCTCCACCATCAAAAGACTTCAATGAGTGAAATTTCACAGGGGAATCCATTAGCTTCACAATGCACTGAGGACAATTTTATCTCAATTTCACTCAATGCTGTGATAGAGGTAGTAATAGGGTGGAGGTCAAGGAGTAAAACATTTGTCACTCCGGAGGATCAATATTTGGGTGGACTTCAATTTGGCCAGCCTACTATCGACTTCATAGCCAAGGCTCACTACTCCCCTTCAGGTAGATGAATAGTTCTGAGAGCCATAAATTGTCTAATAGTCCATTAGCAGTCTGTGTTGGTAATTACTGGATAAAAGTATGTCAAAGTTTGATCTGGATGCACCCCATTAATTCAGTAACAATCACAGTGCATGAATAGAAAATCTGAAGAAATCAGTGATCCCAGCCTACTTGCTGCATGCTTAGTTTAAGCATTAACATGTAGTTTTAAATCATATTTCATAAGCAACAATATAAAACAGTTCTTAGCAACGTATCAGAAAAGAGAGAAGCAACAATGATTTTTCATGAAAAAAGTATGGACTGCACGTAATGCATTACAGGCCAGATCAAGTTAAGTTAATGTTTGATTCAAATGGATTTAATGTTCAAAGAACAACAAGCTCTTCAGAACATTCTAATAGAAACATAGAAAACCTGCAGCACAATACAGGCCCTTCAACCCACAATGCTGTACCGAACATGTACTTACTTTAGGAATTATCTAGGGTTACCCATAGCCCTCTGTTTTTCTGAGCTCCACATACCTGTCCAGGGGTCTCTTAAAAGACCCTATCGTATCCACCTCCACTACAGTCTCCGGCAGCCCATTCCATGCACTCACCACTCTCTGCGTAAAAAAACTTACCCCTGACATCTCCTCTGTACCTGCTTCCAAGCACCTTAAAACTGTGCCCTCTTGTGTTAGTCATAATGAGGCAGACCCTTGAGATAGTATAATTAATAAGGGAAGGGCTGTATTAATATTAGGGGGGAGCATATCAGAGGGAATTTTTTTTTTACACAGAGCGTAGGAGCATAGAAAACCCAGCAAGGAGTGGTGGTAGAGGTGGTTACATTAGGGACATTTAAGAAACTCTTATATTGGCACATGGATGATCGACAAGTGGAGGGTTATGTAGGAGGCAAGGATTAGAATGATTTTCGAGTACTGTAACCATGTAACCATATAGCAATTATAGTACGAAAACAGGCCATCTCGGCCCTTCTAGTCCGTGCCGAACTCTTACTCTCACCTAGTCCCACCGACCTGCACTCAGCCCATAACCCTCCATTCCTTACCTGTCCATATATCTATCCAATTTAACTTTAAATGACAAACTGTAGGTTAAAAGGTCAGCACAAAATTGTGGGCCGAAGGGCCTGTACTGTGTTGTAGTGTCCGATGCCCTATGTTCTAATGAAGTATACATAACTTCACTTCAAGACATTTTTGAGCCGATGAAGCAGTCTTTAAGCATATTAACATTGATTCTGTAGGAAATACAGCAGTCAATTTTCACAGGGCAAGAATGTACAAAGTGATAATGAACAGATTATCTATTCGGGTGATGTTGAGGGATAAATAATGGCCAGGTCATGAGGGAGTGCCCCCCATACCCTTCTTTGAAATGGTGCATGGGATCTTTCATATGCATGTGAAAGATCTGACAGGAAGCACGTTTAACATGGCAACTGAAACCACTGGCATTGCAATGCTGACTAATTTTATTCGGAAATGTATCATTCCAAATTGTGTGATAATCTCTCTATCTCAGAGAACAGAATGCTGCCTGGAAATATACTTACCAGAAAACATAGCATATGGGGTCATAATAAGATACAATGAAACAAATTAAACTAGAATTAAGCATTTTTAACCTCCCTGTCGACCTGGGTAGCCTCCTTCATGGAGCTATGAACTTGCACCCCAAGGTCTCTCTGCTCAGCAACATTATTAAGGGTCTTGCCCTCAACAGTGTACTGTCTCCTTGTATTTGACGTATCAAGGTGCAACACCTCACATTTATCTGAGTTAAACTCCATCTGCCATTTTCTCTGCCCATACCAGCAACTGATCTATATCGCACTATATTCTTTGCCAGTCTTCTACACTATCCACAACTCCACCAATCTTGGTATCATCCACAAATTTACGAACACACCCATACATTTTCATCCAAATGATTTATATACATCACAAACAGCAGAGGTCCCACCATAGATCCCTGCAGAACACCACTAATTACAGACCTCCAGCTTGAATAATCTCCTTCAATCACAACTCTCTGTCTTCCATGTGCAAGCCTGTTCTGAACCCAAACAGCCAATTCGTCACGGACCCCATGCATCTTAATCTTCTGGATTAGCCTCCCATGAGGGATTTTTTCAAACACCTTACTAAAATCCATGTAGACTACATCCAGTTCATCAATCTCTCTTGTCACCATGTCAAAAAACTCAATCAAGTTGGTAAGACACGACCTGCACCACACAAAGCCATGCTGGCTCTCCCTTATTAGGTCATAGGTTTCCAAGTGCTCATGTATCTTATTCCTAAAAATTTTCACCAGCAATTTCCCGACAACTGACATGTGACTGACTTAGGTTCTCAGGACTTTCCCTTGTTCCCTTCTTAAATAGGGGTCCAATATTAGCCACCTGCCAGTCCTCTGGAACCTTGCCTGTGCCTAGAGAGGACACTAAGGCTCCAGCAATCTTGTTACTTGCCTCTTTCAATAAGCTGGGGTAAATCCCATCAGGTTCAGAGGGCTTAGCCACCATAATACTCATTAGGAGGACCAACACTTCCTCCTCCTTGACCTCTCGACGCCCTAACATATTTATACACTCAGCAATGATCTCCTGGTTCTCCACATCCTTTTTCTTGGTAAAAACTGAAGCAAAGTACTAATTAAGCAATTGTTCCCCCCCTTTACCCCTGAGTGGTCCCACCCTCTCCCTAGTTATGCTCTTGCTCTTGATGTATGTGTAGAATGCCTTGGGATTCACCTTATTCCCTCTTGCCAAGGACTTTTCATAGCCCCTCCTGGCTTTCTGAATTCCCTTCTTTAGTTCTTTATACTCCTCATGTGCTTTGTTTGATCCTAACTTCAGAAGCTTTACATACTTTTCCTTTCTCTTCTTGATTCAATTCATCACCTCTCTGGACATCCAAGGTTCTCTCATCTTTCCATCCATGTCCTACCTTTTAACAGGAACATACCTTTCCTGTACTCTGTGCAATTGATCTTTAAAACACCCTCCACATGTCTGATATGAATTTGCCAGAAAAAAGTTGTTCCCAGTTAACACTTCTTAGCTCCTGCCTAATGCCATCATAATTTGCCCTCCTCCAGTTTGAAACTCTCCCGCAAGGACCATACCTATCCCTATCTATAGCTATCCTGACAGTTAAGGAGTTGTGGTCACTGTTCCCTAAGTGGTCACTGTTCCCTAACTGCTCATCCACTGAAAGCTCAGTCACCTCACCAGGCTCATTACCCAGGTCCAATACAGCCCCCACTCTTGTTGGACTGTCCACATATTGATTTAAGAAATCTTCCTGGAAACACTTAACGAATTCTACCCCATCTAAACTCCTTGTGCTTAAAAGGCCCCAATTAATATTAGGGAAGTTGAAATCTCCCATGACATTATTTTACACATTTATTATTTTTCCACATTTCCTTAATCTGATTATTTATCTGTTTCTGAATGTCCCGGTGGCTATTAGGGGTTCTGTAGTAAGATCCCATCAGTGTGATTGCACCCGTCCTATTCCTGAGTTCAACCCAAGTGAACTCAGTGTCTGACAACTCTATTATGTTTCCCCTGAGTGTAGCCATGATATTGTCCCTGATCAGTAGTGCAGCTCCCCCCCAACTTTTTCTTCCTTCTCTATCTTTTCTAAAACTTCAAAAACCTGGTACATTAATCACCCATTCCTGTCCCTTTCTCAACCAAGTTTCAGGAATGGCCACCACGTTGTAGTTCCATGTACTGATCCATGTTCTAGGTTCATCACCCTTACCCATAATACCCCTGGCATTAAAATACACACACTATAAACTATCCGATCCATTGTATGTGCTATTTTGATTTTGCTTTTTAATGCTTTCCTTGACATCTACTTTCTGGTCCCATCCTTCCCTTACTGGCCTGGGGCTCCAGTTCCCAGCTCCCTGCAAAACCTGAGTAGCATCAGCAAACCTCCCAGCTGGGATATTGATTCCCCTCCAGTTCAGGTGCACCCCTTCCCCAGAAAAGATTCCATTGATCCAAGAACTTGAAACCCTGCCCCCTGCACCATTTCCTCAGCCACTCATTCGTCCATGCTATTATCCCTTTCCGACCTGCACTAACCCATGGAACAGGGAGTAATCTGGAGATTACTACCTTGAAAGTCCTTCTTTCCAGCCTCTTTTGTAACTCTATATACTCACTGCATAGGACCTCTTCCCTTTTTCTGCCTGTGTTCACCTTTCCCCTTGAGAATATCCTGCAGCCACTCTGATACATCCTGGACTCCAGCACCCGGGAGGCAATACACCATTCTGGTGTCTCTTTTGTGGCCACAGAATGTTCTGTCCATCCCCCTAACTATCGAGCGTCTTACCTCTGTCACTTCTACCTGACTTTACTGTTCTCTGCTGAGTCTCAGTGCCAGCCACGGTGCCACTGGCCTGGCAGCTGCTGCTGTGCCCTGAAAGGTAATCCCCCACAGAGGTATCCTTGTTGCTGAGGGAATGACCACAGGGGAACCCTGCACTGACTTCTTAATTCCCTTACCTCTCCTGGTGGTCCCCATCCACTGTCCAAAGCCTGTATTCTTGATGTGACCACCTCCTCAAAAGGCTCACATATAATGTCTTTAGCCTCCCGGATGATACTGAGTACATCCAACTCCAGCTCCAATTCCTTGACCCGGTCAGTCAGGGGCTGAAAGTGGGTGTACTTCCCACAGATGTAGTCATCAGGGAAACCATCAGATATCCTGAGTTCCCATATCTGACATGTGGAGCATTCCATCCTGACTACTCTGCACTAAAAAAGTGCTTCTCACAGTGAATCAGATATTGAGAATCAAGAATTAATGATACATAATGATGCAAAAGTTTGGACACCCTGGTCAAAATTTCTGTTACTGTGAATAGCTAAGCAGCTAAAAGATGAACTGATTTCCAAAAGGCATAAAGTTAAAGATGACACATTTCTTTAATATTTTAAGCTCGATTACTTTTTTATTTTCATCTTTTACAGTTTCAAAATACAAAAAAGGAAAAGGGCCCAAAGCAAAAGTTTGGGCGCCCTGCATGGTAGTACTTAGTAACACCTCCTTTGGCAAGTATCACAGCTTGTAAGTGCTTTCTGTAGCCAGCTAAACGTCTTTCAATTCTTGTTTGGGGGATTTTCACCCATTCTTCCTTGCAAAAGGCTTCTAGTTCTGTGAGATTCTTGGGCCGTCTTGTATGCACGGCTCTTTTGAGGTCTATCCACAGATTCTCGATGATGTTTAGGTTGGGGGAATGTGAGGACCATGGCAAAACCTTCAGCTTGTGCCTCTTGAAGTAGTCCATTGTGGATTTTGAGGTGTGTTTAGGATCATTATCCTGTTGTAGAAGCCATCCTCTTTTCATCTTCAGCTTTTTTACAGACAGTGTGATGTTTGCTTCCAGAATTTGCTGGTATTTAATTGAATTCATTCTTTCCTCTACCAGTGAAATATTTCCTGTGCCACTGGCTGCAACACAAGCTCAAAGCATGATCGATCCATCCCCGTGCTTAACAGTTGGAGAGGGGTTCTTTTCATGAAATTCTGCACCCTTTTTTCTCCAAACATACCTTTGCTCATAGCGGCCAAAAAATTCTACTTTAACTTCATCAGTCCACAGGACTTGTTTCCAAAATGCATCAGGCTTGTTTAGATGTTCCTTTGAACCTTTTGAATAGGCCTTTTTGGCTGCAATGAGCACATGTGACAAATAAAGCTAATCTTTATATCTTTAATCTTGTAACCATAGGCATAGGGGTAAAATTACCCAATGGCAAGATTACAGTTGTGCAGCTGCAGTGGACTAGAGCTCATTTTATAGATGTTTGGAAGAATCAATGATGGAATTGGAAATAAAAGAGGAAAAGGCAGAGGTTTGATATTTTCTTCGGGCTTCTGCCACAATGGCATGAAATGCAATCACGATGCCAGGTCATGTCCCTTTAACATCAGGCAGTAGCTGATACGCTGTGCTGCTCCCAACGTTTCATCAATGTGAGTGTGTCCACTGTCAGGAACAACTTCATCCCACTGGATTCACTTTTTTTAAAAAATTAAGGATCGTCTCAATAGCTTATCTTTAGCATTATAAAAAATCTCTTTCAATCATGTATTGAGTATAATCTGTGCTTTTCACAAACTCTGATGTACAGTATTTCAACTGAGCTTCACTCATTATTTTTATAACCATTTGTATAAAAATAATGCACAAAGGAATTTCAGATGAATGTGCTACATCACTGTCCCTATGATCCTACAGTGTCACGCATAGGTCAGTGAAACCTGCCACAGGACCTCAGCTGAAGATGGGAAAACTTACCAGACTGGACAAACAAGTTATGGATAATGATAAATGGAAGGACAATTTCAAAGCCTTAACTCAATGCTGTGGTTCAGGTAGCAAGTAATAACTTACTCACATTTTTCTTGTATTATTTATGGTGTCATCCGAGCCCTGATGTCAGATGACAACCTTTTAAATACTCATTGCAATCCTTCAGAAGCTAGAATGAAGAAAATCTCCTGAACGCTTTGAGCTTGGCCTGTCATATAGGTCAAATGCCTTTGATTTTTCCACCCTCTCAGGCTTCATCCGAGGTATTACTAACGCATGAGATCGATCCTACAGTTGCTTGAAAAAGCAATGCTAGAAATATTCTGCATGGTCATCCCTTTGTCTTGCTTTAGTCATTCGTCAGAGCTTCTTTATTCAAAACCTCCCTGTTAGCCTTGCTTTCAGTCGCCTGTCATCCAACCTTTGCACTCTGTTCTGTATCGCCCTCTTCCTCACTTAAAGGACCCTGTAATGTGCTCTAGGGTGATATGCAAATGTTATCTGTCATACACATTAACCATGAAAGGTAAAACAAAATGCTCCACAAAATTCTTCTTTAATTAAAAAGGAATATATATATATATATATATATATATATATAAATATTTGCCATAATTCTTGAAGTTGCATCACTTTTGTATATTCAGAAAAGTGCGTAAATAATGAACATAGAGACTTGGTCTTCCAGAGGCTCTGATGTCAATAGCAGGGAGTCAAGATGATGAAGAAGATGCCAGCCCACGTCCATCCTGACAGGGATTTCCATTAAGCTTATCTTTTCCCATTAAAAGGAAAGGATAAACGGATTCCCAGCGGGATAAATGCAGGTCAATGGGTTAAAAAACTATTCGTCAGTAGCAAGCCGTACAAACTAGATTGGTTGCCTTTATTTCTAAACAAGCTTTTAATGTAGATACTGTGTGATCATACACACACAGTGCAACAACAAGATAAGCAGTCTAACAATCCACACAGTTGTCTAACCACCCAACAAAAGTCATGAGCATCAATCTCACCAGCTGCAACTATGGGTTAAATTAATTTAAGCTACAAATGAAACACAGAGGTAAGAATTTCTCTGATTAGTGTCACTATAACATTTAGTAAGGATTCTATGCTTATGGTTTTCATGTTAAACTGAGACTTAACTTGACCCTAAAACTGGATATAAACTATCAAAGAAGAGCCAGGGATACATCCTGATCCACAATTACCCTCAAACAATATTCAATGAAAAATGCAGTATTGTTCCAGAAGAAAGGTGTGCTAAAGTCTTAGCCACATATGCATATATAGATAGGGTATTCAAGACTAATGCACAGTACTGTAGTAATTTTATGTATTGCACTATACTGCTGCCACAAAAAAAACAAATTTCATGACATATGTGGGTGATGATAAACCTGATTCTGATATGGACCTCTATTGTGGACTGAGAGTGGGAAGGGGGCAGAGAGAGAGGAACCATGGTTGGAAAAGGGGAAAGGGAGAAGGGAGGGAGAGAGACATCTCAGAGAGACATTCTGTAATGATCAGTAAACCAATCATTTGGAATCACCCTGCCTGGTGTCTCAGGACTAGCTGTGTCTGCACACACCCTACCCCCCACCCCGGCACACCTTCTCTGCCACCTGTCCCACAACCTTCCTGCGGCACTCCTTCACTATTCCCAACCTCCTTTGCTCCTGCCAGATTTACAACCTCGCTCTCTGCTCTACAGTACTGTGCAAAAGTCTTAAGCACCTAGCTATATATATGTGCCTAAAAATTTTGCACAGTATTGCATAGGAAAGGGAAATGTCAGGATCTAAGATACACTGGAGATTTTTGGTGGTGCACCCATCCCTGAAAAAGACCAGTGAAGTGGAGGATTGATGTCAAAGGGAGCCCTTTTCTGATTGGCTGCCTGTGAGTAGTGGTACTCTGCAGGGATTAATGTTGGGACCGCTCCTTTTCATGTTATATGTCAATGGTTTGAATGACAGAACTGATGAGTTTGTGGCCAAGTTTGCAGACTTATACAAAATAGGTGGAAGAGTAGGTAGCGTTGAGGAAGCAGGGAATCTGCAGAAGGGATTGGACAGATTAGCAGAATGGGCAAAGAAAAACATAGAAACATAGAAAATAGGTGCAGGAGTAGGCCATTCAGCCCTTCGAGCCTGCATCGCCATTCAGTATGATCATGGCTGATCATCCCACTCAGAACCCTGTACCTGCTTTCTCTCCATACCCCCTGATCCCTTTAGTCACAAGGGCCATATCTAACTCCCTCTTAAATATAGCCAATGAACTGGCCTCAACTGTTTCCTGTGGCAGAGAATTCCACAGATTCACCACTCTCTGTGTGAAGAAGTTTTTCCTCATCTCGGTCCTAAAAGGCTTCCCCTTTATCCTCAAACTGTGACCCCTCGTTCTGGACTTCCTCAACATCAGAAACAATCTTCCTGCATCTAACCTGTCCAATCCCTTTAGAATTTTAAACGTTTCAATAAGATCCCCACTCAATCTTCTAAATTCCTGCAAGTATAAGCCTAGTCGATCCAGTCTTTCTTCATATGAAGGTCCTGCTATCCCAGGAATCAATCTGGTGAACCTTCTTTGTACTCCCTCTATGGCAAGAATGTCTTTCCTCAGATTAGGGAACCAGAACTGCACACAATACTCCAGGTGTGGTCTTACCAAGGTCTTGTACAACTGCAGTAGAACCTCCCTGCTCCTGTACTCGAATCCTTTTGCTATGTATGCCAACATGCCATTCGCCTTTTTCACCGCCTGCTGTACCTGCATGCCCACTTTCAATGACTGGTGTACAGTGACACCCAGGTCTCGTTGCACCTCCCCTTTTCCTAATCGGCCACCATTCAGATAATAATCTGTTTTCCTGTTCTTGCCACCAAAGTGGATAACCTCACATTTATCCACATTAAATTGCATCTGCCATGAATTTGCCCACTCACCTAACCTATCCAAGTCACCCTGCATCCTCTTAGCATCCTCCTCACAGCTAACACTGCCACCCAGCTTTGTGCCATCCGCAAACTTGGAGATGCTGCATTTAATTCTCTCATCTAAGTCATTAATATATATTGTAAATAACTGGGGTCCCAGCACTGAGCCTTGTGGTACCCCTCTGCCTACCATTCTGAAAAGGTCCCGTTTATTCCCACTCTTTGCTTCCTGTCTGCCAACCAATTCTCTGTCCACATCAATACCATACCCCCAATACCGTGTGCTTTAAGTTTGCACACTAATCTCCTATTTGGGACCTTGTCAAAAGCCTTTTGAAAATCCAAATATACCACATCCACTGGTTCTCCCCTATCCACTCTACTAGTTACATCCTCAAAAAATTCTATAAGATTCATCAGACATGATTTTCCTTTCACAAAGAAGTGGCAGATGGAATACAGTGTTGGAAGTGTATGGTCAAGCACTTTAGTAGAAGGAATAAAGATATGGGCTATTTTCTAAGTGGGGAGAAAATTAAGAAAGCAGATGTGCAAAGGGACTTGGGAGTCCTTGTGCAGGATTCCCTAAAGGTTAACTTGCAGGTTGAGTCTGTGGTGAGGAAGGTAAATGCAATGTTAACATTAATTTCAAGAGGACCAGAATGTAAAAGCAAGGATGTAATCCTGAGGCTTTATAAGTTATTGGTCAGACAACATTTGAGCGGTTTTGGGCCCCTTAGCTAAGGAAGGATGTGCTGGCATTAGAGAGTCTCCATCAAAAATTTATGACCATGATCCCGAGAATGAAAGGGTTAACCTATGAGAAACATTTGACGGCTCTGGGACTGGAGTTTAGGAAAATGAGGGAGAATCTCACTGAAACCTATCGAATATTGAAAGGCCTAGATAGAATGGATATGAAGAGGATGTTTCCTACAGTGGGGGAGTCTAGACCAGGATCACAACCTCAGAGTAGAAGGACATCCCTTAGGGCAGAGATGAGGAGGAATTTCTTTAGCCAGAGGGTAGTGAATCTGTGGAATTCATTGCCACAGGCAGCTGTAGAGGGCAAGTCATTGGGTATATTTAAACAAAACGTTGATAGATTCTTGATTGGTATGGGTGTTAAAGGTTATGGGGAGAAGGCAGGAGAATGGGGCTGAAAGGGATAATAAATCAGCCATGGTGGAATAGTAGGGCAGATCCAATGGGATAAATGGCTTAATTCTGCTCCTTTGACTTACAGTCTTATGGTCTAAAACTGCTGCAATAGCCTTTGTTTTAAATAGATGCCACATTCCTGCATTACTGCAGCAAACCCCCTTTGAACGTACTTCAGTGGCTGCAAAATGCTTTGAAGCATCATAAAATAAATATCATTGTTTCTTCTCAGCATTCCTTTTGCTATTATGTTGTTCTTGCCTTCAAACCTGTACATCAGGAGTTGTCACACTGCACACGGAAAACAAAATTACTGGTGCTCCTCCTTCCCTCATTACCACATTACAATCCAGATTGGATTGTGTGTGGGTTGGAAGCAGAATCTCATTTGTGTACAGAGAATGGAAAGAATGTACTCATGAGTGTGAATAGTAAATTGTAAACAGATCTTGTTTACAGAAATTGTTGCAGAAATTTCTTTAGAAACCTTTACTTTCTTTTCAAAATATCAGTACAAATCACCAGCTTTCTAGATATATTACATATGTACCTCACATAAAGCACAGTGTGATTCACTGTCCAACATCTGGGACAAAACATTTTGAATCACTGTGTGGTGCTAGTTGTATGGATATTAATATGTTGTGACTGCTTAAGATCACAAACAAAAAATGTTTCAGTGCTGTTTAGATTTTGTGCATTGCGGGAGCCCTGAACCCAGATCTAAATTTGCAGGCACTATTGAATCCAAGAAAGTCCAATTTTTAATTGCTCCAATGCATTTTCAATAATAACAGCTTGCATTTTTAGATCTTAAGACCATAAGACGTAGGAGCAGAATTAGGCCATTCGACCCATCAAGTCTGCTCTGCCATTCCGTCATGGCTGATTTATTATCCTTCTCAACGCTATTCTCCTGCCTTCTCCCCGTAACCTTTGATGCCCTGACTAATTAAGGATCTATGAACCTCTGCTTTAAATACACCTAATGACCTGGCATGACTTAAAGCATGTTTGATGTTGGTAGCTCCTCCTGGCTGGGCTGACAAAGAAAATTAGTTTCATCTTTAAAAGAAGTGAAGATTGATGTTGCTCCTTCCCCGCAGCCCTGCAGAATGAGCAGACATTTGATTGTTTGACATCTGATGCGACTCACCCACCAGAGGGAAAATCAAAGCACAAGAGAGGCAGCTAAGTGGTTGACACCTGTGTGAGAAAAGTGAGCACACTGCGACACACCTGTTTATATTGTTTCTCCCTCGGATTAAATTAACTGCAGGTGGAAAGAGAGCAAGAATGAGTAAAACAGTGTGGTAACAAAAGGAAACAGGGCATAACTGTGTCAAAAAATATCACTGTATTCAGAGGACTCAAACACAGAAAGAAAATTGAAAACGACTTGGGTGCAGAATGGAACCAATATTCAACTAGTTATTTTTTTTTACAGAAGTTGCAAATAAATGTGGACCTCATGGCAGACGTAGAAGGCTTCAGCTCATCAATAACTGTCAGCTCTATCAAAAGGGTCCCCAAGCACCAGTGTAATAGATGAAACAATTACTCATTGCCTGTAAGCATCACCCTTCAATAAAATGAAAATCTAACCTTCTAACACCTCATCTATTGATTCTAACTAGGAAGAAATCTTTTCATATGATTGATCTCAGCCCTCCAAACACATATGATCAATTTATTGAGCCATGCTACAGATATCAGGCTAATTACTGCACTCAGTAAAATAATTGTTTTCCAGTCTGGTAGGACAATATTATTCTGTAATTGAAAAATATGATGGCACTGGTTCATTTCTAACCAAAAAAAATCCAAAATTGGAAAGAGTCTATAGCTCGTAGAATGGCTAATAAGATTTTTGAATTGGACGTGGGGTGTGAGACGGAGAGGAATGTAGTTGTAAGGAAAACAGAACATTACATGTGATATTTTGAAAATTATTAATGATCAAATTTGTATTTCATATTTTACATCCAAAACAGGACTACGACTGATATAAATATTCCACTACTGTGTACAGTTTAGGGTTAAATGAAGACGATGGACAGGGAAGCTAAGAGAATGAATGAGCATGGAGAAGAAGGGATGGTTGAGTAGAAAGGTAGGGGCAGCAAAGAGGATGAAGTCAGAATCAGAATCAGGTTTATTATCACCAGTATTGGGATTGGGACTTAACCAGCAGTACGTACCTGTTGGACTTCAGACAAATTATACAAAATTACTTGCTCAAAGGTACTCAGTGATCAATGCAAATATCTTAACCTTATGACCAGTAAAAACCTTTTTTACAGTTATAGTAGAAAACCACTGACACATCTATTTGCAGGAAAGGATGGTCCCTAAATATTCATTAAGAAAACTATAGTTGCTAGGAGGTATCTAATGAGACAG
Organism: Mobula birostris; assembly: GCF_030028105.1. Lineage (NCBI taxonomy): Eukaryota > Metazoa > Chordata > Chondrichthyes > Myliobatiformes > Myliobatidae > Mobula > Mobula birostris. The sequence goes on from NC_092402.1 coordinate 39,268,089, forward strand.
GGCTAATAGCTTAAAATCTCTACTGAAGGTCAGAGAACAAATGTACAACTTAAAATGAGACAATTCATAAAGTGGTATCATAATATTTTGCCGAGAAATCAGTGTGCTGTGGGAAATTTTATTATGAACACTATGAGCAAAGTAGCAAAATAACCCTGGCATACCTAATTGAATTGTGCGTGCCATATTGAATGTAGGGCAGGAAGCATTCTCTTGGAATGAATCTACCAGATTTAACCTCCTTGTGCTTATATTTTTGAAGACATTACAAGTACAGAACAGCAGGTTACAGCAAAGAACAGGTGGAAGATCTAATGACCAGAAGGCAGAAACTATATGAGAGAGAACCTGGATGGTGTGCTGACTGTGCTTAATGACCAACACACACTATATAATTCTTTGTTCTATAAATAACCTGGGAGGAATTTTTCTGGAGTCACATGAGAAAAATCAGAAAGTTGAGGGGGCCAGGGATTTTGTGATTCATTTAAATCAGTTGCAACTGATTGTATTGCAGAAACCATATTGTCTGGGGAAATATCTATCATTCAATGTGCCTCATCTGAAATCTTAACTCTCTGGCAGCCGTGTCTTCTTCCCATTGTTTAACAATGATATCAGTGGTTTCTGCATGCTCTGTGATATAAAGTCAGGCTCTTCTATATAGACAGAGACTAGAGAATTTATGTTGAAGAATCAGGAAATGGCAGAGGAATAAAGAGAATACTTTGTGAGTTTCATAGAAGAAGACACAAAAGAGCTCACAGAAACAATGGAGTACCAAGGCCTATTGAAAATGAGGAAATAAAAGAAACAAGTATTCATAGAGAAACTCCACTTGAAAAGTTAATGAATCTGAAAACTCATAAATCCTGAGGACCTGATGATCTACAGAGCTTAGAAAGAAAAGCTCTCATAAATAGAGGAGGCTCTGAAAAATTCTAATGATTCCTGCAAAATCGAAAGGTTGCAAATGAGGAATAAAACAGAGAACTACCAACAACTTTGCCTGTTCTTGGGGGCTGGGAAATTTTTTATTGTCTCTAGAAAATAATATGGTTGAATAGGGACCATGAGCACTTATGGAAGGGAAATCATGTTTGACTGATCTAACAGAGGAGGAGTGTGATAGAGTAGGTGAGAGGAACGAGTGTAGTGTACTCAGATTTTCAGAAGGCTCCCAATGAAATATCACTAAGAAGGTTAGCGAAAAGGGTTAGAGTACATGGAATTAGGGGTTATACAATATGAATTAAGACAGAAGGAAACCAAAGAATAGAAATAGATGGGCTTTTCTCAGGTTGACAGGCTAATGGGGTACCACAAAGATCAGTGGTTGTGCCCGAGCTACTAAATCTATATATTAATGATGAGGGAGAGAAATGTAATATTTCTAAGTTTATGGAGACACAAAACTAAGTGAGAAACTAAGCAGTGATAAGGATGCAAAGATGTTTCAAGGACTTATGACAAGCCAGTTATGATAGAAAATGTGGCAGATAAAGTACAATGTGGAAAACTGCAAGGTTATCCACTTTAAAAGTACATAAATGCTGAGTTTTGTTTTTAAATTGATGTGATTGAGAAAGGGATCTGGTTGTCATTGTAGACAAGTCAGTGGAAGCTGCCATAGAGGTGCAACAGACAATAAGGAAGGGAAATGACATGTTGGTCTTTATTGAAAAAGAACTTGAATACAAGTGTATAGATGTCTTCACAAAAATTAAACAGGTCTTTGGTAAGATCTTATCTGGAGTAATGTGAACAATTCTGGGCTCCTTACCCAAAGTAGGATCTATTTGCAGCAAAGATTTACTGGACTTATTACTGGGACGGTAGATCAGTCATATGGTGTGAGGTTGAGTAGCCTTGAGAGATTCATTCCACGTAGCGGTTAGCATAACTGTCTTACAGTACTAGCAACCCAGGTTCAGTTCCACCACTGTCTATAAGGAATTTGTACATTCTCGCTGTGACCATGTGGGTTTCCACGAGGTGCCCATTTTCCTCTCACATTCCAAAGATGTAGAGGTTACTAAGTTGGTCAGATGGGTGTAATTGGGTGGCACAGGCTCGTTGGGCCGGAAGGGCCTGTTACCATACAGTATCACTAATAAAAAAATTAGAATTCCAGCATCTGCTGTCTCTTGTGTGTCCTCTTTGCGGTAGCTTGAAGTGCGAACACCCTAAGCACACTCCTTATATTCTTGTATCCCGTTTGCCACAGCTACTCAACTAAATCAGGCAGCACTCAATTCAAAATCCAGGTTCAAGAATCCACTATTCGCTGAAAAAAAGATTGATGCAAGAGATTCTTCAGACGCTGGAAATCCAGAGTAACACACACAAAATGCTGGAGGAACTCAGCAGGCCAGACAGCATCTATGGAGAGGAATAACCAGTCGACGTTTTAGGCTGAGACCCTTCATTAGAATGATGCATGAAGGGTCTTGGCACAAAACGTCAACTATTTATTCCTCCCCATAGAGGCTGCCTGACCTGCTGATCCCCTCCAGCATGTTTTGAGTGTTACTCTGAAAAAACCAGTTTTTTTATTTCAAAACATTATTATATTATTTTTGCAAATACATTTAACAGCTATTATTATAATGAATGTTTGCAGGTTAAAAGGATTTGCTAAAAACTCTGGTCAATACAGCTCTAATAAAACTGCATAAGCAAAAACTTTGTCCATCTATTGATTGCCCTGATGACTGGGATGTACAGAAATGAAGCTGTTACAGAGGTTCTCGCTACAGAGTGTCTGAAGTGACTTCCCTGAAAACAAAAGTAAAGAATTGAAAACATGTTTCTTCTATCAGGCTCTGTCCGTTAGTCCTGCTTCATATCAGCTGGCGACCTTGATCACAATTATGATAACTGACAAACTGTCAAATCTAAAGGAAAAGATTGAGGAAATTAGCTCCCAACAGAGTTACAAACAGCAAGGGTGAAATAGAACAATGGCAACTTTTATGAAAAGTGTTATTTTGAAGCTGCCCTATCAGGATTCCGCCCATAGGATGTAATTGTGTAGTCTGAACTTTGGGATCTGGTCCCTGAATCAGCTTGAAAAGGAATGGTTACAGACAAGGCCAGGGATGGAAAGATGGAAGAAGCTGGCAAAGTAAATGAGCAGGGAGCTCTGCTCTGAATCATGTATTAGCTGGCTCTTCCTGACGATTTCCTCAGCGCCTGCAGATGAACCTGGACACAGTATGTTAAAAAATTAAATAAGGCAGCAGAGCATGTCTGATACAACAGCAGCACAGCATGATTTACAAGCAGTTCCTCGATCTAGCTTAGCCTGAGGGCCAAATATAGGTAATGTATTTGAAAAGTCAGCAAGAGGCACCCTGCACCATGGTGCAGTGTATATTAAAGCAATGCATTATTTTGAGAAAGCAGTCCTTTTCCATTCTGTGGCACAGTTTGCAATCTTCTCCATCTGCTAATGCCTGACCTGTGAAAATATAAAAAGAACACAAAGCCATGCTCTGTTAACAACAATGCCTCAACCAATTAACTTGCTGTATTAAACCAACTGCTTCTGAGTGTGACCAAGAGTAACTGGCTCCAAATGACATCTCTTTGGTGTGAGCTCGTCCATAATTAAATTACAGTGAAAATTTGTGACACTTCATCCTATTTGCTATAATCTCATTGTATTGAAGGGGGTGAAGGCAGGTGCACGGTAGCGTAGAGGTTAACGCAACATTGTACAGCAGCGAACTGTAAGATCAGGGTTCGATTCCAATGTAAGGCATTGGCACGTTCTCCCGTGACCACCTGGGTTTTGTCCGGGTGCTCTAGTTTCCTCCTACATTGCAAAGATGTATGGTTCAGGATTAGTGAGTTATGGGCATGCATTATTGGCACTGGAAGCATGGCGACACTGGAGGACTGCCCAGCAATATCCTTTTCACTGTAGGTTTTGATGTATGTGACCGCGCCTTTGCTGTTGTGGCCCCTAGACTGTGGAACAGCATTCCCCTCCCTATCAGATCTGCCCCCTCTATTGACTCCTTTAAGTCCAGGCTCAAAACTTACCTTTATTCACTAACGTTTGAATCTTCTTGATGTGGTTGACTTTTGACTTGTGCCTCGGCTCATGTGTTGTTTATTTTGTGCCTATAGGCTGTGTGCCTTGTTGTTTATATCTGTGTTTCTTATATTTGTGATTTTAGCTACCTGTTATGGTTTGTACAGCACTTTGGTCAGCATGGGTTGTTTTTAAATGTGCTTTATAAATAAATTTGAATTGACAACTAAAGCTATCGTTTAATCATTCTGTTCATTAGGTATGCAGTTTCTTACCCTGCTCTCTTGCCACACCTCTCCTCATTTTCTCCTTCTCTGACATTAGCCAATCCCCATTTCAATGTAAGTGTTGAATCTGCTTTCCCACAGATTCCAAATGTGTACTTCAGAACATAACATTTAGTTGAGACAAAAAAGGCTTCCCACCTCTCCTCTAAATTTTCTGCCAATTATCGTCAATCAAAAAAATTGTGGACAAGTTTCTGTATCTTTAAGAGGTTAATGTTCGTCCTTGTAGTGCCTCCATTCCATCAGGAAATGAGAGCTGGTGATTCAGCCTCAAGGATGAGTAATGTCATGTGAAGGATATTTGGATTCATCATTGGCCATGTTTAATTGCTATGGAAGCGCAGTCATCTAAACAAACAGAATGTCTGAGCTGTGATGGTTTTTTTTAAAAATTATTTTTAAAAATTAACTTAAATTGTCGTATGTACATCGGAACACAGTGAAATACGACATTTGCGTCAAATCAAATCAGTGCGGAATGTGCTGAGACAGCCTGCAAGTGTTACCAGGTTTCCGGCACCAATGTAGAATGTCCACAACTCACTAATGCTAACCTGGACCGTGGGAGGAAACGGGAGCATGAGGAGGTAACACACATGTGATCACAGGAAGAACGTATAAACTCCTTACAGACAGTGGCAGGAATCAGAACCCGATGGGTAATCACTGGCACTGCAAAGTGAAACACAAAACACTACACTACCATGCCAACACCAGTAAGCTGAGTCTGATGTCACTGTGTTGTATTGTGCCCTGTTTTGTTTGCACTTTCTATATTAAATTCAATTAGTCATGGAAACACAACGAGTACTGAAATTGCCGCTAAGAAGATTCATGAGACTGGGGCCTGGTGTCAGCTGAAAAGTTTAGTTAAATAGTTGAGGCAAAGTAGAGGTAAATGGAGATATGCGTAACACAGTCATGTGAGATTTGAGAGCCATTGCTTGTGTAGAGAAGGAACACCAACATAGCATGTTTGGGCCAAATAGCTTCCATCCCTGTTGTATTTTCTACGTAACATGAAAAAACTCAACAGTGAACAAATAAAAGACCATAAGATATAGGAGCAGAATTAGGCCATTTGGCCCATTAAGTCTGCTCCACCATTTGATCATGGCTGCTTTATTTTCCTTTTCAACCCATTCTCCTGCCTTCTCCCTATAACCTCTGACGCTCTTACTAATCAAGAACTTAACTTCCACTTTAGATACACATAATGACTTGGCCTCCACAGCCATCTATGACAATCAATTCCACAGATTCACCACCATCTGGCTAAAGAAATTCCTCTTCATTTCTGTTCTAAAAGGATATCCTTCCATTCTGAGGTTGTGCCCTCTGATTCTAGACTCCCTCGCTACAGGAAACATTTTCTCCAAGTCCACTCTATCTAGACCTTTCAATATTCGCTAAGTTTCAAGAAGATTCCCCACCCCCCATTCTTCTAAATTCCAGCTAGTACAGGCCCAGAGACATCAAACTCTCCTCATTTGTTAACCCTTTCATTCTTGAGATCATTCTTGTAAGCCTCTTCTGGACCCTCCCTAATACCAGCACATCTTTTCTTAGATAAAGTGACCAAAGCTGCCAACAATACTCCAAATATTGTCTAACCAATACCTTATAAACCTCTCAGTATTATATCTTTGCTTTGGCATTCTAATCCTCTTGAAATTAATACTAACATTGCATTTGCCTTCCTTACTATCAGTTCAACCTGCAAGTTGACCTTTAGGGAATCCAGCAGTCAGTCTCCCAGGTCCCTTTAAACCTCTGATTTCTGAATTTGATCCACATTTAAAAAATAGACTGTGCTATTTTTCCATCTACCAAAGTGCATGACCAAACGCTTCCCCACGCTGTATTCCATTGGCCACTTCTTTTCTCATTCTCCTAATCTGTCCAAGCCCTTCTGTAGACTCCCTGCTTCCTCAGCACTACCTGCCCCTCCACCTTTCTTAAGACTGGCCTAATTAAGAGGCATATAAGGCAAAAATGGAGCCAAATTTCTATTCATGCAAAGCCTGGGTAAAGAAGGCATGAGAAAAAATAGTGAAGATGCAAATTCTGTGATAATATTGACTAAAGGTGTTCAATGGGTTAAATGACTAGAAAACAGAAGCAAAACATAGTTGTTATGGTAAAAAACTAGCCAAAAGTAAAAATTCACCTTTGGTCACTGGTAGTTAATGGATGCTAAAGTGTCATCCATCTGTTGTATGCTCCTGAAATCTGTTTCAGATTTATATCTGATTCTCTAGCACACATTTTGGTAATTGACATCTTTCAACCTGCTGGCCTTTAAAAAAAATCTGCTTTAAAATCTATGATTATTTCTCTCGTCAAGCCTTCTATTTTCAATTGTTGTGCATTGTATTATGTTGAATTACACACTCCAGATGCCCAACAGAAAGTAAAGAACTTTTCTTCCATTGCTCTGTTACTTATGAATTTTCCAAATATTTTTCTGGAGTGGTGTGAACAAATTTCAATCCAGGCTAGAGACCAGGAGACTTTCTCATTGATCTGGTTAGCAATGGAGAAGATGATGAGAATTTGAAATAAATCTGACAGCTCCTGGCACAGTTTCTAAGCTCCATTTTCAAAGTCAAAAGTTAAAGTCAAGTTTATTATCATACACATAAGTACATGTATACTTAGGCACAAAGAAAAACTTACTTGCTGCAGTATCACAAGCATATAGCATCATACAGCACACGCAGAAATCACAAGAAAAACATTAGCATAGATTATACACAATTTATACAGCCATAGATAGAATCACAATTAGAACAAAAAGTCAATTTTACTGCGAAGTGATCAAAATGGTCATAGTGTTACTAAATTGTAGCAATTTAATGAAAGAGCCATTTTTGGACCTGGCAAATGCTTTCTGCATGAGACCCGTTCCTAGTATCAATCTTGCCATCACCAGCTTTGACTCCACATCCATCTGCAGATGGGCTTGAAAGAAAACACTTTTCAGGTTCAATCTTAGAATTAAAAATTTGGGTTTATTAATGAGCACTAAATATCACTAAATCAAACATTGACGACCCATTGTATTCTCCTGATCCTTGATTTGACTAGTTAATTATCCTTGAATATTGGTTAGTGTATGTATACACTGTTTTAACCCTCATTCACCACTAGAGACCCAAGATGGATTCTCCATCTTCATATTTTATAGGTACTTCTCATGCATACGTGGATTGTGTAAACAAGCAGCATTACGCATTATGTTCACCACCATCGAAGTTGTCCTTACCCGCATGTCTTCTATTTCCCACATATCTGCCCTCACTCCATCTTCTCGCCACCATAGCAGGGATTGGATTCCCCTTATCCTTACCTACCACTTCATGAACTTCCAAATCCAATATATCATTCTCCATAACTTCAGCCATCTACAATAGCATCCCACCACTAGGTACATCTTTCCCTCCTCCCCCCACCACTCTCCAGCACTCTGTGTGTATGTCCATGTGTTCATGTATATTTTACTCCATTGCAGCCATATGAATCTGTCAGTGTTGCTCAAGAAACCAGAGACAATCAGCATTTCAATAATGTAAAAAAAATCAGCTTGCCATTTTGTGTTTATAAGAATTTGAATTTGAAAATTGAATTTATTTAAATCTTACATCCATCCCACAACGTGAGGGAGTAAAGATCTTTGTGTTATGACTCAGTCGCAATGTACAGACATGTGAATTTAAAAGTCTAGTGTCTTGTAGAAAGAAGCTGTCCCGTAGCTTGTTGGTCCTGGCTTTTAAGCTGCGGTAGCATTTGCCAGATGGAAGCAGCTGAAATAATTTATGGTTGGGGTGAGTGGTGTCCCTGATGATCTTTCTGGCCTTCTCTATGCACCTGCTGCAGTAAGTGTCCTCAATGGAGGGAGGTTCACATCCACAGCTGTGCTGGACTGTCCCTACCTCTCTCTTCAGTGCCCAGCGATCAAGGTTGGTGCAGTTTCTGTGCCAGGTGGTGATACAGCCAGTCAGGATGCTCTCAATGGTACCCCTGTTGAAGGTTTTGAGTATTTGGGGGCTCCTGCCAAACTTCTTCAGTCGCCTGAAGTAGAAGAGACGCTGTTGTGCTTTTTTCAGCACACAACCAGTGTGTACGGTCCAGGTGAGACCTTCTGTGATCTGTACACCAAGGAACTCGAAACTAATCACCCTCTCAACTACAATCCCATTGATGTTGATCAGGCCAAACCTGTCTCTGCTCCTCCGGGAATCCACAATCAGCTCTTTTGTTTTTTGGACATTGAGGGAGAGGTTGTTATCCTGGCACCACTGTGTCAGGGTGTTAACCTCTCCTCTGTAGGCTGTCTCATCACCACTAGAAATAAGGCCGATCAAAGTTGCATCATCTGTGAATTTGAACAGCAGGTTGGAGCTGTGTGTAGCAGCACAGTCGTGGGTGTAGAGGGAGTAGAGGAGGGGACTCAGGACACAACCCTGGGGGGGCACCTGTGTTGAGGGTCAGGGGGCAGAAGTGAGGGAGCCTATCCTTACCACCTGAATGTGGAGCACCTGCTAACTTTCTGGGTGAACAAAAACAGCCCAATCCTATCAATCACAGATTTGGTAATGACCCATCATATCATAAAATCAAATCCTGAAGGATGACTAACACTGACTCCAGTCGCTGAGTAAGGATACCAACAGTGCCAAAATCTTCATCAAGCAAAACCCTACTTTGTCCTCAAAACCAAAGGGGACAGAAGGAAACTCTGGCCAGCAGCTTCTCTCTCCTCCCACATGGAAAGATTTTCAGTTTATGCAAATATATCAGTGGGTCACGGATTAGATTACTGAGCTGTCTCACCACAGATCAGAGATCACATTCAGGTTGATTGGTCACTCCCATCAACAATGATGATGTAAGTTTGCTGTGTATCACAGTACATTTACTTTCCTCCTGACCAATAGCCAGATTGTTTCTCATACATTTCAGATTCAGGCAAGTGTTCCTCACTTAGCTGCACCTGAGATTCTAGTTGAAATGTTACAGGCCCAGTTTTAAGGTCAGAATCATCCAAATGTTCAAAGGATTCGGGAAAAGCTCCTCATATGCCTTGTAGTAGTTATGTAACTAAATGTTATAACAATTCATGGAACACATTCCATCAAGATTTGTTGACCCCACCCCCTCCCTCGGAGAGGACAGGAAAATAAAGACTAGGTTAACATTGGCTTCAGCTGTCAGGAACTTATTATTTGGTGGCAATGTGAATCCAGTAGCGCACAGTGCCACCGGAGATCTGGATGCCATGTTGATTAAATTATGACAATGTGGATAGACTTGTGCTAGCAATAGTGCTACAAAGTAAGTGTATTGTCCAGGAAAAACATTCATCATCCAATGCCAGTTGTTTCAATTGGATTCCTCACAGTTTCAAAATAATACTTTAAATGCAAATTAGATATGAAAAAACACAAAAATGGATCTGGTATATAATCAAAGGCCATGTCTCCTTATAGACATGTCAAGCTATGCTTATAACTGGAAAGCTTACAGTGGAACAAAAACTAAAAATTGAAAGATCTGGGTTTATTTATTTATTTATTTTTATTTAAAAACACGGCACGGAACAGGCCCTTTTGGCCCAACGAGCCGTGCTGCCTAGCAACCCACCTATTTAACACTAGCTTAATCACAGGACAACTTACACTGACCAATTGACCTACCTACTAACCAGTGCATCTTTGGACTGCGGGAGGAAACCGGAGCACCCGGAGGAATTCCAAGCGGTCACGGGGAGAACATACAAACTCCTTACAAATGACACCAGGATTGAACTCCAAACTCCAACATCTCGAGCTGTAATAGTGTTGTGTTGGCACTCAGAGTAGTGAATTTATAACAGGAAGAATCTGTGACGGTCAAATATTCACAATCATTAATTGTCTACGAGATCCAAGGCTTTATTTATATTTTGCTTTTAAATTTCCTACAAGTTCTGTGTGCTTTCTTCGAATACGGAAATATGCCAATAGATTACAACTTCCTGCTATTTTAGGAAAGGTTAAACTTGTTTCAAACAAATGAAATTGGAGATTCACTCCAAATCATTGGATAACACAACTAAGGAGACTATTTGGCCCATTGTGCCTCTGGCAGTGCTATCGATTTGATTCAGAGTCCCAGTCTTCTTCACAATACTTTGCGGAGAGATAATAAACCCTTTTTAGAAGGTTACCACTGAATCTACATCTGCTACGATAGCAAACAAAAGAAACTTTAGATTTGACATCAACGTCAACTTTACATCACATCCCCTGCTATCATTTTAGCCCCGTGCTGTTTCAAATTAAGCTTGCTTGAGAAGGTTTCTGCTTATTTAGTTGAAATTTACTTTGTCTTTGAAAATGTTTGTCTTGAAGAATGACAAGTTAAAACACAGTGTGCAGGACTATGACGTACATCTTATGGGCTAAGTCACTGACACAATGGATCTTGCTTACTTCTGAGTGCTTCTGTATAACCTGACACTGATTTTGTGATCCACAAGTGTACCCAGACGCGTCACGCTGATTGTTCAGTTCTGTACTGATAATACAGATCCTATTGCTACTTCATTCTTTCTTTGGTCACCCAGTTGGTGATGTTCAAAATCATAAACTGGACCCCATATCCTCTGACCTTTATCATGTCCTATCAAAAACAAGTCATATGCAAACCACAGAGTGAAGCTCACTCTACTTTTTTTCAACGACTTGACATAATGTCACTGTGGCAACTTGCAATTTTCCTCCTAATTTTCCAAACCCATTTGTTTGAGTGCATTGATTTGTGCATGTCTCTTTCTGTGCAATTTGAAATAGTTAAATAAGCAAGATTTTATTTAAGCAAGTAAATGACTGCTAAATTAGTGCAGGCAAGAACTCATACTAAACTATTAAACACTGCTAAAAATAACAAGGAGAAAATTAAGGTTATTAATATCAATTATTTCTAAAGTTCACAGTTTTAGCCTAAAGGTCAATGTCTACAGCAAGCTGAATTGGACCAGGCTAGCTTTCTTTAAAGTTAATGGCTGATTTCATTTTCTCAGTCCATTGAAATAACGTTACATTGTCCCACCTGCCCTTCAAATATTCATGGCAATTTTATACAGGCCCTCAGTATTTCCAAGTTCACTGCAGCTGTGATCCAAGCTTAAATTTGTCCTGGTAGAATGTGTCGTGGTTTGGCTGAAAATAATTAGGAATTTTCAAATGGAATTGATCTGCGGAACTAAACAAATGACTTAGTGCCTTAATGATGTGTTATTTGGGGTCTCTTATAAAAAGAGTTTAGCTAGCAAGCTGTAAATCGGAGAGACATCTCTGAGTCCTAATTTAACAGACTGGAATTTGTGGAAATTGATGAATAAGAATAAATGCGTTGATGCTTGCAATTCAAATAAATCTGACAATTTTAATTGGATCTTGTCACACTTCTCACACTCAGCCATGAATCTTCTTCATTGGCAATAATTAGACCAATTAAATGGGAGTGATTCCATATTAATGGCTGCCTTATATTTTGACAGTCCTGACACCAGACATTTGTCATCAGTTTATCTGTACAAGAGCTGGGAAGCAGTGGTCAACACAAGATAAAGGCCATAGACATTTATGTTATTCAACCTTTGTCAAAAGAGAAGTTTCCAATGAGTATTCATCATTGGAGTAACAACTTAAAACACATGTCAGGAGGGAATAAAGAGATTTTATTGTTGATCTTTATTATTTCTTCACAGTACACAATAAGATTGAATTGCCATACCACCAAAAAAAAAGAAATTTTTGATCTTTTCTTACATTGGCTGAAGAAAAGAAACAATTATTTCCAGGATGGAAGCTTTTAAGAAAATGAGGCCACTAGGTTTTGCTACCTGGTTGTCTGACAATTGTAATTAACATGGTAGTCCATATACTGAAAGGGAAGGACAATATTCTTTGTCACCAATAGTTACCCATTTCATTATGAGGAGAGTCTGTCATTGGGACTTATTAATTATTGCTGCAATATACCTTCAAAGTTCCTGTGTGCAAAGGACATTTCAAGTGGAGAAGTAGTATGTTGCTCATGCTACTAGCTACCAATGGCCACAAAGTATTAAATATTTAACTTGAGCATTTGAAATTCTGAATTTGGACTCTCTTCTTCTATATATGCTTTCAATAGTAGAACGTAGAACATCCAACAGTACAGCACATGCCATTGGGCCCATAGTGTTGTGCCAATCTCAATACCAATTTAAGCTAAATGTCCTCCTCATGTGTATCAACCATATCTCTCCATTCCCTTCTGTTCCACAAAAACCAGTACCCAATAAGAATACGTAACCGTAACAAGTGGATGCTGCAACTATTTGGTTTCACTTGAACAAATGGACCCAGACTCGGTAGTTCCTCCGAGATTTACTTCATTGTTAATACAGAGAAGAAAAAGTAGAGAAACGCTTTATATTGTGCACTACCTACACCACTAATAGGTAGTGCTAACTTAAACAGCCCCTAGTAGTCTACACCGCCAAGTGTACATAGCAACGTCTGTGTGGTCTCTGAAGCAGGCGATCGATAATGGACTGGCTAGGGTGGAGGTCCTTGGCGCCAGTTCCACTGCTCGGCCCGAAGGTGGGACCCAGGCGAGTGGTCTGCCCAGGAAAGAACTTGCCCACCTTTTATAGCCCGTATCGCCACCTCCCAGTCCAGCTAGTAGGGGCAAGGCATCAAATCTAGCGCTTACACAACCCTACCCTTTTGGTCAGGTGACCTTCAACAATTGGCCTCTGTCTCCTCAGGGACAATGCATTTTATTAATCTTACAACCAAACAATGTAAACAAAACATTCTTTAAAGATAAGGTGATTAATTACTTCTACAAGAATCAGCACTTTTAGTTGGCTTTCAGGCCATGTTATCAGGTAGACCAGAGTCACATTGTTCTCTCTTTATCTAGTATCAAGGGTCAATTTGCCCAACGTGCGGGTAGACCTTAAAAACAGGACAGACCCACAAATTCCTAACTGTTAACCATTTCCTTGCTGTATCCATTTTTCAGGCCCACACACTCTCACCCATACACTTACCTATATTACTTTATTACTTTATATACTTTATTGTCACCAAACAATTGATACTAGAGCGTACAAACATCACAGCGATATTTGATTCTGTGCTTCGTGCTTCCTAGAGTACAAATCGATAGTAAATATTAAAAATTTAAATTATAAATCATAAATATAAAATAGAAAAGGGAAAGTAAGGTAGTGCAGAAAAAAAACCGAGAGGCAGGTCCGGATATTTGGAGGGTATGGCCCAGATCTATACGCTCCTTCATATTTCTGTGTCTATCTAAAATCCTCTTAATTTCCACCAAACTGCCTGCTTCTACTTCTACTCCTGGAACCTATTCCAGCCACGTACTTAGTACTCCTTAAATAGAAAAATTACCTCTTGCATCATCTTTGTACCTCCCCCTCAGATCTTAAAAGCAAGTGTTTGAAATTTCTACTCTGGAGAAAAGCTCCTGACTATCTATGCCTCTCAGAATTTTAAAAACTTCTATCATGTCTCCATTCAGTCTCCAGATCTAAGTTTGTCCAACTTTTCCTTGCAGCTCATACCTTCTAATCCAGACAGCATCCAGGTAAAGCTCTTCCACACCCTGTCCACAGTCTCCACATCCTTCCTATAATGGGACACCAGAACTAGACACAATACTCCAAGTACGGTCTGACAAAAGTTTTATACAGCTGCAGCATGACTTCTTTACTCTTATACTCCTACCAATGAAGTCAAACCTGCGGTGCAGCTTCTTTACTACCTTATCCACTTGTGTAGCCACTTTCCGTGAACTATGGACCTGCACCCCAACATCCCTCAGGACCTCAGTGCTGTTAAGGGCCCTATCAGAATCAGGTTTTTTTTTATCACTGACATATGTCATGAATGTTGTTGTTTTGCAGCAGCAGTACAGTGTGATACCTAATAAATTACTATAAGTTTCAATAAGGAATATATAAAACTAAGTAGTGCAAAAAAAGAGCAAAATAATGAGATTATGTTCATAGGTTCAACGTTCATTCAGAAATCTGATGGTGGAGGGGAAGAAGCTGCTCCTAAAACATTAAGTGGGTGCCTTCAGGCTTCTGTTCATCCTCCCTGATGGTAATAATAAGAAGAGGGCATTTCCTGGATGGTGAGGGTCCTTAATGATGGACATTGCCTTCTTGAGGCACTGCCTTTTGAAGGTGTCCTCGATGGTGAGGAGGCTAGTGCCCATGGTGGAGATGGTTGAGGTTGCAACCCTCCACCGCTTTTTCCGATCCTGTGAATTGGTGTCCCCATATCAGAGAGTGATGCAGCGATGTGAGGGGTAAGTCAGAGAGCTGTGGGTGCCTGGAATGCGCTGCCTGGTATGGTGGTGGAGGCAAATGTATTAGAGATGTTTGGATAGGCACATGGATGTAAGGAAGATGGAGGGTTATGGACATGGTGTAGGGTAGGAGGGATTAGTGTTTGGGTGCTTTTGATTTGCTTTTTAGCCGGTTCGGCACAACATTGTGGGCTGAATGGCCTGTTCCCTGTGCTGTACTGTTCTGTGTTCTGTGTTCTAAATTGACACACCCTGGGGTACAGTTCCATCGACATCTTCTGCATTCTGGTACTTTGTCCATATAACTATCCTGTTAGGTTAGCCCAGATGATAGGGAGATGATTTTAATGTAACAAGTCTGGTTGAAGTCCACAGATGTGTGATTTATGTTAACACAAAGTCAGGTATGCCTCAGAATCTTTTCTTATGCACTCTAAAATATTGATAGTTGGTAGTTTATGCTATCAAAGATACTTTATATGAGTAACTGATATTGTGTAAAGCAGTGAAATGGAGACAGGTAGACCTATCAAGTTCTCCTCCAAAGAAAGGTCACCGGTTAACAGTCAGAGTGGGACATCTGGAACATTCTTCTACTCAGCACAGGAGCACATAGAACAAGCAGATAGACAAGTGGTCTAGCTAGTGTTAAATTAACTCAGCAAATTACTATGGGTAGCAAGTAGCGTAACAGTTAGCACAATTGCTTTACAGCGCTAGCTGTAAGATCAAGGTACGATCCCTGCTGCAGCCTGCAAGGAGTTTGACTATTCTCCCAGGATCGCAAGGGTTTCTCCACATTCCAAAGTTAAGGTTAGTGAGTTGTGGGCACACTATGTTGGTGTAGGAGGCACGGTGACATTTGTGGAGTGCCTAGCACAACGTTTGCTGATTCGATTTGAAGAAATGACACATTTCACTGTATGTTTCAATAATTCAATGTACGTGTGACAAATAAAACTAATCTTTTAAAACTTTTTTCCTTTACAAAAGCTGTAATTTGTGTCTAACCTGATCATGACATGAAGAATCACAAACAAGAGAAAATCTTCAAATTGTGGAAACCTGAGCAACTCACACAAAATGCTGGAGGAACTCAGCAGGCCAGGCAGCATCTATGGAGAAGAGTACAGTCGACGTTTCGGGTCAAGACCCTTCATCAGAACGGGCATGATCATAGCATGAACAAGTTTAATACTTAAGCCATCACACCTTCTGAAGATCATCTCAAAACATTCAAAGTAATTGTGGCCAAAATAGGTCCATCTGAGATTCTGCCAATAAATAATACTTACTTCTTTAAGTGTTAGTTTCAATGCTGTTGTCTGGTCTTTTGGGTTTTCATGGTTTTCAGTCCCTTCACATCAAATACACCCTGACTAACATTCTGCTTTACATTTGAGGTGAAATTGCTTTCAATAAGAAGCTCAACAATATCCCATAATTGCCTCAAATACCATCAGCATTGCACAGTTATTACTTTATCAGTTCTGGATTATGAGGTCAAGGTGACTGGGGGAATACTTTCCTGACCTTAACATACTTCTGTTTGTCTGCTGCTAACACACCTTTTACATCTGAATATGTAGAAGAAAATCCAAATCAATTAAAGTCTGCTGCTGGCAAAGGCCAGACGTGCTCCAGCATTTGTTGAAGAACTTTGCATATTCTTCGTCACACTGAATTATAAAATATCAGAAAGGAAGGTTTTAACCCTTTAAATTGGGAGCATCTTTGCCCTATTTTATACACTTTAGGTATGATCTTTTAAGAATGCTCTCCATTAGTTTTTTGAAAATGTATAATTTTAAATTACTTGTGGTAAGAAATTGAAACATTGGCACAAACACAAGAAGTTCTGCAGATGCTGGAATTCCAGAGCAACATACACAAAATGATGGAGAAACTCAGCAGGTCAGGCAGCATCTATGGAAATTACTAAACAGTCGACGTTTCAGGCTGAAACCCTTCTTCAGGACTGGAAAGGTAGGGGGAAGATGCCAGAATAAAAAGGTGGGGGGGAGGGGAAGGAGGCTAGCTAGAAGGTGATAGGTGAATCTAGGTGGGTAGAAAAGGTAAAGGGCTGGAGAAGAAGAGAGGAGAGTGGACCATAGAAAAAAGGGAAGGAGGAGGAGACCCACTGGAGATGATAGGGAGGTGAAGAAAGGTACAGGGGCAGAGTGAGGAATAGAAGAAGATGGGAGGGGTGGGGAATTTTTTTACCAGAAGGAGAAATTGAAATTCATGCCATCAGGTTGGAGGCTACCCAGATGGAATATAAGGTGTTGCTCCTCCACCCTGAGGGTGGTGTCATCTTAGCACAAGAGAAGGCCGTGGACCAACATGTCAGAACAAGAATGAGAATTGGAATCAAAATGTTTAGCCACCTGGAAGTTCCACTTTTGGGAGATGGCTTGACGAAATGGACCCCCAATTTGCGACAGGTCTCACCAACGTAGAGGAGGCCGCAAGCATCGAACACAATAGAGGACCCCAGCAGATTCACAGGTGAAGTGTTGCCTCACCTGGAAAGACTGTCTGGGGCTCTGAATGAAGTTGAGGGAGCAGGCGAATGGGCGGGTGTAGCACTTTGGCCTCTTTCAGGAATGGAGATCAGTGGGCAGGAACAAATGGATAAGGGAAACACAGAGAAGGCGGAGAGAGGGGGCAAGATAAAGATATGCTTGGTGATAGGATCTCTTTGGAGATTGCAGACATTGTGGAGAATGATATGTTGGATGCAGAGGCTCATGGAGTGGTAGGTGAAGACAAGAGGAACTCTATTTCAGTTAAAGTGGCAGGAAGGTGGGAGGTGAGCGCCAATGTTTGGAAAATGGAGGAGATGTGGGTGAGCACAGCATTTACGGTAGAGGAAGGGCAACCCCATTCATTGAAGAAGGAGGATGTCTCTGATGTCCTGAAAAGGGAAGCCGTATCCTGGGAACAAATGCAGCCGAGACAAGGAAACTGATAAAAAAAGGGAATAGAATTTTACATGAAACATATGTCAGTAATAACAAATGTGATTCTGAGGGGAAAAAAGGCACCAAGTGGCCATGAAGTGAACAGGGAGAGCACTAAAGTGATTCTCTTTCCACTTGGCACAGTGGTTAAGCTATTAGATTTATGTGTGAAGACTTGGACTGTTGATCTGGAAGCATGCATTTGGCTCCCACTGTAACAGATGTGGAAGAAATTCAATGAAATGGACAACACAGTGAAGTAGCAAGTAAAGCTTAGATTCTTCCAGCTGCTCAGGTTTCCTTGCATATCATAAAAATGTGTGAGTTGGTAAGTTAATTGACCACTGAAAATTGTCTCTGCCATTTAGGTGAATAGTGAAGAGGGAGGAAGCTAATGGGAATGTGAGGAATTAGTGGAAATGGATCTTGAGCTAACATGGATATGGTGGACGTAGAACATAGAACATAGAAATTTACAGCACATAACAGGCCCTTTGGCCCACAATGTTGTACCGACCATGTAACCTATTCCAGAGACTGCCTAAAATTTCCCTAGTGCATTGCCTTCTATTTTTCTAAGCTCCATTTTTCTAAGAGGCTCTTAAAAGACCCTATTGTATCCGCTTCCACCACCGCTGCCGGCAGTGCATTCCACACACCCACCACTTTCTGTGTGAAAAACTCACCCCTGACATCCCCTTGGAACCTTAAAACTGTGCCCCCTCGTGTTAGCCATTTCAGCCCCGGGAAAAAGCCTCTGACTATCCACACGATCAATGCCCCTCATCATCTTATACACCTCTATCAGGTCACCTCTCATCCTCCTTCGCTCCAAGGAGAAAAGGTCAAGTACACTCATCCTATTCTCATAATGTACATCTCCAATCCAGGCAACATCCTTGTAGATCTCCTCTGCACTCTCTCTATAGTATCCACATCCTTCCTGTAGTGAGGTGATAAGAACTGAGAACAGTACTCCAAGTGGGGTCTGACCAGAGTCTTATATAGCTGTAACATTACCTCATGGCTCTTGAACTCAATCCCACAGTTGATGAATGCCAGCACACCATACACCTTCTTAACAACACTGTCAACCTGCACAGTAGCTTTGAGTGTCCTATCGACATGGACCCCAAGATCTCTCAGATCCTCCACACTGCCAAGAGTCTTACCATTTATATTATATTTTGTCTTCAAATTGGACCTACCAAAATGAACCACTTCACACTTATCTGGGTTGAAGTCCATTTGCCAGTTCTGCATCCTATTGATGTCCCACTGTAACCACTGACAACCCTCCAGACTATCCAGAACACCCCTAACCTTTGTGTCATCAACAAACTTACTAATCCACCCTTCTACTTCATCCAGGTCACTTATAAAAACCACAAAGAGGAGGGGTCCCAGAACAGATCCCTGCGGAACACCATTGGTCACCGACCTCCATGCAGAATACAAACTATCTACAACCACCCTTTGCCTCCTGTGGGCAAGCCAATTTTGGATCCACAAAGTAATGTCCCCTTGGATTCCATGCTTCCTTACTTTCTGAATGAGCCTTGCATGATGAACTTTATCAAATGCCTTACTGAAATCCATATACACTACATCCTCTGCTCTACCTTCATCAATGTGTTCTGTTACTTCCTCAAAGAATTCAATCAGGCTCGTAAGGCACAACCTGCCCTTGACAAAACCATGGACTGCGGGACCTGTATCCAGGCTGTATGGTTCTAAACTCTTCAATAAAAAGGCAGGGTCAATAATAACAATTGCCACAATATTGACAAAAACTTAAGCCTTTCAGAGGAAGAAAAATTCGCTATCATGACTCTTAACTACCCATTGGATGGGTCCCAGGCAACATAAGTCATGGGCAATTAGAGAAAGACAATAAATGCCGTCCATGCCAGCAATGCCCTACGATAAACATATAAGTAAGAAAATATCAGCACCAAAAGACATGCATGAACATTATTGTTAATAGGAATGTTCAATTAATAGATACATAGCACTAAGAAGGAGAGAGAAGCAGCGCATCGCGCATGCGCAGCCCTCTGGTGACAAATGATATCGTATCTGTTAAATAGAGGCGGTGGACAATTCTGATTTGATGGAGATGGACGTGAAAGCACAGAGGAACATCTGGAAAATTTTCTGAAACACCCATTCGCTGCTGTCGTTACTGCGTGGTCGGGAATCTTTCGGAGGGAGGGCCTCAAAATCCCCGGCTTTGCCTGCTGTTGGCGACCGAGAAGGAGGTCGGATCGTTCGGATAGAGATGGTGCTTAGTTTTCGGTGTCGGAGAGCTGATCAGAGCTCGAAGTCTTCGGATGACTCAGAGTCGGACCGTGGTCGGGTATGGCAGGGAGAGTTTTTCTTCCTTCTCTCCGTCTGCGTGAGGTGTGGGACATTTGAGAGACTTTGAACTTTTACTATGCTCATGGACTTCTTCATCAAGTTATGGTATTGTTGCACTGTTGTAATTATATGTTATAATTATGTGGTTTTTGTTAGTTTTTTTCAGTCTTGGTCTGTCCTGTGTTTTGAGATATCACACCGGAGGAAATATTGTATCATTTCTTAATGCATGCATTACTAAATGACAATAAAAGAGGACTGCGTGTCTTCATAATCTAAATCTAAAAGAATTTATATTTTTAAATAACTCACTCTGATCTAAAAGAACTCAACAAGAGTGAAACAAGACAAATATCAGAAATGTAATAGTGAGGATTTGACAGGCAAGGGAAAACAGTGCAGGACACAGAATCCTCAATTCAAATCACCATCCAGCTGTCCAGTGCTTTGAAATTAAGTTGGGGAAACAGCAAGGTTGTATGAAGCTATATCCACCTCTTTTCACCAATGGGGCAGATATCAGGATGGTCTGAGATGCCCCACTATAGAGCATATGTACAGTAATGTATATTTCCCTTTGGGACATATGTCAACCATAACAGTGATGTGCACATTTGAGAGAACCCAAGACATCTGTAAAGAATATTCCCCCCACAGCCTGTACAGAGCTGAGAACTGATCTTCCATAGTCAGTTCTAGAAATAAAGAGAGTTGTGTGCATATCCACGTTGGATGGTGGCATGATCCTCCAATGGAAGGCACAACTACAATCAGAGCAAAGCAATTCAACTGGTAGCTGAACCAACAGATCACTAGAAACATGCACAGTTTTATAATTCAGGTAACTTTCATTGACTTTGAACTCATTTGATGTGCCAAGGAAAGTACAGGAGCTGGCTCCTGGACAAGACCTGTGCATTCCTGGAAGTGCTCTAAAGTCTTTATAATGATGCCAAGCAAGACAGATCTTCAATGGCATTATTGCAATCCTCACAGGTCTTTACATCCTGGTTTATCTTCTTAGGCAATCCCTCAGATGGGGGAGTGAGAGAATAAGGGGGATGACTTACTTCCATTCCATTTCTGCAGGTTCTGAGGTGGCTGGCGAGATCATAGTGGGACCCTCAGACTTTGTTGCAGCTGGGACTGGTGCTTCGTGAAGCAAGTTTGGGAAGTGGTGTGCTTCTTCTACTGTTTATCCCCATGCTTCTGTGTAGCCCCAGTGATTGAACTTGGGATTCTCAATGCCATCGAGAATAGTTCCCATTCTTTCAGACCGGTGACTGACCAATCATTCCCACAGGTCTACAGGGGTGCTGCACTTTTCCAAGAAGACTTTCAGACCATCATTGATTTTTTTTTTCACCCATTGGTATTCTGTTGTTGTGAGGGAGCTTGGAATAGAGTGTCAGTTTCAGAAATCTGATGCAAACAATGTGGCCTGCCTGTTACTGTTGACTGATTAAGCTAGGATATCAACATTCAGGAATCCATGGGCGCTTGATCATCATCGAGTTGCAGGACCTCCTCTGCTCTTTCTTTGGGTTTATTGTTGGACAGTGCATTTGCATTTAATTATTTCTGAATCTTCCTGGTCATTTTCGGCAAGACTGTCCTGATGTTTTATAACATCAAACAGTACTGCTCAGTATATGCCCTTAGGCCCACAATGTTGTACTGACCTACAAAGCCATTTGTGGAAGAGAACCTATGTGTCTCTTCATGGTGGAGTTCACAGTATTACCAATGCTCTGGGATCTCTGCAACTCTTGTAGGTTGGAATCAGGTTGTCTGTGATGCAATGATTGATGATCTCCTGAAGGACTCGGTAGACCTGGCTCTCAAGAATGCAGGTACTGTACCTTTAAGTGAACGAAGATTGGCCATCACCTTGGCTGAAAGAGAGGAAGGTGGGGTGGACTCCAAGCCTGACTAAAACTTCCTCTGCCCAGCATCTTGTTAGCAAATGTACCATCACTGGAGAACAAGATTGAGGGCTGAAGCACAAAAGGTCCTACAGATGCTGGAAATCCAAAGCAACACACACACATACAAAGTGCTCAAGGAGGTCAGCAGGCCAGGCAGCATCTATGGAAAAGAGTACAGTCGATGTCTCAAGCCAAGACCCTTCATCAGGACTGGAGAGGAAGAGGGGAGATGACAGAATAAGGTTGGGAGAGGATAAGGAGAACAAGCTGGAAGGTGATAGGTGAAGCCAGGTGGGGTGGGGAGGGGTTGAGGTAAGAAACTGGGAGATGATAAGTGAAAAAGGTAAAGGGTTGGAGAAGAAGGAATCAGATAGGAGAGAGAATCATGGGAGAAAGGAAGAAGGAGGGGCATCGGGGAGATGATAGGCAGATCAGGAGAAGAGGTAAGAGGACAGAGTGTGGAAAAGAAGAAGAGGAAAGGAGGAGAAACATAAAGTGTTTATTCATTTCTATAGATGCTACCTGACCTGCTGAGTTCCTCCAGCATTTTGTGTGTGTTTGTTGAAGACCTAAGGGCAAGAGCGCTGTACAGGAGTGTCAGGACCCACACTACCAAGTTCAAGAATAGTTATTACCCTCAACCATCAGGCTCTTGAACCAGAGTGGATAACTTCACTCACCCCAACACTAAACTGATTCCACAACCAATGGATTTACTTTCAAGGACTCAACAGCTCATGTTTTCAATATTTATTATTATTATTTTGTTTTTTTTTCTTTTTTGTTTTGCACAATTTATTGTCCTTTGCTTATTGGTTGTTTGTCCATCTTTGGTTTGTGCAGTTCTTCATTGATTTAATTGTGTTTCTTTGTTCTTACTGTGAATGCCTGCAGGAAAATGAATCACAGGGTAGTTATGGTGACATATATGTACTTTGATAATACATTTACTTTGAACTTTGAACTTTGAAGAACTACCTTTCCTGAGTGCTTAAGACCTTACGATATAGGATCAGAATTAGGCCACTTGGCCCATTGAGTCATCATGGTCGATTTATTATCCCTGTCAACACCATTCTCCTGCATTCTTCTCATAATCTTACTTATCAACCTCCACTTTAAATATATTCTTATATGCTTGAGAGCTTCAATTTTGACTTTCTTGCAGCTATGTTTCTGTTGCCACTGTCATTTTAGGGCACACATGAAGATAACTGAATGGATTTAGCAGTAGTTAGTATGGCAGTCGATGCTACCTCCTTTGAGACAGGTGATACAGACATCCTTTCGGACCCTGACTGAGCCCATGACAAGGTGCCGGTGCCCACGGCTCCTCTAGCCACAAAGTTCTGTGGTAAACCCCAGAAGAATAGGGCCACTTTTCAGCAAAGGTCAATATTCACATTCAGATTCAGATTTACTTATCACCTGCACTGTACAGTGAAACGCTTCATTTGTATTAACAGCCAACACACCCAGGGATGTGCTGGGAGCTGCCCACAAGTGGCGCCACTCATTCCAGCACCAACGTAGCATGCCCACAATCAGGCCCGGATTTAGTGGGGCCGGGGCCCCTGCCGACACCATAAAATGCTGCTGTACCAAGCAAAAAAAGGCAAGCACAAGAGCAAAGGTCGTACTGGTCTAAACATTAAAGCTGTGGACCAAGACATTGGTTTAGTACAATACGTAGGCTGTGAACTTACAGGCCTTAAGAGGGAGGATAGAAAGTAATGCAGATTCTTAGTTTGAAAGACAGCATCTAAAGCACTCAAAAATTGACCTAGGCTTAGTTGGCTTAGTAAAGTTATGAGGGAGACGAAGTATGATGTACCCCATCTTAAATCTTTATTTAGCTGTCGCTGCACATACCATAGGCCTTATTTTTCAAACAATGCCAAAGCATTTTTATCTAGGTATTTTTCTCAACCGTGTGTTCTGAGAAAGTAAAATGGAAATGAGAGACGAAAAGGCCAAGAGAGATGGCACTATGGCAAACTAGGAAACTTCACAATACTCCAACAACCTTTTTGAAAAATGAGATCTAGCACATACTAACCTATTGCTGTGCTGTGTGGCTTGCCGAGTAAAGATCACTTATTACTTACTAGGTTTGTAAACAGTCAACTATTAGCCTATTGCCACAAAAACAGGAACAGCACTGACACACAAGTCGAGATATTTACAAAATCAGATGCTTGTTTTTCAAAATTAAAGCCTAGTGCTTCTGGATTTCTTCGCAGCAAAGTTCTTGATCGGATCACTAAATTCAGTTTCTGAACAAGATCACTTTCAAGTGACATCAGAGTAAGATGATTCAGCCTGTCCTGTCCCATTGTGGATCTGATGTCCCCTCTTGACCAAAAACTTCACAACCGTCACCACTCTTCTCAATACTCAGTCCGGTAGACACACTCTGACTCGAACAGTTTTTGCAGTTCTGTATCTATTCTTCTGCTGTCAGATGCTAATGTAATGTAGATCAATATCGTTTTCCTGTGGTTTTCGCTACTTTCATGCACTCCTATGCGCTCAGCGGCATGTTTCCAGTTGCTAAAGCCAGTTTCGAAGATGGACTGACAGTTACCATCACTGAAGATGCGGCAAAACAAAACACACAGCCGGTGGAAGGAGAATATAAGAGCCATCGCCTTGATATGTACTCACCATTTACCAGCTTGTGTTTGAAGTGAAATTTGGAGAAAAAAACGTCTCTGCTGTTTGTATACTCGCTCTGAAGCTTTGATACCCACATTCTTATTCTGGCAGGACTCCGGCCCTTTCTTAGCCCAGTACGCTCGGACTGAATCATCTAACGTTTTCTTTCCCCAGCGAGCAGGATCAGTGCTGTAAGGACCCTCAGTAGCGGTAACTTTAACATTAATGGCGGCCCGACTTGGTTGTTCAGAGGCCTCTGTGATTGGGAATCCCAACGTCATGCTCTCTGCCTCTTCAACGTTAGCTGCTGACTGTGGCAAGGACGGTGGTCCCGTGCTAACGCTGGTGTTAGCGCTAGCTGTTGAACAAGTCTCCATTTGTCCACCGGTCTCAGACTCTGACAAGAGCGATGGTACTGCTGCATCATCGAGAACAAGTTTAAAAAATTCTGTCAATTTCAATGTCTTTTTAATGCTTCTTTCTCACGGTCCTCTTTTTCTTGTTTCTTTTTTCTTTTCTGTGCTCCAATCTCATTTTTTTCTGTCCACCATGATGATAGCTACCTATTTTGGGCTCCCCTGCCTAGCCCTGCCTAAAGTCCAGCCCTGCCCACAATGCTCAGCAGAGCAACGTAGAACACAACAAGCTACAAAACAACAGCAAAACAAGCCCCTTTCCTCCCCCGCCACACACACACACACACACACACACACACACACACACACACACACACACACATATTAATAACATAATTTAGCTCTAGTCCACCATCTGAAAGGATAAGTAAACCAATGTGCAAATGCTCTTCCAGGCTGACAGCCCAGCTATGAGACCCCAAAATTCACTCATTCACCCATTGGACAAGTCGACTTGTCATTGACAAGAACATGAGGAGGATAAAGGATATTCTTAAAGACTCCAAGGAAAATTCTGAAAGTACTAGGACCCAGGACCCCTCTCCAATGATTGCTCAAAGTGGAGAAGGAATATTCTGGAAGATATTGAAAAAACTGAGCCCATTTGTCAGGAGCACACAGGAGCTCAGTTTAAACAACAGATAGAGTGAGCCACCCATGCACCCAGTCAGGCACCCACTGCCCTACCTGTGGCAGAGTCTGCAGGTCAAGATCAGACCCACTTCTCACCTCAAACACCACAGAACTGGAATGGAATGTAGAAATGCTCAACACCAAGAGACGGCCTACTAGAGCGATAAATAACTGTCATTTGCAGTGATATGGAAGACAATCTTTTTAAGCAGTCATCCAAATGAAAACTGTCAACGTAGTGTAAAATTTCAGTAATAGTTTTATATTAATGTAAAACTGCCAGGGGAACTGGGCTGGAAGCATTAAATGCAGCTCTTCAGTGAAACTGGCGCTGTGAGTTGACGTGTGATTGCGATGCACCATGCGGAGGGAGGCCTTGAACACTTGACAGCACATTATTAGAATAGAACATTTATGTCAGAAATCTACAGAAAATTGAAAGATTTCTTGACAAACTATAGGGACTAAATAATTAAAGTGATTACAATTTGTTAACCAAAAAAAAATATATGTTTGCCCAGTACTGGAAATCATCAGTAGTATTCTCTTCACCAGCTTCAGTAAGAAATAATCATCATGACCTCTGTACTAGTGTGGCCTATATGTCAACCCGCTCCAGTGAAACTACCGTGCTATCTGATGCAATCTTTTATATGTGAAACTTAAGGATGGGAGTAGACCGAGCAGCAAAACGATCTGGAGCAGAGGCTTCAAATTATGGTTCATACCTCCGTTTATGTGTTGTAACATTTTCTTACATCTTTCTTTAATAGTATGCTGATGGTGTGGCTTCCTTCCTTATTTGTATTAATTACGTCGGGGTTAAGAAACAAAGAGCAGAGCTTGTCTGGAAACAAAATGTCAACACCTTAATCTCTTTAATCACATAATAGGCACATATTGATTGACACTGCTCACAAAGGACGTGACAGCGAAGAAACAATCAATCTATCAGTGTTTGACACTTGACAGTAACTTGCCAAAGACATATTCTACACCAGCTTGGCAGGGAACAGCTACATTTATTATGCAGCTATTTGAATGTCAAAGCCCCTTTACTTATTTACTTACTCTTGCCAGGTCAAGGTGAAGGACTGAATGCAAATACAGGACACTATCAAGCTTAAAGTTGATAGGGAATATCCACGTGAAAGATTAGATAATGGGGCCCAGGATCTAAAAGCTCAAGATTGCAAAAGGAAGAAAATATTAGGTGGAAACAGAGTTTTGGAATTTTTAAGATCATGAGAAAATATTTTCAAATTTACTTATTGAGATACAATGCAGAGTAGGCCTTTTAAGGTGAGTGGAGAAAAGTTTAGTGGATTTGAATTGAATTGACTTTATTACTTACATCCTTCATGTACATGAGGAGTAAAAATCTTTACGTTATGTCTCCATCTAAATGTGCAATGTGCAATTTATAGTAATTTGTAATAAATAGTATGTACAACAGGACAGTCAATATAACATAGAAATACAGTTGTATCAGTGTGAATTAATCAGTCTGATGGTCTGCTGGAAGAAGCTGTCCCAGGGCCGGTTGGTCCTGGTTTTATGCTGCGGTACCATTTCCCAGATGGGAGCAGCTGGAACAGTTTGTGGTTGGGATGACTCGAGTCCCCAATGATCCTTCAGGCCCTTTTTACACCCCTGTCTCTGTAAATGTCCTCAATAGTGGGAAGTTCACACCTACAGATGCGCTGGGCTGTCCGCACCACTCTGCAGAGTCCTGTGATTAAGGGAGGTACAGTTTCCATACCAGGCAGTGATGCAGCCAGTCAGGATGCTCTCAATTGTGCCCCTGTAGAAAGTCCTTAGGATTTGGGAGCCCATACCAAACTTCCTCAACTGTCTGAGGTGAAAGAGGAACTGTTGTGCTTTTTTCACCACACAGCTGATATGTACAGACCACGTGAGATCGTTGGTGATGTGAATGCCAAGGAACTTAAAGCTGTTCACCCTCTCAACCCCAGATCCATTGATGTCAATAGAGGTTAGCCCATCTCCATTCCTCCTGTAGTCCACAACCAGCTCCTTTGTTTTTGCAACATTGAGGGAGAGGTTGTTTTCTTGACACCACTGTGTCAGGGTGATGACTTCTTCCCTGTAGGCTGCCTCATTATCATTGGAGATTAGGCCAATCAATATAGTATCATTGATTGTCAGAGGTAGGTTTTTTTACACAACGGTGTCTGGAACACACTGCCAGGAGTGGTGGTAGAGGTTAATACAACAGGGAAATTTAAGAGCGAGACTCTTAGATAGGCACATGGATGATAGAAAAATGGAGGGTTATGAGTTATGTAGGAGGGAATGTTTAGATTGATTGTGATGTGGTCAGCACAACATTGTAGACCAAATGGCCCATAATGTGCTGTACTGTTTTATGCTCCATATTTTATGAAAGAAGAATACCCATCAGATGAGGTTTTCCTTCATAAAAACAAAATACTACATGTTGTGTGTTTAATATTTCAATAATATTGGTGTAATCTAGTGTATATATTGTTTGATTAAGCATTCTTGTTCAAATAATCCATTATTGGTTATATGCCTAAATACGTGAATTGCATACATCATCACACTACCATGTGATACATGCGCACCTCGCTTAAAGTAAACTTAAAATTAAACCCACATTCCTGGACTTTGAAGTAATTTAATGCTTTGAAGTTACAAAACATAACACTGCACATGCTGGAAAAATAAAAGTGAGTCTGTTAATAACAGAGAAGAGAAATGATAATGTGAAGAAAAAAAAACAAGAACATTAAGTGAACCAAGTTTTCTATCGTAAGACCATAAGATATAGGAGCAGAATTAAGCCACTTGGCCCATCAAGTCTGCTCTACCATTTCATCATGGCCTTTCCTCTCAGCCCCAGTCTCCTGCCTCCTCCCCGTATCCCTTCATGCCCTGACCAATCAAGAATCTATCAATCTCTGCCTTAAATATACATAATGACTTGGACTCCACAGCTGCCTGTGGCAACGAATTCCACAGATTCACCGCTCCCTAGCTAAAGAAGTTCCTCCTCATCTCCATTCTAAAAGGATGCCCCTCTATTTTGAGGCTGTGTCCTCTGGTCTTGGACTCTCCCACCATAGGAAACATCCTCTCCACATCCACTCAATCAAGGCCTTTCACCATTTCATAGGTTTCAGTTAGGTCACCCCTCATTCTCCTAAATTCCAGTCTATCTTCACAGTAGAAGGGAAAAAATGTGCTTTGAATATAGTAGGAAACTAAAGTAGGAGTCTAAAAGATTTATTGTTGGTGTATGAGTAATACTGGAGGAGTTAAGGAAGCTAAAGGCAAACGTAGCCTGGAGTCACTGGCCTTTATTCAAGGATATGTTGATGTTTTGGCTTGATTTTTCAAAATTTCCCGGATTTTAGAATAGTGTCCATGGCTTGGATGATGAAAACATAATGCCACAACACCAAGAAGAAAGAAAACAGGAAAGTAAAAGCCAATAGAAGAAAGGAAAGCAGAAAATCTGTTATTGGATAACAGGGCATCTAGAATGGCCTCAGTCTGCTCCTTTGTCTTGTGGTCTTCAAAAACTATGATGTGATTGAGTGAAGTCCTTCATAATCTATAAAATAAAACCATTTTTGACTAATTTGTTCTTTTAAGGTTAAAACTAGCATGACATATAAGGGAAAATTGAAAGAAATCGAGTACTGTAGTTTTAACATCAAAGGTGAAACCTTTACCACATATACATACGCAGCAAGTCACCTGGAATTCAATTAAATGTTCTGATATGAGACCTTATAGAAATAAGGTGCCATGTAAGAGATTTTAAATGGGTCACTTTCAGTCTGGTGGGCTGTAACTTGTAGGGCATAGCATGACTCAGTACTTGTATCTCTGCAGTTCATTTAAATTGCAGGTTAAATGACCAGCTATAAGATTTTCTAAGACTGTTGATGATGGAAAGCCAGTTCGGAAATTGTACCGCAAGGAGGGCATAGAGAGGCTGTAAAATGATAGGGACAGCTTAAGGAGGGGGCAAAAGGCAATGGTTTGAATATAATATGGAGAAGTATAGTCAAGGAAATTTTGTCATGTAATGCAATGCTTTTGTGTACCACATGATAGACTTTTCATCAAAATTCAGTCATACTTGGAGCATCTCGGTAACACTTCCAAATGTTTCTTAGGATCCTCCATGTGTATGACTTGTATGTGTACAAAGGTTTCTGAACACGAGCACTGGCTTTAGTTACCAATGCATTTTGATACTGCACAAAAAGAATTTCTGTACATGCAATGCAAATAGACTGACTAGAGCTGTCACTCCAAAGCAAGGTTAGATTTCAGTCACAGAGGGTTATGAAAGGGGTAAGTCTTATCTAGGTCACAGGTGGGGAGCTGGAGCCATCCATCTTCCTCTAAGGTAGATTATCCCTCAGCATTCACTCTCTTGATCCTTGGGATGAGTGATTGTTACAAAAATAGAATCCATGCCAGATTAACGAAATCAAAATTTACAAACCAAGTGCAACTTGAAAACATTGCACATTCAATACTGAAGACAAATCTCTCCTACTAATGTCTCAAATTACTCATGTACTGATATCACAATATTATTTTATGGGAGTCATCTTATTTGCATTTAAATGAAGGAAAACTACTTGATCTTACCAGCTTCCTAATGATGCCTACCCACAGATATACCACTTCTCCATAGATTAGTTTTGAATCTACCCCAGCCACCCCCTTCAGCTGCTGTCTATATTCCTTCCATTATAATGCAGACGGAAATAGCTTACTCCAGTCTGTATTGTATGAAATCCTAAATAAGGTGCTCTTATCATAGCTCGATCTTCCTATTTCCAGTGCGAGCAGAAGCAATTTACATAATTGCTCCTCATATTCCAATTTCTCCATCACCTACTTACTTGCTTTTATGTCATTACAATAACTTCAATATCATTTTTGTGCCGTGACATTTGGAACAGCACACAGTATTGGATGTATCAATGAGTAATACTGATGGTGAATTATTTCACAATTTTTGCACACTATTGACCATTCAATATATTCCATCATTAAATTTACTTCAGTCCGTGGGCATTCTCACTACCTTTAATTAAATGCCAGGTTGGAGAGAACCTTTGTTTAGCATATGTTCAATCTAAGGACCCCAGTGAAGGGATCAGTGATGGCTCCTGAACTTGTCCATACAGAATTATCAGCCCGAAGACTCTAGCTCAATGGCTGCCCCTCCTGAGATCTTGTAAAATGTGGCCCACTTCATTACAGTGTGTATTAAGGTAGCGGAAGGCAAAGCAATAAAAGAATACAGAATAAAGTATAACAGCTACAAAGCAGACAGAGAATAAGATGCAAGATCATAACAAGGTAGATTGTGAGGTCAAGTGTCCATCTTATCGCACTAGTGCACTATTTAATAGTCTAATGACAGTAGGGTAGAAGCTGTCTTTGCCACCACACTGTGTGATCAGATAGCCAAGGTATATTGTTTCTATCAATTACCATCCTTTTGTTTAATCCATTCATCCATCTGAGCAGGAGAGCCAGTAAGAATCAACCGCATTGCTGTGGAAATTGGAGTCACATGCAGATTAAGTAAGACTGCCAGATGGCTCAGTAGTAAACTGAAAAAGTAGAATTTTTTTTAATGTTACTCCAGCTGTTTAACAATCACCAGTATTTTTTTAATGTTTGTTTAATTGGTTGTCATGGCAAGATTTGAACTCAGCAACCCAGGTCTAGCTTTTTTTTTATTTATTAAAATATAAGCAACACAGGCAAGGCCAGCATTATCTCCTGTCCCTGACTGTCCTGGAACAGAGTACCTTGTCTGCAGTCACATACACGTCAGACTGTATGGAGATGGCTTTCATGAACAGCTGGGCTTTTACACCAAACTAGTGGCTTTGTACTCATCATTATTTATTGTTTTAATTATTGGATTTAATTACCTGATTGCAAATTCCACAACCAGAGACACAAGAAACTGCAGAAGTTGAAATCTGGATTCAAAACCAAGCTGCTGGTGGAACTCAGGGAGTCAGACAGCACCTGTGAAGGGAAATGGACAGTCAATATTTTAAGTCAAGTTCCTTCATTGAGAACTTCTTTATTGATAGGTTTCTGATTGTGTTTAACAATGAGCTTTATTTGTCGCATGGACATCAAAACATCGAAACGTACTGTGAAATGTGTTGTTCAGTGTCAACGACCAACATAGTCTGAGGATGTGCTGGGGCAGCCTGCAAGTGTCGCCATGCTTCAGTGCCAACATAGCATGCCCACAACGCCCTATCCCATATGTCCTTGGAATGTGGGAGGAAACTGGAGCACCCGGAGGAAACCCACATGGTCACGGGGAGAATGTACAAGCTCCTTACAGACAGTGGCAGGAAACAAACCCCGATGGGTGATTGCTGGTGCTGTAAAATGATTGGGCTAGCCACTACACTACCGTATCATCTCACAAATCAAAGCATTTAAATTCTGTACTTCTGTCAGTACCATCATGTACGGTTTGGGTCAGTCCGGCGTTTATTATAGCTGTCATCTCAATGCTCAATCAGATTATGTTGGGAAGTAAGCAACACACACAAAATGTTGGAGGAACTCAGAAGGCCAGGCAGCATCTATGGAAAAGAGTACTGTCGACATTTCTCGAACTTCCGGAAATGCCCCCTCCCTCCCGTATCCCTTTTACCAATCAATTTCCCAGCTCTTTACTTCACCCCTCCCTCTCCCGGTTTCACTGTCACTTCCCCTCCCCCCACTTTCTTACTCTGACTCCTCATCTTTTTTGTTCCAGTCCTGCTGAAGGGTCTCGACTGATAAAACATTGACTGCATTCTTCTCCATAGATACTGCCTGACCTGCTGAGTTCCTTCAGCATTTTGTGTGTGTTGCTTGGATTTCCAGCATCTGCAGATTTTCTTTTGCTTGAGATTGGGAGCTAATCTTACCTATTAAAGAGACTAAGTTATTGAGAAGCGTTAAATAGAATGGAAAGGTTAATGACACAACATGAATTGTGATTGTGTCTATGATAATTTCAATCCCTATGAAAAATAATGTCATTTTTAAAATGACCATCTCTTTAAGATGGTGCATAGGAAATACTTCTGATTCAAGTGATATTTCAACACAGTACTATCTTCTCCCTGGATTCACCATCATGTCAATTTGAATATGAAGCAGAACTAGATCAGAGGGCTGGACAAACAGAGAAGTGGTTAACGGCAGCTCCAGTTCTTGACAACACAGAAGCACCTCAGTGCAAGATAACAACATGACCTCTTACAAAATTATTTGCACAGGTATTAGTCTCAAGTTTTTTTTCCCCACAATATTACCCCAGTAATGAAAACTAGGTCCAATATGGCCTATACATTTTCAACTATAATTCTAAAGCAAACAGGAATAATAGTGCTTTCATCCACTTCTAATGACATGGATTAAGGTTCTAATGGTGCCAGGGAGGTAATTTTATTTGTGAAGATTTCAATAATCAGATTTCTGGTACCGAGCCAACTGTCACAACTCAATTACATTATATCATAAAAAGATCAGTTTCAATCCACCTGGTGCTTGTTCTCATACTTCAGTTAACAGACCACCTTGGTTTCCCCAGTGTATCTGTAAAACAAAGGCAAGGAATTCTTTGTTGTTTTAGTCTAGGCTCATCAGCGTGCTTTATTGCATAGGCAGATTTTGTGTTGCCATTCTTTTAGCATTAATTTTCCTTTCATTGCATCAGAAGGGCTAAATCCAATTAAGAATATAATTAATTCATTAATCAATAAATATGATCCGGCTAACTGATATATAGACGTAATTTTTATTTTATTTTTTATTAAAATTGCTATTTTACAGGAGAACTTTTTGAACAATGTACCTGAAAATATAGTTGGTCAATTTTCTACACTGAATTTTATTTGAGGGCATCTAGAGTCCTTGTCTTTTCTGTCCATTGACGTTAATAGATGAACATTATAGAGTTTTCAAACATGTTCTCCCAGTTCCAGAGCAGGGAACGTTATGGAACAACGTATGTGCTTTAACAATGTATAGTTCCTTCATCGAGTCTGGATGTGACTGACTATGCATCTTCATGACTCTTCATGCCTTCATCTTCATAATGATTTGGCAGGACCGATAGGCTAGATTTTTGTATGATCCACTATATCTGATGGGAGGTGGGTTTTACTAGGCCAATACACAACCGGTTTGATGCTCCAATCATTTTCATGTTCTGGCTCCTATGAATGATTCTCATTTGATCTGTTCTTGCCCAACTATTACTGAGCGACTTCTGAAGATGGTAGAGAAAGAAAATCTGGTTGCTTTTCTACAGAGCTTAAAGAGGCAAAAGAAAATTAAAGGGTGGCACAGATTGATTAATACAATATTATGTTGTCCAGAGAATCATTAGTGTGCAAAAAATATCTTAAAAGCAACAGCAGTTTTGTTTTTACTAGTAGATAAGCCAGTTTATTAAACTACGAGTGGGTAGCCTGCACTGCCAATTAGAAAGTGACAGTGGTCACAGTCCAGCTGCTCATCTCCAGGAATGGATAGAAATAGTGAGAAAGGGGAGTTAATGAGGACATTTTCTCTTCTATTACATATTCATTCCTGTTCACAAAGTTAAAACAATACTCTGCTAGAATATATGTTGCCATGACTATGTGCTGAACAACGTGTGACTGTGCATGTGAATGTCTGTGTGCACACTCGTGTTAATGTGTGTTTATGTGCATGTGTGTGTGTGTCTGTGTGTGTGTGTGTGTGTGTGTGTGTGTGTGTGTGTGTGTGTGTGTGTGTGTGTATGTGTGTCTGTGAATGAGAAAGGGAGAGGGGGAGAGGGGGAGAGGAGGGAGAGAGAAAGGGGAAAGGGGTGAGAGGGGAGCAGAGGGGGGATGGGGCAGAGAGAGGGGGAGAGAAGTGGAGAGGGGAAGGAGAGGGGGAGAGAGGGGGAGAGAGGAGGTGAGGGGGAAGGGGAGGGGGAGAGCGGAGAGGGGTGAGAGAGGGGGAGAGAGGAGAGATAGAGAGTTAGGGAGAGAGATTGGAGGAGAGAGGAGGAAGTGAGAGGGAGGGGGAGAGAGGGAGGAAGGGAGGGAGGAAGGAAGGGAGGGAGGAAAGAGAGAAAGAACGAGAGAGAGAGAAATGTGTTACAATCAAACTGTATGAATCAAGAGTTTTGATTTTAAAATCAAATGAAATATTTGTACTACTATGATTCTTCTTCTATGATTGATTGCAGTCTTTATCCTAATAAACACTTAGGAGTACCCTTTTCTGAAAAGTGACATATATGCAAAATGAGGCTGGCATCCTGAACAATGAAATCATGAATAATTAAGACACATCTAATAAGATTCTTCAGATGAATGTAAAAAGACAAGGATGAAAAAAAACAGAATGTGAAATGATCTGGCAATTTGTTAGGTCCACTTTTGATTTATGTTGAATTATGTAGATATTTCTTTACTTATTAATAAATTTTTGTTCACAAAACTGAGAAAAAACAGTAGCGTGGGGTACAAAAAGCAGGTCCCATACTGCATGCTTGACCTATCTCAGAATAAAGAGCTTCTGTTTCACGGCTATTTCCCACATCAGTCCTCCTGTAGTCTCCCTGACAGATATTTCCCATTAAGGCACTTTGCATATCTGCAAGGAATTAGATTGAAACTGTCCAAGATGAGTTCACAGAGAACCCAAAAGTCAATTTTAAATCCATCAGCCTAATGTGGATATGAGCTCGTCTGCCACTCCTGACAGGTCAGGGGTTTAACTCACTGCACCTGATGTAACTATATCGGGAGGTGGCAGATACAGTTCAATTCCTGGTACTTTCACATAACAGCCAGATAGTTTGTGGGCTCAAGACCTACTCCATTGACTCAATCCTAAGATCTGGATGACTCTTCTGTGCAGTATTGTGGTGGTGTTGCATTGGAGGGCTTCCGCTTCAAACCATCATACCATCTGCTCTCTCAGGTTGACATCAAGGACATCTATGAAAGTCATACAGCATGGAAACAGTTCCTTCAGTCCAAATCATCCATGCCAGCTGAGTTGCCCAGGGAGCTAGTCCCATCTGCCTGCCTTGGGCCCATAGTCCTCTATCTATGTACTTTTCTCAATGGCTCTGAAGAAGAATGGGAGGATTGCCATTCTCCTATCCTAAGTGAATCCTAAGTGATGCCTATCATCCACTGATGGAGGTTGCAATGTGTAAGTTAGTTGCTCAAGTCACCCTATTGTGATCATGAACACAGCTCCATAGTCTAAAGCACTTTTGGGATGTGCTGAAATGAATAGAAAGATTTATAAATCTTCTGCTTATGTACATCCACTAAAGTCATGGATGGTGAGCACAATGCAAAGCTTACAAGATCTCAAACCATACATGGGCCATCCTCGAGACCAAAAGGCATAGGCTGCCTCTAGTTCTAAGTGCAGATTTCAGATATCATAGCACTTCTGTATTTCACCATATTAGTTCTCAACCAGTTGACTTGTGATCAGAAGCTGGAATGGAATGAATGTTTACCTTATAGCATCGAAGTCTTGTTGACTCACAGTTCTACCATTCCCATTCCCCGAGTGAACCACTGATTTTATAGATGCAAGTTCAAAAATGCTGCATCAAAAATTGCAGTGCATACGTCATGACAATTCATCATGGGGGAGCACACTTGAGGACAGAAGTGAGTGGAAGTACTGTTGGAGTATCACGGGAGAAGGTGAAACTGTTGCAATGAAACTAGTGTGGGATGGAAATACATCCATTACCCCACCTGTGGAAAGACAGCATGTATCTTGGAGGAATGCAAACTCAATCAACAATCCACACTTGGCACAAATTTGATAACTGGTATTTCCAGACCAGAGTACAAATAGGATTTAATTTTCAATTATATATTATGTATGCAAAGAATCAAAACTAATTAGAAAATTGCATGGCCAATTTTAGTGTACACAAGGAGAGTGCACGTAATTGCTTTATATTATGATAGGAATGGTCAGGCCCTGTCAAATCTGTAATTCTTTACAATTTAGTAGTGTATTTTTCTGAGTTGTCTACGTGTTTTTTGTCTCTATTTTCTCTTGTTATTTTTATGACTCCTCCAGGTTAAGTCTGTTGTAATGTTTATGTATCAAACAGCTCCTACTGGTTTCAACTAGAATGTACTGAACAGAGATAAGAGGAATGATTGCATACTATGTACACTACTTATCTGGTAATCCAGACAGAGACT
The DNA here is from genome assembly GCF_030028105.1 of Mobula birostris. Taxonomy (NCBI): domain Eukaryota; kingdom Metazoa; phylum Chordata; class Chondrichthyes; order Myliobatiformes; family Myliobatidae; genus Mobula; species Mobula birostris. Next base: position 39,305,030 of record NC_092402.1, read on the forward strand.
TTAAAATATTTTTTTCTCCATCACATATACAAGTTAAACCATGAGTCACCAATTTAAGCTATTTGACAATTCCTTACATTTATTTGTCAACATGTTAAAGGTTAGTTGAAATGCTTTGCACAACTTGCATGGACCATATTTTGAGAATTTTGATTTCAGTTGCCAAAAAAATTCAATCTATCTCTTCTGCTGAGATTGACTCCGTGCTGCAGTGATGCCTTTGATGTGTTAGTATTGAAACCAAACTGCAGAATGCAATTAGATGGAAGTTTTACATAGTTCCCATTATAAACATGGATGTTAAATTTTATCATAAAAATGTTAGTAAATACTGGCAGAAGTAATATTTATATACTATATGTATTTTATTGTGTAGACTAAAAGAGCACCATGTTTCATTTTCTTCAGAGATATATGAACAGTTGCAAACACATTACACTATATGTACAAGCACGTTTAAGTATTCTATTCCTCTTATTAAAAAATAATGGTATAGTAATTTCTTTCATTTAAAAAGTGACACTCGCATTCAGTGCTTTGGAAAGGGCATCAGACATAATATCTACTCCATCCTTACATGTGTGTTTAAAATCGTTTGTATTCATGACTTGTCATGCCAATCTGATTTCATAGAGTTAGTTTACTCCAAACACAATGGTTCTTTTAAACCTGAGATAGTCTTGTGAAATTCCAGATCCCAGATAACAGGAGAATGAAATTGGTTTCATTATATTAGTGAAGAATAATGCACTGTTCCAGAAAGCAAAGTGGAAGAGAAAGAGTGTAATTCCAACCACTCAATAGATGTTTCCAACAACGAAGCATTGCTGGTGAAAGACTAGAAGGAAGTATCCCGAACCAAGAGGTGTAAAGAAGCTTATGGATAGACTAGGTATAATAATTTGATCATTTCATGGTTTGCGGCAGTCAATGTGTGTGCAGTCTGCTCCCTGATGATAATTTCAATCAGACTTCTTTCTCTGTTCTTGTTGAAAGAGGTATGGGAGATTAATCCCTTTGACCTACCCAATTTATTTAAGCTTGCAAGAAATTTCTTAGATTTTTAAAGGCATAAGGTAGTTTTTATTCCTTTGCTGGCTGATTGTGTTTGCTGTGGAACCCCACTTACAGCACTAGTATGTTTAAATGACAGCCTTTATTGAAGCACGCAAAGTTCATTTGTCAGACTCTGGCTTCTGCATGTATGAGCTTGTCTGGATATATCAAGATTACATTTATGTTTGTGCGTGCATTTATTGATTTGAATGTGCAGACATGACGGGAGGTAAAAATAGTCAAGGGATGATTTATATTTTTATTGGAATGTTGGCATTGTATTGCACATCAATCAGTCAATCTCGTTTTCCATTAGGTTTACTTTCCTCCTATGCTGAAGGAGCTGCCAAACTATTCAACCAAAAAAGAATTGGAAAGAAAGAAAGACTTGGATTAAATAATGCTATGTTCTCCCAAAACGTTTTGGCACTAATGAAGAAGCTTGGTGAAGAGTCACTGTGCTAATGTAGAAGATAAGGCAGCCAATTTGCAGGCAGGGAGCTCCCACAAACAGCAGTTGATAATGACATCTGCTTAAGTATTGTCAAGCAGCAAATCAGCCAGACAGCTGCTGTTCTTCATAGCTGTGCCAAATGATCTTTTACGTCCATCTGCAGGGTGGACAAGGCTTCCAATTAACATCTCATCTGAAAAATTGCATCTCCGAGAGTATAACATTCCCTTGGTATTGAACTAGATTACCAGCCTAGATCTTAGAGCCCAAGGCTCTGCTGCACATCACGTACAAGAATAAATAATTGAACTATCTTGCTGCATCAGAACAACATTTTCTCCAAAGTGTCAACTTTTCTAACTAAGGGCACCCCTGGATTGAAGACACTTACATTACAGAGTAAACAAAAGATCTAATTTGAAAATTAATTAGAGGGAAGCTACATTTGTATATCCCTTTATAATGATTGTTTTTGACCTTAATTTGTTGTTCAATTGCCCTTGGAAAGGAAAACTATATCAAAAGTGACATGCATCGTTTAGTGGTATGCTATACTACAGTCTAGCATACCACACGTGAGCAGGTGCCTCACACTGAAATACTTGTAAAGACCAACTGCAGAAGTATTGAGGCCATTATCACCCAGCGTCAGCTGCAGTGGCTGGGGCACGTGATAAGGATGCCCCCATGTCGGCTACCCGGCAGAGTGTTATACGGTCAGCTACATCATGGTCGACGCTCAGCTGGAGGGCCGAAGAAGCGCTATAAGGATCAGATGAAGAACGCTTTAAGGAAATGCAAGATCAGACCCGAGGACCTGGAGGAGGTTGCTGCTGACTGTACCACTTAGTGACAGCTGTGTAGGGACGGGGTTCATATTCTGGAGATGGAAAGAACAACCAGAAGACAGCAGAAGAGAGCCAGGAGAAATGCAGCCATGGTTGCCACCACTACCACATATACATGTCCCACCTGCAATAGAGCTTGTGGGTCCAGGATAGGACTGTATAGTCATCAAAGGTCTCACTGTTAAAGGAGTGAACGTCATCATCGGATTTCGATGGACAACCGATTGATTGACTACAGTCTAATAGAATATCTGATAGGTTGTACTTATGCCTATGTTGGTTTCTACCTATTTATGCAAAAAATTTGAAACTGTCACTCTTGTCCTTAGAATCCTCTGTAGCCTTATGCTTTCCAACTCTACATTGATTATTATGGTGTCTTGTGCATCCCACCCATTCCTTTTCCACAATCTTTTACCATGCTGTCAACAGCCTTGTTTCCTCTCTCTGGAATGCCTTTCCAATATCACTTTGTGTCCGCATCACTCTCCCATTATTTAATCAAGTCACCTATTTAATCAAGTCTTCGTTCATCCATTCTTCTTTGGCTCAATACTTGTTCCCCCTCAAGCCTCTATAATGTACCTTGAGATGCTTTTGCTGGGTGCGTGAACATAGGTTGTTGCTGTTAGCTTTGATAAATTTTGTAGCCTGGGGAAAGATACACACGCAGGACAACAAATACTTTTTTGGGTCTTTAATTCCTTTATCTGTCTTGGATGTTTTAATGCAGAAAGAGGGTATCAAAATAAAAACGACAAAATGAATTTAAGAAAAACACAGTTCCTGCTGTTACGATCTCAGCTTAATTTTGGCTCACACCCTTGCTACGTATGCAGTATGAAAATAAATAAAACAAGATAATAAATCCAATACGGTAGTAGCAATTCTAAAAAACACAATGCAAACATTAGAATCCCACTAACCCTGTACCTTATACATAACATCGAAAATATGAGTAAAAACATCTCATCTTAACTAAGAGATATTCTCACTTTGGCACACATGCGCTTAACTTCCAAACACATATAGGCTAGACTCTGAAATGCGTTCTCCTCGCTCACGCTCTGTAAACAGAGATTAACACATTCACATTACTCCATTATGTTCATATTCAGTCATGAAACAATAAAGAAAGACAAAAATAAACTTCTACAAAAACTTTTACAATATATTGCCTTGGAGTTTAAATTACTAAAAAGACTAACCTACTTGGCCCTTTGCACAACCATGCTATCCAGCGCCAACACCTTACTTGCGAAAAACTTTCCTCGCCATATGACTAGCATTCGATGTCATTCTAGAACCTCGTAGCTCTTCATTCTACTCCACACATGCGTAATGACATCACCGTTTTGTCTTAAAGGCACAGGCAGCTATAAAAAATGATATTCAATGGTCACCTGGTTACAGGAATACTGAATGAAGCCCAGGCAACTACCAACAGGTGAAATCAGATCACTGTCACACTTCTAGAAGTTAAATGAATGGTGAAGTCTTTGCACTGTTTTTAATGCGCAATTTTATGTGGTGGAGATATAACTAACAATGGCATAAAATTACTAAATGTAAAGTGAGAAAAAATATTTGCTATATTAATGAGATGTTAGCATTAATTTCACAGGGCAAAGAATGTGGAATATAACCAAATAAACAAGACTGTTGGAGCTGGAATGTTAACTGTGCTTCTCCCTCCCTCCACTTACCTGTTGAGCACTTCCAGCATTTTGTGCTCAGTCCCAGCCAGACTGAGTTAGTTGATTTCTAATGTTGCTCTGACTGACAGAAGCACACACAAATTATGGAGAGGGGTAAATAAATGAGACGGACGTGCTTTCGCTGATAGTTATTTAGATATTGTTGCAAATTTTGCTGTGTGAGTGCTTCCAGAGGACAGATTGGGCTCAGCTATGGTGCCCTCTCCCTTTCCCCACCCCCCTTCCATGGTCGAACAGCTTCTCAACAATCGCCGCGCAGTCTCACACATAGAATGACAAAATCGTTGAGGGAGCAGATGGCAGAGTGTATCCAAACCCCAGCATAAGTCAGTACCTTGAGGAGAGAGAAAAGGCCAAGCAAGGCATCATTGCTCAACATGTTCATGATGCATAAGGTTAATGGGAGTGTGAGTGTTCTGGAAATCGGATGTTTAAAATAAAAGAAAGATGACCACAGCTACAGTGAAAATAAAACTGTAATTTGCCACATTTGTGTTGGCTGCCACCGGTCTGTATGCTGTGAAGCAGCATAAGCATCTCTTCCGCTCAATTACTCTCCTGTAGTCACAGCTCATTGTCTTGCTAAAGTCACAATAGGCCCATGAGGCCTTGCTATCAACTGGCACAGGCCCAACCTTATTGCTGTGTGACTGATTTTTGTTAAATAATTAGTCAGACTTGGGTGAACTGCATCTGTTAGGCATGCTCTCACATTCTGCGAGTGCCACATAGAAAGAACATTTTAGCCGCACAATAAATTAATGAAGAAAAGCATAGGCATAGTCACTGGGGAGGTATTATTGGCAGGCGAAGGCCAAGAACACTATCTGAATTTCAAATTCTTATCCCCTCACTTTTAATAACCATCCTATGAAAATATGCTTTTCAGATGGTTATTTGATTTTTAAATAGCTTCTTTTCATATAACCGCCATTAATTCATTTGGTGCAATGAGAGGGCATATTATGGTGGGATATTAAATCTCTGCAATTGGATATACATTAGATGGGTTGATTGAATGAATGGCAAATGGCATTTAACATGAGAAAGTGGGTTTGTGTACTTCCTGCAAACTGTTATTTAAAAAGGGAAAGGTAAATGCAGCAAATGGTGAGGAAGGCAAATGGCACCTTGGCCTCTAATGCACAAGAGTTGGAGTTTAGAAATAGAAAGGTATTGTTACAGTTAAACAGGGTATTGTGCATAGAATGGGGAGATATGGACACTACATAGGCAGAAAGAATTAGTTTAGTTAGTTATTTAATTACTAGGTTTATTAGTTCCACACAACATTGTGAATCCTCTGTTCCTCTGCTGCCATGTTCTATTTTCTACGTACTAGTGAGGCCAGATCTGGAATACTGTGCACAGTTTTGGTCCCTTCATTAAGAAAGAATATGCTGGCATTGGAGGCAATCAAAGAGAGATTCATTGGGCTAATTGCTGGGAAGAAAAGGTTAGATCTATATTTTTTGGAGTTTATATGAAACAAGGCTAATCTTATTGGCATGACAGGGTAGATGTATAGATGTTCTCACTGACAGGAGAACCTGGAACATATGGACACTGTCACAAAGCTAGGGGGTGGCCTGAGTTTGCTTAGCTTGCAAGACCAGATGGAATCAGACATTTGCACTCTAGAACCAAAAGATCACCTTGTCACACTGTTCATTTTATTCATGTCAGAAGTATGACAAGTTGAAAGAAGCCAATGCAGACAATCTTGCTCCAAATGGAAGATGTAAATACCAAACAAATTAATCAGGTTTGATATTGAATAAATCTCCTTCCTTTTTCCAATAATATACTCCGATGCCAATCTCACAAGCACTGTTCCTGCATCATCCACTTTTTTGGCATTTCTAAGTGAATCTGTAAGTTTATTTCCTTATTACACTAACTTAAAAGTAGGATGTACAGTTATCCATGACCCTTGGTATAGGGTTTAAATTGTTCACCATTTTTACAGCCAGTAGAGAAATGAATCTCCAGCCCATCAGTATGAAATGGTCTGAAATCCAATACAGAAAATACACTCAGTGGCCATTTTATTAGGTATTTCCTATGCCTAATAAAGTGGCCACAGAGTGTGCGCTCATGGTCTTCTGCTGTGGTAGCCCATCCACTTCAAGGTTCAACATGTTGTACATTCAGAGATGCTCTTCTGCACACCGCTGTTGTAAAGTGTGGCTACTCGTGTTACTGTTGCCTTCTTGTCAGCTTGAACCAGTCTGGCCATTCTCCCTGACCTCTCTCATTAACAAGGCATTTTCACCCACAGAAATGCTGTTCACTGGATGTTTTTTTTCGCTTCTAGCATCATCCTCTGTAAATTCCAGAGACTGTTGTGTGTGAAGATCCCAGGATATCAGCAGGTTCTGAGAAATTCAAACCACCCCGTCTGGCACCAACAATCATTCCACAGTCAAAGTCACTTAGATCACATTTCTTCCCCATTCTGATGTTTGGTTTGAACAACTGAACCTCTTGGTCATGTATGCATGCTTTTATATATTGAGATGCTGCCATGTGATTGGCTGATTAGATATTTGCATTAACAAGCAGGTGTATAGGTGTACATAATATAGTGGCTACTGAATGTATAAATGTACATCAGCTTTTAAGGCTATTGCCCAGTATTAATCTAGAGTTTGTCAAACATTAGGTTTTGGGATCCATCTGCCCTTACTCAGCTGCTTGTTCTGAATTCAATAATCTCTGTCTGGTTTACGCCTCCCAGCACAGAATTCAATTCAAGTCATATTGTCTAACTCTTTGGAGTTCCTTATGCTGGTTATTCTACTTTGTGCTTCTTATTGTTCCAGTTCTGTGTTGAATGCTCTTTTGTATCGTTTGAAAATGATAAATGCTTGAGTGACATCAAATCGTGACAGTTTAATCTTTATTTATACATTGTTTCAGTTCTTATGTGTGGGCTTTATTCAGATATTGGGCAAGCATTGATTCTAAGAACACGTCAGTCGTGGCTGAACCCAATGTCCTTGACACAGAATGACATTCGGGCATATCAATTAATGTTCTCGACATCACTAATAATGACTTTATCAGGAAACAATCTGGAGCTGATTCTCCCAAACTGTCTGTCCAACACGTACACACATAATTGATTGAAGTAATAGATTGCACTCAAATAAGCATTTAAAGAAAATCATTTAATTTAATGCAATTTACTAATGGTTGTGATGGTTTTCTTTATCATACTTTATCATTGAACACAAACAAGATTTAATGCCTAGCCTGAGTTGAGATGATGTTTTTGTAATAAATATTTGGTATTGTACCAGTGTAGGCATCCAGCCAGCCAACTGCAATATAAGAACATGCGGGGAACTTTAAAATTAATTAAACTGCAACTTAAGTTGATTTTAAGCTATCGAGTTGCAATAAGTAGCCTTAATTGACCTAGGGTACCACTCAAGTGAAGTTACATGCAGAGTGCTGGATGAACTCAACGGGGACAAGCGGTATCTATGGAGGGAAAAGGCCAGTCCACACTTTGGATCAAGGCTGTTCACCTGGATTCAAGTGAAGTTCCTTTCTCATTATTAACCAGTGTGAGTGAAGAAATTGCTTTCACTGTAAATCGTGAATCAAGAATCGAACTGTATTTTCTTGTCCCAAGAGGTGAATAGGTTCCTAACCATGATGACTTTGCTAATCAAGAAAATTTTGGGAATGCCTATTAACACCAAGAAGTGAGAATTGGGTTCACTGTAAAAACAAATATCTTAAGGAAATCAAAGTCTCCCTTTCTCATGAATTCAGAAGTGTGCAGCCTGGTCCACTCTGAGGAGGCCACACTCCCACTCACACAGCTGGACCATACAGCATTCTGCAAGCAACAAACATGTCTAACAGGCTCAGCCTTTTGAGTCTATGTATCTGTGAAAATATTACAAGCTATAGAGCTTTCTGTCTCCACTCTACAAGACAAAACGCATTCCAGTTCCACAAGCTCCCCCAGGATATGATGCTAGCAAGTCCAACAGTCCAGCTAAGGAAGGGACAAATGCTTTATACCGAGGAACTAGATGATCTGGAAGAACTCCCTTTCAAGCATATATACTTGAAGTGTTGAAAATTATGAAGGGTTCTGACAGAATATGTAAAATGATGCCATTGTCACTTGCAGGAAGGTTAATAAACACAAGGCATGGATTTAAAATTATTGCCAAAAGATACAGAGGGGAGAGGAGGAGGAGCAGTTGGAAGGTCTGAGAGCACTAACTGTAAGAGCAACCAAAGCAGTTTCTTTCTTTCTTCTTCCAATATTTTTATTAAATTTCATATACACAAATACAGAATTCATAAGGATACTTATTATAAATCAAAATAAGGTAGCGCAAAATGCACTATATATAAATCACACTGATACAATCACGGTATCCTATATTCATAATCAATCAAATAAAATGAAGTATGAAATACAATAGTATGGTTAATTATATTATTTTTAAAAATCTACACCCACTACCAAGACAAAGCTGGTTGGTAAAAAAACAAGAATACAGTACTTTACCATATAGTGTTTTATAATAATAGCCCAGATCTATATTTTAATAACAATAACAACTCAAAGATTTTCAAAATAGTTCAGAAAGGGTCCCCATAGTGTTTGAAAATCTTGATTAGAATCAGAAATCGAACAATGAATCTTCTCTAAATTTAATCATGACATAACATCGCATAACCATTAAGCATGTGTCGGGGGGGGGGCAATCTCCTTCCATTTAAGCAAGATCGCCCTCCTAGCCAGTACCCGCAAATGAGAAGGGTCCAAAATTATAGCTCTTTCCACAACAATACCAAATAAGGCAGTCAAAGGGTTGGGCTTAAAATTAACTTTAAAAAGTACAGGAAAAGTTTGGAATACATCTTTCCAATATTTTTCAAGACTCGGACATGACCAAAACATATGAATTAATGAAGCTTCTCCATTATTACATCTGTCACAGTAAGGAGATATATCTGCAAAAAAATGAGAGAGCTTGTCTTTAGACATATGATCCCTATGTACCACTTTAAATTGTAGGAGGGAATGACAAGCACATAATGATGAAGAATTAACCATTTTGAAAATAGCCCTCCAGGTCTCATCAAATAATGAAGTCTGTAAATCCTTTTCCCAATCTTTTTTAATTTTGTCTAAAGGAGCCATTCTCAGTCCCAACACAAGCCATGTAAATTCAATTTATATCCTGAAAACTGACTAAAATTAGTTAGTAAAAGAAACATAGAGGGTAAAGAAGTTGTTACATTAGATATAAAAAGCAATTGGTCATCAGCATAAAGCGAGACTTTATGAATAGTACTTTATGAATGGCCTACTCCTGCACCTATTTTCTATGTTTCTATGTTTCTATACCAGTGATATCTTTAGACTCTCGAAAGGTAATTGCTAAAGGTTCTAATACCAAATCAAAAAACAAAGGGCTCAACGGACATCCTTGTCTGGTTCTACGTTGGAGTTTAAATGGTTTAGAATTGTGAAAGCTAGGAAGGACCCAAACGGAGGGAGATAAGTAAAGTAATTTAATCCAATGAATAAAATTGGGCCCAAAATTAAAATTTTCGAAGGTTTTAAATAGGTAATTCCATTCAACTCGGTCAAAAGCCTTCTCCGCATCCAGAGAAATCACACATTCCGATATTTCCTTGGATGGAGAATGCATAAAATTTAACAATCGCCATATATTAAAATGGGAATATCAATTTTTAATAAATCATGTCTGATCATCAGATATTATAGAAGGTATAATATTTTCGAGTCTACGGGCCAAAACTTTGGATAGGGTCTTAGCATCAACATTGAGTAAAGAGATTGGTCTATATGAAGAGCATTCAGTGGGATTCTTATTCTTTTTAAGAATAAGCAAAATGGAAGCTTCATAAAAACTGTGACAACCTACCAACCTTGAAGGAATCAGTAAGTGTAGAACATAAATAAGGTATAAGCAATGAAGAAAAAGCCTTATAAAATTCTCCAGAGAATCCATCAGGTCCTGGAGATTTCCCAGAATGCAATGAACATATAGCCTCAGTGATTTCCACCTGAGAAATAGGTTGATCCAATTGCTTTCGATTAGCAACTGAAAGTCCAGGAATATTTAATTGGTCTAAAAAATTGTTTATTGCAGTATTATCTTTAACAAAATCAGAACTATACAGTTTAGAATAAAATTCTCTAAAAGTGTCATTTATTTCAAAATGGTCAGTTGTCAAATCACCATTGGTTTTGCAAATGTCTTTCATTTGTCATTTATCTATAAAGGTCTTCAATTGATTAGCCAATAGTTTACCAGTTTTTTCTCCGTGTATATGGAATTGGCTTCTATCTTTTAAAAGTTGGCTTTCAATTGGATACTTTATAAGATCATATTTAGTTTTAATTTCAAAATGTCTTTTGTATAGATCAGGGTCTGGTGCCAAAGCATATTTCTGGTCTAATTATTTTAATTGATTAACTAAACCAGTTCTCTCTTTATTAGCTTTTTTCTTAATATATGCAGTATAGGAGATAATTTGTCCTCCAATATGTGCCTTAAAAGCGCCCCAAATGATAAGACTAGAAGTCTCTTACAATGCATTTTCTTCAAAAAAAAAGAGTAATTTGATTCTCCAGAAATTTTAGAAAGCCCTTATCAGATAACAAAGTTAAATTAAAACGCCAGGATCTGTTCATATGAGTGAAACCAGGAAGATTTAAAGATAGAAATACAGGAAAATGGTTGGATACAGCTATTTCTTTATATTCAATGGATCGAACTAATGGGATCATTTGACTATCAATAAAAACAATCAATCCTGGTATAGGAATGATGGACATGAGAGAAGAATAAATATTCCCTTTCTGCTGGGTGAAAAATGCCAGACATCAACAATATCACATTTCATTAGAAAGGATTGAATAAATAAAGCTGATTTATTGGGTGTGGCTGATTTAAAAGAAAAACGATCTAATACTGGGTCCAGACAACAATTAAAATCTCCTCCCATCACTAAAGAATAAAGACTCAAATCTGGCAGAAATGAAAAGAAATGCTCAAAAAATCCTGGGTCATCCACATTGGGGGCATACACATTAGCAAATACAATTAATTTATTATCTAGTTTCCCTGACACTATGACAAATCGCCCATTAGGGTCAGATTTGTGAGCAAAAGAAATTGTATTGTCTATAAAAATCAAGACCCCTCGAGATTTTGTTCTGAATGAAGAATGAAATTGTAGACCCCTCCACTGATTAAAAAGGCGTGCGTTGTCACAACTACGTGCATGCGTCTCTTGTAGAAAAATGACGGGGGCTCTTAATTTTTTAATATAAGCAAAAATCTTAATCTGTTTCACAGGATGATTTAACCCTTTCACATTAAAACTAAGTAAATTAATATTTCGATCCATTTTAAATACTAATTAACAGAAGAGTTAAAAGATCTGACCATAAATTATTAGCACCAGAGAATGAACCATAAAATAAGGTACTCAAACAGAATATTTGGATGGTAGCCCAACCCAGCTTCCAGGGAAAAAAGAAAAAAAGAAACCCCACCCTCCTCCCAAAGTCAAAAAGCTGGCCAAAGGACAGTCGGTGTGCTAAACCCTAAAGACAACCCTCCCAAAAGAAATCCTGCTGGTAAAACTCTAATCATTCAAGGTTATTATGTTCCTACCAAGACAAAACAGGCAAAAAGAAACTTTGATCAGAAATCCAAAACACAAGAGGATTCTTTTTAACAATTTCAAAAAACATATGTATAGAAAAACCTCAAAAAAAAGAATAAAGTAGTAAAAAAAACTAAGTATCAAAAAACAAGATGTATAAATGGTCAAAATGTAAGTTTATTAAAACCTTACTCAATCCAACATTAAAAAGATAATTGCACTTGTAAGAGATATAATGCAACTAATCTTCTGCTTTCAAAAACTTCTGTGCGCATTCAACCGATCCCATCCATTTCTGCACATCATTTTTCCGAACGTTTCTTTTTTTTTTTGGCATGTGCCTGCATGCGTATGAGTCTGTGCGTCTGTGTCTGCATGTGCATGCGTGCGTCCATGATGATGTCTTTTTCATGGCTTTTTACAAGGCACGGAGCAAAAGAGAGACTGTGTGGTAGACCGCTCCCCAAACAGCCATTTTCACAGTACTTTTCCCTTTATTTTACAAGGTTGAGTTGCGATCTTGACACTCAACTCGGCACGGATGGAAAGCGTACTCGGGAGCAGACCCGACTGGTTTTGAACCCGGGAACCTCCGCTCCCAGGTCCAGCGCCGATATCATTGCGCCACCAGCCAGCCTTTTCCGAACGATTCTAAGACGTGCGGGGAAGCGAAGGGAAGGCTTAAACCCTCTGTTATAAAGCAGCGACATGACCTCTTTATACTTAGCACGTTCAGCCATAACCTCTGGTGTATAATCTTCCACGAATCTGATCAACTTCCCATTGTAATCGATCATTCCTCCTCGATGGGTATGACGGATTAAAAGCTCCTTAGTATGAAATTCATGAAAACATAAAATAATCGACCTAGGTCGTTCTCCCGACTTTGGTTTGGGGGGCCGGTGGGCGCGGTCCAACTTAGGCACAGATGGCAATAAATCAGGGAATAGCTGCTTCGGAAAGCTTGCAAAGAACTCTGTGGAGTGGGCACCTTCAATTGATTCTTCAAGACCCAGAATACATAGATTGTTCCTTCTGTTTCTGCTTTCACGGTTGGTAATCTTCTTTGTTAATTTTCCATTCGAGAATGATAATCTTTTACAGAGCTTACTCATGTCTTGTAAGTCCGCTTCCAGTATCACCAAAGTTTCTTTATTCTCCTTAATTCGCTTTTCATGTTCGATTAGAGTTTGTCGAATAGTGTCCAACTTGACATTAAGATGTTAAAATTCCTCAGAGAGTTCTGTTCTTTGCTTTTTAAGGAAATCTCCAATTGATTCCAAAGTGGTTGGAGAATCATCTTCTTTTTCTTTTGCAGAGGCTTTAGTCTTTCTCACAGACATAAGAGAGCAATATTGAGATTTATAATAAGGTTTCAAAAAACTGGTAGAGAACAAAAAGATAGATAAGGTAGGAGCAAGTTCAAAAAGATGTTACCCCATCGGCTGCCAGCAGGGCTCTCACCAAAGCAGTTTCAATAGAAATTGCCAACAAAAAATTGAAGAATTACTTGAAAAGATAATTGCGGGACCTAGGGAATAGCGGTGGAAAGTGGCATCCGAAAAAATTTACAAGGATGTTGCTAGGACTTGAGGATCTGAGTTAGAGGGGAAGTTTGAAAAGGTTCAGACTTTATTCTCCGGAGTGAGAGGAGACTTGTTAGAGGTACACGAAAGTGTAAGGGTATACATAGGGTAAATGCAACCAGGTTTTTTCCACTGAGGTTGGGTGAGACTAGAACTATAGGGCTCAAGAGTTAAGTGTAAATGGTAAAATATTTAAGGGGAACTTGATGGGGGAATTTCTTTGCCTGAGGGTGGTGTGAGTGTGGAACGAGCTGCCAGAGGAAGTGGCAGATGCAGGTTCTATTTCAACGGTTAAGAGAAGTTTGAATAAGTACATGGATGGGAGGGGTTTGGAGGGCTACGGTCTGGTTGTGAGTCAATGGGACTAGGCAGAATAACAGTTCAGTTTGGACTAAATTGGCTGAGGGCCTGTTTATGTGATGTAGTGCTCTATGACTCTATTACATTTGCTGTTTCAAAAAGCTAGTACAGGCATGATGGGTTCCTTCTGTTATGTAAGAATCTAAAGCCATCAATAGCCACTTATGCAAATTAGTAGTAGGTGCACATTGTTCCCATCATCCAATGTTTCATTAACTTCTAATGAAACATATTTGCATTATCATAATGTCGACCTCATTCTATACTGCTCACTTGCTAATCGTAGCTGTTTGGGGAGAGTACTGGATGATCCTAATTTCACCAAATCCATCACATAGAGTATTTAGTCACCATCTTTCAGAGTGAAAGGGAACATTTGGGAAATAACTGTTTGACATGGGAGAGGAAAGGAGGAAAAGGTTTCTAACAGTTTCCAATGAATTCCCTGTCCAAGACATAAGAACCAAGTTATCAGCACAAAGGTGGAGCAAACAGCAAACAGAAAGAAATCTCACTAAAGTGCTCCCTGCCAGCCAGCAATGTGCAGCATCAACAAGAACATGAAAACAACCACAGCAGTTAATATCACTGCAGAGATTAGCAATGGGAAGAAGCAGCTCATAATATTGTCTTCAGGAAAAGAAAATCAAATCACACTCAGGTTGCTAAATATCCAAGCAAATAACATTAACATTAGCTCCATTAAAGCTATCTGCATTCTCATTATAACCATAATTCAACACACAGGAGAGAATTTGTAAGCTTCAAACAAAATGAGGATAATGAAGAAGAAATTCCCGGCTGTGTAACTTCATTTCTCATTAATGTGGTTAATGATGTGTCCTTTAGCTCTAATAAAAGAAGCATTGAATGATTGTTTAAGACTGGAACTTTTAACAATAAATCAAGAGTTGTCAAAGTAAATTCATTATAAAGTACTACCTTGACATTTACTTTCTTGCAGGCATTCACAGTAGACCAAAGAAAAACAATCGAATCCATGAAAAACTACACACAAGTACTGACAAACAACCAATTTGCAAAAGAGACAAACTGTACAAGTACAATAATAACAATAATAATGATGATAGATAAATAATACTGAGAACGTGAACAGTAAGTCTATTCGCATTTCACAGTCTCAGGTTTTTGAATTCCACTGGACATCACAGTGATACAATAATGCAGTGGTGAAGTGAACTTCCAATACCCTGCTCACCTTTAGTCAACGTTGATGTTACTTAAAAACTGACTCTCTGACAAAGGATCAGTAGTTCATTGTGTGGTTTGGTGCAAATGTCTGTATGTTTTACTTTGTTAAAATTCATCAATGTAAATTTTCCCTGTTAACTGACTGATGTTCATGAATAATAATCCTATGAAACTATTAAGACTATTATTTCCAGCTCTGTTCCACTAGTTTTAACAAATAGGTGTCCCTGTGTGACTCCCCTTTTGAAACTTATAGTATCTGACATCCAAATCCACTCTTCTACTAAAATCAAGACCCAGAGCATAAATACCTTTAGATTGGCTGCAATATGACAGTCTTTTCTGCTTACTGGTTGTTTGATCAGCTGATTTTCAATTTTCAAATGCACGCTTGAAACTTCTTGAGTTATGCAATTGAATTGCAGTTGATCAGCAATTGACCTAAGCCTACATGTTTGCCTCTCCTATTTTCATGCCACTTCTTGTTATTGCCTGAACACAACCTACTTTAAGGAATTAAAGCTGCATTAAAGTGAGGAAAGCATTTCTAAAGGAGAACCTGAATGACGCAGGAATTCTTTGGAATGATCTGTCCACTTTCCTTTGCAATGATCTCTCACTATTGTGCAAGTGGAAACTACAATTTGTTCGCATTAAGTACATTAAATACAAGATATGTATTTCCAATTTTCTAATTAAACTAAAGGACAAAGTAAAAGGGGATTGTCAGAAATGTAGAGCAGTGTGACCTGGATAGGTGTTGAAATGCTGTAAGACACTCCCATTGTCTCATGATACATAAATTATGATAGTGAACCTCAAGAGTCTATTCAGTCACCAGATACAAGTCGGCTGAATATTCAGAGGCTCCTGGTAGTCTGGGAAAAAATTGCGAGAATGTGTGTGGAAATCCAAGAGAAGTGGTACCACTGTACTTAAGCCATTTCGCTCAGCTCTGAAGGACATCTGCTGCAGTATGAATGGGAGATTATTCCTGGAAAACACTGGAGCACATTACTGGGCATGGAAGCAGTTGAGGATGGAGGAGATCAAGATCATGGACCGAAAAGGAGAGTTGTGGCACTGGAGAGAGAAAGGATGTGCTGGAATATAACTAACTATATGTGCTGTGTGTGACTACATGTACTGTGCTTTGCACCTTGGCCCCAGAGGAACGGTGTTTCATTTAACTGTATACATATGTAGAGTTGAATGACAATAAGCTTGAGCTTGAAATTGAACTCTTTCAGGACAAACATGGGATGGGAAGAATAAATAATCAGATTCAAAGAGATAATGGAAGAGAGGAGGTGGGCATATTGTCAGGATGGGAGATGACTGAAAGGAATTCCATACCGGACAGTGTTGCAACCAGCCAGAATGCTCTCCACAGTACATGTGTAAAAATTTGCTAGAGCTTTTGGCGACATACCAAATCTCCTCAAACTCCTAATGAAAGTCCTTCCAGGTGAGGGGATACTTCACCTGTGAGTCGGCTGGGGTGATATACTGCGCCTGGTGCTCCCAATGTGGCCTTCTATATATTGGCGAGACCCGGCGCAGACTGGGAGATCGTTTTGCTGAACACCTACGCTCTGTCCGCCAGAGAAAGCAGGATCTCCCAGTGGCCACACATTTTAATTCCACATCCCATTCCCATTCTGACATGTCTATCCACGGCCTCCTCTACTGTCAATATGAAGCCTCACTCAGGTTGGAGGAACAACACCTTATTTTCCGTCTGGGTAGCCTCCAACCTGATGGCATGAACATCGACTTCTCAAACTTCTGTTAATGCCCCACCTCCCCCTCATACCCCATTCATTTTTTATTTATATACACATATTCTTTTTCTCTCTTTTTTCTCCCTCTGTCCCTCTGACTATACCCCTTGCCCATCCTCTGGGTTCCCCCCCCTTTCCTTCTCCCTGGACCTCCTGTCCCATGATCCTCTCGTATCCCTTTTGCCAATCACCTGTTCAGCTCTTGGCTCCATCCCTCCCCCTCCTGTCTTTTCCTATCATTTTGGATCTCCCCCTCCCCCTCCCACTTTCAAATCTCTTACTCACTGATCCTTCAGTTAATCCTGACGAAGGGTCTCGCCCCGAAACGTCGACTGTACCTCTTCCTAGAGATGCTGCCTGGCCTGCTGCGTTCACCAGCAACTTTGATGTGTGTTGACTGAATTTCCAGCATCTGCAGATTTCCTCGTGTTTGTGTCCTAATGAAATATAGCTGCTGGCATGCCTTCTTTATGATTGCATCAATATGTTGGGCCCTGGGTAGATTCTCTGAGATATTGATACCCAGGAACTTGAAGTTGCTCACACTTTCCTCTGATGACCTCTCAATGAGGACTGGTGTGTGCTGTCTCAACATCCCCTTCCTGAAGTCCACAATCATTTCCTTGGTCTTGCTGATATGAGTGCAGGGTTGTTAATGGAACACCACTCGACCAAGCCTATTTTGCTTGTGTATGCATCCTCATCACCATCTGTGATTCTACCAACAGCAGTGGTGTCATCGGCAAATTTACAGATGGCATTTGACTTCTGTCTTTGATTTCACCATTTGATATCTGTAGCCAAATCCACAGCAATTTAACACATTATGGAAAGTTGACCACATTGTAAAGGCAGTTTTGTGTCTTTAACACATAAATCTGACCAATCTTAACATCCCAATGCGGCATAAGGAACCAATGGGTTTGCTAATTAACTTTTAAATGGGCTGTGAAGCAAAGGACTGACACAATCTGAATGGAAAACAGTGGCTATACAATGCCCTTATAAAGCTACATGCAATCAAGAGGGACAGAAGTAGGATGAATACACATAGTCTTCTTCCAGGAGCAGAGGAACAAAAAATTAGAGAGCATTGGTTTAAGGCGAGAGGTGAAAGATGTAAAAGGGATCTTAGGGGCAAGTTCTTCCTTCAGAGATGCATATATGGAATAAGCTGCTAGAGGAAGTGGTTGAGGCGGGTATGATACTAGGATTCAAAGGACATTTGGACAGGTAGATTGACAGGAAAGATCAAACACAGAGCGAGGGGACAGGTTTGGTGGACACCATGGACAAGTTGCGATGATAGGCTATCTTCCATGCTGTATTGCTCTATACCTCTCTTAAAGTGAAATTCAACAAACTGTTTCTTTGAACCCCTACGATCTGACTGTGAATAACCTTTACAAGGCAACACATAAAAAATAATCAAACTAAAATTCTGCAGAAGCTGATTGTGGGAAACAGAACCAGAGGATGCTTGGGATTCTCATCACGTCAGGCAATATTTGTGCAGAGAAAAACAGAGTTAAAGTAAGGGCTTGTGACATTGAGGAAAATGAATTAGCATAGGCAGAGCATTGGCTACTGAACGGGAAACAGAGTTGAGATTAATGGGTAAAAAAAAATATAAGATGTTGAAACTACTTAGCAGGTCAGGCAGCATCTGTGGAGAGAAGAACAGAGTAAATGTTTTGGGTCATTGACCTTTTCCCAACGTATGTTGCCAGACTTCTTGAGTGTTTCCACTTATTTCTGATTTTATTTTGCAACATGAAGATCCCATGGCTCCATCAGTATGTACAATGGATTTCAGTTAATTGGACCATTGCTTAATTGGGGCAGCCACATATTTGAGACAATTTCTTACAATGTCAGTCACATGCACTTGTGTAAGTGTTAGATACAATACTGTGCTTACAGCGAACTATTTTTAAGTAGCATCAGTTGCATGTATTTATGTTCAAAATGCAGTGACTTTTGTCACTGATAGTTACTGAGAAATAAGCAGTAAGGCAATTCTGAACTGTTTTGTCCACTGCAATTTCAAGTATTCAGGCTTGGAGATGTCAGAAACGGCCGGCAGTGAAAATGAAATGATTTCAGTACTTCAACAAGTTAAGCACTGCAAAGAGTTCGAATGTATCAACAATCATCTTGAATGTTACAATGAAAACAAAGATTTGGAGGATGCAATTATCAAAAGCATTGTATGAAGGAGATCCATTATTTGCACTAGGGTGCCTGTGCTGATTTTGTTCATTTACAGTCTATCAAAAGAACACAGCAGCGTACATTGGATTAATTCTTCTGTCGATAAATATTGGGAACTAATGCACTTTTTATAGTAATGTAGTAATATTGGTAATGTTTAAAATTTGCTCTGTATTTCATTTAAATCAGTCAAATAGTAGCTTGACTTCTTTATATCTTTTTTAACTATTTCCATGAAACTTCAGCTAATTGGGGAAGCTGCTTAGGTGGGCCAAAATGTACTGGTCCCAGTGTGTCCCAATTAACCAGAGTCCACTGTATATCTTTCCAGTGTTTTCAGCGTTACTGTTGCCTAGATTTCAGTGCCCTTTTAATGGATTACAAACTACTCATCATCTTCTCAGCTCCTCAGCTGGCATTTAGCATTTGTTACAACTGCCATCTGCCTCACAGGAAATTCCCAATTGTGAGTGCATAGATATCTGTTGCAGCCCTATTCTTGACTATACCTCCCACCTCCAGAGAACAGATATAATCTGTGCTGTAAAAGCAGCCATCTTCGATTAGTCTCTCAAATATAAAACTCCTCCCGTTCTCCACAACCAGGTTGCGCTCATAGTAAGTGCTGTCAGGGTGGTAATTTTAGGCAACGGTCACATCAGCGACTGCCTCTACAATTAAGCAGATGAAGTGTAGACAGCTCTGACGCACTTTTCGATATTTTCTTTGACTATCACGTGTGACCCTTTTTTATACTCTGGCATCATTTTTGTATAAACAGTAGGTGTCGAAAGGCACCATCAGGGAAGCCAGCTGGTAGCTAGAAAGGGTTCTGCTTAATTTGGCTGTATATAGGCTCTTGAACTGACCAATTTACATTTCAGTATAAATGTAAGAAAGAACTAATGTGGAGAGACTGGAAAAATTGTTTATTCTTAAAGGAGGGAAAACTAAGACTAGAATTGACAGAGATTAATTAAAAATAAGAAGAATGCCAATAAAGGCAATACTGTAAATACTAAGCTACTTCCAGTGGCAGAAGACATATATTTAAAATCACAAGCAAGAGAAAATCTGCAGATGCTGGAGATCCAAGCAACACACACAAAATGCTAGAGGAACTCAGCAGGCCAGGCAGCATCTATGGAAAAGAGACCCTTCAGCAGGACTGTTCTCATCCCGAAATGTCAACTGTACTCTTTTCCATGGATGCTGCCTGGCCTCTTGAGTTCCTCTAGCATTTTGTGTGTCTTGCATATATTTAAAATAATTAGTTAACGAACAGTGGATTACACAAGGGTACAATATTATGTAGTAATCAGAAATGCACAAGCTGAATAGCTGGTGGAAACATATTCCATTGCATGAGATAAATACACAATGAAGAAATATTAGCAGGATTATATGGATAGTGTATGGGTTTGGCAGTCATAACAAGGTCAATAATCCACTTACCTCAAGTCAAGAAGTTCTGAATTCAAATCCCATTTCAAAGGCTTGAACACAAAAATGTTCACCTAAATTCAAATGCAGGATGGAAGGAGTTAAGACCATCCCAACTTCTCTTGCAATAGGACATACAAGATGCTCAGAGGAAGTATCTCCAGAGTTCTAGCTAATTCTTGTATCTTAGGGTTGTCATAGCTGGGGAGGTAGTGGGGATAACTATTAAATGCTCCCAATGGTGTGCGCCTCAAATAGCCTCTGACAACCAAGTCCAGCTCTTGGCCTTTACGTGTGACTTAGCTACTAATCTCTGCAGAACCATTTCTACTGACAGGAGAAGGGACAAAGGAGGGTTACTAGCATCTTAAAACCAGTCACTTCAGGCAGATGGGGCTCATCAGCCGTGGTTAGCAGCTCATCTAGGAGAAGAAGAACTCTGGTTTTAAACATCCGCTTCCTTGCGGCTATACCCACTCATGGGGAAGGCTTCAGGAGTAAACTGGAGCTGGAGTCCGTAAGGTGGTCCTATGTTGAGTTCAATGTTGATTGACAACTCCTGCAATGCCAAAGGTGTCAAGCTGTATCGACCTCTGCCATTCCTTTGGATTCATCAGTTGTGTGGAGAGGGGGAGACTGCTGCATGGGCTTGATCGCCATATCAGCTGGGACGCACGATGGTCGAACCTGACCAACAGACGGCCTCAAGTCTCAATCAAAATTTCTAAGGAAACATAATTTGTCTGGTCATTATCTCTTCACCAATCATGAGATATTACCATATGCACCTTGTCTACTGAATTTTCCGTATTCCACTCAAGACATGAAAGGTACGACATAAAAGTAATGACTTTCTTTCAAGGAGCATGCACAGGTAAGATGGACTGAATAGACTTCTATCACTTTGCAGAAACTATTTTCCCAAAGCTCAGACCTCCAACCTGAGGAGATTTTTGAGGCTCATAGCTCAATATAGAAACAGCTCTTGGAGATTTAGAAATTGCTTTAAACTCCCATGTTTTTTAGATTTTCCTGACGGAAACAGCATGCAGCATCCAGTCAAATAAGTGAATCAATCACAAGTATAGAATGAATTCAGTTTTGATCATGTAAGTATACCATGAGTCCATTATTACTTTATCTTGTGAAACTGAAATCACTTGACCCTCTTTTGAATGGAGATACAAGAGACTGTGGATGCTAGAATCTGGTTCAAAGAACAAATTGCCGAAGGAACCCGATGATTCAGGCAGCAACTGTAAAGGGAAATGGACAGTCAATATTTCAGGTGGAGGCTCTCAATCTGGATTGAAAGATAGTCGGGAGCTTGCGAGTATAAAGAGATGAGAAGCATGCCATCTCCCCTCTATTTTTCAGTCCAGATGAAAGATTTGCGACTCAAAACATTGACTGTCTATTGCCCTCTACAGATTCTGCCTGACCTGCTGAGTTCATCTAGCAGATTGTTTTTTGACCCTCTTTATAAGTTGGTGCACATGTGATAGTTTAGGGTGAGCCATTCAAATCTAGACAGCACAAGAGACGAATGCTAATAGATGTGAGTGAAAAGCCACTCTGAGCATCAGGACAGTATTGAACTGAATACAGCGACTAACAAAACAGCTGAGCAAAGCACAAGGAAGACTTGAGTAGCTCGACAAATGCAAAGCAGAAAGGAAACTGCTTTTGATTTCTTGGGACTCCTGATATTGCTGTGGGAATTCTTTGGGAGGTTTGCTGTTTGCTCCTGAGGACAAGATGTCAAGTGCCGTTCACAGTTTCCCCGCAGTAAAAAAGACAAAACCGACCTACCACAGGATTTAGTGTATTATTGAGGTATTGATTTAGTATTGTCACATGTACCAAGATGCAAGAAAAGCTGTCTTGCATACTGTTTATAACATTCAAGTATTACACAGTGCACTGAAATAAAACAATAATAATGCAGAATAAAGTGTAAAAGCTACTGAAAGAGTGCAGTGCAAGGTCATAATGAGGTCAATTGTGAGGCCAAGAGTCCATCTTATTGTACAGAGGTCTGTTCAAGAATCTGATAACAGTGGGGTAGGAGCTGTTCTTGAGTCTGGGGGTACGGGCTTTCAGGCTTTTGTATCTTCTGCCTGATTGCAGAGGGGAGAAGGCAGAATAACCAGGGTGGGAGGGGCCTTTGATTATGCTGGCTGCTTTACTGAGACAGCGAGAAGTATAGTTGAGTCCAAGGAGAGGAGGTTGGAGAGAGTCTAGACTTCATGGTTACTAACAAGTAATCCTTTTAAGGCTTAAAGCAGGTAAGTGACTAGACCAAGAAGAGATTCAGCCACCTTCTCATCACTGCCAGTAGTACGATTGTGGTCCATGATTGATTGATTAGAAGCTTAAGTGGATTTGACTTGCTGACCAAAAGAGCTAGATAAGGATTCAGTCTCTGTGAATAGAGCCTGCCCCTCCAAGTATCTACAGGCTTTAATTCAGCGACGTGCTCACTTCCACTTGAATATAGCTCCAACCGCACTCTCAAGAATATTCAAGATTCAAAATTGCTAAATGTAATTTCCTGTACACAAGTGTAAGGAGAATGAAATAATTGATATTCTGGATCTGATGCAGCACAAAAAACACAAAAGATAAAGCACGATAATAATACAGGTTGTGTACCCCTTATCCGAAATTCCAAAATCTGAAAATCTCCAAAATCCAAGCACTGACATGACATCACAAATGGAAAATTCCACAAGGTGCTGGGAACGTTCCCAGATGATGCTCAGGTCTCTGCGCACTGTAGACAATTCTGAGAGGTGACCTCACAAATGTAATGAACAGAAGTTAATGAAAAATAGAAAAACGTTGCATGAAGTAAAAAAATGATGATCTCGATGGTATATTGAAAGAGTGGATTTGTCAGCGTCGGAGTGAATATGTGCCATTTATCAGTCTGCTAATCAAGAAACAAACAAGAATCTATCACGACGAACTGAAAATTGAAGATAATTGTGAATATTCAGCAGGCTGGTTGCAGAAGGCACGGCATTAAATTTTTAAAGATTTGTGGTGATAGACCATCTGTTGATCACAAAGCAGCGGAGAAATTCATTGATGAATTTCCCAAGATTGTCGCTGATAAAAATCTAACATGATGAACAGCTGCATCAGTACATATGTGTGATGAACAAGTGTAAGACAAAGACCGCTTATTGGTAGTACAGAAATTCAGAGTCGGGAATGATGGCGATCCCAGGCTATTGTATTATATATTCCAAAATCCATTTTAAAAATCTGAAATCCGAAACTCTTCCGGCCCCAAGCATTTCAGATAAGGGGTGCTCAACCTGAAGTAAGAAACAACACACACAATAAATAAAAATATATAAGATAGCTTATATACTGTAAATAGATTGTATCTCCATAAAGTGATACTAGGTTGTACATAAGGTGACTGAAGGGAAATAATAAAGGAATTAGAAAGAGGAGATGTTGATCAGCCTTACTACCTGGGGAAAGTAACTGTTTTTGAGTCTGGTGGTCCTGATGTGGATGTTACATAGCCTCCTTCCTGATGGGAGTGGAACAAACAGTCCATGAGCAGGATGTGCGGCACCCTTTATGATGCTATTGGCCCTTTTTTGGTACCTTTCTGTATATATGTCCTTGATGGCAGATAAGCTGGTGCTGGTGATGCGCTGGGCAGTTTTGACTATCTGTTGTAGAACTTTCCTGTCTACTGCAGTGCAGTTTCTGTACCATGCAGTGATTCAGCCTGACAGGATGCTCTCGGCTACACATCTATAGAATGACTTAAGGATAGGTGTGCAATGCCCAGCTCTTGTCAGCCTCCTCAGAAAGTAGAGGAGTTGGCATCTTTCCTGACTATGTAGGATGTGTTCTGGGACCATGGGAGGTTGAGTTTGATGTGTACTCCCAGAAGTTTCAAACTGCTTGCAGTTTTCACTGCTGTGCCGCCGATGTAGAGGGGGTGTGAGTGCTGTGTGTTCTCCTGAAGTCAATAACTATCTCTTTTGTCTTACTGACATTAAGGAAGAAGTCGTTTCCCTGTCATGAGGTCTCATCATTGTTGACATTGAAGCTGGACGCCTTGCAGGATAAGCCTGGTGTGCAGTCTGCAGCAGTGCAACCATACACTGCAGTTACCAATTCCCAAGCCAGAATCTTCTGCCCATGAGAAATCCAAGAGCAAAGAAATAAAATCATGACAGATTCCTCCTCAGAATCACACCATTTCCAGACTTGGACATTTACTGCCATTCACTTTGATCACCAGGCAAAAATCCCAGAACTTGACTTAACATCATGGTTAGGGTATAGTTATTTAACGCATGGATCTTGTAAGAGTCTAATCTAAATATTTTAATAAGACTCTTAAACCAGCCACTTCAAGGTCTATCTGGAAATTACATCATGTAAGCTTCTAACACCGTATGATTTAACTTTACCAATTTTCATGACAGGAAAATCCAGTGTTCTCACATATAAATTAAGCAGGCAAAAGTTGCTACATGTATTTTATCAAATATTGGCTTTATTTGTCACATATACATTGAAACATCAAAAACTACAGTGAAATGCATCATTTGTTTCAATGACCAACAAAGTCCAAGGATGTGCCGGGGGCAGCCCACAAGGGTCGCCATGCTTCCAGCACCAACATCGCTTGCCCACAACTTACTAACCTTCACCTGTACATCTTTGGAATGTGAGAGGAAACTGGAGTACCTGGAGGAAACCCATGCGGTCACGGGGAGAACATACAAACTCCTTACAGACAGCAGCGGGAACAGAAACCTAATCACTGGCACTGTAAAGAGTTGCACCAAATGCTACACTATCATGCCGCCCGTCACGCTACCATGCCGTGTATATTTTCAATTACCATTGACTGACTGAGCATGACTAGCGGGTAAAGTACCTGTAGTTGGGATTTCTATCAGCATATCAGATCTTTTTATTTTTTCTCTCTCTTCCTTTTTTCCACTTTGCTCAACTCCCCAGATGAATGCCCTTCAAAACTTAAC
The DNA here is from genome assembly GCF_030028105.1 of Mobula birostris. Classification (NCBI taxonomy): domain Eukaryota; kingdom Metazoa; phylum Chordata; class Chondrichthyes; order Myliobatiformes; family Myliobatidae; genus Mobula; species Mobula birostris. Next base: position 39,330,415 of record NC_092402.1, read on the forward strand.
TGTGTCTTCAGTGTGGTTACGAAGGAAGCAGGTACTGGACTGGTAACTGGAGTCACTCTGCATGTGTGAGCCTTGACACTGAGTGGTGGCAGACTTTAGACTGGAGGAAATATCACTGCTCTGTTCCCCCACAACGTCCATGCATGAACGCACACTTTTCCAGCAGGGATTACCGGATAATGAGGAACAATGAGAGCCTGAGTTTATTTTTCTTTCACTTGCCCTGGGGCACTCTGCATCAACTCTTCAAATGATTGACACAAGTTAGTTTCTTAGACCAGACCTTGAACTTGTGTGCGCTGAATGGCTCGCTTGCACTCTGGAAACTTGCCAACCAATTCCTCGGAGGCACAGGATAAAATTATTTCAGGTCGCAGTTGTAGAAAATTCTCTATCATGTAATTATCATAAAACAAGACTTGCAGCAGAGCAGGCTCGGTCGCAAACAAATGAGCCTGTCTGTGTGAATTGTTGCTGGAACTGTGCCTTGTTAAACAAAAGTACTGTGTCTTACATTTGTCTCTTGTAATGGAAGCAAACAAAGACAAGGAGTTTATGCTTGTCAGTTTAATTTGGTGCATGCACCAGCCTAACTGCCTGTGCTTGCTTTACAACCTTACATTTGCTCCTTTTATTGTGTTCTGTTGGAATTTACAGCAGATATGGCAACATGTTTGTGCACTGCTGAAGAACAGAGGGTAAATATACATAAGTTATCATTAAAACATGCCTATAAAATTAGCATATTCTAGAGTCTGTAAAGTGCCACTTTACAACCCATATTTTACCATTGCAACTATATAGAAAATTAAAATCAGCCCTTGAAGGTAAGGACAATATTAAGTGGTGGATAAACTTAATTCTGAGCTTCATTAGAATTGCTGAATATTATTGACAAGTTCAGGAGCTCGTTAAGCATTAACCTAATTTGCTGCAGTGCATTGTTTAGAGCACAAGGATTTTAAAGGAGACATTCCTTGCTGGAGAATCAACACAAAGGCCATTCAGCCCATCAAGTCTATGCCTATAGCACTATTATACCGCTATTTCCCATGTCCTTGAAAATGGCTCTCTCTAGTACTTAGTACATTCATTTGCGATATAATTTCCTCACAGGTTGACATAGTTCAAAGTTCAAAGTAAATTTATTATCCAAGTAGGCATGTGTCACCACATACGTATGTCACCCTGGGATTCATTTTCTTGCAGCCATTCACAGTAGAACAAAGAAATACAATAGAATCATTGAAAAACTACACACAGTCAAAGACTGACAAACAACTAATGTGCAAAAGAAAACACACTGTGCGAATACAATAAATAAGTAATACTGAGAACATAAGCTATAGAGTCCTTGAAAGTGAGTTAATAGGTCGTGGAATCAGTTCAGAGTTGTGGTGAGGGAAGTTACCCATGCTGATTCAGGAGGCTGATGGTTGAAGGCTCCTGTACCTCCTTCCCAATGGCAGCAGCAAGAAGAGAGCATGGCCTGGATGGCAGGGGTCCTTGATATTCTATCATAACCAGTCATGATTGCGCCCACCTCAGTCAAATCTTTCAATTTCCTTTACTGCAGGAAGAACAGCTCCAGCATTTCCATGCTAACTTCAGAGTTGAAATCCCTTGTTTCTGGAGCTGTTCTGATAACTCTTTTCTCATCCCTTAAGATCTTCATACCCATCTTGAACTGGATGGAAGAATTCTAGACCAGAGATGAAGAGGAATTTCTTTGGCTAGAGGGTGGTGAACCTGTGGAATTCATTGCCACAGATGGCTATGGAGGCCAAGTCATTGGGTATGTTGAAGGAGAAGTTGATAGATTCTTGATTAGTAAGGGTGACAAAGATTTTTGGGGAGAAGGCAGGAGAATGGGGTTGAGGGGGATAATGAACCTGCCATGATAGAAGGGTTGAGCAGGCATGATGGGCTGAATGGCCTAATTCTGCTCCTGTGTTTCATGGTCTAATTCAGTTGGAATAAGAGCACAGAGAATGATCTTAGACTTTTCAGAAAGATTAACATTATTGTTTTTTGTCTCACTCTTAATCCCAAGGATAAAAGTCAACCACAGCTAAGTTTGTTGTTTGTTTCTGTATCAGCAGGCAGTTCACGGCAAATACCACTGTGACCATTTGGCCCCTTTCAATGCTGCAATATTACTCCTCTGCTCTTGAGCCACGTGGTGACAGGTTAGTTCTGCCGCTTTGCATCAAGGGTAGAACAATTTAGTAGTGCTCTCACCTTCCCAGGCATAAATGGCCATTAGCTCATCATATTTTTCCAGTATCAGATAGTGCAGATGTTGGAAAAGGGTCTAGAGAGATCATGTCCGCTCAGAACCATTTATACACTCGGAGAGGAGAAAACCCCAGAGATAGTCCAATGTGAAAATTTGGACATATTTAATAGAAAATGATCCTTCAACCTAATTTATCCCTGCCAATCAAGGTGCTTTACTCAGCTAGACCCATTAGCTTGCATTTGGGTTATATCCTCCTCAAACTTTCCTATCCATGTACCTGTCAAAATGTCTTTTAAATATTGTAATTGTATCTGCCTCTCCATTCCCTCTGGCAACTTGTTCCCACAACCCTCTGTACCCCTCGGTTCCCCTTTAAATCTTACTCTTCTCATTATAAACTTATGTCTTCTAATTTTAGATTTCTCCTAGCTTGAGAAAATGCCTTTGGCCATCCACCTTATTTATGCCATCATGGTTTTATAAATCACTGTAAGGTCACACCTAACCCTCCTTCACTCCAGGGAAAACAGTCCCAGCCTATTCAGTTGCTGCTTATACCTTAATACTCCAGTGCCAGCAACATCTTTGTGAATCTTTTCTACACCTTCTCCAGCTTAATCACAACTTTCCTACAGTTATGGCGACCAGAACTGCACATGGTATTCAAGATACAATCTCACCAATGTCTTCTTCAATTGTAACATGATGTCTCATCTTTTGTGCTCAAAGCCCTATCTAATGAAGGCAAGCATACCATTCATCTTCCTCACGACTCTGTCTACCTGTGTTGCCACTATATACTTGTACCCCAATGTCTCTCTGTTTTACAACACTCCCAGTGGTCCTGCCATCACTGCCCTAATTTAACTTCCCAAAATGCACCACTTTGTATTTGTCTGAGTTAACTTCCATCTGTTATTCTTTTGCCCACCTTCTCAGTTGATATAGGTGCTATAGCCTTTGTCACTGTCCAACACACCACCAAATTTGGTATCATCCACAAACTTACTAATCGTGCTGCCTATATTCTCATTGAAGTCATTACATATATGGGACCCACTAGTAGACCCTGCGGCATATCACCTCTCAGAGACATCCAATCTGAAAAACAACGCTCCACTACCACCCTCTGATGCCACCATCAAGCCAACTTTGTATCAATTTGTTTAGCTCACCCTGGACCCTATATGGTTCCAACCTGCTAGGCTAACCTACCATGCAGGACGCCATGGAAAGGCTTGTCAACATCCATGTAGATAACATTTACTGCCCTGTCCTTGTCAACCCTCTTGATCACCTCTTCAAAAAAGCTCAGTTCAATTCATGAGACACGATTTCCCATTATAAAGTAATGCAGACTATCCTTAACAAATCTTTTTCTTTCCCTCCTAAACTTCCAAGTCTACTGTGACCAGGGATCTTATTTATTTCTGTTACTTAAGTCCTCAGTTCTTAAATTGGGTTCCACTAATTATGTAAACACAGATGGTATTGAACTAATTATGCTGCTTACACTGCATACAAGTTGTTAATCTCATCCTTTCTTAACTGGGTCCCAGAACTAGTTTCCTCCATGTTGCTCTTTGAAGGCTATCTTTAACAGCTCAGTTGATCCGACATATAATTAAACATTGGATAAATAAATGTCACTATGAAAGGGATAGAATTTGAAAATTGATTAACATTTTCTACCATTGTTATTTGTATTTATGTTCTGAATATGTTTGATTAATGAGTTCTTCATCTGTTGTCGCATAGTCTATTTCGGATGATTCTTCTAAACTTCCACTATTTCAAAAACCAATCAAGTTGTTACAAGTCACAGTGATAGCTTTGTGAAACTAATTACTACATCAAAAGAGTTCTTTTGAGCTTTGAACTGTGCAACAAAATTGCAGTGGAAGTTTCCTAATGATTGAATGAGGTGATGTGACGCGTGTGGCCATTGCGTGGACCCCAGCATTCACAGCTCGGGCCATTCAATGAACAGGAATGAATTGATTGCACGTATCTGTACACACACTAATTCTAAAAACAGTAAGAGGGTGTGTCCAGCAATTAGCTGAAGGAAGGGCGCAGGATCAAAAATGACAAACTTGTAAGCAATGCTTAACATGACATGTTTCATACCCACATTACTTAATAATGCTTAAAGGTGGCATTGCAGTGATGAATCGATTTTCCACTGTAGCACAAATGGTGGTGAACATAACTGGGATTCAAATTGACAGTGGAAACTCCATCCCTTTGTGCCTTTAACTTTGATAACCACATTTTAAGGTTTGACTCCTCTACCTTATGACCTCGGGGCACTTGCTTGGAAAGTATTCTGTTGTCTTTGCCGAGACATAAATCTACACATGTTGCAGTTTTGTGTGTGCCCTCTGTAGTAGCCTGGCAAGCTATGCAGTTATACCAAAGGCTTTCTTGTTGTTAGTAACGAACACCAATTATGCCAGCAAGGTCATATCTTTGGAATTCACTTTTACAATCGGGACAGGAAAATTCATTGTGAGTACTGAAAACCTTCTAAACTTTGTCCAGTTCACTGATTAGAACTGCTTTCCAGAGCAATGAGCTTGATTTTTGAGTTCCTATCTAAACCACATCACAAGGAGTCAAATAAAGGTCACACAATAACGTAAAAGTGATGTAAAATAATGGGTAGGAATTTGCTGAGCAGCATATTACAAAGGCTGAGAAATCAAAACAATATTTAAAAGCACAGCTGTAGAAGACTCTTGATCACTCCTCTAAATTACAGGGATAACTTCAAACACCACTACTCTGAACTGATTCAACAACCTAAAGGCTCACTTTCAAGGACTCTTTAAAACTCATGTTCTCAGTATTATTGTTTTATTTAGACAGTTTTCTTTTGCACATTGGTTGTTTGCCAAGCTTTGTCTATTCATGCACATTTTTTTGTAAATTCTATTATATATCTTTTTCCCCTGTTAATGCCTGCAAGAAAACTAATCTCCCAGTAATATATGGCAAGATACACTTTTTTTGATATTAAATTTACTTTGAACTTTGAACTTCCTCTGCTGATTCTGACTATTCAAATGAAACTGCTGGATGCTAAGGTTGTAAAAGGAAAGAGAATTACATTTAGCATTGCCCTCCAGGAGTGGGAGCAAAGCACAAACAACAGGAATTCTGCAGATGCTGGAAATTCAAGCAACACACATAAAAGTTGCTGGTGAACGCAGCAGGCCAGGCAGCATCTCTAGGAAGAGGTGCAGTCGACGTTTCAGGCCGAGACCCTTCGTCAGGACTAACTGAAGGAAGCAAAGCAGTCCACTTGATTGGGCCTACGAACATACATCCCCACTAGCATTAGTGCACTGTGGCTGCAGTGTGAGTCATCTCCAAAATCCAGCGACCGGCCTACATCCACAGCACTTCCTAAGCTTGCAACCTGTACTACCAAGAAGGTCAGGGACTACAGTTACAATGAAGTCTTTCACCTGTAGGCTCTGTTTTAAGTCCTGAAGAACATAAGACATAGGAGCAGAAGTAGGCCATTCAGCCCATCAAGTCTGCTCTGTCATTCAATCATGGCTGATTTATTTTCCTAGTCAATCGCTTTCTCCTGCCTTCTCCCTGTAGTCTTTGATGCCCTTATAAATCAAGAACCTACCCAACCTCTTTTTAAATATTCCCAATGAACTGGCTTCCACAGCCATCTGTGGCAATGAATTCCACCCACTAGCTAAAAAAAATCATCATCTACTCTGTTCTAAAGGGACGTCCTCCTTTTCTGAGGTTGCGCTCTCTGGTCTTTGACTCTCCCACTAATAAAAACATCCTCTCCATGTCCACTCTACATTATCCAGGCCTTTCAATACAGTGGATTCTGGTTAATTGGGACACATCGGAACCAGTACATTTTGGCCCAATTAAGCAGCTGCCCAATTAGCCGAAGTTTCATGGAAATTGTTAAAAAGCTATAGAAAAGACAAACTACTTTTTAACTGAGTAACAAATTATTTATTTAAATGAAATATAGAATTAGGAGCTGTGTATTAGTTCCTAATAGTTATTGATTGAGGAATTCATCCAGTGTACTCCACCGTGTTCTTTTGATTGACTGCATATGAACAAAATCAGTGCAGTCACCTCATGCAGACAATGCACTGCTGTCCTACAATGCCTTTGATGATTGCATCTTCCAAGTCCTGTAATATTCAAGATAATTGCCAATACCTTCAAATACTTTGTAGTTTCTAACTTGTTGAAGTAGTGAAATCATTTTCGCTACTTGGTATTTTTCTACTTTGTATGGGAACCCCAATGCCTTTGAGCACAAAATCCTACAAAAGGTAATGGATCTGGCCCTGAACATCATGGGTAAAACCCTCCCAACCATTGAGCACATCTACATGAAACGTTGCTGTGTGAAAGCAGCATCCATTATCAAAGATCCTCACCACCCAGACCATGCTCTTTTCTCACTACCGCCACCAAGTAGAAGGTACAAGTGCCTCAGGACTTGCACCACCAAGTTCTAGAATAGTTACTACCCCTTAACCATCAGGACCTTGAACAAAACAGGATAACTACACTCCTTTAAGGACTCTTTTATCTTGTTATTTCAGGCTTGCTATTTATTTATATCTGCATTTGCACAGTTGTTCATTGATCCTGTTTACAGTTACTGGTCTATAGATTTGCTAAGTATGCCCGCAGAAAAAGAATCTCAGGGTTGTACGTGGTGACATGAATGTACTCCGATAATAAATTTTACTTTGTCTTTGATTTCATTTTCATTCCCAGCCATTTCTGGCATCTCCAAGCTTGAATGCTTAAAACTGCAGTGGACAAAACAGTTCTGAATGGTCTTACACTTATTTCTCACCAACTATCAGTCACAAAAATCAGTGCTTTTTGAACATAAACACTCACGACAGATGCTATTTAAAAACTGCTCTAAGCACGGTGTCAGGTCAAATGGACATACAAGTGCACACAATTGATGCTAGTTAAACACTGCTCAGCAACAGTCTCCTGTCCCAATTAAGTGGCATAGTGTCCAAAATAAACAAAGGAATCCCAACTATTTTCTTAATTAGTTTTTGTTCTTTAAGAGTTCTTCTAAGAGTTCTAGGTGGCTCCACCAAAATTAACTAGAATCCACTGTATTCAGCAGGTTTCAATGAAATTACCCTCATCTTCTAAACTCCAGTCAGTACACGCTCATCAAATGCTTCTCATACATTAATCCTTTCATTCCCTCAACCCGAACAAGATTTTTGTTCCTTCATGACCATTGAATTAATGTCCTGGATCTCCCCATCCAACAATATTGTAGGGACATCTTCACCTTCAGCATTTTCCACTGGAAAAGTAGCCAGCATAATCAAAGACCACTCCCATCCCAAATATTCTCCTTTCTCCCTCCTTCCATTGGGCAGAAGATCCAAACTTGAAAATGCACACCACCTGGCTTAAGGATAGCTGTTGTAAGACTTGTGATGGATCTCTTGTACAATAAAGATGAACTCTAGCTCTCACAGTCTACCTCATCACGGTCCTTGCACTTTATTGTCTACCTGAACTGCACTTTCTCTGTGTATGTTCATTCTGTTATTGCATTTCCCTTGTACTACCTCAATGTCCTAATGTTTTGAGATGATATGCATGAATGGCATGCAAAACAAAGTTCTTCACTGTACCTCAGTACATGTGACAATAATAATAAACCAATTTCAGTTCCAATTCCACCAAAAGGACAATCTTCTCTGTTAGGGTGTATTCTGGAGTAATGGAATATAGCAGATACTAATTTCAGTATTAACCAGTCTTCAGATCTGAATGTGGACTGTAGATTGAATTAAAAATGCAGCTCAGAGCAATGGTCTTTCTGGAGCTGCAGAGTGGGGTTGATTGCAAACCAGGAAACACCCCATTCACTTGAGATATCTGCATGTGCATGAATGCAGCTCAGATATAGCGGTGATTAACACTCATTTTGGGTGTGTTGGCGTGAAGATCTAGGTGTTTAAAAATTATGTGCAACTCAAAGGAAACATTATGAATGCATTATAACTATAGAAATTGTCCTGTTATTACCTTTGTTCTTTAACATGTAAAATGTGATGTAATATTGGGGTCAGGGAGCCTCTTCCAAGAGTGTCTCCAGTATGAGACCTACTTGTTCTGCTGAATAAACACTTCTATATCATGAGCTTCAGTGTTTCTCCAGTGACTTCGTTCACAGTCATAACAATCTCATCACCAGCTTCTCAAAGCAATAGCGAAAAGGTAATAAATTTGCTTGTCTTGTCAGCGATCGCCACATCCTGAAGAATAACGTAAGAACCAGCATGATGCCATTGTCTGAAAATTTGATTGTGTGATATTCATTTTCTACAATATGCAATTCAGAACTGATTTTTCTATGAATGAAGCACATTAATAATAACAGAAGAGATTTGTATTTGTCCATTTGTATCACTCAGAATATTCAACCAGCCACTCGCAAATTGGCCGTCTTGTGAACTTAGCATCAGTTTGATGGCATGGCTGCATGAGTGGATATGATTCCTCCTGCAAAGCTCCTTTGGAAGCCTTACAGGGGACTTGGATTTTGTTAACTGGTGCGGGGACAGTTGGGGGAGGGACAGGGGGATCTTCATGGAACCTTCCCAGAAAGCATGGTCTTTTAAACAGTGCTTGATTGAACACCTTCAATTGAAGGTAAGTGCGTACCTAAACCTTTGTCCCATCACAACATTACATCTACAGTATCTTCTCTCCCTCAAGAAAGTTCCTATCTATGTCCTTAGCCCTATGAACCTTCCACATTGTTGGCCTGAAGAAATTAAAAATCTGCAAACCAGCTAGCTGGAACATGTTGTGGAAGAAATAGAGCCTGTTGCTTTTTGACACTGTTTTTGCGGCCGCCATTTTGCGAAGAGGTTTTCTGAACTAACTCTTGCTGGATTAAAGTAACGAAAGCGGACATAACGAGGGTCCTACCAATAATCCACTAAATCAGAGATAATTTCAAAATGAGAAGTTACTTGGGAGATGCTCTTTGATAAAGAAGAAGAATCAACACAGGCTTATAAGAAGAATAGTCTGTCTCTGTGAATTGAAGTAACTTGAGGGCAGTGTCAGACTTCAATTGGCTGAAACTGGTTTGAAATGGCCTGATTCAGGGAAGAGCAAAGAAATGACATCAGAGGCATATGCTTATTCAGGAGAAGAGCAGCAAGGTAACGCTACCTGTAGCCTTAGGCCGGAGCCAGTGAAAAGTGAAGACAAATAAATCAGAACCATTGGAATCAAAGGAAAGTGGTCTAGAACTGCTGAGGGAAAAGAATAAAAATGAAGGATTTCAGAGGTAGAGCAATAAAATTGCAAGGAAGATCCCCTATGTCTGGAGCAGGAAGAAGGATCAATTGTTTAGCCAGTGGGAGATCCCTATTTCAGTGTTATGAGTGAATAGCTTCGGTGAGTGCTGCTAATAAAGGAGCAATAGCATTCAGAAATGATTCAGCCAGGGTCAAAATAACCTACAGTACTGTGCAAATGTCAGAGGCACATACAGTATATATAGGTAGGGTGCTAAGACTTTTGTACTGTATTGAATTTGTCATTGTGGAGTGGAGAGCAAGGTTGTAAATCTGGCAGGAGCAAGGGATGTTGGGAATGGCGTGGTTGGAGCACCATGGGCCGTGGAGTGCAGGACATGTGGCAGAGAAGGAGTGCCAGGGGCGGGGGAGGGTTGGCACATGTGCACACACTGAGTCCTGATGTACCAGGCAAGGTTATTAGATTCTAAACAATTGGTTTAGTGATCATTACAAAAAGTCTCTCTGGTGCTTCCCACTCCCCTCTCTCTCCCTTCTTCTTTTCCCAACCACGATTCCGCTCTCCCTGCCCCCTTCCCACTCTCAGACCACAAGAGACCCACATCAGAATCAGGTTTATCATCACTCATATATGTCATGAAAATTGTTTTTTTGTGTGGCAGCGTTACAGTGCAATGCATAAAATTACTACAGTACTGTGCAAAAATCTTTGGCATCCGAGTTATATATATGCCTAAGACTTTTGCACAGCACTGTATGTGGATATTTACATTGATACAATAAAATTGTGAGTTTGAATTAATTAGGATTTGTGTGGTCATTTTCCTTGGTTAGTTGATCAAGGTAAGGGTCAACAGCAGCTAATAACTGGGCTACTGATCATTCATCCTACCCCCCACCCTTTCCTCTCCACAACACTGACAGAGTAATCCTGATGCAGGGTTTAGACCCGAAATTTCAACAATTCATTCCCCTCACAGATGCTGCTTGACCTGCTGAGTTCCTCCAGTAGATTGCAGCACCAGCGGTATTTTGTGTCTCATTAATAGAACAATCCCTCCCTCCACTCTATAACTCCCTGCTCACACTCATTGTCCACAAATCCCGGATCCCTTATCCCCATCTCCCTCAATAAAGTGTCAGAAAGTGAGAACGTGGTAGCAATGACATTACATCTATCAGAGCTCATCGTCATGACTACAGATTTGATAACAGCTGTGGGATTTTCGTGCACAATTAGTTCAATGCAGGATTATATTTGGCTAAGTACAGCCCCAATACCATATTTAAGTTTGCTGACCACAATACTGTCGTAGGGCAAATCAAATGTGGTGACGAATCAGCATATTGGAGAGAGATTGGAAATCTTACTGAATGGTGTCACAACAACAACCTCTCACTCAATGTCAACAAGACCAAGGAGCTGATTATTGACTTCAGGAGGAGGAAACCAGAGATCCACGAGTCGGTCCTCATCAGAGGATCAGAGCTGGAGAGGACTAGCAGCTTTAAGTTCCTTGGTGCTATTACTTCAGAGGATAAGTCCTGGGCCCAGCACGCAAGGGCCATTACGAAGAAAGCACAGCAGCGCCTCTACTTCCTTTGAAGCTTGTGAAGATTCAGAATGACATTTACTATACAACTTTAACTAACTTCTATAGATGTGTCATGGAGAGTATGTTGACTGGCTACATGGTGGAAGACACTAGCAGTATGGTGGAAGTTCCAGGTGTCAGGAGTCATGAAGTTACCATAACTAGACAGAAGGTTCAGATGGTGTACACCCCAGGGTTCTGAAAGTGGTAGCTGAAGAGATTGGGGAGGCATTAGTAATGATCTTTCAAGAATCACTAGATTCTAGAATGGTTCCAAAAGACTGGAAAATTACAAATGTCACTCCACTCTTCAAGAAGGTAGAGAGGCAAAAGAAAGGAAACTATAGGCCAGTTAGTCTATGGTTGGAAAGATGTTAGAGTCAATTGTTAAGGATGTAGTTTCGAGGTACTTCGAGGCAAATGATAAAATAGGCCATAGTCAGCATGGTTTCCTGAAGGAAAAATCTTGCCTGACTAATCTGTTGGAATTCTTTAAAGAATTATCAAGCAGGATAGACAAAGTAGAATCAGCTGATGTTGTGTACTTGGATTTTCAGAAGGCCTTGACATGGTGCCACACAAGGCTGTTTAACAAGCTACGAGCTCATGGTATTACAAGTGGCCCCCGTTTTCCGAACGTTCGCTTTACAACACCTCACTGTTACGAAAGACCTACATTAGTTACCTGTTTTCACTAACAGAAGGTGTTTTCATTGTTACAAAAAAAGGCAGTGCACGCCCAACAGCCAAGCTCCTCCCCCGAAATTGCATTCTAGCTGCCATTGCTTAAACACGTGCTTTATCTCCATTTATTTTCTGCATCCATCAGCAAGGTATTGGAAAAGCCTAAAAGAGCTCGTAAGAGTGTTACACTTAGCGTAAAACCAGACATAATTAAGTGTTTCGATCATGGTGAACGAAGTAAGGACATTGTCCGTGCGTTGAACTTGCCTGTGTCCACCATTCACACTATTTATACGCAGAAAGAATTTTGAAAGCTGCCGATGTTACTGTTGGTTCTGCTCGTAGCAAAGTGGTCTCTCTTAGTTGGCATCCAGTAATGGATAAAATAGAAAGTCTATTACTTGAGTGGATTGATGGGTGTACAAAGCGTGGTGTTCCGTTAAATTTCCTTATAATTAAGGAGAAATCAGTCAGTCTTTTTAATAAGTTGAAACAGAAAGCACTGGATGATGGTGATGAAAGTGTTGCGAAAGTTGAATTTAAAGGTAGTCATGGGTGGTTTGATCAGTTTCTGAGGCGATGGCAGCTTCATAGCTTAAAGGTTACTGGAGAGAGTGTTTCTGCCGCGAGCACTTCCACGAGATTTTCGCTTCGCTAGGCAGTGCTGTAGAAAAGTACTTCTACTTTATATAGGCTGTGTATTTATCATATCATTCCTGCTTTTACTATATGTTACTGTTATTTTAGGTTTTATGTGTTATTTGGCATGATTTTGTAGGTTATTTTTTGGGTCTGGGAACGCTCAAAAATTTTTCCCATATTAGTAAATGGTAATTGCTTATTCACTTTATGACGTTCTGGCTTATGAACCATTTCATAGGAACGCTCTACCTTCGGATAGCAGGGGAAACCTGTACAGGAAAGATTCTAGCATGGATAAAGCAGTGACTGACTAGCAGGAGGCAAAGAGTGGGGATAAAGGGAACCTTTTCTGGCTGTTTGCTGGTGACTAGTAGTGTTCCAAAGGGGTCTATGTTGGGACCAATTCTTTTTACATTATATATCAATGATTTGGATGATGGAATTGATGGCTTTGTTGCAAAATTTGTAGACGATATGAAGATAGGTGGAGGGGCAGGTAGTTTTGAGGAAATAGGCAGGCTACAAAAGGACTTAGATAGATGAGGAGAATGGGCAAAGAAGTGGCAGATGGAAGTTTTGGGACATTGGTAGAAGAAATGAAAGGGCTGACTATTTTCTAAATGGAGAGAAAATACAAAAAAACTGAGGTGCAAAGGGACTTGGGAGTCCTTGTACAGGATTCCCTAAAGCTTAATTTGTCGATTGAGAATGACTCTTCAGTGTCATTCTTGAGGAAGGCAAATGCAATGTTAGCATTCATTTCAAGAGGACTAGAATATGAAAGCAAGGATGTACTATTGAGATTTTATAAAGCACTGGTGAGGCCTCAGTTGGAGTATCGTGAGCAGTTGTGGGTCCATTGTCTGAGAAAAGATGTACTGAAAGTGGAGAGGGTTCAAAGGAGGCTCACGAAAATGATTCCAGGATTGAATAGCTTGTCATATGAAGAGCATTTGATGGCTCTGAGCCTGTATTTGCCAGAATTCAGAAGAATGAAGGATGACCTCTTTGAATCCTATTGAATAGTAAAAGGCCTTGATAGACTGGATGTGGAGAGGATGTTTCCTATGGTGGGAGAGTCTAAGACAAGAGGACACAGCCGAGTAGAGGGGCATCTTTTTATAACAGAGATGAGGAGGAATTTCTTTAGCCAGAGAGTGGTGAATCTATGGAATTTGTTGCCATAGGCAGTTGTGGAAGCCAAGTCTTTATGTATATTTAAGGCAGAGGTTGATAGATTCTTGATTGGTCAGGGCATGAGGGATGTGAGGAGAAGGCAGGAGATTGGGGCTGAGAGGAAAAATAGATCAGCCATGACAAAATGGTGGAGCAGGCTCGATGGGCAAGTGGTCTAATTCTGCTCCTATATCTTATGGTCTTATGGTCTACATCACAGCCTGGTATGGAAACACCAATGTCCTTGAACAGAAAATCGTGCAAAAAGTAGTCATTACGTCCCTGTCCATCATAGATAATACCCTCCCAACCATTGTGAAATATACACGAAACATGGTCGCAGGAAAGCAGCATCAATGATCAGAACCCCCACCGCTCAGATCATGCACTTTTCTCGTTGCTGCCATCAGGAATGCGGTACAGGAGCCTTAGAACTCACACCACCAGGTTCAGGAACAGGTATCACCCCTGAACCATCAGGAAGGAGGTACGGGAGCCTCAGGACTCACACTACCAGGTTCAGGAACAGTTATTACCCCTGAACCATCAGGCTCCTGAACCAGCATGGATAACTTCACTCAACTTCACTTGCCCCATCATTGAACTGTTTTTACAACATATGGACTCACTTTCAAGGACTCTTCATCTCATGTTGTTGATATCTATTTCTTGCTTATTTATTTATTTATTATTATTTCCTTTGTTTTCTTTTTGTATTTACACAGTTTGTTGTCTTTTTTACACTGATCCTCTGGTCTCAGTATCTGAAGACAGAGTGCGGGCTGCTTTCAGAAAGGTGGATCCAAGGAAAGCATCAAGACCTAACTGTGTATCTGGCCGAGTGCTAAAGACCTGTGCTGACCAGCTGGCTGGTGTGTTCACCGGTATCTTTAACCTCTCACTTCAGCAGTGTGTGGTACCCATCGGTTTCATGCGGGCTTCAATTATACCGGGGCTCAAGAAGAGTGTGGTGACCTGCCTCAATGACTATTGCCCAGTTGCACTTACGTTCACAGTGATGAAGTGTTTTGAGAGGTTGGTGATGAAACATATCAGCTCTTGCCTGAGAAGCGACTTGGACCTGCTCCAATTTGCCTACCAGAGCAACAGGTCCAGAGCAGATGCCATCTCATTTGATCTTCACTCAACCCTGGAACATCTAGATAGCAAAGGTGGCATACATCAGGATGCTCTTTATCGATTACAGCTCAGCATTTAATACTATCATCTCTTCAAAACTAATCAATAAACTCCAAGACATGGGCCTCAATGCCTCCTTGTGCAATTGGATCCTGGATTTCCTCACCTGCAGACTCCAGTCAGTTTGGATTGGCATTAGCATCTCCCCCACAGTATCCATCGGCACAGGAACACCACAGGGAATGTGTACTTAGCCCCCAGTTCCACTCGCTTTACACTTATGACTGTATGGCTGAGCACAGCTCCAACACCATTTAAAACTTTGCTGATGACACCACTGTTGTGGGCCGAATCAAAGGTGGTGATGAATCAGCTTATCGGAGGGAGACTGAAGATTTGGCTGAGTGGTGTAATAATAACAACCTCTCACTCAACGTCAATAAGACTAAGGAAGTGATTGTAGATTTCATCGGAGGATCAGAGGTGGAGAGAGTCAGTAACTTTAAATTTCTGGGTGTCACTATTTCAGAGGGCCTATCCTGGACCCAGCATGTAAATGTAATTGCAAAGAAAGCATGTCAACACCTCTACTTCCTTAGGTGTCTGCAAAGGTTCGGCATGACATCAAAAACTTTGACAAATTCCTACAGATGTGTAGTGGAAAGTGTATTGACTGGCTGAATCATGGCCTGGCGTAGGAATATCACTGCCTTTGAGCATATTATTTAAGAGGGAGTTAGATATGGCCCTTGTGGCTACGGGGATCAGGGGGTATGGAGGGAAGGCTGGGGCGGGGTTCTGAGTTGGATGATCAGCCATGATCATAATAAATGGCGGTGCAGGCTCGAAGGGCCGAATGGCCTACTCCTGCACCTATTTTCTATGTTTCTATGTTTCTATAAAGTCCTATAGAAGGTAAAGAATTTGGTCCAGTACATCACGGGTAAAGCCCTCCGAACCATTGAGCACATCTACATGAAACACTGTCGTAGGAAAGCAGCATCCATCATCAGAGATCCTCACCAGCCAGGCCATGCTCATTTCTCGCTGCTGTCATCAGGTAGAAGATACAAGAGCCTCAGGGCTCACACCACCAGGTTCAAGAACAGTTACTACCCCTCAACCATCAGGCTCTTGAACAAAAGGGGATAACTTCACTCACCTGTCCACCTATTGAAATGTTCCCACAATCAATGATCTCACTTCAAGGACTCTTTATCTTGTTACTTCATGCTCTGGTTATTTATTGCTATTTATTCGTATTTGTATTTGCACTGTTTGTTGTCTTTTGCACTCGACTTTCATTGATCTTTCACTGAATCTTGTTATAGTTACTATTCTATCAATTTGATGAGTATTTCCACAGGAAAATGAACCTCATGGTTGTATGCAGTGACATATATGTACGCTGATAATAAAATTACCTTTGTACTTTGGTTGTCCAACCTGTTGGTACGGTCTTTCATTTATTCTATTTTGGCTATTGGGTTTATTGAGTATGCCGGCAAGAAAATGAATCTCAGGGTTGTATATGGTGACATATATGTACTTTGATAATACATTTACTTTGAAATTGGAATCCTGAAGCTGCCATCAGTGATCCATTGTGCACTGTTTACAGCCGCCTCAAAAGCAATCATGTTGAAATTACTTGAACTGATGTGGGATTAAGATCTTACAATCAAGTCCCTCTATAAAATGATCTGAAAACATTACACCTAGCCATGTGGGATCTAAGAGAGATTACTGAGCCATAATTATTGTTTAGCAAGCTATCTGGCTCTGAGAAGTGCATTTTATTTTGTACTTGTAATTTTCTTGTATAGCCATTTAAAAAAATAAAATTCAAAATAAAAAGAGATTAGTTTCAGCAATGTTTAATCTTCGTATTTCTACAACTACTTAAAGCATCTCCATGTTCCACTCTTCATTCTGCACTCAGTGTAATGTTTAAAAATTTAGTTAGTTTCCGTCTATGAGAATTCTTTAAAATGATTGGCAGCTTAGGCTGATCGATGAGATCACATCTACTGGGTGCCAGAGCTCCCTTTGAATTTCCATTTGACAGTTGCAGGCATCATGAAAAGGAAAAATTCTCAGAGCAAAGATCACTAGATGTTCAACAGATTCTGTTTACCATTCCTGACTGTAAATTCTTGGCCAAAGGTGCAAAATGAATGTAAATTTTCTGATTGAATGACCAGGGACGTGAAGAGGGTGGGCAACTACAGTGAATCACAACTGCTCGTGAGCCTTGACCTCCAGAGTGTTTAGGTTAAAAATCAGGAAAGATTTCCACTTCTAACAACTATCAGAACACTAAGGTTACATCATTGCATGCTTACAGAGTTACATGCTTTGACATAATCTCATACAGAGGTCTTTGATTATGCTCTCATTTACTTTCTGCAAATAATATTTTTACATGGTTTAGAAAGTGCACTACAGCTTTAAAAATATATTATTTGACTTAACTGTAATACCAACCCCCAACATTCATAGAAAGCTGGTTGTCTGGTCTAATATTGAATACCAGATACAAGTGGGATACCAGAGCAGTGGAATCTATCAGAAAGCATCCCAGCATGAAGCAAGATCAGGGAAAAATAAGGTAAACCTGTGGAGGAATGTTATACATATTGTAATAAATATTTACTGAAGAACACAAGTAGCCAAGGTAATCTCGTTTTACTGATGAGATGAATCACAGAGTAAAATATTTCAGAACCATTTGATTGAGTCGCTGTTTTCTAGCTTACTGCCTGACTTGTATCTTCTGCGTATTCTTGTTACTTTCCCAGGCACCCACATGAAAGGCTTTGAAGTGGTGCCTCAGCATGAAAAAGTAAAGACACTGAAGAGAGTGCTCTTTGTTGTTCAGCATGTGCAATCCTTCCAGGACTCAGTAATTCCATATAACCGCAGTCCATGTCATATCAGCTTAAGCACAGTTACTAATAACGAACAGCAAAATCATCATCTTTCACAACTGACTATTTGTAAACAGTGCCCTATAGCTTTTTCTGTGTAGTGATTGTCAGTACCTAACCTTGCCCCCGAGAAACACATCCCTTTATAAGTTAAATTTCAAAGCACCTTTATAAGTTATATTTCAAAGCACCTTGGGGGAAATAAGGCTTTTTAGTACAACAATTTATGAAGGCCAAAACTCAGTAAAGCAACCACTGGGAATCCCTAAGTTGATTTATGGTAGAAGTTGTCACCTGACTCTGTTTCTCATGTTAAAAGATTGGCCCCAGGGGCTGACATCCTGTCAAAGAAATGCACTGACTGCCTTCCCAATATTCATGTCTTTTTGACATGGAATGATGTAACCATTGTACCCGGTTTGCAATAGGATCATGTTCCCCCACCATCACTCACACAAAATCAAAGTGACCTCATTCCAAGCCAATACAATTAAACATCGTGCATGAAGGACTTCAATGTTGCCAGCTGGCAATGGTCCTTCAATTTTCTTTTTGTAAACAATAACAAAATGGAACAGTTTTTATAACAGGCTACAAAAGGTCTATTGTTAGAATGTTACCTCTTTAGAGATTGTGACGCACTCTTTGACCTTCACCACTGCTGAGTATCACCGTGCTTTCCGCATTAAATTTCTGCGTTCCATGATTGCTTTTAGAAAGAGGAACGCTTTATTGCGTTTGCTTCCAGAAGTGGGGTATGGTTTGTGGGGAATGTCAAACTGTGTGGTGGCACATTGATGCACACCAGTCTCTGGATAATTATCTTATGTGCAAGGCCAAAGTGGTAATGGAACTGTTTCTGAAAGAGAACAGGTGAATGATTCTTGACAATATGAGCTTCCTGACATGTCAGTCAGGAAAGGCGATGAGTAGCTAATACTGCAGGGAGAAGGGTGATTCCTAATTCATTAGTTGGATCAGCTGATCAGCTGGAGAGTGTGATTTGCTTCAGTCCCTCCAGCACAGGGAAAGGAAATCAGCCACAATGTGACTACCAGCCAACGACCACCATTGGAAGTTTTTGAATACTGGAGTCATAGATTTAGACAACACAGAAGCAGACCCTTCACCACAAGTCATCCATGTCAACCAAGTTGCTGACCTGAGCTGGTCCAATTTGTCCCCATTTGACCAATATCTCTCCAAACCCTTCCTGTCAAAATGTACCTGTCCAAATATCTTTTAAACATTGTAATCGTACTGTGTCTACCACTTCCTCTAGCAGCGCATTCCACAAACCCACCAACCTGTGTGTAAAAAGATTGTATCTCAGGTCATTAAAACTTCCCCCCTCAACTTATATCTATGCCCTCTCATTTCAGACTCCCCTACCCTGGGGAAAAGACTGCGGCAATTCATCTTATCTGTGCCTCTCATAAGGTCACCACTCACCCTTCTACACTCCAGGGAAAAAAAGTCCTAGTCTATCCGGCTTCTCCTTATAACTTAAGCCCTGCAGTCCCAGAAACAATTTGGTGAATCTTTTCTGCACGCTTTCCAGCTTAGTAACACCTTTCCTTCAGCTAAGCAACCAGAAGTCGATCTGCTCTGTATCCGTTGGCATGAATAATCAGGGTTCATTTGGAACATAGAACATAGGAAATAGAACAGTACAATGCAGTAATAGGCCCTTTGACCCACAAAGTTGTGCTGAACTAATTAAGCTAAAAACACGTAATCCCTTCTGCCTGCACATGTCCATATCCCTCCATTTTCTGCATATGAGACCATAAGACATAGGAGCAGAATTAGGCCATTCTGCCCATTGAGTCTGCTCTGCTATTCCATCATGGCTGATTTATTATCCCTCTCAACTCCATTCTCCTGCCTTCTCCCTGTAATCTTTGACGCTCTAATTAATCAAGAACTTATCAACCTCTGCCTTAAATATACCCAATTACTTGGCCTGCTCAGTCATATGTGCAATAAATTCCACCCTCTGGTTAAAGAAATTTTCCCTTATCTCTGTTCTAAATGGTCATCCCTCAATTCTGAGGCTGTGCCCTCTGGTCCTAGACTGACCCGTGGTGGGAAACACCTTCTCCACATCCACTTTATCCAGACCTTCCAATATTCAATAGGTTGCAATGAGATTCCCCTTCATTCTTCAAAACTCCAGTGAATACAGGCCAAGATCTATCAAATGCTCCTCACACATTAACCCTTTCATTCCTGGAATCATTCTCATGAACCTCCTCTGGGCCCTCTCCAATATCAGCATATCTTTTCTTAAATAAGGGGCCCAAAACTGCTCACAATACTCAATGCCTTATTAAAGCCTTAGCATTATATTGTTCCTTTTATATTCTAATCCTCTCAAAATGAATGCTAACATTGCATTTGCCTTCCTCACCACCACCTCAACCTACAAGTCAACCTTTAGGAAATCCTGCACAAGGACTCCCAAGTCCCTTTGCACCTCAGATTTTTGAATTTTCTCCCCACTTAAAAAATGTTCCACACCTTTATTCCTTCTGCCAAAGTGCATGACCATGCACTTCCCTACCCTATATTCCATCTGCCACATTTTTGCCCCTTCTCCCAATCTGCCTAATTCATTTTGCAGACACACTGCTTCTTCAACACAACCTGCCTCCTAACCTACCTTCATATCGTCTGCAAACCTGGCCACAAAGCCATCAATTCCCTCATCCAAATCATTGACATACAATGAGAAAAGAAGCAGTCCCAACACAGACCCCTGCAGCACACACTAGCCACTGGCAGCCAACCAGAAAAGGCCCCCTTTATTACCACTCTTTGCCTCCTGCCAGTCGGCCAATCTTCTATCCATGCTAATATCTTTCCTGTAATACCTTGGGCTCTTATCTTGTTAAGCAACCTCATGTGTGGCACCTGATGAAAGGCCTTCTGAAAATCCAAATAAATGACATCAACCGACTCTCTTTTGTCTATCCTGCCTGTAATTTCTTCAAAGAATTCCAACAGATTTGTCAGGCAAGAATCCCCCTGAAGGAAACCATGCTGACTTTGGCCTACTTTATCATGCACCTCCAAATACCCCAGAAGCTCATGCTTAATAGTGGACTCCAAATTCTTTCCAACCACGCTAACGGGCTTATAATTTCTTTTCTTCTGCCTCCCTTCCTTCTTAAAGAGCGGAGTGACATTTGCAATCTTCCAGTCCTCCAGGACCATTCCAGAATCTAGTGATTCTTGAAAGATCATTACTAAAGCCTCCACAGTCTCTTCAGCTACTTCAAGCGTGTAGAACCTGGGGTGTAGTCCTTCATGTGCCTATCTAAGAGCTCCTTAAACAACTCAGACATACTTGCCTACACCACTGCTGCTGGTAGTGCATCCCAGAGTCCCACCACTCTCAGTGTTGAAAAACTTGCCCAACACATTTCCTTTGAACTTGCCCCTCTCACTTTAAATGCATGGTCTCTGGAATTAAACATTTTGGCCTGGGGAAAGATATCGGCTGTCTACTGTACCTATGCCTCTCATAATTTTATAAACACTTACCAGGTCTCCTCTCAACCTCCATCATTTAAGTGCTTAGAAAGAATGGGATCATAGAAGTTCAAAGTTCAAAGTAAATTTATTTATTCATTGGGCTGAAAGGCCTAATTCTGCACCTGTGTCTATGGTCATATCAAATTTACATGTATGTCACTATATACAATCTTGATTTGATGGAGACAGACGTGAGAGGATGGAGACAGACGTGAGAGTATGGAGGAACATCTGGAGAAACTTCTGAAATGCCCACTTCGCTGCCGCTGCTACTGTGTGGTAACCGGAGTCTCCGGAGCAGAAGGCCCCGAATCCCCGGCTTTGCTTGTTTCGGTGGCCGGGGCTAGGTCGAAGGCCCTCGGGAGGCTGTATCGGAGGGGCTGGTCGGAGGATTAAAGTTTTCAGATGGACGGACTCGATGTCGGCTGTGGTCGGCTGCTTCCCAGGCATTGGCAGTTGTCGGTGCCTGGAGGTTTATGGCAGGGATTTTCTCCCTTTTGCCGCCTGCTATCGGGGACTCGGGAGTCGATCGAGACTTGAGACTTTTTTTTTTACCATGCCCATGGTCTGTGCTTTATCAAATTATGGTATTGTTTTGCACTGCTGTAACTATATGTTATAATTATGTAGTTCTGTCAGTGTTAGTCTTTGGTTTGTCTTGTTTTCTGTGATATCACTCCGGAGAAACATTGTATCATTTCTTAATGCATATATGCATTTCTAAATGACAATAAAAGAGGACTGAGTGTTCTCATAATCTAATCTAATCTAATCTAATATACTACCTTGAGATTCATTTCCTTGCAGACATTTACAGAAAAATAAAGAAATACAAGAGAATTTATGAAAAATAACCCACAAATGAAGACTGACAAGCAACCAATATGCAAAAGAAGACAAATTGTGCGAATAATATATAAAGAAAGAAATAATGCTGAGAACATGAGTTGTAGAGTCTTTGTAGTGGACAGTGACAGGTGTCTCTTGAACTTTACCCCTGAAAGGAATCACTGGCGGTATAAGTTAACTTTAGCAGACAGAGGAACAAATAACAACTGAGTAAGTGCATCCTTTTGCCTCATTAAATCAATGGAACATATACAGTGAGGATTTCACCTGTATTGGGCAATCTCTGCCCTTGCTAGCGTTGAACTTCACCCCAATATTTTTTTTAAGGGAGGAGGAAGAAGAAAATAAATATTAAATTAAAATGTACATAGAGAGATTGTGAAAGGGAGAATGAGACATAATTGGCAAAACCACCGCATACTGTTCATTCTGTGATCATTTTCCACATGGGAAATAAAAGAAACTACCTTGCTGAGATAGTGCGGCATAACATCTGTGATTGTTCTTAAAGCAAACATAGCTGTGTTGGCACTCAGTACAGGAGTGACTTGAGAGTCTGATTACTGACAATCCACAAAAAAGATAGAAAATTAATTGCGCCCTCAGTCCAGAGACCACTCATGTTTACCAACATGAGGATTCATCAAATATTTAACCATGAAGAGAAAAGGTAGAAAAGAGATTAATATTTCCAAACATTGCAGGATCCTTGGTAGTGAATTTAATTTGTTATTTTCTGGTGTTGTTCTCAGGACGTTGTGCCCAGTACAAAGTGTTGAAACGAGATTGAATCTTAATGAATAGCAGAACAGGCTCAAGGTGACTGGCATCCTCCTGCCTCTGTGTTCACACACACATTGAGCCATTAGAAACCCCTCCCCCATGTGCAGTGACTATACTGTCTTGCACAGGCAGTGAACCAGCTGATGACCTCTTTTGATGTCTTAATTAGTTCACCGACTCGTTTCATTGGCACCTATCTCTGAAAGACTATTATAGACTGTGTGCTATACAACTCTTCACTAATTTACAGCTTGGCTGTTGGTAACACCTTCACATTTGATGCTTGTGGATTCCATCCCAATGGAGGCCTCCACTGTGAAGTGAGCACCATTCCAATATCATCACGACCCACCAACAAGTCACAAGACTGCACCCTCAACCTTACTTGCTGGAGATGCACAACAGTCCAAGGTCGACAAATGCATAAGGGATGAATTGAAATCTGGTGCAATTACCACAAAGGGTCTGGAGGGAAAAGTCATAGATTAGCAGCCTCTTACCATTGCACTCCAAGAGTCTGAAACTCGTGTAGAAACCCCCTTGGATTATCACTCATAGAGTTCTCTGGGAGAAAAACTAATGTCATGCTAATATGGAGCAGACACGATGGGAAGCAAAGCTTAATTCTGCTCCTATATCATCTGGTCTAATGTAATATAAATTTTATAAATAGATGGAACAACACACCTTGCACTGTGAATGGCAATATTTGAATATCCTCTGTTATGTATTTGCACATTTTACGAACATAAGTATATTTTTGAATGTAAGTGTAGCATATTGATCATTTTGTATTGTAAGGTGTGTTGTTCTTGCTGCTGTGGCCATGCTCCATTGCCTGAGTTGCTGCATTCAGGATAGATTTACATTGAAAATAATTGCAAAATTGTCTGCCCGTCCAAACTATCCCATAACACTGTTTGAAGGACAGACTAGAACTATGGGCAATACTTATCCTGAATCCAAATCGATTAGCTGGTCACATATGGAATTCAGTTATGCATAAAGTAGTTGTGTTTTGAATGCCGGGGCTTTATAAGACATTGGTCAGACCGCACTTGAAGTATGCTGAGCAGTTTTGAGCACCTTGCCTAAAAAGGGATATGCTGGCCAGAGGAGTTTCACAAGAATTATCCCAGGAATGGGAAGGTTAATGTATGAACCTTAAGGACAGCAATGATAGTGGTCAGCATGGAAAGTTTTGAAGACATTGCAGAAGAAGGACTTGATGGACACAGAGGGGTGGCTGCCCAAGTAGACTGTCCAAACCACTTGGCAAAATGCCTCATCGCCAGGCCTCACCAACAGGAACTAAGGCCTAGCCTATAGCTGGCACTGAGAAGGACCCTCCCAGTCAGATCCTCCCTGCATGCCCGGAGTATCATCCCAACTGCCCACTGCCCACTGCCCGTGGGATGACTGTAGAGGGGCAGAGACAGTAGCTCACCACTTTGTGGACTGTGGAGCGGCACGGTAGCGTAGTGGTCAGCACAACGCTTTACAGTACAGGCGAACCAGGTTCAATTCCCGCCAGTTCCCGTAAGGAGTTTGTACGTTCTCCCTGTGACCGCGTGGGTTTCCTCCAGGTGCCCTGGCTTCCTCCCACACTCAAAAGACATACCAGTTGGTAGGTTAATTGTTCATTATAAATTGTCCGTTACTAGGCTAGGATCAAAGTGGAGGATTACTAGGAGGCACGGCTTGAAGGGCCGGAAGAGCCTATTCTGCACTTTTTGCAATGAATAATTGAATAAATAAAAAGAGGGTCTGGAGAAGGATGAAAGGACCTGTGTCACATCTGACCCTGAGCAGCTGTGAGAGGTCTCTCTGATCTACAGGCTGTTCCAGGGACACACACACACAGACCAACATCAAGTGCTCCTGGCAGATCATCAACTTGGTGAAAGACGTCCTTTGGTCTGCCCGAGACTTGTTGGTATACCAGCACTTCGGGATGCCCGTGGAAGAATGCTGCCGACGAGGATTTTCCAAGCCACAGGAGTACGTGCTGGGGGACACACTGCAGCTTGGTGCAGTCACTACAAGGGCTCGGTGGGGAAGGACCACAGGTCAGGGTGTAGGGTTCTTGTATTAGTGATGAAGGAGCCAGGTGGGGTGGAGGGGAAGACCCTCAATTATTGTAGTAGTTAGTATACCACCCCAGACTGCCACATAAGAGGCGGCAGTGCTCTTGATGGGTATGAATGTAATAGAACAGAATAGAAAGCATTACCCATATAAAAATTGAAAAGGCATTGAACCGTTTATTGAAAAACATGTTTTATTATATATAGTTTATTTTGTTTAATAAAAACAACTGATGGCCCTGGGCCCGTACTTGCTGGAGTTCAGTAGAATAATGGGGAATCTCATTGAAACTTATCGCATATTGTTCATTCATTCTTCATGTGCCATGTCACATGATGTGGGAAATCATGGTCTTGACTATGATTGTTCTTGCAAATATTTCTACAAAAGTAGTTTGCCATTGCCTTCTTCTGGACAGTGCCTTTACAAGACGGGTGACCCATACTCTTAAGGAATTGTCTGCCTGGCATCAGTGATTGCATAACCAGGACTTGTGATGTGCACCAGCTGCTCATACGACCATCCACCACCCGCTCCCATGGCTTCACGTGACCCTGATCAGGGGGCTAAACAGGTGCTACACCTTGCCCAAGGGCGACATGCAGGCGAGCAGATGGAAGAGCACCTTACACCTCTTTTGGTAGAGACATATTTCCACCCCACCACCCAATATCGAATATTGAAAGACCCAAATAGAGTTTACGCGGAGAGGATGTTTCTTAAAGTTGGCACAAGGAGTCTAGGACAATTGGACACAGCCTCAGAATACAAGCATGCTCCTTTAGTACAGAGATGAGGAGGAACTTCCTTAGCCAGAGGGCAGTAAATCTGAAGAATTCATTGCCACAGATGGGTGTGGAGGCCAAGTCATTGGGTGTATTTAAAGTTGAGGTTGACAGGTTCATAATTAGTAAGGATGTCAAAGGTTACCGGAAGAAAGGAGAATAGGGTTGAGCGGGAAAATAAATCAGCTATGATAGAATGATGGTGCAGACGCGATGGGCCAAGTGGCCTAATTCTGCACCTTATAGTCATTTGCTCACCTCCTGATCTTGAACATCCATCAATTATAATTTATAAGCTCTAAAGTGTTTTGGTCTTCACTGGAATGTGAAAGTAGCAGATTGTTTGCTGGTCCAGATTCCAGTAGCTGCAGTTTCTTGTATCTCTAGTACCCAGGCCTGACCACAATGTAATAATCCTTACAGAAAGTGCACAATTGCAATGCCGAGAGAAGATATGATTGAACTCATATCCTTGGATAATCTGCTGGCAATCATCACGGGTCGAATTTGAAAGGTGGTCATTCAATCACAATGCAAATTGGCAACCTCAACTACAGACTACATCTTAGCAAGGGGGTGTTGATACCTTCGGGAGAGGAAGACACAGAACTTGAAGAGAAAATTCTTTATATAAGAGGAAAATATGTGGTGTTCTAATACCTTTATAGAGATTTAACAACTGTGATGCATTTAACTCAGAAAAGGTGCTTGTATGTCACACAGTAGATTAAACTACAGTAGATTAAGAAAAAAACCATGAGCCCGCTCCAGTTCTCAAATGTATCTGTTCTGAAGCCAGCAGTGAAAACTACCAGAACCCTAGATTCTGTTTTGCTTGAAGGCAGCTCAGTTTCATGTTGATTTAAGCTATAAATACTGGCTCCAAGCGTAGTTCAGAAAGCTGGTGAAAAAGGATAATATTCATTTGGAGGTGATGTTCTTCTATTCCAAGAAATTGCATTCCCTTCCTTATTTTACTTGACAGGTTCTGCAAAAAGTTAAAGGCAGATTGAAAATTCATTGTGATAGTTTGAAGGTAATGTTTCTAGCCTTGTTTCTAGGTGATTACAGTTAATAAATGGGAATAGTGATAGTGAGCCAAAGTCAGTTGGCTCACATCCGTGATTCACAGTTTCTGGTCCTGCCACCTGGGAAAGGTTGGTGATCCTCCTCAAGGAAAATAAAAGAAAATCAAACAGTCAGCCTTGCATAATGTGGCAGAACTGCTCCAGCAGTAACTGAGGCAAAGGGGAAGCAGAGATCCGTACACAAACATACACACGGGCAAGATACAGCGTGCAAGAGAATCAGAAAAACAAAGAAAGATAGAAACAAGAACTAAATGCTGACACAAAGCCGAAGTCAGAGTCAAAGTAAATTTATTATCAAATTACATATATGTTACCATATATACCTTGTGATTCATTTTCTTGCAGGCACTTATAAGAAAATAAAGAAATACAATCATGTCTGCGAAAAACTGAACATAAACAAAGACTAACAAACAAGTAATGTGCAAAAGATGACAAATTGTGCGAATAAAATAATAAATAATACTGAGAACATGAGTTGTAGAGTCCTTGAAAGTGAGTCCATAGGTTGTGGTGAGTGAAGTTGTCCACGCCAGATCAGGTGCTTGATGGTTGTAGGGTAACTACAAGAAACTAAAAAGGCAGAAACATGGGACAAGATGTAAGACAATGAAAAACTATGGTCTGAAAATAGTCTTACACTTAAATAAAAGCAATTATACAATTATGAAGGCAGAGTCGGTTAGAGTGGACTGGGAAAATAGATAAAAAAGTAAGACAACAGATTAGCAATGGCTGGCATTTAAAAACTATTTTATAATTGTCAATTAAGGCACATTCTAATAAAGACAAGAGGGGTGAAACATCTGTGGTTAACTAATGAAATTAAAAGATGGTATTGAATTGAAAGGAAAGGCATATGATCTTACAAGGATAAATGACAGACCAGAGATTTAGGAAAATTAGAAACCATTAATTGGTAACCAAAAAAAGTAGTAAGGAGTAAAATTCAAACACAGAGAGTAAGGTCATCTACAAGTATTAAAAGAAAGAGAGCTAAGTTCCTGTAGAGAATAAAACTAGGGAATTAATAATGGGAACAAAAGAAACGGCAAAAAGCTTGAAAAAATGCTTTACTTGTTTTCAGAGTAGAATATACTTAAATTATAGAAAATCAAAGGGCAAAGAGAAGGACAAGAAAATAATCGTGATCATCAGAGAAAATATACCAGGCAAAATAATCTGATTAAAATTACACTCCAGATGAAGGGGCTTCCACTTATAATGTTAACTTTCCATTTCCCTCCACAAATGCTGATCCACCTGAGCAACAGTTTGTTTTGTTTCAACTCCATGTTCCAGCACCTGCAGTCTCTTGAATCTCGAAAGAATGGCAACGTGTCTGGTCATGCTGGCCTGCATCCTAGGCTATTTAAAGAAACGGCTGCTGAGATAGTGGATACATTAATCACGATCCCACAAGGTCATTCAAGTTTCTGAAGAAGTTCCGTTTCGTCAAAAAATCCATCATTACAAGCTCTCTAATAGAGAAAGGAAGAAGGGAGAATGCAGGAAATTCTCAGCCAGTTGGTGTAACATCTGACATTGGGAAAACAATGGAAGACACTATTAAGGAAGGAATAATAGCACAATTCAAATCACAATACAATCAAGTATAGCGACTGTGACTTAATGAAAGAGAAATCATGGGTGAAACAAGCAGACGGGGTGGCACGGTAGACTAGAAGTTAGCGCAATCACATTACAGTGGCAGCGATCACCGATCGGGGTTCGGTTCCCATCGCTGTCTGTGAGGAGTTTGCACGTTCTCTCTGTGACCATGTGGGTTTCCTCTGCGTGCTCCAGCTTCTTCCCATGTTCCGAAGACACACGGATTAGGGTTAGTAAGTTATAACTAACTAGAGTTAGTAACTTAGATTAGATTAGATTAAGTTATAATCTAATCTAATCTAATAACATGATATGTTGGTGCTAGACGCAAGGCGCCGCTGGCGGGCTGCACCCAGCATGTCCTCAGACTTTGTTGGCCATTGGCACAGAAGTGATGCATTTCACTGCATGTTTCAATATTTCAAAGTACATGTGACAAATAAAGTTAAATATAGTCTTATAGGATAAAAAGCAATGGATTCCAAAAGATCTCCAGGAGGGTTCCATATTAAAGTAACCACACAAGTCGGAATAAACTGTTTAAAAACAGGAAATGCTGGGAATACGCAAGACGACAGGCAGTATCCGTGAGGAGAGAAACATAGTTAATATTTAATGTCTGTGTCTTTTCATTAGAGCCAGGAGAAAGGTAGAAATCAAACAAGGAAATGGTGTTCTCTGACAGTATAAAGGCTTGATAATCACTACTGATCTGCCTGGAGGAGATGGAAGTGGAAGTTCAAAGTTCAAAATTCAAGTTCAAGTTCAAAGTAATTTTATTATCAAAATACATATACGTCACCATAGACAACCTCAGATTCATTTTCTTGTGGGCATACTCAATAAATCCAATAACCACAATAGAATCAATGAAAGACCGCACCTACAGGGTGGACAACCAGTGTGCAAAAGACAATAAATTGTGCAAATACAAGAAAGAAAAATAATAATAATAAATAAATAAGCATTAAATATCAGGAGCATTGGATGAAGAGTCCTTGAAAGTGAGTCCATAGGTTGTGGGAACAGTTCAGTGATGGGGCATGTGAAATTGAGTGAAGTTATCCCCTCTGGTTCAAGAGACTGATGGTTGAGGGATAATAACTGTTCCTGAACCTGATGGTGTGAGTCCTGAGGCTCCTGTACCTTCTTCCTGATAGCAGCAGCGAGAAGAAAGCATGACCTGGTTGGTGGGGGTCCCTGATAATGGACGCTGCTTTCCTGCAACAACGCTCTATGCAGACATGTCCAATAGTGGGGAGGCTCTACTCGTGATGGACTGGCCTGTATCCACTACTTTTTGTAGAACTTTCCATTCAAGGGAATTGGTGCTTCCATACCAGGCTGTGATGTAGCCAGTCAATATGCTCTCCACCACATATCTATAAAAGTTTGTCAAAGTTATACATATCACGCCAAATTTTCGCAAACATCTAAGGATGTAGAGGTGCTGCTGTGCTTTCTTCCTAATTGCACTTTTCATGCTGGCCCAGGTCAGGTAATCTGAAATGATAACACAGAGGAATTTAAAGTTGCTGACCCTCTCTACCTCTGATACCTCGATGAAGACTGGCTCGTGGAGTTTCCTCCTGTTGGTCAAAAATCATCTGTTTGGTCTTACTGATATACTTTATACTTTATACTTTATTGTCGCCAAACAATTGATACTAGAACGTACAATCATCACAGCAATACTTGATTCTGCACTTTCTGCTCCCTGGATTACAAATATTAAATATTAAAAATAGTAAAAATTTGTAAATATAAAAAAATAAATTATAAATCATAAGTAGAAAATTGAAAAATGGAAAGTAAGGTAGTGATATAGAATAAGAGCTTGTTGTTATGTCGCCACTCAGCCAGATTTTCAGTCTCCTTCTTATATGCTGATTCGTCACCACCTTTGATTCGGCCCAAGGCAGTGGTGCTGTCAGCAAACTTAAATATGGCATTGGAGCTGTGCTTAGCCTCACAGTCATAAGTGTAAAACAAGTAAAGAAGGGAGCTAAACACACAGCTTTGTGGTGCACCTGTGCTGATGGTGATTGTGGAGGAGATTTTGTCGCCAATTCCGAACTGACTGGATCCGCAGGTGAGGAAATTGAGGATCCAATTGCACTAGGAGGTATTGAGTCCAAGGACTTGAATAGCTTATTGATTAGTGTTGAGGGGATGATAGTATTGAATGCCAAGCTGTAGTCAATGAAGACTATCCTGACGTACACATCTTTCATGTCCAGGTATTCCAGGGCTGAGTGAAGAGCCAATGAAATAGCATCTGCCGTGGACCTGTTGCTCCGGTAGGTAAACTGGAGTGGATCCAAGTCATTTCTCAGGCAGGAGTTGATATGTTTCATCACCAACCTCACAAAACACTTCATCACTGTAGATGTAAATGCTATTGGATGATAGTCATTGAGGCAGGTTTCCACGTTCTTCTTCAGCACTGGTATGACTGAAGCCTGTTTGAAGCAGGTCGGTACCTCAGAATGTCAAAGTGAGAAGTTAAAGATCTCAGTGAACACCCCAGCAAGTTGATCAGCATGGGCCTTCAGTATCCGACCATGTACCCCGCCTGGGCCGGATGCTTTCCATAGGTTCACCCTCCTGAAGGATGCTCTCACGTCAGCCTCAGAGACTGAAATCACAGTGAAGATCATCCTAGACCTCTTGTAACTTTCTTGATCACCAGACTTGAATGCCTCTGATCTGGTCCTCAGCAGACTGCAGGTCTCATGGTTCATCCAGGGCTTCTTGATGGGAAGACTCTGAATTTTTTGGGGGGACATGCTTGTTTACAACTGTTTTTATGAAGTCCGTGATAACCAATCAGATCCACAGATAATTCCCTGAACACGGCCCAGCCCACCAACTCAAAGCAAACTCATAGCCGCTCCTCAGTCTCCTGCGACCACCTCTTTGTTGTTCTAATATCTGGAGACTTGTTCTTTAGCCTCTGTCTGTATGCAGCGAGGAGAAAGACAGCCAAGTGATCAGGTTTCTCAAAATTTGGTCTGGGCATGGGATGGTCAGCATTCTTTATCATAGTGTACAGCAGCAATGGTCTAGTTTGTTCCAACACTACTGGTCAAAATGAATATGGAGTAGAGAGAAATAAGCAGTGCTGGAAGCTATGAGGTACAAGCCACAGTGGTAATTGTAAATCTAGAATAAAAGGAAATGCTGGCGATATCCAATAAGTTAAGCAGCATCTTTGGAGCGGAATAAAAGGAATTAAAATTAATGGCCGATGACTTTTTATCATAACAGCCAATTTTAACACAAAGTGGAAAGGCTCATCGTCTGATGTTTTTTTTTGTTGATTCAGTGCTGAATACAGAGAGCTCAGTCAGAAGATGAGATTCTGCTAAATGTTTATATTCGGCTTCATTGAACTAGTTTCATTGACAAAGGCTAGAAAGGTAACAAGGGGACAAAGAATTAAGGTGACAGTAACTGGAAGCTAAGGATCAATGTTGAAGATAGAATAGATCTGGTCTTCAACATGGTCATGCAATATGGCTCTGGTTTCTCTACCACAGAGGAGGCAACTTTGTGAGCACTAGATACAGTTCACTAATTGGG
Source organism: Mobula birostris (assembly GCF_030028105.1). Classification (NCBI taxonomy): domain Eukaryota; kingdom Metazoa; phylum Chordata; class Chondrichthyes; order Myliobatiformes; family Myliobatidae; genus Mobula; species Mobula birostris. The sequence goes on from NC_092402.1 coordinate 39,362,481, forward strand.
AAGAAGTGCAAGTGAATCAATCCATCACTTTAAAATGCATATCTGGATGATGCAGAAAAGAGAAGAGGTAGATTTTCATCTTCATCGCCTGAGCAGAAATGCATCAATTGGTTGTGCAGTGTATTTAGGAACTGCCTGGACAGATTTACTCTGGCCTCACTGTTCTTACATAGACAGATGCTGCCTGACCTGCTGAATATTTTTAGCATTTTTATATTTATTTCAGATTTCCAGCAGTTGCTGTCTTTTGCTTATTGGGACAAATGGATCATTTTCACATTACCACAGGGATCGGTGCTGGAGCCTCAGCTACTGCCAGTTTTAATGACCTGAATGAAGCGACGAGGTGCTTTGTCACCAGATTTGATGATGATGACATGGGATTGAGTTTAAGAGCCGAGAGGTAATGTTGCAGCTATATAGGACCCCGGTCAGACCCCACTTGGAGTACTGTGCTCAGTTCTGGTCGCCTCACTACAGGAAGGATGTGGAAGCCATAGAAAGGGTGAAGAGGAGATTTACAAGGATGTTGCCTGGATTGGGGAACATGTCTTATGAGAATAGGTTGAGTGAACTCAGCCTTTTCTCCTTGGAGCGACGGAGGATGAGGGGTGACCTGATAGAGGTGTACAAGATGATGAGAGGTATTGATCGTGTGGGTAGTCAGAGGCTTTTTCCCAGGGCTGAAATGGCTAACACGAGAGGGCACAGTTTTAAGGTGCTTGGAAGTAGGTACAGAAGAAATGTCAGGGGCAAGTTTTTTACGCAGAGAGTGGTGAGTGTATGGAATGGGCTGCCTGCCACGGTGGTGGAGGTGGATACTACAGGGTCTTTTAAGAGACTCCTGGATAGGTATATGGAGCTTAGGAAAATAGAGGGCTATGGGGTAACCCTAGGTAATTTCTAAAATAAGTATATGTTCGGCACAGCTTTGTGGGCTGAAGGGCCTGTATTGTGCTGTAGATTTTCTATGTTTCTATGCAGAGGAAGGTGTGAAACAAGTTGAGAAAACAAACGGAAGGGATAAGCTAAGCAAACAGATAAGAACATGATGGATGTGGGTAAATATGAAGTTATCCCCTTTGAAGGAGAACATTGTTTATATACAAATACTGTAGCTACAGTACAGATGGATTTTGTTGTCACAATACATGAGGTACAACAAGCAATTAGAAAGGCAAACAAAATGTTGGTCTTTATCCACAAGGAGCACAAAAACAGGGAAATCTTGCTACAACAGTTCACAATATTAGGTAGACCATATTTAAGGTACCAGATTCAACTTTGACTTCCTTATTTAATATACTGGCAAAATGTCGGTCTCTGCTGTTGCTTTGGGTTCATCAGATGCATGGGGAGGGGCAGCTCACTACATGGGCAACAGCTTGCTCTCCATATCATACTGCCCAGGCTTGCATATCTAGACAGCTAGGATGCAATATCCATGGTAACTCTGACTGACAGAGGCCTCACCTCACACTCAAAGTCAAAAGTAAATTTATTATCAATGTGCGCATATGTCACCAAATACTACCTTGAGATTTATTTTCTTGGAGGCATTTACAGGAAAATAAAGAAATACAACTGAATTTATGAAATTTCATTGAGAGAAGGTTCAGTATGTTGATTCTTGATATAAAGGGATTGAACATACAAACAGTGGGCAGAAACGTTCACTTGGTTCCTCAAGCTCGCTCTGCTCTTCAAAGTGAGTATGGCTGATCTGATTCCTACAATCCCAATGAGCCTCCCCTCACTTAACTCCTCATACAAGAGGAAGCATTCTCTCCATATACACTCTATCAGCACCCCTGAATCTTATTGGGCAAACTTTGAGTGGTTGGGTCTGAACACATTGCAATGTAATAGATTAGGAGGTTATTGTTTTTAAATATTTAGGGACTTGATGGGATACTTTCTGACAGGATGTTTCTCATCATGAGGAAATCTAGAACTAGCATTAAGAATTGATTATTTAAAATAGAGATGAGGAGAAATTTCTCTTCTCAGGAGTTTGTGAATCTTTGAGTTCTGTACCCATTCATTGATTCCATTCAACAGACGACGCAATAGTCACAGCTCTACACACCGTCCTTACACATCTAGAGAAGAAGGATACTTATGTGAAAATGCTGTTCTTGGACTGCAATTCAACATTCAACACCATAATTCCCTCCAGGCTTGACAGGAAGCTCAGAGACCCTGCCTTGTGTAGCTGGATCCTGGACTTCCTGTCAGATCACCGGCAGGTGTTAAGAGGGGGCTTCCTCACCTCCACCCCTCTGACCCTCAACAAAGGAGCCCCCCAGGGCTGTGTCCTAAGCCCCCTCCTTTACTCTCTGTACCCATGACTGTGTCGACAACCACAGCTCCAATCTGCTAATTAAATTTGCTAATGATACTCCACTGATTGGCCTAATCTCAAATAATAACGAGGCAGCCTACAAAGAAAAAGTCATCACCCTGACACAATGGTGTCAAGAAAACAACCTCTGCCTCAACGTTGTAAAAACAAAGAAGCTGGTTGTGGACTACAGCAGGAACGGGGTTGAGAGGGTGACCAGCTTTAAGTTCCTCGGCATACACATCACCAAGGATCTCACGTGGTCTGTACATATCGGATGTGTGGTGAAAAAGGCACACCAGCGCCTCTTTCACCTCAGATGGTTGAAGAAGTTTGGTATGGGCCCCCAAATCCTAAGAATGAAGAACAAAGAGGCACAACTGAGAGCATCCTGACTGGCTGCATCACTGCCTGATATGGGAACTGCAGTATTACTAGCATTTTCAGTGCTCAGACAATATGGGAAGGTCTTCAAAATAACATTAACAGCTCTAAGATCCATACTGATGTATAGGGATTATGTCAAGGTTTTAAAAAACACTGGTCAAACTGATTTTTAAATACTGTGTGTACAAAACAGAAGAAGCAAAATGAATCCCAAGTGTAGAAAGGTTTAGAGATTAGAAAAATGAATCAAAACAAGATACAATTCATCAAAGCCTGAAATGGTACCAGTAAGATTATTACGAAGTATGCAGGAAAGAGCACGATTAAGAAACACAGTTGGAAGTAGACAAAGTAAATATGGATAAATATCAACAGCTTTGAAAAGCACTGAATCCAATACCTTTGGGATTCAGTGAAAATTTTTGGAACAATTTTGATAGTATACTACCAGGGAGATTGTTAGGATTTTCAGAATAATGTAAAGAATGGGAAACTAGTGTAGAGAGGCAAGCTCTAATCTGACAAGTACTGTACTCTCTTTCATCTTATCTTTGTATTTGCAGTAGGACCATTCACCAAATATTCCACATCCTAATAACAAGCAGCACACACAAAATGCTGGAGGAACTCAGCAGGCCAGGCAGCATCTACGGAGAAGAATAAACAGTCGAGGCTTTGGGCTGAGACCATTCATCATTTGGAGTACATATTAGATTTTCACCTTCACTGCCTGAGCACAGATTGCTGGTACAGTGAGCATATCTCTTCTTCATCAGGAAAAAAATTGTTCATTTCCCTTTCTTTATAAAATTATAAGAAAACTGAGAAGATTACATGGTGCCTTGAGCCTGGTCTATCAGTTGATGAAATCATGGCCTTAGTGCCATTTGTTGTCCTGTTACAAACAATTTCAAGAGATCAAAGTGTTACCTGTTTGAATCAAATTGAACTGAATTGACTTTATTACTTACATCCTTCATATACACATGAAGATTTCAGGCATCAGTTCACAGTCCTTCTGCTCCCATTCAGTTCAGTCATGTCAAGTAAGCTTCCACTTGATTACATACACTTGCATCATTGAGCAAATGTCACAAGATATCTTTATTTTTTTTCCACCGTGTCCTGATCATCCATTGTTCCACTTCGTGATATCCTTCATTAGTTGCAATCATCAGGTTAACTCATAAAAATCAAAGCAGTAACCCCTGTGACCCAATTCTTCCCTTGATCTGTGTTTGCAATTTCCTACATTTTGTTTCTTATACTCTTTAATCTATTATTTGTTTAGATCTATGTTGCTACCTTTAATTGAAGTGGTTTTTGTTTCAGTCAGTCCTTGTGATTGAGGATGACTTACTCCCACTCCAGTTCTGTGGAATCTGAAACGGCTTAAAGGCCATAGAGGAATCCACGGATTCTGCCACCAGTGGGGCAGGAGCTTCATGAGGTGAGTGGCTGGGAAGTATAAGGAACGGTCTTTATTTGACTTTGCCACACACCCAACAAAGAAGCTCAAACTTTTCACTACCAACCAATGTTCCCCCTAATTTGTAATGACCAGTGGCACAAAAATCTTGTGCTGTGCAATTTTTTGCCCAGTGACAACAACATGTGCACGCTGAATATTTTCTTCAATAAAAACAGTATAAATAAGCCAGTTCTAAGATCTGCAGACAAATCATCACAAACTCCATGTTGTTAACACCGTCCGCATCAGAAACCAGAAAAGGAAATGTGACTGTGTACGATCGTAAAATATACTTAGCGTGCCAATGAGGTAGAGGGTTACAAGCAAATTGTGCACAGTTGAAGTTCCTTTGTGTACCGGTAGCAAAAGATGTGTGCATGTGCAGATGCTCACACCTTAGAGGGAACATAGGTACTAACCTAAATACTCCTTGATTTTGATTGATCATGGTTTGGATCTCCATTCCTACAAGTCAATGAGATGTTACATTTCTTCAATGAAGTCTTATGATCTTTGATGTGTTTCCCCTGTCCTCTTGTCAATCTCTTACCATGATCCATGGGTAGTGCTGTCATGTGAATGATATAGCTGTGCAATTAGAGCCTTAATGTGATGTATATTCAGTTATGCTTTTATATTTTTCATTGATATACAGTGTGGAGTAGACCCTTCCAGCCCTTCAAGCTGCACCACCCAGCACTTCCCCAAATTAATCCTAGCCTAATCAAGGGACAATTTACAATGACCAATTAACCTACCAATTGGTACACCTTTGGACTGTGGGAGGAAACCAAAGCACCTGCAGGAAACCCACGCAGTCATGGGGAGAATGCAGTGGCGGAAATTGAACCCGGGTCGCTGGTATTGTAACCCACTGTGCTTTACCTCACATTTTCCTCAGATAGCCAAAGACCATGCTGGCCCATAGTCATTTGGAGAATTTGGAAAGACAGCTTTGCTGGTTTCTCTGACCTCATTGGATGCAGTCCATCTCCCAAGCACATAGGGAGGGGTGGGTAACTCTATACCATTAGCAAATGGACCAAGTGAGTGTCATGTTTGAGATCCTGATTTTCAACACTGTTTTCCTCAGACAGCAAAACGCTGTGCTCGTGTATTGGAGACAATGGTTAACTTTCATTGTTAACGTCTACATTCACTGAGATGGCTCCGAAGAAACTAGATTTAGTTAAGTCTTCCAATGGACTAATTAATGAACCAAGCTTCAAACTCGTACCAGAAAGGTGGGTCGATTGGACCCTTTATCTGCTAGCTGTTACAGTCTTGGGTGAATTTTTTGTGAGTAAACTTAATCCAGATTTTATACTATATTACTGACCTTACGTTAGCTCTCCTGGGCAAAGCCACACAATCAGACATAAGGGAGGTGATGTGGGAAAAATGAACTAGAATTCTCAAGCATAGTAAGGCCTGCAGATTTCAAATTTTTTTTTTGCAAAAAAAATACAAGTTGTTCAGTCTGCTTAAAGGGGCAGAGAAAGTGACACAGTTTTTGACATCCCCACATCCGCTTGAAAGCAAAGTGGGAGAAGATTCTTCCATGAGGTTGGGGGGAAAAGTAGGACATGCTTTCATCTGCATCTTGCATCCAATCTAGTGCTGCTTGATATCTGAAAGTGTAACCACTTCATTTCCTATCAATGACATTGCTCACCAAGATGAGTTCAAAACAGTCAGAAAGCCCAAACTGAAAAAACAAAGATACGTCACTGTTTTATCTACCGTGAAATTACCTGAACAATAAAGGATTTGATGGAGAGAGCCTTCCTGTAAATCCATACAGGCCTTTTTTTCCTGCAATGGCACGTTTTTAGTCTAACCCCACTGTTCGACTGGCTCATCCTTTCTGACTATAAAATTCCTTCAGGTAGTAAATCCTTAAGAAATTACAGTTCTGTCCACGTCCTCCCCCCTCCCCCTTTAGGGCAATATTAGCTGTCAGACCCTCTGAACAACAAGGTGAGTATTACATTGTTGTCAAGAATTAGAAAGAATTAAAATTGGTTGACTTACACGAGTTGAGAGAACTAACCAAAAAAAAATGGACTTATCCCTGCACATACATTTATTGATTTGGGCTGCAAGCATTCAGTGGCACAAACTGTCCATTTGTAATTCATCCCCTTCCCCTCCCCCAGTGACATAAGGACAAGTATGGGCTCCATCCATTAAAAGATAATTGAAGAATTGCATCAGAAAACAGAACTGAAAATTCAAGGGTGAACCATTATAAAAAGGGAAAAAAATGACTCAGTTTTAGTTCATCAATCTTACATCATTTTATTTCAGCACTAAACACACAATTTTCTTTAAAAAATGCTATCAAGTACAAAAAAATCTATATATACAAATCACCATTTAGATTCACAGTTTAAGTGTTGACAAGATCCACCTTTTTGTGTCAAAGTCTGACTGGAAAACATTTTAACAAAGTTAATGCAAATGAGATCAAATTCTTTAAAAATGTGGACATTTGTATGTTTCCTCTTATTGAGGTACAGTGACTTAATGTAGATTTAATATCCATGGCTGGACTTGTACTGTTGACATTGACTTTAAACCAGGTACCAAGTGAATCACAACATGACTATGAGTTTTACTGCTGGCTGTGCAGCCCAACCAACCTCATTATTATCAGGCTTCAAAGAAACTCTGCACTTGCTTGGACCAGAGGAGATCAGATTGTGAAGGCGAGTCACACCCAACATCAAAGACTTCTTCCATCCTAGCACTATTAAAGATGAGGCTTTGCACCACAACCGTTTCACTACAGCTGGATGAATAGAAGTACCTTTGCAGTTGCCTCACATCGTTTGGCCTTGCCACATCCAGGTATCAGAGGGGAAATACTTCCCCTCAGTGGAACGCCAAAGATTACTACACATTTAATGAAATACTGCTTTCAGTAGTCCCACACGTTTAGAATGTGTAGCCGAATGATAGCTGCCAAAACAATCCACAAAACACCTCCCTCAGTCAACTTGTTATCTCTGCAGAGGAGTTATCACATTAGCTGTCTTTTGCAGCTTTCAACAAAAACGTCCTTGACATTATTTGTCAAGAAAGATTTATGGGGGTTTCTAGCCCTTTATTAGCCAAAAAGAAGCTGTAGTGAATATCAGAACATTCTGTTCTGTTCAGCTCTACAGGAACAAAATTATTAAGGCTTTCAAATAAGGGGATGGCTAGAGAGAGCTAGAGACAACTTTCGTTCTGTTTCCATTGACCACTTTTTCCTGGCAATTCTTAAAGCTGTTCTGTCAGCTTATGTGAAGAGGGGTTAGCCTGGTACAATCAATCGTAACAGGAACACATCTGCAAATACAAATCAAAAGACTCCAGAACACTGAGGACCTTTGCTATAACTATCAATTCACAAATAGTTTCCAAGCAAATGTAAAATGCCACAACTCAATGCTGTTTAAAGGCAATGGGTGCCTTATATCACTAAACAGTCCCTCCTCTCCTAGTTTGACACTTGTCTCTGTTGTAGTACAATCCATTGCGCAGACTGGCATTTGGATCACTGAATCTGTGTCCTGTTGCTGTAGTACATACTACACAATATCTGGGCAGAACATAAAGTGGGGGAAAAAAGGAATTTGGCTATTCAAAAATCTGGAAAATATAATCTAAGCAAGTTGTGTGCTTTTGACCACTTTGATTCTCTTCTTTGAAACTCCATTAAAAAAAAACTATTCTAAGAGCACAGATTCAGGTCTTAGTTGGTTATAGAAATGTTCATCTTTTTCTCTTCTGGTGCCTGAGCATCTTTTTCCGTTTGACAATCATTTCGTATAACCTCTCCAGTCCTTGCTGCAATCCCTGGCCATTTATAGCACTGGAGCTCTGGATGTGGTGCAGAGTGCAAGCTCCCAGATCATTTAAGCCCAGAGACTTCTCCATCTCAGCAACTGAGACCGCCCCAGGCAAATCTTGCTTATTGGCAAAAATTAGGACAGGCACTCCTTGATTCTCTGAACTCCTGGAGATTTTGTGGAGCTCAGCCTTGGCCTCCTCCATCCTCTCCAGCTCAGAGGAATCTATCACAAAGACAATGCCATCTGTACGCCTGGTGTAGGACTTCCACAGAGGCCTCAGCTTCTCCTGGCCACCAACATCCCAGACCTGGAAAGTGATGGACCTGGAGTTCCCAATTGGTACTTTGACCTTTTCAGTATTAAACCCTTTGGTTGGAATTGTGTTGACAAACTCCTTTAATTTCAGTCTGTACAATAGTGTTGTCTTTCCTGCGGAATCTAATCCAATCACCACAACGTGGAGGGACTGGAAAGGCGGCAAGAAGGTACCACTAGGCGTCAGCTCAGAAAGTTGATTTCCCATTGTTGACACAATGTTCTCTTCACCCTCCCTTTAAAATGTATGCCAAATCTTAGTGCTGATGGCTTTTATTTCTTGAGTGCTGGTTGGTGGCACCTTCTTCAAAGCTGGTTTTCAGTTCGCTGGACGCTGCTTGACTAAGACCTGTACATCAAACAAACAATACATTAACATTTTTACAGTGTTCTCTTTGCATCCTACCATACCTTTACTGAAACAGGTAACGGCTGGTGAACACACGCAGGTAGAATTCCTTATTTATATCACATGCAAACTACCCAAGAGCCTTTGATAATGTATTTTGAAATTGAAATATCCTTTAAAATGTAATTGTCATTCAAAATTTCAAAATGAAATCATTATTACTCTCCCAATATACATTTGATCTATGTGCATCTTAAGAAAACTGGGTTTATTGCAAACCCCTACAGCGAAATTCAATCAATACATTGACCTATATTTAAAAGCTCAAAACAAATCTTCATTTCATTAGTCTGCGTGCCTGCCGCTTTTATGTTTGTCATTCAATACTGAGCAGGATTTAGTTAGATTGCTGGCGTTTTTAAGCATAAAACGCCCTTGATCTCTGTTTATTTACTAATCATGCATTTTTCAATTATACTCAGCTAAAACCTATTAGGGTCAGAGCAAACCAAACCAAACACGAAATTAACACATCAATCTAAAGTGCTCTGCCCGCACCAAGGCTTTCGGGGTTCCTTTTGGGTCCTAGCGTCACGCCAATTACATACTAGCAGCACGCATGAGAGTTACATTAATTTAAATGGATCGTGAATGTGCGTGCGCGCCAATGTCTGTGGATAATATTTATACAGCTGTATTTCAGGTAAGGCTAAAGCAAATTGCTACCCATAAACATTAACAGATCTGGTTAACACTTAAAACATCAAATTGATATTATAAAGGTCGAAGTGACATTAATGAAAGTGCTCAAAACTATATTTTCTTTGTTAATTAACAAAAATCTTCAATTTGGAGCATGCTAGCTGGTATACTCACGAACTTTGGAAATGCGTCGCGATATCCAGATCAAAGGTTAGTTTTAAACCATATCATAACCCAGATGGTTTTACATGGCCATATAAAAACAGAGGCTCATGTGTGAACCACCGAAGGGATTTGGAATAATGTAAGGTCCATCAATAAAAGCGTCCACAATAAACTTCACTTCTACGGTCTGAATCTCACATTAACGCTGTGGCGACCTATACACATTTGCGAACTGCATTTTCACACAGAATGCAAAGTCAGGAAAGACACGGTACGCACGCAACTAACTGACAGGCGTTTAACATTAAGACGGAACACTTTAAATATTTGTTTTAAAAAGAGTTGATTTAAGTGAATCAGCAGATCTAAACGAGAATAGGGAGAAACCGGTGTGCAAATACACAGGTGGCTGCGCATTACCTTTGTCCTGTTGCAAAGAACCTATTGCGGTTCTAGTAGTGGAGGTTCAGTGAAGAAGGCTCTATGAATTCGGTTTGCCATAAGACAGTGTGTACAGCACCCTCTGCTACTATCAATAAGAACTGACGCATCCGAGAACCTCCCACATCCTCGGGATTTCTCCGAGTAACTCGCTCACACCAGAGGCGATTGATACACATTCAGCCTGACGTCGCCTTAACCCCGGCCAACACCTAGAAAGACATTTCTTAAAGTGGCCACCCCCTTCCTGACGTCAACAGTGTCCCACACAATCGTCTTTCCAAACTAGTCCTTTCCAAATCTGACAGGTTTATTCAAATTGACCCTCTGGCAAAACATGTATTTATTTGGATAACGAGCTATGGGAATGCACTGACAGTTTCGCTTTAGATGAGTTAGGCAGCATTGCCACCAACGCATTGTGTTATAATCGGCTGCTCATACGAAAATATTTTCTGGGTATGAGCACAATTTTAACTTGTTTGCAACTATTTTGGTGGACCTTAATATGAAAATGGAAATGTTTGAAGAGTCTCTCTACATTTCCTGACGAAAATCATTCTCCTGTTGAGGGAATAAAAAAAACTTGTCCCTGTAACTCAACACCTCCAGATCCAGCATTTCCAGAGCGAGTTTTATCTCAAGAATGCTCACTTTTTAAAATAATTTAGTCATACAGTAATACAGCACAGAAACATTCTCTACAGCCCAACTCATCACACCGATCAAGATGCCCATCCATGCTAGTCTCATTTGCCACATTTGGTCCATATCTCTCTCATCTTTCCTATCCACATAGCTGTCCAAGTGTCTTTTAAACGTTATTATTTTGCCTGCCTCAACCACTTCATCTGGCGTATCCTTCCATATACTCACCACCATCTGAGTGAAGAGTTTGGCACAAAACAGTTGGAGTTTAGAAATAGGAAAGTTCTGTTACAATTGTACAGGGTGCAGGTGAGGCCACACCGGGAATGCTGTGCACAGTTTTGGTACCCTTACCTAAGAAAAGAATTCAAAGCATTGGAGGCAGTTGGGAGAACATATACCAGTCCTTGTTGAGGGGTTAGTAGTGGAAAGGGGGAGCAGCTTCAAATTCCTGGGCATCAACATCTTGGTTAATCTATCATGGGTTCAACACATTATCACAATCATGAAGATGACATGCAAATGGCTTTACTTTGTTAGGAGCTTAAGGAGATTTGGTACGTCACCAAAGACTCTTGTAAATTTATGTAGATGTACTGTGGTGGGCAAACTGACTGGTTGTATCACAGCCTGGTAAAGAAGCTCCAATGCACAAGATCACATGAGATTACTGAGCAATGGAGATTCAGCTAGTTCCATCACAGACACAACCCTCTCAGCCATGGAGGACACCTTCAAGAAGCATCTCACCCACCCATCTACCCTCCCTCTCACCTGGCCTCACCTTCTGCTTGTACTCCTTCCCCTCTCCCCATATTCTTATTCCGGCTTCTTCCCCCTTCCTTTCCAGTTCTGATGAAGGGTCTTGGCCTGAAACGTCAACTCCTTATTCCTTTCCTCCAACAGTTTGTGTGTGCTGTTCAAGAGGATGTGCCTTAAGAAGATGCCATCTAAGACTAAAGACACTCACTGTCCAGGATATGGCCCCTTCTTGTTAATACCAACAGGAAGGAGGCACGAGAGCTTGATGACCATACTCAATGCTTTAGAAACACCTCTTTCCCTTCGCCATCAGATTTCTGAACAGACCATGAATGCGTGAATATTACCTCGCTATTCCTTTATTTTGCACAATTCATTTATTTTGCAATTTATAGTAATTTTATATATTTGTTCTGTGCTGAAAACAACAAATTTCACTTTATATAAGTCAGTGATAGTAAATCTGATTATGAATTATATCAGGAATACACACATGCCAGAATGAGAGGAGCTCAGATATCTTGGAGGGTTTGAGGAGGTCAGAGAGATAAACAAGCATAATTTCAAATGATCCTTATGAGCTTTGCCAGAGAGTCTCCTGCAATGGCCTTCCTTCCCAACCAAAGAATAACGTATGAAGCCCTCCAGGAATCTGTTCTCAGTTCCTATCACTGTCTCACATCCACAGAGGGGTTTCACCCAAAGGCAAGGTCAGATTCCTAACCCCATCCAACATCCTTACATAACCTTCCATGATTCTGCATTTAATTATTGCATGATATAGGTCCTCACAAGAGACTTGTTTTCTTTTGTGTGTAAAAGGCATGAGATGAATTCAGGCAGTTAATTTTGGAAGACTTTAAAATGTAGTGGTTATTACATAAATAGATACCACAGTTTTCCTCTAGCAACAACAACAAAACAAAAGGCTCATTAGTATACTTTTGGTGGTATTGGTTGGTAAAGGAATGTTGGACAGGACCCAGAGATGTTGGATAGATGTTATTGAGCACAGAATGTTGTTCAGGATTGAATGGAGGTGGAATGATGGTCAGAACACCAATGGAATTAAGTCTCAGTAATCCCATAGCTGCTAGTTCGCTGCCTTCTCTTTGTTTTCCACATGCACCTTTTATATTCTCTATTCAAAGTTTTATTGTACCTAGTATGTTTTTTTCTAATATTTTTAGGCTTGCTTATAAATTTTACTAAGGTTAAAATTTCATTTTAGTTCACGAACCCATCATCCATTTTAAGTTCCAACTAAATGTTCCTATTAGGCAAATCTCATTCCTTTGAGCTGCACTTAAAATTTAGCCACTTTACTCCCATTATCTCTTTGGGACAAGTTAGGACATTTGTGAAATTTAGATCTGAGTCATAAACTTTCAGTACTTCAAGTTGTAAATAAATCAAAGTTTTGCGATATAATCAACCCTGACAGAAAACAGCTGATGTGCTGGAAATAGATATGAACACAACAGTGCTGATTGTGCTGAGAAATGTTTACAAGTCTCCTGTTCTTACTGTAGGTGCTGCCCCGCTATTAATATTACACGATAGCGAGCTCCAACTTGCAGCAGACAACCCTCGGCAAAATGCATAAGGTTGAGCAGTCTATTCCTGTGTGAGATAGTGTTAATGTTTAATGAGTAATCTCAGCTAAAGCCAAAAGAAGGTTGAACCGTTGATCTCATAGGTTCGAGATTCAAGATTGTTTATTGTTATTCTTCAGTACATGAGTATAAAGGAGAATGAAATGGATGCTACTCCTGATCCAATGCAGCACAAAAAAATAGTAAGCATAAAAATTGAAAAAAATCAAACAAAAAATATACTGTAAATTTCAAAGCAATCCTATAAAACAGAACGTACAAGTAACTATTTTATATATAGACTGATAGTGTGCACCTAAAGTGACACTAGGTGATATGTATGTAGCGGTGGTGGGGTGGGTTAAAGGGTGGAGGTCAACAGTTTAAATATTTGGAAGATAACTTGCTTATTTTTTGTTTGTTATTATATTTTGTGATTGGAGCTTGAGTTTTTTTGGGGGGGGAGTTATTTTTGATTAAGTTTGGGATTTAAGTTTTCCACAAAATTTGGTATTCATGGATATTAAAACATTTCAATCAAGCTGCTTCAACTTTTAATTTTAATAAGAAAATTAAAATCAGTAATATTAATATATTAGATTAAGATTCAACTTAATAACATCTTTAATACAGCCTTCATTTCCTTTCGCGTAACTGTGAATACTTTTGGTTTTTTGCCCACTTTCTGCTGCACTTTCACTGCTGGTCTCCTCCATCACCATCACGTTCTATTACCTAGCACATCCCACCAAGAAACGGGATTAATCCGTGTCTGCATGAGCACTTTGAAAGCTGTGTGTGACACTCTTAAAGTGAAATGAACGAATAGGTAACTTCTGCAAGGTTTTCAGCATGGAGCTTTGGTAGTGAAAAAGAGAAAAGCCTTACTTATGATTGTGCTAGTATAGATCGTGAGCTTTTTATCTGTCACATGTACATTGAAACATCAAAACATACACTTTAATTCTACATCCCATTCCCATCCTGACATGTCTATCCATGGCCTCCTCTACTGTAAAGATGAAGCCACACTCAGGTTGGAGGAACAACACCTTATATTCCGTCTGGGTAGCCTCCAACCTGATGGCATGAACATCGACTTCTCAAACTTCCGCTAATGCCCCACCTCCCCCCATACCCCATCTGTTATTTATTTATATACACACATTCTTTTTCTCTCTCTCCTTTTCTCCCTCTGTCCCTCTGACTATACCCCTTGCCCATCCTCTGGGTCCCCCCCTCCCCCACCTTGTCTTTCTCCCTGGGCCTCCTGTCCCATGATCCTCTCATATCCCTTTTGCCTATCACCTGTCCAGCTCTTGGCTCCATCCCTCCCCCTCCTGTCTTCTCCTATCATTTTGGATCTCCCCCTCCCCCTCCAACTTTCAAATCTCTTACTCACTCTTCCTTCAGTTAGTCCTGATGAAGGGTCTCGGCCCGAAATGTCGACTGCACCTCTTCCTAGAGATGCTGCCTGGCCTGCTGCGTTCACCAGCAACTTTGATGTGTGATGATACAGTGAAGTATGTTGTTTTTGTGTCAACGACCAATGCAATCCGAGAGTGTGCTGGGAGTATACAAGTGTCACCATGCTTCTGGCACCAACACAGAATGCCCACAATTTATACGTCTTTGGAACGTGAGAAGAAACCGGGGCACCTGGAGGAAACCCACTCGGATACAGGACGAACGTACAGACGGCGGCAGCAATTGAACCCCAACACCAATCGCTGGCACTGTAAAGCGTTACACTAACCACCATACTACCTTTATTTATTCAAAAGTCATTTTGAAAATTGACAAATTATTTGAAATCTGACAGATAAATAAAGTTTGAATGGGGTCAGGAGTTGCTTGATGTGCAGCTGTGTATCTAGTAACATACACAAAACAGCTAATGGTGCTTGGAAAGTAGCAGATGAGTAAGAATACTCAAAGGAAAATCCCTTCCATTGAATAAAATGAAGAAATAAATGCACGTTTCCCATTTGCTCTTCAGTTATTTCCATTCTTCCCACCCACTATCTTCCCAGACTTGCAGTTGATCGTGCAAGATCAAGACAGAAACAAAGGCATGTTACATGTAAAAGGGGGATCCTCCTCTCCATGGAAGAGTGGTAAAAATGGGGGAAAAAATCATGTGTGCTATTTCAGCAGCTTGTCATCACACACAAGGGAGCCAGGTGGATTTTGAAGCCATTTGTGATACCATGTTTTGCTTTTGTAAGAATAGTTTCCCAAAAGAGATAAAGTTATTGTCATAGTGACTGACGTGAAGTTCCACCAATCTGGTATGCTGCATGCACTCATCACAAAGTAGTCTCTGTACAGTAGAGAAACAAAGTGTAGATCAGGTTGCTGCTCTAAGGAATCCCACCATTCAGTCCACAAAGGTGGCCCTGAGCTTCTAGTCAACTGTCACTCCATCTCACTCCCACCCTGACTGCTCTACCTTTGGTCCCCCACATTTTTCAAAGCCAAAAGTAAACCTGAGAAGCAGGGCTGACAGATTATAGTTTTCTAGACACAATACTGAATCCAGCAACAGATAGGAACATAGAAAACCTACAGCGCAGTACAGGCCCTTCGGCCCACAAAGCTGTGCCAAACATGTCCTTACCTTAGAAATTACCTAGGGTTACCCATAGCCCTCTATTTTTCTAAGCTCCATGTACCTATCCAGGAGTCTCTTAAAAGACCCTATCATATCCGCCTCCACCACCATCACTGGCAGCCCATTCCACACACTCACCACTCTCTGCATAAAAAACTTATCCCTGACATCTCCACTGTACCTACTTCCAATCACCTTAAAACTGAGCCCTCTCATGCTAGCCATTTCAGCCCTGGGAAAAAGCCTCTGACTATTCACACGATCAATGTCTCTCATCCTCCGTCGCTCCAAGGAAAGAAGGCCAAGTTTGCTCAGCCTATTCTGAGTCATAGAATCATGGAGTCATAGAGCACTAGAGCACAGAAACAGGCCCTCCGGCCCACCTAGCCCCTGCCGAAAAGTTATTCTGCCTAGTCCCATCGACTCGCACCTTGAACAAAGCTCTTCATCCCCTCCCATCCATGTACGTACCTATCTAAATTTCTCTTAAGTGTTGAGATAGAATCCGCATCCACCACTTTCTCTGGCAGCTCGTTTCACATTCTCACCACCCTCTGATTGAAGAAGCTCCCCCTTAAATATTTCACCTTTCACCCTTACTCTATGATCTCTAGTTCCTATCTCACCCAACTTCAGTGGAAAAAGCCTGTTTGCATTTACCCTTTCTATACCCCTCATAATTTTGTATACCTCTATCAAATCTCCCCTCCTTCTCCTACGCCTCTGGAATAAAGTCCGGCAACATCCTTATAAATTTTCTCCTTTCAATCTTATTGTTATCTTTCCCGAAGGTAGGTGACCAGAGCTGCACACAATACTCAAAATTAGACCTCACACTAAGATGTTATGCAATTTCAAAATAACATCCCAACTCCTGTACTCAGTACTTCAATCTATGAAGGCCAATGTGTCAAAAGCTCTCTTTACGACCCGATCTACCTGTGACGCTACTTTCAATGAATTATGGATCTGTATTCCCAGATCCCTTTGTTCTCTCACACTCCTCAGTGCCCTAACTGTGTAAGATCTACGCTGGTTGGTCCTCCTGAAGTGCAACACTTCACACATGCCTGCATTGAATTCCACCTGCCATTTTCCAGCCCAGTTTTTCATCTGGTCCAAATCCCACTGTGATCTTTGATAGCCATGCTTGCTGTCCTCTGCACCCTCAATCTCAGTATCATCCACAAGTTTCCTGATCCAGGAAATGGAGAGCTGGAAGAATTCAATGGATCGCAACATCTGTAGGGGAGGTGGGGTGAGGGAAAAAAGTGCTATTGACATTTTGGGTCAAAACCCAGCATCAATTCCTTTCCTTCCAGAGATGCTGCTTGACCTGCTGAGTTCCTCCAGCGGATTGTTTGTTACTACAGATTCCAGCATCGGCAGTGTCTTGTGCCTCCATCAAATTCAGCAACCTCATTTCTTCAGCCTTTCCAGCCTTGTCTCTCACGTCTCCAAGATTCACAATTATCCTCTCCTCTGCTGATAACTTCAGGGTTCAATCACCATCTTCTATTTACACCTCTGACAGACACCTTTTCACTATCCTTTCAGCCAGCACCCCCATCAATCTCTCCTCTCCCCACCCTGTCACAGACATTCCCTTATGTCACCTCCACCTTTCTTTCCCTCTTATTTTGAAGTCCTGATGAAAGATCTTGGACCTGAAAAGTTAAGAATGTTTCCATTTCCTCAGACTCTGCCCATCCCACTGAGTTCTCCCAACATTTTCTGTTTTTCTTGCTGTCATTTTAACCAGAAATAAGTTGTTGCAACTTGTGAGGTTTGGACTGTTACAAGTTAGGATAGACAATGAAAAGGAAAGTAATCAAAGCCAGGAGATTAGGCCCCCTGACTTGGTTTGATGCATGGGCTATATGCATCTTGTACTCTAGATCTCAGATCCCGCATTTGGACTTACTGTTTTTACGTTACGGGTCTGCAAATCAAAAGAGAGCCATTCCAGGTGCTGTTACCTGCAGTTTTAAATTAAAACATTTCAAAGTTTTCAAAAATAATTTCAAAGTTCACAGTAAATTTTATTATCTAAGTATAGTACATCTATGTTACCATATACAACCCTAAGATTCATTGTCCAGGGGGCATACTCAGCAAATCTAGAGAATAGTAACTATAACAGGATCAATGAAAGATCAACCAGAGTGCAGAAGACAACAAACTGTGCAATTGCAAATATAAATAAATAGCAATAAGTAATGAGGATATTAAATAACAAGATAGAGTCCTTAAAGTGAGATCATTGGTTGTGGATACATCTCAGTGATGGGCAAGTGAGCATAGCTACCCTCTTTTGTTCAAGAGTCTGATGGTTGAGTGGTGGTAGCTGTTCAAGTACCTGGTGGTGCAAGTCCTGAGGCTCTTGTATCTTCAACCTGATGGCAGCAGCAAGAAGAGGGCATGGCACGAGAAGAGAACATTGAATTAAATGTTGTTCATCACCAGTGGTGATAAAGGACACTCCAGCCCCAGGAAACCAAAAGGCTTGGTTTCACAGAATCATGAAACAGTTAAAGGAGGGAAGGAGGCCATTCAGCCTATCAAGTCTGTACTGGTGCTAAGAGCAATGAAACGTTTCTCACCCCCCTCCTTCTCCATATAGCTGTGTAAATCCTTCTGTTTCAGATACTTATCCAACACACTATTGAATGCCACCATTAAACCTGCTCCCATTCCCTTCAGTGCTTTCCAGATACTAATTACTTTATTTATGAATTTAGAGATACAGCACAGGACAGGCCTTTCCAGCCCAACGAGCCGCACCGCCCAGCAACCCACCTATTTAACACTAGCCTAATCACAGGACAATTTACAAAGACTAATTAACCTGCTAACCATTACGTCTTTGGACTGCGGGAGGAAAAACCCACACGGTCATGGGAAGAACGTACAAACCCCTTACAGATGGCACCAGAATGGAACTCCAAACTCCGGAATGCCTCGAGTTGTAATAGCATTGCATTATTATTCTCTGCATAAAAATTAGTTAGCCATCTTCGTTATGGTTCCTTTGTCAATCACCTTTACATTACATTCCCAAGTTGACTCTTCAGCCAATGGGAACAGTTTCTTTCAACCTGTACTGGATCCATTATGCTTTTAAATACCTAAATATTGCTCAACATACCCTCTTTTTCAAGAACAACCCCATATTCTCCAGTCCAGACAACTAAAGTCCTTCCCACTTGGAATTATCTTAGTGAGTCTTTGCTCCAATTTCTCTATGTTCTTCACATCTTTCTCGAAGTGTGCTGCCCAGAACTGGATTCAGTGCTGCAACTGGGGCTGATCTAGTGCTTTGTAAAGGGTTATCATTATGCCCTTATCCTGCATTCTGAGACTCAGTTCATGAAGCATTGCATCCTATTTGCTTTTTTAATAACCTTCTTAACTCGCTCTGCCACTTTAGGTAGTCTGTTTTTATACACCAGATCTATTAATGCCCACCTCCATTTCATGGTCATCTGCACATCAGGAAATTGTATTTTGTACACTGAAGTCCAAGTCAATAACATAGTGAAATCAATCCTTAGGGATGTGCACTATATATTTCCTTCCTCACCGATTACCATTTGCTTTTTACCAGTTTTCTAACCACAATGCTGCAGTCCTTTTTATCAAAATCAGCTTTATTATCGCTGACATAGGCAGTGAAATTTTGTTGCTTTTCAGCAGCGGTAGTGAAATACATTAAAAAATTACTTTATGTTACAAAAAATAAATAGTGGAAGTAGTGTTTGTGGGTTCATAGACCATTTAGAAATCTAATGGGGGAGGGGAAGGAGCTGTTCCTGAAATGTTGAGTATGAGTCCTCAGGCTCCTGTAGCTCTTCCTCAATGGTAGTAAAACGAAGAGGGCACGTGCTAAACGGTGAGGATCTTCAATGATGGATGCTGCTTTTTTTTGAGGCACCACCTCTTGAAGATATTCTCGATGCCGCTGAGGGTTGTGCCCATTATGGAGCTGATTGAGTGTACAACCCTTCACAGCTTGTTCCATCTACAACCTTCAGTTTTGCTGACAATCCTCATCAAATAGCAAGTCAATATAAGTGTCATTATTTATTTGTTTTTGAGCTATTTATCTTTGAAATTTAAAGTAATTTTATGTCTTTGCACTTTACTGCTACCACACAACAACAAATTTCATCATATGTCAATGATAAATCTAATTCTGATCTGACCTGAACTTCACTTTCCTCAAAACCACTCTGTTACCTTGTCAAGAAACTCCATCAATTAAAGCACAATTTGCCTTTAACAGATCTATTTTTTATTTTTAAAATAGACTTTGTTTATAATATAAAATACATACACTCAGTGGCCACTTTATTAGGTACGCCTGTACACCTGCTTATAATCGTAAATATCGAAACAGCCAATCATCTGGCAGCAACTCAATGCAAAAAAACATGCAGACATGGTCAAGAGATTCAGTTGCTGTTCAGACCAAACATCACAATGGGGGAAGAAATGTGATCTAAGTGACTTTGACTGTGGTGCGGGTGCCAGATGGGGTGGTCTGAGTATTTCAGGAACTAGGATTTTCACACACGACAGTCTCTAGAGTTCACCGACAATGGTGTGATAAATAAAACCCCATCTAGTGAGCAGCAATTCAGTGGTCAAAAACACCTTGTTAAGGAAAGAGCTCAGATAAGAATAGCCAGACTGGTTCAAACTAACAGGAAGGTGACAGCAACTCAAATAACCACACATTATAGCAGTGGTGTGCAGAAGAGCACCTCCGAATGCACGATGCATCAAACCTTGAGATATTGTAGATGGGGTACAGCAGCAGAAGACTACGAACATACACTCAGTGACCATTTTATTAGATACAGGAGATATCTAATAAAGTAGCCACTGAGTGTATAAACAAAGGAAGAAACAATGCAAAAAAAAACTTGCATTCATGTTTCTTCCATTCAGTAGTGTAAATTTTTATAAAAGCACAAACAAGCATAACACTATTGCCACACGTCTCCCTGAAGTGATACCCCTTTCATTGTTTGAGGCACTTTCCCACCCAACTCCACCCCTCCATGTGCTGTAAAGGAAGAAACCTAGGCTATGGTTCTTCCCCACAGAGTCTTAGCACTGGCTGCAGTGACCTTCATTGCGTCCCTCAGCACGTACTCCTGCAGCCTGGACTGTGCCAGTCAGCACCATTCCCTTACAGACATCTCGCTGTGCTGAAAGACCAACATATCTTGAGCAGATCAAATGGTGTCCTTGAGCCACAGAGCTGACGACCTTCCAGCAGCACTTGATGCCTGATTCGGTGTGTGAGTCCCCAGCAACAACCCGTAAACAAAGAGTCCACTAATACACAGCTGCAGGGGATGAACCAGGACACAGACCCTTGCAAGCTTCTCCACAACCTCTTAGCAAACCTGCAGTCTGCAAACAGGTGGGTGACCATCTCTTCCCCACCACAGCCGTCCCGAGGACAGCGTACATTTGGGACTGATATATTTCCTGAACAGGAAGGGCCCCTCTCAACTGGGAGGGCCCCACTCAGCCACAAGCCAAGTGAGGTCTTGGTGCTTGTTGGTCAGATATGGCAATGAAGTATTCCGCCATATGGTTTGAACTGTTTGCTTAAAGAACAAACACACAAAATCCATAGTATTTGTGGCCTTGTCTAATAAATCTAAAATTAATAACACCATAAGACATAGGAGAAGAATTAGGCCATTCCGCCCATTGAGTCTGCTTCGCCATTCCATCATGGCTGATCCCAGATCCCACATAACCCCATACACCTGCCTTCTTGAGTGAATTCTTGTTCAAGTGAATTCTAATAATGTCTTAGTTTATTAATTATTATTTCCCCATCGGTAAATTTATCACCATAATAATAACCTTTGCAACTTTTTAGTCCTCAGGCAGTACCCCGGAAACTACAGAAAAGTGTGGAAGATCATTGCCAAAGCTTCAATAAGATCATCCCCAACTTCCCTCAACAACCTGGGATACAGCTCCTCTGGACCAGGTGACCACACGAAAAATAAATCCTTGGTCTGTTTCAAAACTTTAATTTTTTGGCAAATACCATGCTCAATCATCACAATGAGTTAAATTTTATAAATAAGAATCAACTACTTTACTCTCTGGAATTACTTAACATTTCATCTGGAAGGTGTTGCCTGGATATTCAGTGCGGACGTAGAACAGTTGATGATACACATCATATGTCAAAAAAGAGCACAGAAGAGTACAGAAGAGGGTCAGGCCCTTCAGCCTGAAATTATATTAAACCAGTAATTAAATGCCCATGTAAACTAATCCCTTCTGCCTACACAATGTCCATAGCCCTCTATTTTCTGCACAGTCATGTGTCTATCCAAGAGCCTCTTAAAAAAAACACTTCTATCATACTTGTCTGCATTACGACCCTGGCAGTGCATTCCAGGCATCCACTACTCTCTGTAAAATACTTGTCACCCATGTGTCATTTGAACTTACACCCTATCACCTTAAAGACCTTGACAAACCTTGATGTGTAAACGCAACTTTGTGGGTACCAAGGTCTCACAAACAACAAGAATGAAACCAAATACATGATCTGTTTTAACAGCATGGGCTGCAGGTTAACTATAGCCAAGGCATCAATAATTCAATTTACATTCATTGGAGAGAAGCCTTCTGCTGATCAGTTCAACTGAAATATTTAAGAGGGAACTTCTTCACTGGTGTGAGTGTGGAATGAGCTGCCAGTGGAAGTACCGGATGTGGTTCAATTATAATATTTAATAGAGATTCATTAAGTATATGTATGGGAAGGGTGTGGATGCAGGTAGATGGAGCTACGCAGAAGTAGTCTGCGCAGAGAAGTGGGTAGCTAAGGGCCTGTTTTTGTGCTGTAGTACTCTACTGAAGGACTACATGATATACTTAAATGGTGGTAATACTGGAGCCAGTTATCTACAGATTTAGCCAACCTTTGAGCCAAGGTCATAGAGTTTAAGTCTGTCCTTTTCCATTGCAAATCTTGACTTAGGCCTTGTTGGGAGGTGTACCGGGTAGAGACGGCAGAGAAGCGCGCGGTAAGAACCACTCCCCGTTACTTGAACACCAAAATGACACAGCCGTTTTTTGGAAGTCTGCTGCAAATGGAAGACAAGAGTTTCCCCTTGTTGGTCACACGCACTCCTGAGGAATACAGAAGAAGTGAGGCTAATGACACTGTAACTATTTACATTAAAAGATGCTTATACTTTGACATTAGGTCATCAAGATAGACTTACGTTTAGAATACAGTGCCGTCCTTACAGTTATTATTTTCTTGTCTCAGATTACTTTCAGACGCTAAACAATTTTGCACAATTCTAATGACCAATAATTCAACTGAAACGGTACAGCATAAAATTTGGCAGTAGCCCCAGGGATGCCCTCGCTGTTCCCCAGTTCAAGCTCTTCTAGAAATCCAACTGTAGTGAACTATCTCACTGCAGAAGGTCCCGATTAAGGTTCTCGGCCCGAAATGTCGACTGCTTGTCCATAGATGCTGCCTGGCCTGCTGAGTTCCTCCAGCATTTTGTGTGCGTTGCTTGGATTTTCAGCATCTGCAAATTTTCTCGTCATGTTCAGCAATGAATGTGCATATTCAATATTTTTAATGGGCGAATCTCCATCAGCGAAAAAAATGAGTATTGGTGAAAACTTTTTCAAAGCGGGAGGGTTGTATCCATGTACTCTTCACCCTAATCAAATCTCACGATTCATTCTGCCTTTGTTTTTGTGTAATCTCCTTTCTTGCTAGTTCGAGTATTTATTTGGAAAGTAATGGTTTAAAATAAAAACAAAAACACGAGAAAATCTGCAGATGCTGGAAATTCAAGCAACACACATCAAAGTTGCTGGTGAACGCAGCAGGCCAGGCAGCATCTATAGGAAGAGGTACAGTCAACGTTTCAGGCCGAGACCCTTCATCAGGACTAACTGAAGGAAGAGCTAGTAAGAGATTTGAAAATGGGAGAGGGAGGGGGAGATCTGAAATGATAGGAGAAGACAGGAGGGGGAGGGATGGAGCCAAGAGCTGGACAGGTGATTGGCAAAAGGGACACAAGGCTGGAGAAGGGAGAGGGTCATGGGATGGGAGGCCTAGAGAGAAAGAAAGGGGGAGGGGAGCCCAGAGGAAGATGGAGAGCAGGCAAGGAGTTATAGTGAGAGGGACAGAGAGAGAAAAAAGAGAGAGAAGAACAAGGAAAATAATAAATAAATAAATAAATAAATAAATAAGGGATGGGGTAAGAAGGGGAGGAGGGGCATTAACGGAAGTTAGAGAAGTCAATGTTCATGCCATCAGGTTGGAGGCTACCCAGACGGAATATAAGGTGTTGTTCCTCCAACTTGAGTGTGGCTTCATCTTGACAGTAGAGGAGGCCGTGGATAGACATATCAGAATGGGAATGGGATGTGGAATTAAAATGTGTGGCCACTGGGAGATCCTGCTTTCTCTGGCGGACAGAGCGTAGGTGTTCAGCAAAACGGTCTCCCAGTCTGCGTCGTGTCTCGCCAATATATACAAGGCCACATCAGGAGCACCGGACGCAGTATATCACCCCAGCCGACTCACAGGTGAAGTGTCGCCTCACCTGGAAGGACTGTCTGGGGCCCTGAATGGTGGTAAGGGAGGAAGTGTAAGGGCATGTGTAGCACTTGTTCCGCTTACAAGGATAGGTGCCAGGAGGGAGATCGGTGGGAAGGGATTGGGGAGGGATCCCACTTTCTCTGTCCGCCAGAGAAAGCAGGATCTCCCAGTGGCTACACATTTTAATTCCACGTCCCATTCCCATTCTGATATGTCTATCCACAGCCTCCTCTACTGTCAAGATGAAGCCACACTCAGGTTGGAGGAACAACACCTTATATTCCGTCTGGGTAGCCTCCAACCTGATGGCATGAACATTGACTTCTGAACTTCCACTAATGCCCCACCTCCCCCTCGTATCCCATCTGTTATTTATTTTTATACACACATTCTTTCTCTCACTCTCCTTTTTCTCCCTCTGTCCCTCTGAATATACCTTTTGCCCATCCTCTGGGTTCCCCCCCCCCCCCCGTCATTCTCCCCAGGCCGCCTGTCCCATGATCCTCTCATATCCCTTTTGCCAATCACCTGTCCAGCTCTTGGCTCCATCCCTCCCCCTCCTGTCTTCTCCTATCATTTTGGATCTCCCCCTCCCCTCCCACTTCAAATCTCTTACTATCTCTTCTTTCAGTTAGTCCTGACGAAGGGTCTCAGCCCAAAACGTCGACTGTGCTTCTTCCTATGGATGCTGCCTGGCCTGCTGCATTCCACCAGCATTTTGTGTGTGTTGGTTTAAAATAAACATGGCCTACAATAAATTAGAAGCAGAAACTCGCAGAATCGGTGACTACTTTGGTCATTGTTGAAACCGTTAAAAGAAGGCAAGCACGTCGAAGTGGGGCTTGCATTTGTCAAAAAAACGCTATATGTCTTGGCTCTTTGTTATTTTACTTCGAGCTAAAGATCAGCAATGAATTTGTAACGAGCTGTCCAAAGCAAAGAATTCACTTTGCTCCATTACTTCCGTCACCGCGGACTCCAAGCGCCACCTGGTGAAATCTCAATGACAATACATCCAACTACCTGATGAAAATGCTTCCACGCAGCTCTATTGTGGGGAAACTGACTTTCCCAGATAACCCTAACCCAGTGTTTGTGAAATTGGTAGGGGAAATAGTTTCAAAATAAGGGGGCTAGTCACTTAAGTAGGTAGAGCGGTTTCACAGAAGTAGTGAATTGGAATTTTCTAGAGAGTTGTGGAGATGAACTTATTCCAAGTATTCAAAGAGTAGGTTGATAAATTTGCATAAAGAATGGCTATGGGGATCTAGCACAGATGAGTAGTTGCAGACAAGGATAGATTAGCCATGATTATATTGAATGGTAGGTCAGGTTTGAGGGGCCAAGTGGCCTACTCCTCCCATTTGCTTGTGTACCTGTGAAGTGCCATCAGCAATGAGAAAGTTGCAGATGAAAACTCAGGAAACATCTACAGAGAGCATAAGTTGACATTTCAATCAATACCAGAAATTGGAATTGGGTTTATCACCAGTAGCATATGTCTTGAAATTTGTCATTTTGAAGCAGCAGTACAGTGCAAGACACAAAATGATCATATTACACAAATAAATAAGTAGTACAAAAGAGGTAGTGAGGTAGTGTTCATGTGTTCATAGGCCATTCAGAAATCTGATGGCAAAGGGGGAGATGCAATATATGCAAACACAAGCTTATAACATTACAAAGATTTATAGAAGAATCTTGATGCTTTCATATATGAAAGTCAGCACATTGGTACAGCAGGTAAATAGCAATGAATATGAGATCAATACAGTCAGGCTCTACCTACACCATCAATGAGCTGGTATAGATGAAGCTTGACTGCCTACAGTCATGATTAATTTTTCACCAAATTCCCATTAAACCAAAAGGCCTTAGCAGATGATATGCCTATGCTAAAGGCATTTGAGCAAGTCCAATATGAAAGGATATGACCCATGGGGATTTTGAAAACAAATTGACTTCACATTAAAAAGAACAGCTTTTAGAGAAGATGCAGGAGATATTTACTAAAATAATTTCCATGAAAGGACTTAAGTTATATGTAACATTTTTCTCCTTCGCACAGAAGAGGTTTTGGGGGATTTGACAGTAGTATTTAAAATTACTGTGTAATTGATATAGATAAAGATAAATTATTCCCATTGGTGGAAGGATGAAGAACCAGGAGACATGGAATGAGGCTGACTGCTAAAAGAACTAATGTGACAATGAGGACCTTTTTAATGTAGCAATTGATTACGGTCCAAATGTATTACCTGGGGTAGCAGTGGAGGCAGCTTCAATTATGGCTGCCAAAATAGTGCTGTAGAAAGAAAGAATAATGCAGGGTTGTGTGGAAAGGGCAGGGGAGTAGGAGGGGCGGGACCACCCTTACATGTGCACATTTAATAGCACCAAGTAGCTTTCTTCTGTGCTATGACCACCCTGACTCTGGGAAATTAGAACCAGAATCAGGTTTAATATCACTGACATATGTCATGAAATTTGATTTGCAGCAGTTGTACAGTGCAATACATAACTAGTATAAATTACAATGAGTTTTTAAATATGTAGTTGTGTGTGTATGTGTGTGTATATATAATGTTTAACTACTCAGTGTGCAGCCAATTTTCATTTCACTTAAAGTCACTGATGATTTATCTGCAGATTGTAGGAATTTTCTCTCTGCAAATAGATAAACTTGTACCTTATAACACTTCAAAAGTGCTTAATACCTGTAAAGCACTTGGGAAGGGGATAGGAAATGTGTATACAAATGGAAGTTTTTCACTTTTGAAAGTGTTGGGCCTGCAGAGGCAGACTCCACCCAACTAACAGGTGTCAGCTGCCATTCATCTCTCACTCATCACTGCAGCCCATTTCAGCCCAGCTCTCATCTACAATCTTGTTCATCCATCAAAGAAGCCAGCCTCAGCCAGTTTCTCTTAGCCTTTAGTTACCTTGTTGTATTAATTATCTGTTCTCTCTTGTTTTGTGGCCCCTCGTGGCTTGTCATTTTGCAGTTTCTTATTAAAGTGATAGCTCACTACTAAATCGTCTCCACTTCTCTGTGTTTGGGTCAAGCCTCCTCTACATTCCCTGACAGAAAGTAGCACAATACACACCAGGAAGTGGGTTTCTAACTTTAAAGGCCCAGGCTATGAACTTTACAGTCTTGAAAGGAGACAAACAAAGATGTGAACCTTCAGGTAGAAAAGACAGTAAAAGTCATTGCTACAATGACAGGTCTCAGGTTTGGTGTCACTGACCTCACCTGACTTTCTACAAGCCAAACATTATCTTGAAGGAACTACAACATGAACCAGCCATGATTTAATTTCACCAACTATTAAGCTTCTGCTTCCCTGCTCTATTAATCATTTTTAATCCTCCCTGGTTGTATGAGCAGTGAAGGGCAGATGGGTAGTGTTTCCATAAAGAATCACCAGCCACATCGAAACATAACACAGTTCAATGTCTCGTCTAGGAGACAGAAACTCAGTAGCTCTGTCCTTTCTTGTACTGCACAGAGCTGTCAGCTGGAGTGCCTGCTTGAGTCTATAACCTGTTGCAGACACTATAAACCATCACTGAGGAAAAGAGTGGCTGGTGCTTTTTGTTTTCAGACAGCCAGTGAAACACATGGGTTCTGGGTATGGCTCAGAAGTAGGGTGTTTTGTCACTTCAGTCTGTTCTCTTGTACAGTGAGTTCACAGCTGACCTGTAAAAATAAACTGTGTGCTTCAATGAGAACACCTCTCATTTGTTAAGCTATAAAGAACACAGGCTTACTCTACCAATCTCACCTTATTCAACAAACAGCTAATCAGGGTCTAGTCTGGTGAATTAATGTTGCATTTTCTCTCTGCCAAATATAGCATTTATCTGGGTATCCCCCTCCTTTATTCTTCCTCTCTCTCCCTCCCATTCATCCTTCTCCTTCCCTTTATTCCTCTCCCTTTGCTCTTCCCTCCCATCCACTCCTCTTTCCCTTCCCTCCCTCCCATTCATCATTCTCCTCCCCCTCCCTGTCGCTCATTCCTATTCCCCTTCCCTCCCCTCCCTTCCAGTCCTCTCACTCATCCCTCTCCCTCTCCCCTTCCTCTCCTTTTCCAACCTCCGGGTTCAGGTACTCAGGCAGAAGTTTACAGGCAATGGAGATGCTCTTCACTACCAGCTGGAGCTGACCTGATTGAGGAGTCTTGGCCCAGGCTGCTCATGTTGAAAAATCCCTGAATTAATCTAGAGTCAACAACCCTCTGTATCCCCTCCTAGGCTCACCTTTCCTTTTTAAACATGTGATGAGGGAGTCAATATTTGGAATTCTCTATTCTGGCCAATTGTGGAAGCTTGGTTGTTGGGTTAATTTCAAACAGAGATCAGTGGATTTCTGAGTTTTAAGAGTATCAAGCAATAGTGAAGGGAAACAGTGTTGAGGTGTAAATTCAGCCATGACCTTGCTGAGGAGCAGATGAGGCTGGAAGGGCTGCATAGCCAACTCTTGCTCCTAATCCTTATCTTCTCATGTATTGCAGTCAAAATTCAGCCAGGTCTTTATGTAGTTAAGATAAGTTAAGCTTTACTTGCAACATGTATATCGAAACAGAGTGAAGTGCATCATTTGCATCAAATCAGCGAGGATTGTGTCACCATGCCTTCAGCACCAAAATAGCATGCCCACAACTCACAAACCCTAATCATACATGGAGAAAACCAGAGTAGCACCCAGAGGTAACCCACATGGTCATGGGGAAGAAAGTGCAGACTCCTTGCTGGGAGCAGCAAGAATTGAGACCCAGTTGGTAATCGCTGGCACTGTAAAGCGATACACAAAACACTGCACTACCATGCCACCACCAGTGAGCTGAGTCTGATGTCACTGTGTTGTATTGTGCCCTGTTTGCACCTTGTATATTAAATTCAATTAGTCACTGAGCCCAATGAGAACTGAAACTGGTGCTAAGAAGATTCATGAGACTGGGACCTGGCGTCAACTGGATAAGTTACAGAACACAGAACAGTACAGCACAGGAACAGGCCCTCTGGCCCTCAGTGTTATGCCAAACCAATTAAATTACTAATCAAATGGCAACTAAACCAATTCCTTCTGCCTGCACAATGTCCATATCCTTCCATTTTCCTCACACTCGTGTGCTACCTAAACATCCCTTAGAAGTCTCTTATGTATCTGCTTCTAATACTACCCCAGGCAGACAACACTCTTGTGCAAAAAAAAATTAAAACTTCCCCCTCATATCTCCTTTGAAATTGCCCTCACTCACCCTAAGTGCATGCCCTCTGGTGTTAGACATAAGATACTGTCTGTCTACTCTACCTATGCCTCTATATAAACCTCTATCAGATCTCACCTCAGCCTCCGCCACTCCAGAGAAAACAACCCACGTTTGTTCAACTTTTCGTTATTGCACATGCCCTCTAATCCAGGCAGCATCCTGGTAAACCTCTACTACACCCTCAACATCCTTCCTCTAATGGGGCAACCAGAACTGTATCAATACTCCAGTTGTGGCTGAACTAGCTGCAACATAACTTCCTGACTTTTGAATTCAATACTTCAATTAATAAAGTCAAGCGTGCCATATGCCTTCTAAACCATCCCCATCAACCGCTGTAGCCACTTTCAGGGATCTATGATCTTGGACCCCAAGATCCTCTGCTCATCAACACTGTTAAGGGTCTTGGCCTTAACAGTGTACTGCCTCTTTACATTTGACCTAGCAAGGTACAACACTTCGCGTTTGGCCAAGTTAAATCCATCTGCCATTTCTTCACCTATATCTGCAACTGATCTATATCCCACTGTATTCTTTGCCAGTCATCTTCACAATCCACAACACCACTGATCTTCATATCATCTGCAAACTTACTAACCCTTTCCACAGGTTATGGAGAAAGGTTTAGTTAAATAGTTGAGGCAAAGTAGAGATAAATGGGGATATGTATAACACTGTCATGTGAGATTTGGACCATGCTTATGTAGAGGAGGAACACCAACATAGCATGGTTAGGCCAAGTAACTCCCATCTGTGTTGTAATTTCTCCATAACATGGAGAAGACACTGACAGTGAACAAATAAAAGAACAGAAGACCATAAGAGAGGAGTAGAATTGAGCCATTTGGCTCATGAGTTTGCTCTGCCATTCGATCATGGCTGATTTTCTTTCCCTCTCAACCACATTCTCCTGCCTTCTTGCATAACCATTGATGCCCTGATTAATTAAGAATCAATTACCCTCTGCTTTAAATATCCCTAATGACTTGACCTCCATAACCATCTGTGGCAATGAATTCCACAGATTCACCAGCTTCTGGCTAATGAAATTCTTCCTCATCTCTGGTCTAAAGGGCTGGCCTTCTAATCTGAAGCTGTCCTATACTCTGCCATTATTAAAAACATCCTCTCCACATCTACTCTAAGTTTCTCAATTTTCGATAAGTTTCAATGAGATCTCCCCCTCCTCACCATTCTTCTAAACTCCAGCAAGTACAAGCCCAGAGCCATCAAAAGCTCCTCATACGTTAAACCTTTCATTCCTGGGATAATTCTCGTGACCCTCCTCTGGACATTTTCCAATGCCCGCACATCCTTTCTTAGATAAGGGGCCTAAAACTGCTCACCATATTCCAAATGCAGACTAATCAATATCTTATAAAGCCTCAACTTTACATACCTGCTTTTATATTCTAGTCTTCTCAAAATGAATGCTGTTCCTAAAATGTTAGGTTTGGGTCTTCAGGCTCCTATACCTCCTCCCTGATGGTAGTAATAATAAGAGGGCATTTCCTGGATGGTGAGGGTCCTTAATGATGGATGCTGCCTTCTTGAGGCACTGCCTTTCAAAGATGTTCTTGATGGTGAGGAGGGTTGTGGCTGTGATAGAGCTGGCTGAGTCTATGACTAGTGTTACCTACTGATCTTGAATGTATCTTTGCACACTGCAGATGGTTAGAATTGATTATTTCAGTCAGTTCTTTCTCCAACCATAAATTCTGAGCATTTTGTCAGTTCTAGTGTTTTTTGCAGGGTTCGTACCTTATTTGCTTGCTGCTCTCAACTTTCTGTCACCCCATAATGCAAGGCACTGTGTCTTGACACCCAGTCCCTCAGGAATAAGGAGACACAAGAGAGACTGCAGATCCCGTAAATCTGGATCAACACACGCAAAATGCTGGAGGAACTCAGCAGGGCAGGCAGCAGTAAAGAGGGAAATAAATACTCAATGTTTTGGGCTGAGTCCCTTCATCAGGATGGGGAAGACAGAGCAGGAGGAGGAGGAGGAGCTCAAGCTGGCAGCTGGTAGGTCAATACAGATGAGAAGGGGTAGGTAGGGAGGGGTGGGGAAGTGGGAATTATGTGAACATCTTGGATGTGATAGGTGGAAGAGGAAAACCAAAACAGTCCTTCCAGGTGAGGCTGCTCTTCACATGTGAACCCACTGGTGTTATTTCTAACATACGACTCTCCTGGTGCAGCCTCCTCTACATTAGTGAGTCTCGATACTAACTGGGGGATTTGATTTGTGGAGCACCTTCATGCCATCTGCGTATCAGGCAGGATATCCTGGTGGCCAGCCATTTTAATTCCACTTCCCATTTCCACAACTTGTCTGTCTATGGCCTACTCTACTAAGTTGAGGATAGGCGCATCTTACCTCTTTATTCAGGCTTGGTAGTCTCCAGTCTGACGGCATTAGCATTGATTTCTCTAACTTCCAGTAACTATTCACCTCAGGTTCACCCCAACCCCATCCCTGTTTTCACTTATCCCGCTGGTTCCGTTACCCCTTCTCTTTGCTCCCCTTCACTCTCACAACCTGACCATCCCCACACCTTCGTCCCTTTGCCTCTCCACCTCCTTCCCTTCACTCCATGGTCTACTGTCTTCTCCTAGCAGATTCCATCTTCTTCAGCCCTTTGACTCTTCCCCTTCCAATCCCCCACCTTCCTACCTTGCCCCTCTCACATGGCTCCAGCTATCACCTGTCAGCACTTACTCCTCCCCCTCCTCCCACTCTTTTCTTCTGGCTTCTGCCCCCTTCCCTATGAAGGGCCTTGACCCAAAACGTCAACTATTAATTTCCCTGCATAGATGCTGCCTCACCTGCTGAGTTCCTCCAGCATTTTTTGGGTGTACTGTCCATTGTGTTTTGTAACTCCATAAACTAATCGAAAGAAAAACACTGGAGCCGGGGATAAACGTGTCTACTTCTGATGTGGTAGCGTAATAACGTATGCCATTCATGTACTTTTACATATAACCTATAATTAATTATGTAAACAACAAAGAATACTTAATCATACCATATATTTACAATATTACTCAAATATTAAATACACAACACTCCTTCCTGCTTAACAGCATAGTTAATTTTAAGTTGTCCCTTTCAGGCCTGAAGAGTTAATCACCGTAAAGGATTTCTCACTATTGTGGGATAATGCCTTTCCTGACTGGGGGTGGGAAGGGTGGGGATGTCACTCTTCTTGGTAGGAGAGACTTGTGGCTGTGAAGCAATCTCAGGTTCTGGGGCCTCGTCCGTGGTGGTTGTAGGAGTTGACTCTGGAACTACAAGAAGTGTTTCTGACAGTTCTGGTCACCTATGTTCTCTCACAATAGACTTTGCTCTTCTCAACTGATCAATGTGTCATCTCCAGATGATATCAGATGCAATCTCCACTGTGTAGGAGTGTGGTCTAGTTCTGTCCTTAATCTTTCTGAGTATCCACATTTGATCATCTCCATAGTCCCTCACCAGGACTGCTTGTCCAGGAGTGAAACATTGAACTTCCTTGTTTGAGGAGACTTCAATTTGTCTCAGCTGTTCCTCCTGCATACGCGTTATGAGATTGGGTTTGAGGAGACCCAAGTATGAGTGCAAGGGATGACCCAGGAACACCATAGTTGGTGAGTTGTTGGTTGTGGGGTTTTCTGCATTGTGATATGCAAGGAGGAAATTGGTGAGCTTCTGTTTTAGTGTCAGTGTCATGTGTTCTGCTGAAATTGTTCTTCAGACTCTGGACAAATCTTTCCACCAAGCCATTTGTAACTGGGTGGTACGGTGCAGATGTATATGTCTTATTGTATTCATTTTCAGCAATGACTGAAACTGTTTCACAACAAACTGTAGTCCATTGTCACTGACTAAGTGTTCTGGAACACCAGTCCTTGAGAAGAGGCTTCTCCACACATCAACAGTGTGCAAGGCTGTAGTGGAGGCTATTGGGAACACTTCTGGCCACTTTGTAGCTGCATTCACTACTAGCAAGAAATTTGTGCCCATGAATGGTCCAGTAAAACGTACATGAATCCTCTGCCAGGGCTATGCAGGCTATTTCCAGGGTTGGAGAGGCGCTGCTTTTGACATGTTCTGGACATGTTGGCATCCCAAACAGTGCCTGGCAAGTTGTTTGATCTGCTGATCTATGCCAAGCTGCCAGACAAAGGTTTCAGCCAATGCTTTCATTTTGACCATGGCTAGATGACCAATTCCTCCAGCATGTTAGCTCACAGATTAGATGGTATAACAACTCTTAATCACCACATAAGGCAACCTCCATCAAGGGCAAGTTCATCATGCTGCTGGTAAAAATGGAGCAACAGGAATTTCTTCTGCACATTCCAGCCATTTTGGGTTGCTATCTAGACCTGAGACCGTGTG
Organism: Mobula birostris; assembly: GCF_030028105.1. Taxonomy (NCBI): domain Eukaryota; kingdom Metazoa; phylum Chordata; class Chondrichthyes; order Myliobatiformes; family Myliobatidae; genus Mobula; species Mobula birostris. Next base: position 39,396,396 of record NC_092402.1, read on the forward strand.
GGGTCCTTTCTGGTTTCTCTTTGGATCACCTCTGCAATAATAGGAAGACTTTCAAATTACATGAGGGAGAATATGTTTGGAGGATTGTAATTTTGTAAGTTTGTCTTTTGTAAATTTTTCAGCTACCGTATTTCTTTTTCCAATAGTAAATGATCAGCATTTCGATAATTAGTTGTCCTCTTGAATTCAATCTTGTAATTGTCCTCCAAGAAACAGAGCATTTGAGCTGCTGCTGTTAGTGGAACACCTTTCTGTGGATTGAAATTGGACACTAGTGGTTGATGATCAGTAGTGAGGGTAAACTCCCTCCCATACAAGTATTGGTTAAAACATTTTACTCCACAAATCAGACTCAAGGCCCCTCTCTCAATCTCTGTGTAATTTTTCTCTGCAGCGGTAAAGGAATGTGATACAAAAGCTATGGGGCATTAACTTCCATCATTCATAATGTGTGACGTGACTGCACCTCTACCATAAGGTGAGGCGTCACAGGCAGGCTTTACTGGAGGATGTGGATCATAATGTGTGAGTACAGTGTCTGGTGTCACCATTAATGAGTTCAAGGGGTAAAATGCAGTAGCCAGGTTTGGCAGGAACTTGCTATAGTAATGGACAAATCCTACAAACGACCTCAACTGTGACACATCCATTGGCCTTGAGGCATCCACCACTGCTTGAATTTTCTCACACACTTGTGTAAATCTTATGCATCAATGGTATGACCACAGTAGGTGATGCTTGGTTTAAAGAATTCACATTTGTTGTGTTGTGCTCTGAACCCAGAATCTTCAAATCTTTTTTAACACTGTCTTGAGATTTTGGAGCTGTTCCTTGTCATCCTTACTGGTGACAATGATATCTTCGAGGTAACACTGGGTGCTTAGGCAGCCTTGCAGCTCCTGGTCCATGGCTTTCTGCAGTTTTTATTGACTTTCTGCAAAGAACAAGCATGTATAACCTTCCTCAAATCCTACAATGCCCCCCCCCCACCTTCCCCATTTCCTCCACACACACACACACACACACACACACACACACACGTGCTTCAGTCTCCTTCAGGTATTCCCGTAAGTTCTCTTTTCCACTGTTTTCCCCACGGTGTGACTTCCCTTAAGGAAGACGCCGAAGTAGTATGTGGCAAAACGGAGACGGTGTGGGTGAATTTATACGCCGATGTAATGAATGCCGCCACATCCAGCACTGCGTCCTGCTGCAGTTGCACCCAAATATTAAACCTGTGCCAGGGGACGAAATGAAGTTTAAATGAGTTTACTGTGAATATAGAGGCGTCAACTTAACTTGTGAACGGGGTAGCAGTTCCTGAAAATAAAACTTCTGCATCGAAAGCAGCTGCATAAGCTGCGGAAACCCGGACTGAAACCGCGGCTGGTAACAGCTTTTGGCGTCCTGTTGCTAGGCAACGGGTGTAATTTTCGGGCAACTCCAGACGGTCCGCGGGGAGCTGTCAGTCAACCAAGACTGCTCTGCTCCGGGAGCTTCGACCTCTGTCCTGCTTATTCCGTGCACGGTTTACTCTTCAAGTATACACTTCACGTTACAGTACAGTACTGCAAATATTAAGTTAAGACACTTTGTAATTTCTTACACTGAAATGTCTTCTGCATACCACTGGGAAGGGCGCCGCCGGCAATGGATTATCGACAAGAAAATTCATACGCAGCAGGTATGGGTATTTAGCGGGAGAAACCGCCTGGAAGCTCGTCCTCCAAGACCTTTTTGTCTTCTCCGCAATAATTAATGTTTATAAGGAAACTTAACCGTTAGACCAAGTCCAGAGCTGCCAATAACATTCACAATGCCTCTAGTCCCTATCAAAGCAAACCTTACATTCTCTTGAGCTGGCTTTTGTTATCATTTCAATTGCGTCTTTTACTAATTAAAGCTGATAAAAATATGCCAATTCATCTGACCGTTTGCCTTCTCATGGTTCAGTGCCACAACGTGTAACCAGGTTGTTTGCTATTTCAGGATGAACTTCTAAAAAGGAACCAATCTAATCAACCGAAGATTTACAAAGGTACATATACAGTGTAGAGCATGCAGTGTGTAATTTCATGAAATTCTGCTTACTTTTAAGTTTTGTGTTGCGGGCTTCTGTGGTAAAGGTTACTTAGTTATCCGTTTGCGTTACCCGCAGGTTCCTACAGCACCTTGCGTTCATCCTCAGCGGTAAGGATTCCTACATCGATGTTTCTTCAGAATCCCTTAAATATCTGTTTTTCCTTTTCCCAGGAGATAAGAACATAAGAAATAGGAGCAGGAGTAGGCCATCCGGCCCATCGAGCCTGCCCCGCCATTCAATAAGATCATGGCTGATCTGTCCGTAAACTCAGCTCCAGCTACCTGCCTTTTCCCCATAACCCTTAATTCCCTTACCATGTAAAAACCTATGTAATCTGAGATACTCCATTTAAAACTCTAACAGGAGGTCACGTATTCAAAGCTGACTTATCTTTTGTCTAATTTCATAATCCTACGTTTCCCCATTTATCTCTAAACTGCTCCTGGTGCCCGACCAAGATGGGGACGGAGTCAACTCCGGCACTCAACGTACGATACAAAATAGAGGGCTAATTTAGACCATATTTTCAAACCTGCCATTATTTTGTACATTAAGTAAGGTTCAAACAGAAAAACCTCTATGAAACAATCAATTGATTCCTGATTGACTTAAAATTTGAGTATGATCTTCCCTGTAATTTAACGGATACGTGGACCACCGTGTGAAGCCAACTTGTGTTTGAGAAGACTTTGAGAATAGCAAACAATCTAATAACGAGGTTGAACTGAACCATAGATAACAGGTGGAATCTTAACAATTCCTGCGAATAGTACCCTGAATCCTATTTAGATGGAGAAATATGAAAATATACATATCATGTGAGATCACAACAGGCAGTGATGCCCTCAAAATTGAATTGCCTGCTAATACTGTACTTTTTTACAAATCATCAAAGCTGGAAAAGGTTCACTGGGATGTTACCAGGACTGGAGAGTTTTCATTATAAGAGGAAACTGGATAGATAGGGTGGGCCTCGTATCCCTGGGGCGTCAGAAGGTGAGAGGTGATCATAGAGATGTTTATAAAATCTTGCGGGGCGTTGATAAAGTGAATGATCACAGTCTGTTTCCTAGGACAGGGGAGTCCAAAATTAGATTTTAGGTGCGGGCACTCTTTTTCAGGAGCTGCCAGAGGGAGATATAGAGGTGGGTACAATTACAACATTTAAGAGAGATGTAGACAATTACATTGATAGGAAAGGTTCAAACACAAGTGATTCAGCAGATGCTGGAAATCCAGAGTAACACACACAAAGTGCTGGAGGAACCCAACAGGTCAGGCAGCATCTACGGAGAGAAATGAAAGAGTTGACGTTTCAGACCGAGATGGAAATGAGTCAAATGGGTCTAACTTAGGTCAACAACTTGGTTAGCACAGATGAGTTGGGCCAGAGGCCTACTCCTGATTTGTGTAACTTTATGACTCGAAAAATAGTACGAAGGCAGATTTTAATACCCTACACTGTGTTCATAATGAAGCACGAGGTAGTTATCTCAAGAAAGGAGAAAGAAGGACATGGGAGAGATGGTAAGGAAGAACAGAAAATATTGGAAACACCCAGCAGGTCAGGCAGCATCTGTAGAAACAGTTAACATTTCAGGTCCGTAAGACCATGAAACATAGGAGCAGAATTGGGCCATTTGGCCCAGCAAGTCTGCTCCACCTTTCCATCAAGGTCTGAGTACAAGCCCAGAGCCAACAAATGCTCCTCATACAATAACCCTTTCATTTACAGAATTATTCTCATGAACATCCTCAAGTATGGTCTGACCAATTCCGTATAAACCTTAACATTACATCCTTGTTTTTATATTATAGTCCTCTCAAAATGAATGCTAACATTGCAAGAGAAAACAATTCGTTTTGGGTAGCAGAGAAGGTAGGGAGGGAATTTGATGTAATAAAGGGAATTTCTCTGAGAAGTTGAGACAGCATAGCCTAATGTGGTGGTTAAATCAGGTTTAGCTACTTTGTGTGTACTGTGCTGTTAATGATAATAGTGTCACAATGGTGGGGCATTGGGAGCAAGGGTGGACCCAAATGCAAGACACATCTTGTGAGGTTAATTAAATTTAGTTTATTGTTTGATACCAGGAGAGCAAGGTAGGAGCAGGAGTAGCGAACTGGACAAGGACTCAGGACTACTACTAGGCTGGGACCAAGGGTCTGGGCTTGGACTCGGAATCAGCTCCCAGAACTAGAGGAGACATGAAGAGGCTAGGGTATGGACTCCGAGCCAGAGACTGGGCAAGGACTCAGTACCTGGATCTTGCCTTGGGTGCAGACCCCAGAACCAGGCATGGACATGACATGGGCTAGGGAGAGGAGGGACATGGGCTAGGGAGAGGAGGAACATGGGAACACAGAGCCTCGATCTCGGGAGAGCAGGTACATGGAACCATGGACACAGAGTTGGAACCCCTCCTTGGATACAGGACATAGGGCCAGGACTCACACACAGAACAGAGAACCGGGACCCCTCCTTGGGTACAGGACATAGGGCCAGGACTCATGACCCTCCGCAGGGCAACAGCAAGACGGCCTGACTTACCCCATGGAGGCGAGGACAAGACAAGACAAGACTAACACGAATGAACACCAGATAGTACCCATCTAGCTCCGGCGATGGAACTAGACCGAAGTGCAGGCGAGGGCTGCAGACGAGGGCTAGAGGCGAGAGGGGCAGAGAAGAGATTCAGACAGGCGGGTAGGACAGGAATCACAGACCGCCAGGGCCAGGACTTGACTCAGAACTGGGAAGCGGCCAGGGCCAGGACTTGACTTGGTGCTTGAGTGCCGCCAGGACCAAGACTTGACTTGGTGCTAGAATGCCGCCGGAGCCAGGACTTGACTTGGAGCCTCCGGGTAGTGGAGAGCTCTCGACTTGGCCCGGGAACAGTAGACAGTGGTTCTTGATTTCCTCCGGCGTGTTTACTGACAGACCCACCTCGGTGAGGAAACTTTGCAGGCTCACTTTGGCGAGGTAACTGGACAGGGTTGCTCCGGTGAGGAGAGGCGAATTACCGGCAGAGACTAGGCTTGGTCCGGCCAGATGACATCGGCACACCGTACCTTAGATGACTTTGCAGACGCTCCCGCGCTGAATGGCTGAAAGCCAGGGACTATAAGCTACCAGTTCAGCCGAGCGTTAATTGCCTCTAATCACCAAAGTCAAGGGACACGGGAAAACAGGGAGTCAATGGTCCGGATCGTAACGTAAACAAGGTAAATTTAAAGGGACCCCAATCCGGACCATGACAAATGGTTCATTGCCTAAGTTTTCTTTTCCATATTAGATTACTAGCGTCTGCTGTTTAAAAATAAGTATTTTCCAATGCAATGGTAAACTGTCAATAGGTCACTTTTATAGCAAGGAAAAGTAAAATTATATTTAACATTAAGCTCCTCTCGGGCTTCCAGCTGGGTACAGGTATCGATTTAACCAAAGTCTCGATGACAGACTCTTCCATCTTCATCAGAGATGATGCCTGGGCATGTCTAGTCTGGTGGTATTTATACCCCCATAGTCCATCCCTCCTGATTGGTTAGTCCTCATCCAATCAGGTTTCCGCTGCCCTACCTTGTTTACAATTGAGTTTCCGTTCTTACTTAGAGTGAGACCATCATCTTTGTTAAAATTCATTTCCTCTAGTTTTATTTCAGTGGCTTCCTTCACCAGGCAGTCCCAAAAACCATTGGCGTGGCACAGCAGTTTATGCTGTTGAAGTCAATCCTATGAATGCAATGTTCTGCTACCGCTGATGTCTCCAGGTAACCCAAAAAGATACACCTCCTATGCTCCTTGATGCAGGTTTCTACCCTGCGTCCCATCTCGCTGTATTCTCAGGGAATCCTGTAAACGCCAGCCGCCCTGAGTCCCAGGTGACCTTTGACCTGCGTAAGCTATGATTTGAGCTTCCTTACGAGTTTGTGGATGGTATTTTGGGACTGCCTGGAGAAGGAAGCCATTGAAATAAAACTAGACGAAAAGAATTTTAACAAAGATAAAGGTCTCACTCTAATAAGAGCCAGAATTTGATTGTAAACAAGGTGGGACAACAGAAACCTGATTGGATGAGGACTAACCAATCAGGAGGGATGGACGATGGGGGTATAAATACCACCAGACTAGACATGTGCAAGCATCATCCCTGATGAAGATGGCAGAGTTTGACATCAAAACGCTGGTTAAAGTCGATACCTGTACAGGCTGGAAGCCCAAGAAGAGTTTATTCTTCATATATGCCGGGAAAGCACTAGATCCTTTTTCATATTTAACATTATTTTCTCTTCTCCCAGAGGTTCCACAGCCTGAAATGTCACCCAGCACTGAGAACCCTGGTTTTAAACCTATTAGAAGATATACTGTAAGTTATCTCATTTATAATTTCATAGAAACATGACATTGGCTCTTTTTTAAAAAAAAGTATTTGAAACCCAATGTCAAAATAAAGTTTAAAATATCAAACTAGGAGTGTTACAGTGAACCAGATTTTAATGTTTTTGTCATATCACTCTCTGCCACTCTGTCTGAAGAATTAATTCTTGAGCAATAATGTAGTTTGTTTCAAAGCCTGTGATCACTCCATGGTGAAAGGTGAAATGAATCATTTGTAAATAGACCTTGTCCACATGGGAACATTGTGATACTGGTATTTGACTAATTTAAGAACAACAAAGACAGTTTCTCAAACACAACCATATTCAATGAACTGAAACTTTCACTCTCCCTTATACTGATTGCATAATATTCAACAGTTCAACAATGCTGAATTTGATATTAGATTGTTCACCAGAGACGTGTGAGGTGCCTAGTCCTCTCCGGAAATTATAATTGATTTATCCCCAATTATATTAAATGTGTAACCATGGATCATTTTTAAACTCTTGGGACTGTTCCGATCACTACATATTTATTTCAAAAGGCCAGTTGTAAAATTTCCTTATCAACATGAACCCATGCCAAAAGAGCAAAGTGAAACTTAAAAGAATATCCACAAAATAAAGAATTCTCGTTAAAAATGTCAAGTGTGAAATCCACCAGGCTTAATATACCCTTCTTGTTTACCTTTCCTGTTTCTTCATGGTTTTCAGTCCACCGACTACAATCAACAATGGTGAAAGAATGGATTAGGCAACATAATCTCAAGATTTAAAAGAACCTTTCCTCCAGTTGTGAAATGTACTGTCATTATCAATACATTTCTGTGCATAGTACAATGAAGTGAAATAGTACATATTGTTAGAGCTTGGCATGTTAAACAAAATGTCATTCTGTGAAGCACAAGTTTTAAAATAATCTTTCCAACTATGTTTGTTGTTTGCAAACCTCTAAAACAATGCAGTGTCACTTTTCCTTTTAAGGAGCTATTTGAATTATCTTGCACTTAATCTCAGAGTTGCATGCATACTATATTGACTGTACACAAGAGGTATAAAATAAAAACAGAAAATTCCGAGATACTTGGGTCAGGCAGCACCTATGGAAAGAGCAAAGTTAATGTTTCAGGTCTGAGATCTTTAGAGGTATAAATCCTTGATTACAAATTTAAGTGGCTTATAGAAACACTGCAGCATGCTTCCTTTCTGCTTGGACAGGTCCTTTACAACATTCATCTTCCTAGGATTGGCCGAAAACATTCACAAACCAACCATTTGGAGTGTTGTAAACAACATTGCAGTGATATTGTTGGAACAGATGAATTTCTACTAACATTAAAAAGAAACATATTAACACACCTATTTTTATTCACGTCCTCTCCCGACAATGACTAATGCTCCATATCAGTTTGATTTTGAATGGTTGGGATTGCAAGTTTACACTGAGAGGAATCCTAGACCTATTTCAACATGCTGATATTTTGGGACCAAGTTGGAAGATATATTAGAGCAAAGGCAGTAGTCAGTCCACTAGTCATTAGTGTCTGACGTGGCACAGGTGGTGCAAATATCTTTACAGCCCCTCCCTCAGACAATGATATAACAGGTGCCAGTGCTTGGACCAGGGTGTCAATGCCACATGTTTATCTCTCTGATGAAATACCATTCCATCCTGTGATGAAACTCTGACTAAACTGGTTCCTGATCACTGGCTCCACACACAACCACATCACATCCACTCCACATTCCTGACCACGCAACTTAACCACAACGCTCACTGGCCATATCCCAGTTCCACTTACACACTTAACTGTTCTGTTGGTTGAAATAGGGTGTTCAAAAGACATCAGAGCAGAATTAGGCCACTTGGCCCATCGAGTCTGCTCCACCATTCCACCATGGCTGATTTATTATCCCTCTCAGCACCATTCTTCTACCTTCTCCCCTTAACCTTTGACACCCAGACTAACCAAGAACCTTACAACTTCTGCTTTAAATATACTTAGTGACTTGGCCTCCACAGCTGCCTGTGGCAATGGATTTCATAGATTTGCCACCCTCTAGCAAAAGAAATTCCTCCTCATCTCTGTTCTAAATGGACGTCCCTCTATTCTGAGGCTGTGCCCTCTAGTCCAAGGCTCACCCACTATAGGAAACATCCTCTTCACATCCACTCAATCTAGGCCTTTCAATATTCAATAGATTTCAATGAGATCCCTCCTCATTCTTTTGAACTCCAGTGATTACAGGCCCAGAGTCATCAATCACTCCTTGTACATTAATCCTTTCATTCCCATGAACTTCTTTTGAATCCTCTCCAATGCCAGCACACCTTTTCTTAGATAAGGAGGCCAAAACTACTTATAATATTCCAAATCTGGTCTGACCAATGCCTTATAAAACCTGAGCATCACATCCTTGCTTTTATATTCTAGTCCTCTCAAAATGAATGCTAACATTATAATTGCCTTCCTTGCTACCAACTCAATCTGCAAGTTAACCTTTAGGGAATCCTGCACGGAGACTCCCAAGTTCCTTTGCACCTCTGAATTTTGAATTTTTGCCCTTTAGTAAATAGTCTACACCTTTTTTCCTTCTACCAAAGTGCATGGCCATATACTTCCTTACACTATGTTCCATTTGTCACTTCTTTGCCCATCCTCCCAATCTAGACACTAGACACTAGAATACTCCAGTACAGTACAGGCCCTTTGGCCCTCGATGTTGTGCCGACCCATATATTCCTTTAAAAAAAATGTACTAAACCCACACTACCCCATAACCCTCTATTTTTCTTTCATCCATGTGCCTGTCCAAGCGGCTCTTAAATACCCCTCACGTTTTAGCCTCCACCACCATCCCTGGCATTCATTCCAGGCACCCACAACCCTCTGTGTAAAAAACTTACCCCTGATGTCTCCCCTAAACTTCCCTCCCTTAACTTTGTACATACGCTCTGTGGTGTTTGCTATTTGTGCCCTGGGAAACAGGTACTGGCTATCCACCCTATCTATGCCTCTCATAATCTTGTAGATCTCTATCAAGTCCTCTCTCTTTCTTCTACGCTCCAAAGAGAAAAGTCCCAGCTCTGCTAACCTTGCCTCATAAGACTTGTTTTCCAATCCAGGCAACATCCTGGTAAATCTCCTCTGCACCCTCTCCATAACTTCCATATCTTTCCTATCATGAGGTGACCAGAACTGAACACAATACTCTTAAGTGTGGTCTCACCAGAGATTTGTAGAGTTGCAACATGACCTCTCTACTCTTGAACTCAATCACCCTATTAATGAAGCCTAGCATCCCATAGGCCTTCTTAACTATCCTATCAACCTGTGCAGCGACCTTGAGGGATGTATGGATTTGAACTTCAAGGTCCCTCTGTTCATCCACACTCTTAAGTAACCGACCATTAACCCTGTACTCAGCCTTCTGGTTTGTCCTTCCAAAATGCAAAACCTCACACTTATCCGGATTGAACTCCATCTGCCACTTTTCTGCCCAACTTTGCATCCTGTCTATATCCTCTTGTAACCTTTGACAACCTACAGCTCCATCCACAACTCCTCCAATCTTCATGTGGTCTGCAAACTTACTCACCCATGCTTCCGCCTCTTCATCAAGGTCATTTATAAAAATCACAAAGAGCAGGGGTTCCAGGACAGATCCTTGCAGCACTCCATTAGTCACCGACCTCCAGGCGGAATACTTTCCTTCCACTACCACCCTCTGCTTTCTTCCTGTAAGCCAATTTTTTATCCAAACAGCCAAAGTTCCACTGATCCCATGCCTCATGACTTTCTGGATGAGTCTTTCGTGGGGGACTTTGTCAAATGCCTTGCTAAAATCCATGTAGACCATATCTACTGCCCTACCCACATCAATTCCTTTTGTTGCCTCTTCAAAAGACTCAATTAGGCTCGTGAGGCACGACCTCCCCTTCACAAAGCCATGTTGACTATCCTTGAGTAGACTGTACTTCTCCAAGTGCTCGTAGATCCTATTCTTAAGAATCCTTTCGAATAGTTTGCAGACCACCGAAGTAAGACTCACTAGTCTATAGTTCCCAGGATTTTCCCTATTAGCTTTTTTAAACAAGGGAACTACATTTGCCATTCTCCAATCCTCCAGCACCACCCCTGCAGTCAAAGAGGATTCAAAGATCATAGCTACTGCTCCAGCGATCTCTTCTCTCACTTCCCACAGCAACCTGGGGAATATCACGTCCGGCCCTGGGGACTTATCAATCTTGATGTTTTTAAGAAGATCCAACACTTCTTCTTCCTTAATCTCCACACTGTCCAGCACACAGGCCTGTTCTATTTCTATCACCCTGATCAAGGTCTTTTTCACTTGTGAATACTGAAGCAAAGTATTCATTTAGGACCTCCCCAACCTCCTCTGCCTCCAGGCACATGTTGCCTTCTTTATTCTTTAGTGACCCCACCTTCATTCTTGTCATCCTTCTGTTCTTCACATAAGCATAGAATGCCTTGGGGTTCTCCTTAATCCCGCATGCCAAGGCCTTCTCATGCCCCCTTCGAGCTCTCCTAAATCCTTTCTTAAGCTTCTTCTTGGCTACCCTGTATTTCTCATAAGCCCCTCCTGCTTCCTGCTTCTTATATCTAACATATGCTTCCTTCTTCCTCTTGACGAGTTGCCTCACGTGTTTCGTCAGCCACGATTCCCTTTTCCTACCACTTTTTCCTTGTCTCAGTGGAACAAACCTATCCTGAACCCAGCACTAGTGGTCCCTAAACTTCCTCCACATTACTTCTGTGCTTTCACCCTTGAGCCTCTGTTTCCAATTTACTCTCGCTAGTTCCCGCCTCATCCCTTCATAGTTAGCCCTTCCCCAGTTAAGCACTTTCCCTTTTTGTCTGTTTTTATCCTTTTCCATAGCTATGCTGAAGCTAAGGGAGTTGTGGTCACTCTCACCAAAATGCTTCCCCACCAAGAGGTCTGCCACCTGACCAGGTTCATTACCCAGAACTAGATCCAGTATGGCCTCTCCTCTCGTAGGCCGATCTACATACTGTGTCAGGAATCCTTCTTGAACACACCTTCAGTACAGTGATTGATCCCTTCCTATTTCTGACTTCCACCCACACTGACTCAGTGGACACTCCCTCTGCAGCGTCCTCCCTTTCTATAGCAGTGATACTATCCCTGACCAGTAATGCTACTCCGCCCCTCCCTTTTCTACCTCCCATCCTATTCCTTTTAAAACATCTAAACCCCGGTACCTGCATCAACCAATCCTGCCATTCTTCCAGCCAAGTTTCAGTAACGGCCACAACATCGTAGTTCCACGTACTGATCCATGCTCTAAGTTCATCCCCTTTATTCCTAATACTCCTAGTGTTGAAATAGACACATTTCAACCCCTCTAACTGGCTACATGTATGTTTTGTCCCCTGCCTGTCCTTCCTCACCAACTCAGAACACACAGCATCATGCCCTGTCCTTCTACCCTAATCTCTGCACTCACATTCTGATTCCCACCACCCCGCCAAGCTAGTTTAAACCCTCCCCAACAGCTCCAGCAAACCTGCCCGCCAATCTGTCCAAGTCCTTCTGCAGACTCCCTGCTTCCTCAACACTACCTGCCACTCCACCTATCTTTGTATCATCTGTAAACTTGGCCATAAAACCATCAATTCAGTCATTCAAATTATTGACATATAACATGAAAAAAACTGGCCTCAATACCAACCCTTGTGGAACACCACTTGTCACCGGCAGCCAACCATTTATTACCACTCTTTGCCTCCTGCCAGCCGGCCAATCTTCTTTCCATGCTATTATTTTTCCTATAATACCATGGGCTCTTGTTAAGCAGTCTCATGTGTGACATCTTGTCAAAGGCCTTCCGAATATCCAAGTAAAGCACATTCACTGACTCTCTTTTGTCTATCCTGCATGTTATTTCCTCAAAGAATTCCAACACATTTGCTAGGCAAATTTTCTCCTTAAGAAAACTATGACAGCTTTGGCCTACTCTATCATGCACCTCCAAGTACCTCAAAACATCATCCTTAATGATGGACTCCAGCATCTTCCCAAGCACTGAAGTCAGGCCAGATGACCTATAATTTACTTTCTTCTGCCTCCCTCCCTTCTTAAAAAGTGGTGCAACATTTGCAACTTTCCAGTCCTCCAGAACCATTCCAGAATCTACTGATTCTTGAAAGATCATTACTAATCCCTCCATAATCTCTTCAGCTACCTCTTTCAGAACTCTGGGGTGCAGTCCATCTGGTCAGGCAATTTAACTCCCCTCAGACCTTGCAGCTTCCCAAGCACCTTCTCCTGAGTAATAGCAACTACACTCACTTCTGTGCCCTTTCACGCCCAAATTTCTGGCATATTGCTATTATGTTCCACAGGGAAGACTGATGCAAAAATACTTATTCAGTATGTCCCTTTCTTTGTTCCCCATTACTACCTCTCCAGTGTCATTTTCTAGCAGTTTAATATCCACTCTTGCCTCTCCTTTACACTTTATATATCCGAAAAAAATCCTTTGTTATTCTCTGTGATATTTTTGGCCAGCTTACCTTCATATTTCATCTTTTCTCTTTTCATGGTTTTTTTTAGTTGCCTTTCATTTGTTTTTAATAGCTTCCCAATCCTCTAACTTCCCACTAATTGTTGCTATATTATATGCACTCTCTTTTGGTTTTCTGCTGTCTTTGACTTTCCTTGTGATCTTTAGGATGTATCTATCCTGCGCCTTCTGAATCGCCCCTAAAAACTCCAGCCATTGCTGTCCTACTGTCATCCCTACTAATGTCCCCTTCCAATCAACTTTGGCCAGCTCCTTCCTTCCTTCCTCCCTTCCTCTTTTCTCTCTCTCTCTCTCATGTCTCTGTAATTTCCTTTACTCCACTGTAATACTGATACATCTGACTTCATCTTCTCCCTCTCCAACTGCAGGCTGAATTCAATCATATTGTGATCACTGTCTCCCAAAGCTTCCTTTACTTTAAGCTCCCTAATCAAATCTGGTTCAAATTCCCTCTCTTGGGATCCAGCACCAACCTGATTTTCCCAATCAACCTGCATATTGAAATCCCCATGACTATTCTAACATTGCCCTTATTACACGACTTTTCTATTGCCCATTGAAATTTATATCCCACATCCTGGTTACTGTTCGGGGGCCTGTACATAACTCCCATCAGGATCTTTTTATCCTTGCAGTTTCTTAACTCTACCCACAAGGATTCAACATCTTCCAATCCTATGTCACCTCTTTCTAAGGATTTGATTTCAATTTTTACCAACAGAGTCACCCCACTCCCTCTGCCTACCTGCCTGTCCTTTTGATACGTGTACCTTTTGATGTAAAGCTCTCAACTACTGTATGATCTTCTTTCATGTCTCAGTGATGCCCACAACATCATACCTGTCAAACTCTAACTGCGCTAAAAGGTCATCTACCATTCAAATATACCACCTTCAGTCCTGTATTCATCACCCTTTTCAATTTTGCCCCCATGTTACACTTCACCTCATCTCACTGACTGCAATTTTGCCCTATCATCTGTCAGTCCATCTTCAGTCTCATTACACACTGTTCTCACTCAAGCCTGTTGAACCATAGCCTGATCACTCTAACACTGTCCTCTCACACAGTGGCCACTCTGCTCAAACCCCGCTTCTTTTTATTGCCCTTTTTAATTAACCCTAGTTACTGTTAGCCCAAGCAATCTCCCACTCCAAAAACAAGTCCCAACAGGCCCTGCTCACTTTAAAAATTTGGCACATGAAGTCCACAAGGAACTGTCTCCAACTCTCCACAATTCATTATGACTGTTGTGGGTTTAAGAGGGCCTTGGAGGCCAGAGTAGCATCTTTATTCAGCACAAGTAAACTTGTTGGGAAGACTTGATAGAACATTCTCCTCAAATAAAAAACACGCTGAACTTTTAACCTTTGAGGTACAATGATAAACAAGTACAATTTCAAGAGTTATAAGCTTTTGAAGATAAAACCGAAACATCCAAAAACAGCCTTTTTTAAGCAACATATGATGAAGGGTGGCTCTTTGGAGGCACAAGCACCAAGTATTGATTGGCAGAACAAACATGATCATAACACTTGATGTGTTAAGTAGCAAAATAGCCTGTTTGAACCTCCGTTGATTTCATTCTGGGGTCAGACTCACAGTTAATGGTGCCCCAATGTCACAATGATTAAGCCACAATTGCTTTTACCCAATGTTTAAGAAGATACCTTTATACATGCATCTGTTGAGAGATCAAGCATTGTCAATTTCCAAAGCATGGCTCTTGTGTGGTCTATTACTGCAAGCCACTGGCTCCATCCCAGTCATCAGCGTTTGTTCAAGCAGCCAACCTTGTAATTCCAAAATTGATTGGGTCTTTAAAGTTAAAACAGTAAAGGTTTTGCTTGAATCAACGGTCACCATATGGTACTCTCTGTGATTCACTTCTCCCCTAACAATGGCAAGATCATGCTCCAACGCATTTTCTCAAGGGAAGGAGCCCACTCGAGTTAGCCTTCCTCATTCCTTCCATCCCTGGCACTGAAGTTGGCCAAAAGAATTGGTCTGTTCCATTTTTGCACATAGATTGAGGTTCTTTCATTACGGGAACAGAAGTTTTCCTTAATCTCTTCGGAAGTTTCAAATGTTGGGGCTTATGCACTTATCACCATCGTGTGTTATTTTTGTGTTCGAGTGAACTGATGGGTTATAATTCTGAGAAGGGAGTTCTCGAGATACTGGGCTACCTCATTCTGTATGGTGAAGCTCACCCTGTGAAAGCATTCCTCTTCCGATTTGCCCTGATGTAAAGTACTTTGTTCTGTAAACTGGCCATCTCCTATCTGTTGTGTCTTAATCAGCACAACAATGTTACTGTCAAGGTGAGCTACGAGTAGGGTTCAGGCATGTCACCATGGGACTGTTCATGAGAGCCCTGACGTTCCGCACCCTGAACTGCATCTTATGGAGTTGAATTATTCATGGGTGATTTAAAATCAGTTAACTGTAGCACACTGGCTTTACAAGACCTGGGAGCCGAAACCCTGTGGCATGGATTATTGTTGGTTACACATGTTGGTGCTACCAGGCATACTCCCATTCATTCATGTGCGCACACACACACCACACAGGAGCCCTTGCTCACTGTCTTTTCTCCTACTTCTTGCCCACACTCCTGACTAAATTCTGGATACCAACTCCAAAGCCCAGCCAAATACTGGTCCAACATCCTCATTTTCAAGGCTCTAAGTTGCATGCTGGACAGCAATGTTCAGAAAGTCACATTGTACACATGCCCAGCACCATACTCCTGAAAGATTTTATTCTGAGCTCCCATCACAGGATGAGATTAACAGATAGATAGAAAAAAAAACACTCCAGGATGTGCTCGAAGGTGCCTTGAAAAAAAAGTAACATTGCCACCTGATGATGGGAATCTTGGCCTACGTCTACTCAAAGTCAGGAAGTAGGATACAGGATGGCATTGAGAAGCTCAAAACCAAAAATTAGGAGAATACAGAGTCCCTTCTTAACCAACATACCATCATACTACTGACTGTCCCATCTGTTTACATATCTCCAAAAGAAACATGGGGAATCACAACCAATAAAGCATTAAAAAACCAGCAACACACATCAAGTTTGCTGGTGAACGCAGCAGGCCAGGCAGCATCTCTAGGAAGAGGTACAGTCAACGTTTCAGGCCGAGACCCTTCATCAGGACTAGCTGAAAGAAGAGTAAGAGATTTGAAAGTGGGAGGGGGAGGGGGAGATCCAAAATGATAGGAGAAGACAGGAGGGGGAGGGATGGAGCCAAGAGCTGGACAGGTGATTGGCAAAAGGGATAAGAGAGGATCATGGGACAGGAGGCCCAGGGAGAAAGACGGGGGGGGGGGAACCCAGAGGATGGGCAAGGGGTATAGTCAGAGGGACAGGGAGTAGAAGGAGAGAGAGAGAAAGAATGTGTGTATATAATAACGGATTGGGTACAAAGGGGAGGTGGGGCATTAGCGGAAGTTTGAGAAGTCAATGTTCATGCCATCAGGTTGGAGGCTACCCAGACGGAATATAAGGTGTTGTTCCTCCAACCTGAGTGTGGCTTCATCTTTACAGTAGAGGAGGCCGTGGATAGACATATCAGAATGGGAACGGGATGTGGAATTAAAATGTGTGGCCACTGGGAGATCTTGCTTTCTCTGGCGGACAGAGCGTAGGTGTTCAGCGAACCGATCTCCCAGTCTGCGTCTGCGTGAATCCCTGCAGCATCTGGTGACCTTGTGATCTCTGTCTTGGAGACTGCCATCAGAAATTTTTCAAGAGGGTGAACCGTCGCGAGGAGTCAGGCTCTGATAACATAGCTGGAAGAGCACCTAAAATTGTGCCAACCAACTTGCAAGAGTGTTCAAGGACATTTTCAACCTCTCACTGCTGCAGTCAGAGCTTCCCACCTGCTTCAAAATCATACCAATACTCACAACACACTGGAGGAACTCAGCAGGTCAGGCAGTATCCGTGGAAACGATCAGTCAATGTTTCGGGCCGGAACCCTTCGTCAGGACTATTTTGTGTTCAAAATCATACCAGTGCCCAAGAGCAGGGTAAGTTGCCTCAATGACTCTTGCCCAGTTGCACTCACACCTATGGTGATGAAATGCTTTGAGAAGTTTGTCATGGCTAGAATCAACTCCTGCCACTGCAAGGACCTGGACCCGCTGCAATTTACCTATTGCCACAATAGGTTGACAGCAGATGCTATCTCACTGGCTCTCCACTCAGCCTTGAACCACATTGACAACAGCAACACCTACGTCAGGCTGCCATTTCATTGAATATAGCTGAGTCTTCAACATAAACATACCCTTAGTTCTAAACAACAAACTCCAAAACCTGGGCCTCTGTACCTCCGTCTGCAACTGGATCATTGACCTCTTCATTGGGACCCCACAGCCAGTGTGCATCAGAAATATCATATCTTTGCTGACAATCAACACTGGCACTGGCACACGACTCTACTCTCTCTATACCCACAACTGTGGCTGGGAACAGCTCAGATGCTAAATTTGCTGATGACACAACTATTGTTGGCAGAATTTCAGATGGTGATGAGGAGGCGTACAGAAGCGAGATAGATCAGCTAGTTTAGTGATGTTGCAACAACTTTGTATTCAATGTCAGTAAGACCAAGGAATTGATTGTAGACTTCAGGAAGGGGGAAGTTCAGGGAACACACACTAGTCATCAGAAGTGGAAAGGGTGAGCAGTTTCAAGTTCCTGGGTGTCAACATTTCTGAAGATCTATCCTGGGCCTAACATATTGAGGTAACTACAAAGAGGCACAACAATGGCTATATTTCATAAGGAGTTTGAGGGAAAAAAATCTGTATGTCATCAAAGACTTTCACAAATTTCTACAGATGTACTGTGGAGAGTATTCTAACTGGTTGCATCACTGTCTGGTGTATGTGTGTGTATGTATGTGTGTGTATGTATGTGTGTATATATATATATATATATATATATATATATATATATATATATATATATATATATGGATTGGACACTCCCAAGTCCAAATGGGAAATACCTGAGAAGGTAGTGGAGAATGACAGAGCTAAGATCCCGTGGGACTTCCAAACAAAGAACAGAAGAAAGCAATAGTAACAGATGTGGCAATCCAAAATGACAGTAACATCAGGAAGAAAGAATATGAGAAGCTGAAGAAAGAAAGAGCAGATAGGAAGGATCTGGAAGGTTAAAGGCAGAGTAATCCTAGTGGTGATCAGAGCACTTGGAGCTGTGACACCTGGACTATATATATATAGCTAGGGTGCCTAAGATTTTTGCACAGTACTGTAGTAATTCAAAGTATTGTACTGTACTTGCTGCCACAGAAAAACAAATTAAATGACATATGTGACTGATGATAAGCCTGATTCTGATATGGGTCTCTATTGTGGACTGATAATGGGTCGGGGACAGGGAGAGAGGAATCATGGTTGGGTAAAGGGGAAGCAGGGAGGGAGTGGGAAGAACCAGACATTCTGTAATGATTAATAAACCAATTGTTTAAAATCAAATGACCTTGTCTGGCGTCTCAGGGCTGTGTGTGCCTGCACATGTGCCACCCCACACTCCTGGCATTCTTTCTCTGTCACCAGTCCCAAACCCCTCCTGCTGCAAAAGTCTTAGACACTATATTATGTATTTTATATATATATTATATACATATACACACACACACACACACCCAAGACTTTTGCACAGTACTATATATTTTTTTTAAATTATTGCAATTTATAGTTTAAGTTATTACGTACTACAATGTCCTGATCTCAACATTATCGAGTCTGTCTGGAATTACCTGGAGAGACAGAGGCAAGCGAGACAGCCAAAGTCTGCAGAACTGTGGCAAGTTCTCCAAGATGCTTGGAACAACCTACCAGCCGATTTTCTTATAAAACTGCATGACAGAGTACCCAAGAGAATTGATGCACTTTTAAAAGGGTGGTCACACCAAATATTGATTTGATTTAGTTTTTTTTTACTGCTTACTGCTCTTTATAGTAAATTTTTTGATATTTAGAAACATTTCATTATTTTTTAAAACATCTTTGCTTTACAGAATTCATTTACATGTGCCTAAGACTTTTGCACAGTACTGTATGGCAGCAATATTAAACCTGATTCCATCTCTGTTTCCTTTTGTATCTCATGTAGTTCACAAATTAGTTCATAAATGAAATGTGAACATTACCAGGACTGTGCAATTCAGGTTATTCAAATCACGTTTTTTTTCTACTCAAGTTATCACAAAATAATTAGCAATAAAAAGAAATCAACCTCACATCGAAACTTCAATTATTCTTTAATCAGCAACATAGCTATGTCTGCAAGACAATTCACTTGAAAACAAAAGCCAGTACCAATTTAAAATAACAAGATGCAAGACTTTCTACAGAACTCATTATACTTAAAGCAACACAGTTGTACAGCTAAATTAAGACTTCAAAAGTTATATAACCGTTTAGCCTTTTGCTATACACACTGGATTTAGGCAGGGGAAAAAT
Source organism: Mobula birostris (assembly GCF_030028105.1). NCBI lineage: Eukaryota > Metazoa > Chordata > Chondrichthyes > Myliobatiformes > Myliobatidae > Mobula > Mobula birostris. The sequence goes on from NC_092402.1 coordinate 39,415,939, forward strand.
TAACACATATCAAGTTTTCATACTTATATCAGCGGTACAATTAAGATCAGAACAGTTCATACTTTTAACAGTTACCATGGTAAAATGGCACTGAGGTTACACACATTTACTTGCTCCCGGCATCACCAATAGTATATTGATGTCATGGTATCAAAAGTGGGAGTTCATCTAACAATATAAATAACAGAAGACAAATTCCACTAAATTTTGCATTGTAATGGATGCAAAACCCAGTTTGGGGTCAGCATTTCTCAAATGACAACGTAACAATATGCAAAAGTGTCAAGCACAGGCATGTTCTCAGTACTATTACACTTTTCGCCAAAGTTCAAAGACACAAAATGATAGAAGATCCATGATTTGGTTATCTAGTTGATTGGATGGTTCTAGTTCTAATAAGTCTAAATTTTAGGTAGGAGAATTAATGGACTGCAGCTGATTAAAGCAAATTCTACTTTACCAACAGTATTTAGTGTATTTAATTATCTTTTGTATTTTACTGTTTATACAAACTGAAAATGTTAACTGCAATGTGGCAGCATATTATACAAGCTTAATTGGGCCACCTTTAAAAAGAATTTCTAAAATTATTAATTATCTGGTGTAATTAATATGTTTGAAGGAACTACAGTGCCTTGAAAAGCATTCAGTCTCCAACCCTTTGTTCACATAAATCAGTATTACAACAAGGGACTTTGATCAATTTAGCAGGGAATTTTTGAGAATACGTTGTCTGAATCAGATTTAATATCACCAGCATATGTCATGCAAAGCTACTGGAGACTTAACCAAAAAGATTACTGGCCTTAATAGCTGCGAGAGGTGGTTCATCTAAGTATCGAGCAAAGGGTAATGGATACTTCTGAACTGCTGACATTTCAGTTTTTGAATTTTTAGTTTTTCATGCTTTACAATTTTCCCTGTTTTTTGGGCTTTACTGTGGAAAAAAAGGAGCATATGATTCACAAATACAAATTCTCAGTTAAATTGATCAAAATTTCTGGTTGTAATACTCATTTACGTGATCAAAGAGTTGGGGGACAGAATACTTTTTTGAGGCACTGTATAACACTCGAATCCAGGTGTTTCAATTATATTAAAAACACCAATTTCAATTCTCAGAATTCAGATTTTAAATTCCAGTCTTAACTCTGCCTCTGACCTGGCATTTTTCACAATATATTCAAAAAATGAAGAAACAGCATTTTAAAATAATTACATTTCAAATTCAACAATGTTGTTTTATTTTCATAAATTGTTATATTTGGGAAACAGTGTGACCTCAAAGTACATGCACAGCAATGTTGTGCTCCTTCTGTAATTTCATTGCCACAGGTTTATCTGTAACAAATGGAATGGTATAACACTAAAATAGTTACGTCAAAAGATTTCATTAGTCAGTTCTCCAAAACATTCATAACAGCAAAATGAAATTACTTTACATAACAAGTTAAATGTTCTTCAGTTACCAGTGTTGATATGAGCATCCAAACAATTTCTCAAATATTTCTCTTTTTTTTAATTTCCTGAAGGTGTTTACAAGGGAGAACTGCACAAACTTGACTGGATTTTGCTCAATCTCTGAGCTTGACATATTGATCAGCTGTGCAGATCAGCGCCCTGACCTTGATCCCTTTCTAAATCATGCAGTTATTAGCAGGAGTTGATAGATTGTAATTAGAAACAGCAGTACAATGGCAGCATTTTCTGAGATCAAGGATGCTGAAGCCATCTGCACAAATTCAGTCAAATGCACACTAGAAGCTGAATCTGTTACCTTCTTGAACAGCAAAGGTTAGTAAAACAAAAAGGCCATGAATTAGGTACTGAGTATCTATCAATAATTTACTCACTTTTTGTTTGTATCACTTACATTGACTCACCAAGGCTTAAAACTCAAATAATTTGATGTTCTGCTGCATGTCTAGCACCATTCAAATGTACACTCCTTTTCAATCTCATACTCATTTCTGTAGTGTCAGGCATAATTATATACACTTACAGGAATACCGAATCAATAAGTTACAGCACAGTTTGTCATTTCAATGAGTACTAAATACATTTACTACACATAAGCAATTCTTAACAAATGGAACAAGATGAAGAGACAATTATATCATGATAATGAAAAAAGAAATTGTTGTGGTAGATACTTTTAACATTTTAACTTTGTGGCCTTTGAAGTGTTATTATGGATGCTATCAGAATCATTTAAAAGCCATTCACTGTAAAATAAGTTGCTCCTGCTTCATACCCCATATGTATACAGTGACAGAAACAAAAGTGATTATACTCTTAAATAAAAAAGAATGTCTAAATACACTTGCACCTTCACATTTAATTCTTCAAAATTCAGTGAGCATGCTATGCATCAAAATACTAAAATCTCCTTGTTACTAGGTGTCTTAACTTCATAAAAGTGATAATAAATTATTCCTTTCACCTATCCCTTTGGTAAATTTATAAATGAATTCTCTTGGACTAGAAAAAAAAACAGGAGCTTACTCTCTTCACTGTCCAAAATTTTTTTAGACTTGATTATAAAGAATATATTAGATGGAACCTTAAGTACTAGAAGACTTGTACTGTATACATTGTTAGGACAGATCAGATGTGTCCAACATTTTTGATCCATTAAAATCACCGGATAGAAAATCATGGGCATCACATAAGGGATAATTTGCTATTAGTTGAATGAAATCTAGTCAGTTTCTAACTGAAGTAACCAAGTATGGTTTTAAAAACTGTTTCTCTTCAGCACCAACCCAATGCAACAAGGCAAAGAAAGGCCTCACAGGAATGATGAGCTTTCTATATCTATCAATCAAAATTGAATAAGGCAAAATATGTGTTAGGATCTCCATGGGATGGTTTGACAAAAGAATGATATCCTACTGAATATTTTTCTCTTTGATTAAAAGGACTTGAAATGACCCACTCCACTCAGCATGAATTAGATGGTGACAGTATAAGCGATGGAATGCGGTAACCTCGGAACTCCATACACCCAAAGGGATGTGCTAGATGCACATCCAGCTGTCTCCACTGTTGCACCACCTTACTCCGTACGCCGCAAGAACTTAAATTTCAGCAAATTTAAATCTGGAACTAAGCAAAATATCATCTCTGTAATGATAATAATAATACTGGAACACTTCCAGAAAAAGCCACACACCATTCAGAGGAGAAAATTTGTCTTCCCCATCTGACCCTGCACATGTGTAACTCCAGACCTAACAATGTGGTTGTCTTTTAACTGCCTCCTCACTTCAGGGTCAATTTAGAGATGGCACTCCCATGAATTATTAATAATAATAATAATAAAAATGGAGCATTAGATTATTTAACTGACAACAACTTGAATTATCTCCTTAATATAGTAATTCATCTGAAAATATTGAAATAGCTCTATTTGAATTCGATGACTGATAAAATACCCAAATACCAATACCTACCAAGAATAGTAGTACACAAAAAAAAGAGGATAGTGCTCTTGGCTAGAAACATTTCCTGGATCAAGTGTATAAAATGGCTGGCAATATTTTTTCCTCCTTTGTTAAACTGGTCGCTTTGTACAGTGATGTAGTTCCACCAAGCATCATGCTCATTCAAATATCCCACAGACTATTCCACAATGGGGAGCATCAGAGCCAATCAGTGCCTGCAGGAAGGCAGTGCTGGAACTGTACAAGACACTAAAACAAATATTGAGTGTGGCATTCAGTTTAGTCACTTTACGAGAAGGATACAATAGTATAGGACAGGGTATAGAACAGATTTGTGAGAAAGATGCCATAGTGATTAGGTTTAGGAGTTAAGATTGGATACACTGGAATTGATTCTTTCAGAATAGAGGAGGCTGATAATTGATTTAATAAAGATGTAAGATTACAAGAGGTTTGGCTAGGATGAAGTACTCACTTCCTTTAACAGGAAGGTCAAAACAAGGGGACAGGGATTTAAGGTAGAAGACATTATTTTCATATATCTATGAAAAATCTACAAAAAGTGCTGAAAAAATACCACACAAGGTGATGGCGCAATAACAGGAGTAGCTCGTTATCAGTCAGATAGGCAAAATGAGCTAACACAGCGCAATGAATTTCTATTATTCTGCAATATTCACACAAATACACTTCGAGTCAGGTTGTTATTTAGCAATCACAGCAAGATTCTTGGCCTACATTGCCATCTTTTCTCTCCTCGTTCCAATCTAATATTATCTAAATAAAGAGGCCAGGTACTACACCTGGAACCAGCTTGCATAATCGGAAGTACAAACCACAATATATTTATCTGCTGAACCATGAGGAATTTCAGTTGGATATTTTAAAGTATATTAAGATTGGTTCTTCTTATTTCTGGAATCAAATTAGTGACGAAACTGTAACAGGTGGCTCACTGGAAGGCACAAAACAATACAACCAGAAACTTCAGGAATCCAGTGGCACAGCTAGCAGAGTTGTTCTCTCACCACTCCAGTGACCTGGGTTCAGTCCAGATCTCCAGTGCTGTTTTTTTTAAAACAAGAGTATACACATTCTGCTGTGACCATAGGCACTTTCTCTGATATCCCAGTTTCCTCCCATATCCAAAAGACAGGAGAGTTGATTGGCTAATTAGCCATTTTAAATGTACAGGTGATCGCAGGAGTCTAGGGGAAGTTGATGAGAATATGGTTGCAGAGAAAATTAGTGGCGAATGAGATTATTTTGTGAACTAGCATAGACTTTACAGGCTGAAATGGCTTTCTAATAAAATACTGGTGTCATTTACTCCAGTATTGCTTGGTTAATTATTTTTACACATTTTATCATTCCATACATCCTGTTTTTCTATAATTGAAATATTTTGACAGTTTTGCACTTTTTTCAGATGTTTCAATCTTCATGCTCTACAAATGTAAATGAATCTCCCAAATATGATCCAGAGGGATGACATAATGACCTTTTAAGATGTTCTTATCACTTCTAATGGGAGACAGAAAACGAGAGGTCTTATTTAAGAGACACACACTTAAATTTGGACGTCATTATAAGCATGAATGTCATACCTAAAATTAAGTAACTTGGATAATTGTCTTGGTTTTCTTCCTAGTTAGATCTAAGTCATAGTTTAGGTTCAGCATTTCAGCAGAATTTGTTTTTACTGGAACTGTCAGATTATCAAATCACCATTATACACTCAACATGCCAAGTTCATTTACTCCTCTTAGAAGTGTTACATTATTACACAGGGTACTATCAAATAATCAAGCAGGCGGGTACAGAACTGGCTGATGGAGATTCTCGTCAGATCAGAAGCACATTATCTACGCACAGAGGAGGATGTATTTGTGCCATGCTGTAAGCCTTTAGTGAAAGGACAGTAACATTATTTGCATTAACTGACAACCTCTTGCAAATGTTTGCTCTGGGGAGGGTAATAGGGGCTATGAAGATGGGTGGTATTGGAGCCGCAATCAACGTATTGGTAAGCATCAACAGAGACTTGCTCAGAGTGTGACAAATACCAGGCTGTTACCGTTGCTCTGGAAGAGATGGAAAAGAATAAATGGTAAAATGTTTCCTTGAAAAAATCCATTATTGAATTTAATTTAGGTGGTAGTTGCAGTTCTGCTTACATTTTAGGAAGTTTTCTACCCAAACAGTGCTACACTTAAACAACTTAGCTGCACAAATGGATTCATTTTATGACATGTGTCTTCTCAAAGTACAACAATACATTAAGTTGAGAAACACCATAAAAGAAAACCATAAAGAATCTCTGGGCAGGAAAGCAGTGATGGTGAAAATACATGTCCCCAACTGGATGGAGAAGCACACTGTTAACATTGTTTAACAGATCGCATTGTTTATGCAAAGTGCACCCAACTGCAATGCGAACGCTGTAGCATATGTACTTAACAGCATTTTAAAACACAAACAAATTAAATTTTTTAAACACAGTTATCTAATTTACTTACTTATCAAGTTCAAAACTGAGAATAAGTCGTTATATACAGAAATAAGGTCACTGTCTACAATAAAGTAATAATTCTTCTGGATTGAACATGTAACATAATATGGATGATTCTACTTCCCTGTTTAAGAGAGGGAAATAAAAATATTTCACTTTGCATAAGGAAAAAGTGGTCTTGGTTAAAATAAAATAGTTAATTTAACTGGATTATGTTAATTCAGATTCTACAAAGAAGGAACTCTAATCCAGAACACTTACTGTATTGAGATCACAATATTGTGGACTTTGATTTCAGGCATTGTGCAATAATGGCTAAAAGACAAAATTGGAAAAAATATTATAGCTTATCTGACATGTATGTAACAGAGTACACATAAACATCAATATATGTTGTGTTACCCTTCTCCCAAAATTGCTATTTATGCTGAAATAGTATTGTATAATCAATTTAAAATTAATTAATCTTTACACCTATCAATGAGGTCGACCCAGAATGCACAAGATGAAGAATGTCCAATAGTTTCAACACTGGGGTCCATCAACCTACAGTATATCTCTGCGCAAGTTGTCATCACAAGCAGAGGCAGAGGGAAAACTGAGAAACTTCTTTGTGTACGAGAATGCACAAAACATTATCAGGTTTATGATAGTAATGAAAAATATTTTAGTTCTTAAATATATCATCTTAGTTCAGGTAATAGCAATCTCAAACCAGTGCTAGAAGCTTATGGAAGTGAGTCCAATACAAACTGAATACATGGGGCATCAGTTCAATGCAATGGTAAAGAATTATGTGATATACTGCAGTGTCTTTTGGATATAATGTTAAACCATGGCTCCATATGCATTTACAGATCAGCCTAAAATAACTCCTGAGAGGAACATAATTTTGGTATTTGATCAACATTCAATCTTCAGAATGAAGTTTAACTGGTGACTTATTTTGCTGCCATTTGTGGACCTCCATAAGCACTGACTCTCAAAATGTACTAACAAGACATTGATCATACGACACTGGCTGTAAAAGAATTTGGGAATTTCTAAAGATGCGAACATAATTACTTAAATCAAAGTTAGCTTTTTCGTAGTTCAGTATTATTTAGTTTGTGACCAAGCTGACAGAGATAATCTTCTGCACTTCAGCAGTTAAATAGAAAACATTTCCCCTTTATTACTGCTAGTTAATTTCTATCAGTAGTAATTCCTAAATGCAATATCTTCATGATACTTACTACATGCCGAGATCATCTAGTGTAGCAGTGACTGCATAGAAAATCTGAAAAGTAAAGACATGATCAAATTACTTAGAGTGCGAGCAGAAACCCATGAAATCATATAAACAGAGATGGGACATGCAGCTTGTGTTATACATGGATATAGATAAACGGTGAATGAACAGAGCTCAAAATCTCACCTATGCTGATCTAGCTCAGTTACATGTTTAATTTGCATGGAATAAATGCAAATTTGAAATTCTGGGTATTCTGACAGCAGTAACAGAAGAAATTTTGTTGCATTGTGAGTTTGTCTCTGTGTCCAAGTCAATAATTAACCAGAAGTAATCTACATAGAATGAATTATATGCTAGACTCGTATCAGTGACAAATCAATACATTTATCTGTATGCAATTGCTTCCACATCAGAAAGACAGGGGATTATAATGCCATTTCTTATTAAGCTCCTCTCTTGTCTCAATCAAGTCCTCACATCTCGGGCCGGTAGGTCACTTTGGAGAACAAAAAATGTAGAGTAATGAATAAAAATTGTTTGATAAAAGGTCCAATCCAAAATATAAACATCTGTGATACAGTTCTTCTTAATTTCTTCCACATACCCTTTGGTTCAAGTTTTTTTATATAAATGTGGAGAGGAGTAAGTGGCTACTATGCAGACACTGCCATTGTTTAAGAGTCATTTAAACCAATGCACGAACAGGCAGAGCATAGAGGGGTATGGACCGTGTGCAAGCAGATGGAATTAGTTAGATTGGCATCATTGTTGGTACAGTCATGGTGAGCTGAAGGTCCTTTCCCTCTGCTGTATGGTTCTATGTATATGAAAGACTTAAATTCATGATTTGCCAAGAACAGCAGTCATAGGAACTGTAATGTGTTTGTGTTTTCCTGCTCAACAAATACCTATACACTAAAATGTGTGGAATGGCTTTTGGGCAGAAAATCTCACAATAAATGAAGGCTATCTGCTGTGACATCACTATCCCTGTCAATTATAAACCAATCTACACACAATTTGTGTGTAACTGCTCCGTTCATTGCATTTACTGTTGACATTTTTTTTCAGGAAAATTTGTAGGTTGGTAGTTCTAGTTCTGTGTAATGTTTTCTGGATTTCAAAGAAACTATTTAAATTCACTCCTTAAATATGCATCTATTGAATATTTTTTAAAAAAACTTATTTTCAGATCTGCTGAAAATCCTACCATGCCTCTAGCCGTGGATCTCCCAGTGGCCACCCATTTTAATTCCACGTCCCATTCCCATTCTGATATGTCTATCCACAGCCTCCTCTGCTGTCAAGATGAAGCCACACTCAGGTTGGAGGAACAACACCTTATATTCCGTCTGGGTAGCCTCCAACCTGATGGCATGAACATTGACTTCTCTAACTTCCGTTAATGCCCCACCTCCCCTTCGTACCCCATCCCTTACTTATTTATTTATCTATCTATCTTTTCCCTTTTTTCTCTCTTTTTTTCTCCCTCTGTCCCTCTCACTATACTCCTTGCCCATCCGCTGCGATTCCCTCCCCCTTTCTTTCTCCCTAGGCCTCCCGTCCCATGATCCTCTCATATCCCTTTTGCCAATCAAGTTTCCAGCTCTGAGCTCGATCCCTCCCCCTCCTGTCTTCTCCTATCATTTCAGATCTCCCCCTCCCCCTCTCGAATCTCTTACTATCTCTTCTTTCAGTTAGTCCTGACGAAGGGTCTCGGCCCGAAACGTTGACTGTACCTCTTCCTATAGATGCTGCCTGGCCTGCTGTGTTCATCAGTAATTTTTGTGTGTGTTGCCATAATCCTACAGATGGCAACTTTGCACCACTGGCACATACGCCAGATGGCTGAATCTATGGTTCCTCGGGTATTGAATAGGATAATTATTGCAATAAAACCAGTCAAGTAAAACTAACTTGTCTCCCTGAAACTGGGGATAAACATTCTAGTCAGGGTCCATAAAAGGTTCAGGAGAATGATCCCAAGGATGAAAGGGTTAATATGTAAGGAGTGTCTAATGGCTGTGGGCCTGTACTCACTGGCATTTAGATGGATGAGAGGGGATCTCATTGACACCTATTGAATACTGAAAGGCCTAGACAGAGTGGGCATGGAGAGGATGTTTCCAATAGTGGGGGAAGTCTAGGACCAGAGGGCACAGCTTGAGAATAGAAGGATGTCCCTTTAGAACAAAGATGAGGAGTAATTTCTTTAGCCAGAGAGTGGTAAATCTATGGAATTTGTTGCCACAAACAGCTGTGGAGGCTAAATCATTATGTATATTTAAAGGCTTTTGATTATTGAGGGCATTAAAGATTCGGCCCAATTCTGCTCTGTGTCTTATGATCTGAGATCCAATTTGAACACACTTATCGGTCCTGTGATTAGCTCAAATGATTACAGAAAAACACTGACAATCTGCTCCCTGAATATTCAGAAATACCGATGATTTAGCATCCAAGTCACGCTTTCCATGCTCCCTTCCAACTCCCACACCCCATTCAAACTCACTGGAACCCTAGTTCCCATGCACTCTTTAAAATGACTGGGACCTGTTTCCCCTGCTCCCTTTAAGCCATGGGACATTTACTATAGTCATCTAAATATAACAATTAATAATAATTTGGACTATCAACAGAATGGAACAGAATCCAATAGTCTGCACCAAAATCCTGAGTAGGCTGAATTTTTGTTGTGTTACTGTGTTAAAGTTTAGTATCCACTTCTTTATGAAAGAGAAACTCAAGAGGTAACAATTTTCTTTTCCTAGATCTTGCGTAATCTATATTTTCATTATGAAACAGAAACTAACCCTATAAAATCATGGCTGAACAGTGAATAATTACAGTTGAAAACCTAAGCGTTTATAGGATAACCATTTCATCCTGCTGTCCATTCACTCTCAATAGACAATAGTGTAATGGTTCTAATGACCATGAACTACATTTCACATTTTATGTGCAGACCAACACCATCACAAGCTCCTGCCTCCAAGTCCAACAACATCTCTTATCTCAACTGACATCTAATCTCACCATCATAGGAATATTCATTTATATCTTAATCAACTCCAGGTGTGAATCATCTTTACCATCCCATACACCCCCTTAATTCAACCAGATGTCTTCTGTCCACATTTAGTTCCACACAAAGATCCATTTGTTTTCTTGCTTTCACTGTGGCCAAAGTTCACCATACAGCCTTATATCTGATGTATTAAGATTCAACTAAACTAAGATTTGGTTGAAAAAAAATCCCACATCTTCCCTCTCTGACAAGGTACAAAGCAAAGCAAATAATTAGGTCAGATATGTTGCTTTGTGATATATTCAAAGATACCATCTTTATGTGTTCATAGACATTCACATGTGCTATTTTAATACAGGCATACTCTGCTTTAAAGCACTATTTAACATTGCAGTTAAAACAGCAAGTCAATCTGTCACTATCACCTGAGGCAATGGTCATTACCTGGCCGCCTCCCAAAGGTCTGAAGACCGTCGTATTTTTGATGTTGACAGTTCCAAGGACCTCATTAAAAAACACAATCTGTACATTGAGATCAGTAATACTGATGCTGTAGAAGTTGTAGTTTGTTACGTTTAGTATATTCTGCAAAAGAGAAAACAAAAAATATGGCAATGAAAAGGCTAAAACAACAACGAAAGGCGTCAACTTTAATTTCACAATTCAGAATCAGAAATTCAGAACAAAAATCAGGATTATTATCACTGACACATCATGATAATATGTTGAATTGCAGCAGTACAGTGCAAGAGATGCTCTAAAAGTCACCATAAGCTATAAAAATAAACAAATAGCACAAAAGGTGAATAATGAGGTAATGCTCATAGGTTCATGGACTGTTCAGAAATCTGATGGCAGAGGACAAGGAGATGTTCCTGAAATGTTGAATGTGGGCTTTCCCAATGGCAGTGATGTGAAAAGTGCAGAACCCAGATGGTGAGGGTCTTCTATAACAGATGCCGCCGTCTTGAGGCACCACCTTTGGAAATGTCTTGAAGATGTTTTTCCCTCTTCAATCAGTGGGGACTTTTCCATTTTTTCTTTACCACAGAGGCTTCAATGGTAGTTTCAGAGAATGAAATAGAAATCTGGTACCAATTAGTGTCAAGTTGTAGCTAGTTTTGTAGGACACTTGCACTTCTCCTGAAGGCTTAATGGGCACCATCCAAATCACTTGAAGATGGCGTCAGCGAACGTGACCAAGGGCGATGTTCTCCAGACAATTCACGAAACTACTTCTTTCATGTCTGCTCTTTCTCTCAAATGCGGCCCTGCTACTGTTGAAGTCTGTGATCTACATTTTGGTGGTGTATTTTTGGGCCGATTGAGCGATCTGGCACTTTGCTGTCTCCAAGGGAGTTTGGTGAGGGCTTGAGCAAAGCGTGCTCCAAGAAGCCTGGAGATGGGTTGCGAGGCCATGATCAACTCCATTTCTTGCCAATCTCACTGATTGAAGCATTAAGGAAGATTGAAATCATCAAGGCAGGAGCTGAAGGTGAGCTAGTGTTCAGCACTGTCTGCCAGACTCTCACTCGCTGCTGCTGGAGGAAGGTGTCTACACGTGACTATCTCTCTCTCCCTCTCCTTGTCACACGCTGCTCCCGTGCTCCCGGAGGAAGATCCCTCTGTTCAAATAGTCTCTCTCTCACTCTTGATTGATGCTGCTAAAAGATTGTGCTGGAGTCCTAGGACTTGGGCAAGGTTTAATTGACATGGTTTGTGGATTGGACTCTGTAGTTCGCGTTATGATGTGTTTCTGGTTTCTGATCCCTCTTTTTTCCAGTTGTTATTTTGGGCATTTTTGATCAAGGTGGACTGGCTCCGTGCCCTGCAGTCAACAAATGACACAGCGCTAGATTGAATTGAACTGAGTCAAACCGAAAATGCCTGGACTCTTTTGATTTTGTCTTATATATTCTGTGTTTTTCGCTCTTTTTTTGCCATTTGCGCGATTTGCTTTTTTTGCGCGTGGGGGGGTGGGTTTGATGTTTTTCTTTGAACAGATCCCATAGTTTTCTTTGTTTTGTGGCTGCCTGTGTGAAGATGGATTTCAGGGTGGTATACTGCAGACTTAATTTGATAATAAATGTACTTTGAATCCTTGAATCATATCATTATTCCAACCAGGAAAGGCAGAAATGAGCATCCAAACCAATTTTCAGATTGCAATGTCCTTATATTACTTCATCATTTTTCCTTTCAACATGTATCCATTTCTGGGAAATGAACAATTAGATACTGTAGTTGGTAGAAGTCAAATTACATGGAAATCAATCCTTTAGTTATTGAAACCACTGTTGTTAGTCAAATCAGAGGTGGTGACAAATCTGCATACAGGAGGGAGACTGAAAATCAGGTTGAATAGTGCCACAACAGCCTCTCACTCAATGTCAGCAAAACTAAAGCGCTGATTATCGACTACAGGAGGAAGAAACCCGAGGTCCATGAGCTCATCCTCATTGGGGGATTGGAGGTGGAGAAGGATGGTAACCTCCAATTCCTTGGCGCTTTCATATCAGACCAGCTCGGAGGTGCCATCACAAAGGCAGCATGACAAGGCATCTATTGTCTTAGAAGTTTGTACAGATGTGGTATGTCAGCTAAAACTTTGATAAGCTTCTATAGATGCACAGTGGAGAGTATCCTGACTGGTTGTATCACAGCCTGGTACGGAAACACCAATGCCCATGAATAGAAAAGCCAACAAAAAGTAGAGGATACAGCCCAATCTATCACAGAAAAAGCCCTCCCCAACTACAACGAACGCTGACACAAGAAAGCAGCATCCATCAAGGACATCCACCATCCAGGCCATTATCTGACATATACATACTTTGAACTTTGAACTGATCATTATACAGGATTAGTCGTTAAGAAGGCATCTGGCACGCTTGCCTTTATTAGCCGAGGCACTGAGTTCAAAAGTCAGGAAGTTATGCTGCAGCTTTATAAAACTCTAGTTAGGCTGCATCTGGAGTATCGCAGACAGTTCTGGTCACCCCATTATAGGAAGGATGTTGAGGCTTTGCAGCCAGTGCAGAAGAGGTTTACTAGGATGCTGCCTGGATTAGAGGGCATCTGCTGTCATGAGAGGTTGGACAAACCTGGATCACTTTCTCTGGAGCGGCAGAAACCAAGGGGAGATCTGACAGAGTTTTATAAGATTATGAGAGGCACGGATAGACAGCGAGCATCTTTCTGCCAGGGTTAAAATATCTAATACCGGAGCACATGCATTTAAGGTGAGAGGGAGTAAATTCAAAGGAGATGTGAGGAGCAAGTTTTTTATGTTTTTATTTTTTATTAAACACAGAGTGGTGGGTGCCTGGAATGCACTGCTCAGGGTGATGGTAGAGTTAGATATGTAAGGGACTTTTAGGAGATGTTTAAAAGGCACACGAATGTGAGGGAAATGGAAGGATATGGACATTGTGTAGACAGAGGGATTAGTTTAATTGGTCATTTGATTACTAATTTAATTAGTTCCAGACAACATTGGGTTGAAGGGCCTGTTCCTGTGCTGTACTCTTCTATGTTCTATGATTTAATATAAACAAATCCTACCGTAATTTTAAGAATAACTCTGTAATCCTTCTTGTCATCAATGACATAGGCTGACTTAATACCAACATGTTCAACATCAATGGAACGTGGGAAAAGGAAAAAGATTGCAAGCCCACTGATCAAAAGGCTGATGATCACAGCAACTGCCACATACAGCTTCCTGAAAAGTAAATCAAAACCCAGAATTAGAACTGACATTCTTCTTTTTTCTTTTCTATTAGTAAAATAACACGTTTGCAACAGTAAAGCATTGATACTGACGTTCGTTGTGGTTGCAGTCTCTGGTCACTGTATGGTATTAGGGCAACCAACTCATTCTCCTGGCCTGGAAATGTAAAACAGAACAGAATCTTTAAGAATCTAGTCAAATTTCCCACAGTACTTTATGTTACTCATTTGCATAATGAGAAGAGGCAAGGCCGGCATTTATTACACATTAATTGGTCTTGAGATGATGGGTGATGTTGGATCCTGATGCTTTGTGATTCAAAAGGTTCTTCAGAAGACAAGAATGAGGCATGACACTTGTTGCTTACAATCATTTTATTAAGTATTACAAGAGCAACAAAGGGGAAGGAACAAGCAGTGCTGAGAGAGGCAAAGGAAAGAAACTAAAAAGTAGTCAGTCTTCTCGTATCAGACCAGAGATAACAGCTCACCAATAAGATAACCAGATTCGAGTAATATGACACTTGCCACTGCAACCAAAAAGTTTCCAGAAAAATACAGAGGCAACTATAACCACTGGAAACCCACTGAATCAGATGTATGTAGGCGATTATATAAAAATACAAACATGCATAGCACAGTTAAACTACAAGAAAGATACCAAATTCTATACCCCAATCCAACACCACCTTCCTGAACTATTGCAATACTTCTACTGGAAATACTCTTACAGTGCTATTGGGAAGGAAATGACTTTCTGGAATTAACCCAGTGATGATGAAGGAATCGCAGTATTTTTCCAAGTCATGACTACTTATGACTTGGAGAATCTGCAGATACTGGTGTCCTCAGGCACATTCTGCCCTTGTTCTTTTTGTTGATAAAAATTGAAGGCTTGGGAGATGTTGTCTAAATGCGCTTAACAAGTATCTGTAGCGCCAAACGTAGCAGGGAGTAAATTATCGCACAAATCATCCAGAGGCCTAGACCAATAATTCAAATTCCACAATGGGAGTTATTCAATTTAAATTCAATCAATTATCTCAAATCTAAAAATAAATAAATTAAGTCATCAGTAATGCTGACCACAAGTAAAATGGATTGTCATAAAATCCTAACTGATAGATCATACTTTTCAACATCATCAAGAACAACACCACCTCCTCCCCCGCGCCGCCCTTAACACTGGACATTCTCTCTTCTCCCCACCCCCCTACCACCACACTCCCAACCACACAGAAGATACAAAAGCTTAAGAATACATACCATCAAGCTCAAAGATCATTTCTATCCTGCTGTTATCAGACTCTTGACAAACCTTATATGGTAAAGGTGAGTTCTTGATCTCTCAGTCTACCTCTATATAGCCCTTTTTTGTCTACCTGCATTTTCTCAGTATCTATAACTGTATATTTTGCATTCTGTCTACCCCTCCCCACCCCCATGGTACTATCTCAATGTACTTATGTATGGAATGGCACATAAACAAAAGCTTTTCACTGGATCTCAGTATATATGACAATAAATCCATTACTGTGATCCAAAATTTTATAAAATAGTGGTCAACTCTAAATAGGTTACAGTTTGCTTATTGTTTCACCTTCATGTCTTATGGGCAAAGGCTGTACAAGCTAGACTTGTATCAGCTGGAGTTCTTGTAAATGCTGACGGAACTCAACAAGTCAGGCATCATCAAAAGAGGCCATTTCCCTCATAGCAAGAGAAAAATAACAGGACTGATATTGAAACATCACAGATGATTAACAGTTCTAGAAAGAGAGAGGGCAAAAGAAGTGCAGTAGCTATAGTCATTGGAGATAGAGCTTATAGAAGTGACACAGCTCTTAAGATAGAAAAAGAATCCAGCTAAAGGAAGATCAAGTGCAATTAAGTCACACCAAATGTAGTGGAAGGCAGACACAAGAGATTCTAAAATATGAAAACAATTAAACAAAAACATAATATAATCAAAGGAAATTAACCGGCTGAAAGACAATAGAGATAAGTGATAAAATTCTATCAGTTTAGCTTCAGGTTTCAGCAACAGCTAATGACCTGTGTTTCAATGATACCACATCTTTGTTTCTGTCTCACTTCTCTCAGTAATCTGTTAACTGGACACTCCATGAACAATGGACTCACCTGGGCAACCCTGCACCCCCCCCATCAACTTTTTAATCCAGTCCATCCCTCTTTTATCCTCTCTGCAACTTAAAACTAATTTGCTTTCTCCCATATCCAGTTCTGATGAGGCATTTTTGACATCGTATTTTAAGTCTTTTTATCCCCCCACACATGCTACCTACTGACTGAGGTTACATATATTTCTATTTGTGCTATTAACGCTTGTAATTTGTTATGAATATTACATGGTACATCTTTGCATTACAGAGGGAGTGCATTTCAAGAAAAACATTTGTATTATGATTTTCCAAAACATAAACCCTTGACAAAAACTGATGAAATAATTCTTTACTGCTTATAGGTCTCAGCCCGAAACGTCGACTGTACTCTTTTCCATAGATGCTGCCTGGCCCGCTGAGTTCCCCCAGTATTTTGTATGTGTTACTTGGATTTCCAGCATCTGCAGATTTTCTCTTGTTTCTGGAATGGTTCTTTCATATGTTTTGTTACTTATTTCCTTCACCTATTTTGGGGGCCCTTATTATCATAGTGGGCCAACACAAGCCCAAAAGATACATGCAACACACATCAAAGTTGCTGGTGAACACAGCAGGCCAAGCAGCATCTGTAGGAAGAGGTGCAGTCGACGTTTCAGGCCGAGACCCTTCGTCAGGACTAACTGAAGGAAGAGTGAGTAAGGGATTTGAAAGTTGGAGGGGGAGGGGGAGGGGGAGGGGGAGATTCAAAATGATAGGAGAAGACAGGAGGGGGAGGGATAGAGCCAAGAGCTGGACAGGTGATAGGCAAAAGGGGATACGAGAGGGTCATGGGACAGGAGGTCCGGGAAGAAAGACGGGGGGGGGGGACCCAGAGGATGGGCAAGAGGTATATTCAGAGGGGCAGAGGGAGAAAAAGGAGAGTGAGAGAAAGAATGTGTGCATAAAAATAAGTAACAGATGGGGTACGAGGGGGAGGTGGGGCCTTAGCAGAAGTTAGAGAAGTCGATGTTCATGCCATCAGGTTGGAGGCTACCCAGACGGAATATAAGGTGTTGTTCCTCCAACCTGAGTGTGGCTTCATCTTTACAGTAGAGGAGGCCGTGGATAGACATGTCAGAATGGGATGTGGAATTAAAATGTGTGGCCACTGGGAGATCCTGCTTTCTCTGGCGGACAGAGCGTAGATGTTCAGTAAAGCGGTCTCCCAGTCTGCGTCGGGTCTCGCCAATATATAAAAGGCCACATCGGGAGCACCAGACGCAGTATATCACCCCAGTCGACTCACAGGTGAAGTGTTGCCTCACCTGGAAGGACTGTTTGGGGCCCTGAATGGTGGTAAGGGAGGAAGTGTAAGGGATACATGTCCATCTGTATAGTGAGCTGGTTGAACTTACATTCTGATAAAATGATTGGGTTTATGTCAAGTTGGATCAGGCCACATAAACAGTTCAGTATCATATCCAGGATTGGGACTTCACCCATTCTTTCTTATTGCTGTTTGCTCGATTTGTTTGTTGTTTTGTGCCGGGGGGGGGGGTAGTAATGTTCTTGTTGCCATTTATGTGATTTGTATTTTTGGGGGGTGGGGGGTTGATGTTTTAGTTGCCAGGTGTGCAATTTGTTTTTTTGCACAAGGGGGTTGAAGTTCTTATTGCCATTTGCACAATTTGATTTTTGCACATAGAGGGAGGGGTTGATGTTCTTGTTGCAATATGCGCAATTTGTTCTTTTTTGCTTTTGGGGGTGTCGATGCTTTTCTTTGAACAGCTTCCACGTCTTCTTTGTTTCATGGCTGTCTGGAGAAGACAAATCTCAGAGTTGTATACTGCATACATACTTTGATAATAAATGCACCTTGAACCTGTTTAATATTACTACATGTGAATAGCATGTTGGAAATTGTTGTTTGCAGCAATGATCTAATTAGACATAGAGACACATTATCAATTTGAGTTTATCAGGTTCATGTTACCCATTGTCAGTTTGGCTTTTAATTTTATAAATCACAGGATTCCTAAGACTGGGAAAATACAAAGATAGAGAATGGCATAAATAAAGTTAAAATAAACTATGAAATTATCAGCCAGCACAGAAGTAAAATATTGAAACGCAGAAAGAGAAACAGGTTTGCTAGAACAGGAAGAGTCGCCAATAATAGGGGCAGTGGTAGCAATTGTAAGAACCATAGAACTATTAAGGAATAATTTGCTTCATTATTTTCCAGTGTGACAGATCAGTAGACAAGATATCAGAAGGCGTCAGAATTTGACAATAGAAAAAGGAAGACATTAAATAAACTAACAATTTCTGAAACAGAAAGAGGAGAAACAGATTTACCAGGATGCTGCTTGGATTGGAAAGCATGTCTTAAGAGGATAGGTTGAGCAAGATAAGACTTTTCTCTTTGGAACTAAGGAGAATGAGGGGGTGTGAAAGATAATATGAGGCATAGATCGAGTGGACAGCAAAGACATTTTCTCCAGGTTGAAAATGGCTAATATGAGGGGTCATAATTTTATATTGAGTGGCGGAAAGTATAGGGGATATGCCAGAGGTAACTTTTTCTTAAAAAGACAGAGAGAGTTCTTGGTGCGTGGAATGCACTGCCAGGGGTGGTGGTAGAGGCAGATACTTTAGGGACATTTCAGAGATTCTTAAGCACACAGATGACACAAAAATCGAGGCCTACTGTCTAAAGGAGAGAAGAGTTAAATTGATCTTAAAGTAGGTTAAAAGCTCAGCACAACGCCTGTGCTGTGCTGTAAGACTATATGTCCTATAATCAGTAAATAAATCATTCAAAAGTTACTTTTGGAAGGAGATATCAGAGGCATTATCAGATTTACTCTGAAAATTTGATAGTAAAAAGTAAATTGCCAGAGGACAGCAGAAAAATAATGCAAGCCTTATATTTAAAAAGGGAAATAAAGCATGTCCAGATATTCATGTTAGGAAAAATAACAATTTTTTAAAACTAACAAAGTAGAGTACCTAAGAACCAAAGTCAATGCATTAGGCAACACAGATTTTAACAGGGGCATTGTAATCAAACTCATAACAATGAACTTTTTGAACTATCAGAGAGCAGATAAAGGTAATGCATGGCATGCAGTTTTTAAACAGGCTTCTACAGGTGGAGGGACAAAAGTACATGGCCAGCTAGTTTTAAAAGAAAGCAGAGTTCAGAGTGCCCAGAATGGCTGAAGATGTAAAGCAACCCAACTATTCTCAATTTGTACTAAGACCCAGATTCCAAAATTATCAGCACAATTTCTGAATTTAAAGATAACTTGGATGAATAGTCAACACCAAGAACTGCTGCAAACTCAAAGTTAATAAATGGGCATAATTTCAAATTAGTTTCAGTACACAAGATTGCACTATCACATTTTAATAGAAATGGGATAGATTAATAAGGATACTGAAAAAGGCAAACCAAATAGTCCACTTCTGGAGAAAGAGACTGAAAAAAAAATCTATAATTGGAAATTTTCTAGAGCAACACACACAAAACACTGAAGGAACTCAGCAGATCAGGCAGCATTATGGAGGGACAGGAACAGTCAATGTTTTGAGCCAAGACCCTTCATCAGGACTAGAAAGAAAGAGGGCAAAAGCCAAAATAAAAGGTAGGGGGAAGGGGAAGAGCATGAGCTGGTAGATGATAGTTAAATCTAGCTGAAAGAGGAAGGTAGGAGCGTTCAGTTTTTGTACAATTCTTGCTACCATATTTTTTAAAAACAGATACATTAATAACCTAATCATTTGCACACTCGGGATTTTGCAGTGCCAGAGCGAGTGTTTTTGGACCACTGGATACCATAAAATACTTTTAATCTTTTAAGGTGTTATACAATGTTATAATACATTTTCCAGCAGTTGAAAGGTAGCATGACAATTATCACCTGGAAAGTTATATGCCAAAACACTGGGATTTCTCAATAGTGTTATAGTGGAATATCAGCATTTTATTGTAGATTCTTTGAAGAGGGTGAAGAAATCATTTGAGGATGGATTGGAAACTGAGTTATATCATCATGAAATAATTACACTCAGTGATCCTTTATTCCTTTATTAAAAAATTGTTGAGTGGTTGAATAGAAATCTTTAAAATTATGAAAGGTTTATCTAAAGTTTATCTATTTAGAGATATAGCATGGTAACAGGCCCACCCGGCCCAACGAGCCCAAACTGCTCAATCATACCCATTAGGTTAACCATACCCATTAAACTACTAACCCGTATATCTTTAGGATACAGGAGGAAACCTACTTGGTTACGGAAAGAACGTACAAATTCCTTACAATCAGTGGCTGAATTGAACCTGTGTTGTAATAGCATTATGTTAACCACCAAGCTACCACACCGCCCATGATTTTTTTTTGAAGACTAGAAGAAGACTAGAACATCAAGTCATCAATGAGAGGAGTTCAAAGTATCTTCTTCGTCCAGAAAATTCTGAGAATCTGAAACACACTATCAAAGGGAGTGGTTGAAAGAAGTAGAAGAGTTGCATTTAATGGAGGACTAAGATAAGCACAGGGAAGAAGAGGATGACGCTGAAAGGGCTAGATAAGGAATGCACTGTTGTCAAATAAATGATGGCAAGAACTTGTTGAGCTGTTTCAAAGCAAAACAATCCATGTCGTTCATATTCTTACCCATTGTGAGTCTGTCTACTTAAAAATGCCAGATAAATTATTTCTGTTTAACAATTGTTATGTAGTACACAATGAATCTAAGTTACAAAAGTAACTAATATTGATCTCCTTATTTTTTCTACAATTTCACATCCAAGCCCATCAGTATACCCCTTGTTGCACTTGAACACTCTGGGTTGCCTGTAAACTAGCAAATTACTTTTGAATCAGAATTCAAGCCAATATTGTGGCTTTGAAGTCTAACTTGAGTGGCAGTTTCATTACAAAAATATCTTTTTATGTTTGTATTACATTTGCTTTGACACTGAAAAGAGTGATTTAAAAAACTAATAGCTTTTGATCTTCAATCATTCATTTATTTTTGGGTCACTGCAATCTGAAGGCTCCATCCCATTTAAAGTTTTATCATCAAAGATACATTGTCATGTTATTGTACAGAAGCACACAGACTTATCTTTGAATGCTTACATTAGAGATAATAAAATGAAGGAATGCTGTCCATCTTGCGCAATATTTTGGTCCCGTATTTTACTTTTTAATAAAATTTAGAGTGTCGGTTGATACAGACTAACAATGCAGTGTTCTCAATACTTGTCGTGATAAGGAAGGTACGATACTGAGCACCCTCATTATCACTACCCAAGGAATAGGGGCACGGACTTCCCACAAGTAACAAAAAACACACAAAGGTCTTCTCCTTTGTATCCAATACACAACCCCCAAATAAACATAAGCATGTCCTATAATATTCTAAAAGCATTGGTGCACTTTATTAAACATATCAAACCTTTTAAATACCTAAAAGGACATTAGCTAACAAACTCTTCCACTAAAACTCAAGCAATAATTGGGTTTGAAATATATGATACAGTTGTGTTATAAACCTCTCTGCTGGAGCAGTGCACAGCAGGAGCCTATTACTGCAAGTGATTTGGAAATTAAACACCATATTTAAGGAGACAATAATTGATAATTCGATATATATATTGACATCAATATAGTTTAAAAATT
This sequence comes from Mobula birostris, assembly GCF_030028105.1. NCBI lineage: Eukaryota > Metazoa > Chordata > Chondrichthyes > Myliobatiformes > Myliobatidae > Mobula > Mobula birostris. The sequence goes on from NC_092402.1 coordinate 39,437,686, forward strand.
TTAAAGCTGAGGCTTGGAACCAAGTCCATAAGTATATAAATCTACAGATAGCAAAATCTGTGGCTAATGAGGATTGAATTTACAACCCCTTGGAAGTTTTCATGTTTTATTGTTTTAAACATTGAATCACAGTGGATTTAATTTAGCTTTTTTGACACTGATCAACAGAAAAAGACTCCTTTGTGTCAAAGTGAAAACAGATCTCTACAAAGTGATCTAAATTAATTACAAATATAAAACACAAACTAATTGATTGCATAAGTATTCACCCCCCCCCCCCCGCTTTAATATGACACACCAAATCATTATTGGTGCACCCAATTGGTTTTAGAAGTCACATAATTAGTGAAATGGAGATCATTTATTTTTGGAGAACTGTGTGCAGTCAAGGTGTTTCAATTGAATGTAGTAGAAATACACCTGTATCTGGAAGGTCCAACTGCTGGTAAGTCAGTACCCTGGCAAAAACTACACCACAAAGACAAAAGAACACTTCAATCGACTCCGCGAAAAGGTTATTGAAAAGCACAAGTCAGGATATGGATACAAGAAAATTTCCAAGTCACAGACTATCCCTTGGAGTACTGTTAAGTCAATCATCGAGAAATGGAAAGAACATGGCACAGCTGTAAATCTGCCTAGAGCAGGTCATCCTTAAAAACTGAGTGACTGTGCAAGAAGGGAAATAATGAGGGAGGCCACCAAGAGACCCATGACACTACGGAGGAATCACAAGCTTCAGAGGCTGAGATGGGAGAGACTGCACATACAACACCTGTTGCCTGACTGCTTCATTAGTTGCAGCTTTATGGGAAAGCGATAAAGAGAAAGTTGCTGTTGAAAAAACTCATATGAAGTCTCGACTAGAGTTTGCCTGAAGGCATGTGGGAGACTCTGAAGTCAGCTGGAAGGTTCTATGGTCTGATTAAACCAAAACTGAGCTTTTTGGCCATCAGACTAAACGCTATGTTTGGCATAAGCCAAACACCACACATGATCATAGCCACACCGTCCCTACTGTGAAGCATGGTGGTGGCTGTATCAGGAGGCCCTGGCTTAAAAACAACAATGTTAATGTCCTGGAGTGGCCAAATCAAAGTCCAGATCTCAATCCAATTGAGAATTTGTGGCTGGACTTGAAAAGGGCTGTTCACTCACGATCCTCATGAAATCTGACAGAGTTTGAGCATCTTTGTAAAGAAGAATGGGGGAAAATTGCACTGACCAGATGTGCAAAGCTGATAGAGACCCATCCACACTGACTCAAGGTTGTAATTGCTCCGAAAGGTGCTTCTACTAAATACTGACTTGAAGGGGGTGAACACTTAGACAATCAATTATTTTGTGTTTTATATTTGTAATGAATTTAGATCACTTTGTAGAGATCTGTTTTCACTCCGACACAAAAAAAGCTTTTTCTGTTGACTGGTGTCAAAAGAAAACGAACTAAATCCACTATGATTCAATGTTGTAAAACAATAAAACATGAAAGCTTCCAAGGGGGGTGAATATAGGCACTGTATGTACTATATATCTCAGTGGCAAAAGATGTCTATTGCTTTCCCAAATCTAGGTACTTTATACAAAGCCTCAAATTTGGGTGTCTATAAAAACTGGTTAAAAATGAACAACGGATAATTAGATGGAGTACAATTCATAAAATCATAAACCAAAATACTTGGTAACCCTGAATCATGGAGCTGCTAGCTTAAAGATAAAAAGTAGAGGAACAGATAGTGGAAGGAAAATAAAATCACTCAAATAAATTGTTAGCAACACACAAAAAGTGCTGGAGGAACTCAGCAAGCCAGGCAGCATCTATGGAAAACAGTAAACAGTCCGACATTTCAGGCCGAGACTCTTTTCATCAGGACTAGTTTGCCAATTCAGAAAGTTGACATCATCAGTATTTCCTAATATGCAAGATGATGGAAGAATCTTTCACAATACAGGTTTCCCCCACCATCGAAAGGTAGAGCGTTCCTATGAAACGGTTCGTAAGCCGGAATGTCGTAAAGCGAAGAAGCAATTACCATTTATTTATATGACAAAAATTTGTGAACGTTCGCAGATCCAAAAAATAACCTACCAAATCATGCCAAATAACACATAAAACCTAAAATAACAGTAAAATATAGTAAAAGCAGGAATGATATGATAAATACACAGCCTATATAAAATAGAAATATTTCTTTATAATCATTGCCGCACTGTTCTCCATAGCGAAAATCTCACGCAAGTGCTCTCGGCAGAAACACGGCGCAAGCGCTCTTGGCAGAAACACTCTCTCCAGTAACCTTTAAACTATGAAGCTGCCAAATCATACCAAATAACGCATAAAAATACACAGCCTATATAAATTAGAAATAATGTATGTACAGTGTAGTATCACTTACCAGAATCGGGAAGACATCAAGCACACTGATGGTGTGTTAGGCTGAGTTGTCGGAGGTTGGGGTGGTGCAGTGGTCCCCAACCGCCGGGCAGTGAACCGATACCGATCCGTGGAGAATGCAGTGGTACAGCGGTGGCTGGGACACACCCAGCACATCTTTAAGAAAAAAGCCAAAATAAATAAGCTAATTAATTAGGTGCCGCCCGGCACGTAAATGTCGGCCCAGATCAGAGGCGATTGCCGATTGCTTGCCTCTGATCTGGGCTGACATTTACGTGCTGGGCGGCACCTAATCAATTAGCTTGTTTATTTTGGCTTTTTTCTTAAAGATGTGTTGGGTGCGTCCCGGCTACCACTGCATTCTCCGCGGCAATGTATCGATCTGTGGCCCGGGGGTTGGGCTGATGGGACACTGGGGTGTCACCTCATCGTTGTCTGTTTCCATCAGGACAGGCAGGTCATCTTCTTCTATGTCTGCCTGCCTCGATGTCGAAGGTCGAGGTTCGTCGTCTACTGTGGCTGATGTGGAAGGCTTGAAAAACGACAGTATGCTTGTCTGCTACCCTTGCGCATTTTTCTATCATCTCATGCAGTTGCTTCACGTTCAGTTCCTGGACGACTTCACTTTCGGTCCGTTCGCTAGGGCATTCGGTTTCAATTGTTATCCTTTCCTCTTCCAATTGCATCAGCTCTTCATCTATCAGCTCTTGGTCATGGAATGCCAAAACCTCTTCAACATCATCTTTGTCAACTTCCACAAGCCAAACTTACTTTGTCCTTACTTCGTTCACCACGATCGAAACGCTTAATTATGTCTAGTTTTACGCTAAGTGTAACACCTTTACAAGCTCTTTTAGGCTTTTCTGATACCTTAGAACTCATCTTGCAAACGGCTGCTCACAGGCACGTGCTTAAGCAATGCCGGCAAGAATGCAGTTCCAGGGGAGGAGCTTGGCTGCTCGGAGCGCGCGCTGCCTTTTATCGCATGCTGCCTTTTTTTGTAACAGTGAAAACATCTTCTGTTAGCGAAAACAGGTAACTAATGTAGGTCCTTCGTAACAGTGAGATTTCGTAAAGCGAACGTTCGAAAAGAGGGGGACACCTCTATCTCATTATTGCATGAAATACTTGAAGTCATCGTGGTTGGTTACATTGACAGCGGAATTACCTTCATCAAACAACCTTCCAAGTGAAAGGATGGGAAGCAGATTTTAGTAGCTTAGTGTCACAATGATTACATGGAAAACCACCTACCTCTTGGTATTCTGCCAGTCCCTTGACATGTGGGACATGTGACATTTTCTCTTCCCACAAACTCTACATAAGGAACATGAGAACTGGCCTCTCCATTGTTGCCCTGTACTTCATCTGTGTTTTCTACAGATTTTCTATCTGTCTCTGTCACAATAGATTCTGCATCTTCTTTCTTGCCTTGTCTTGAGAAAGTAGGTAAATGAGAGAATGATTTACCCATGGTTTGTTGTACTTTCCCTGTAACATGAATTCAGAACAAAAAGGATTATACTTTATCTGTGAAAATAGTATTCATATTCAATTATCGTAATGCATGTGAAACGTTACGAATCAATATCACAGACAGATGTACCAGCTACTCAGAAGGTCAGTGACAAGACAAGAGGATACAAGCTTCCTGGTGGTCATGATTCCAAGACCAATTTCTGGTTCTGATAATGTGCAACTGTTAAATTTGGTGCTTTGAAATCCTGCTTCCATTAATCTGTATATATTTAATACAGTGGAAGCTGGCCAAGCAAGCCTGAATATACAAAAACAAATCTTCAGCAGTTGCATCTGAGTCTTCCTTGCAATTTCAGCTTTTTATTTAGCTTGGATTCATACCTAAGACTTAAGATGCAGCAGACACTTCATTATAGTCACAGAAAATGTTGTGCTCAAGTTATGAAGGGAAAATTAATTTGACACAACTAGTCTATCCAATCAGTTTTATCTCCGTATTACTCAGTCATAGAGCTGTAAGGCATGAAAAAGGGACTTTCGGCCATACACATCCATGCCAACCAAGATGTATATGCAAGCAATCCCATTTCCCAGCATTTGGCCTGTCAACCACTTCCCCTAGCAACTGTTCCATACATCTACCACTGCTATGTAAAACAACTGCCCTTCAGGTTCTAATTAAACCTTTCATCTTTAACCTTAAAACTACTGTATGTTCTCCAGTTCTTGATTCCCCAACCATGGAAAAAAGACCATTCACCCTATCTATGCCTCTCATGACTTTATATACCATACTTTGGCTTGGAGTCAAACATATCATGCTCATGACAGCTAGAGGAGAAAAGTTACTCTTAACTCAACATAGGAAGTTATGGAGACAGCAGAAATTGCAGATGCTGGAATCTGGAGCAACACACAATAACCTGGAGGAATTTAGTATGTCAGGTGGCATCTACTGAGGGAAACAGACTGTCAACATTTCAACCCTCTATTTCCCTCCACAGATGCAGAATGACCCTCCATGTAGGAAATTATAATGGATATAAAATCTCAACTTCCATGTCCAAGGCATAAAAATTCTAAATTATCCTGTTCTCCACAGGTACCTTGCCTAAGAGCATTGCACTGGAGTACGTCAAGGGTGTGACTGAACCATTCCAAATATGCAAACAAAACAGAAGAAATTAGGGCTGATGCATTAAGCTGTAATTTTAATGGCTTGATCAGTTTTAATCATGCTGTTATTGCAGATTCAACTTAGTAAGTGTGGACTTTCATTCCCTTAATTTTAGAGATTCGCTTTTTAAATATTTCCCATTTCTTGATTCTTGCACTTAACTAGATCCTTTTTCTCACATCTTTATTTCACTGTGCATGACTTAAGACTCCTGGTAACTAAGAAGACAGTTTTCTTCATTACAGTGATAGAGAAATACAACCATTTGAGTCCATTCTGACCATCAACCACTCAATCCTATATTATAATTTCTGGTAACACACACAAAATGCCGGAGGAACTCAGCAGGCCAGGCAGCATCCATGGAAAAGAATAAACAGTCAACGTTTCGGGTCGAGACCCTTCATCAGGATGAGAACAAAAGATGAGAAGTTAGAGCAAGAAGGTGGGGGGGAGGGGAAAAGTCGTACAAGGTGGTAGGTGATAGGTGAAAGAGATAAAAGCCAGAGTGTATTTTATATATATATATATATAGACACACACACACACACATATATATATACATACATACACACACATTAAATAAGTAGTGCAAAAAGAACAGCAAAAAAAATGAAGTAATGTACGTGAGTTCATTGTCTGTTCAGAAATCTGATGATGGAGGGGAAGAAGCTGTTCCTAAAATGCAGAGTTTCAATTCCTCAGTATTGATATACTAGCACAAAATGATAGCCAACGCAACTCGTTATAGAAGGGAAATCATATCCATTCCCTAACAGATACTAAAAACTACATTACCTTCAAGCAACCGTTGCTGAAATTCATTGCAAGGGAAATTTAACTTTATGCACTCCCCTTAATAAGAAACCTATAGAGTAGCACCAAAAGATGTTGCTCTGGCTGCAATCTTACAGATTTGAAGGTGGCAGGGTTCCTGAGTTTGCTAATTTCATTATGCATAACCTGTCAAAATATATCAAAGGATATAACATTTCCAAAGTGCTACGGAGTGAGTAGAATGTATTTCAGTATTCCGCTCTATTGAACGACATAATAATCATCAGTATACACAAGCCATGTCATGTCAACTTCTTAGCCACATCCCTTTCCATCTGCCAAACAAATATATTAAGACTGTGGCTATTCTGCTGACAACTGCAACGTGTTCCTAAGCGAACCATTGCATTCAGTTCTGGTCGCTCCATTATAGAATTTGGATTTGAATTTGAATTGACTTTATTACTTACATCCTTCACATACATGAGGAGTAAAAATCTTTACATTATGTCTCCGTCTAAATGTACAATGTGCACACATAGTAATTTATAATAAAATGTAATAAATTGAACAATCAATGTAACATAGAGCACACTCAAATAAGCGTGAGTTAATCAGTCTGATGGCCTGGTGGAAGAAGCTGTCCCGGAGCCTGTTGGTCTTGGCTTTTATGCTGCGGTACCATTTCCTGGATAGTAGCAGCTGGAATAGATTGTGGTTGGCGTGACTCAGATCCCCAGTGATCCTACACACCTGTCCTTGTAAATGTCCTGAATCATGGGAAGCTCACAACTACAGAATCCTGCGATTAAGGGAGGTATAGTTCCCATACCAGGCAGTGATGCAGCCAGTCAGGATGATCTCAATTCTGCCCCTGTAGAAAGTTCTTAGGATCTGGGAGCCCATACCAAACTTCCTCAACCGTCTGAGGTGAAAGAGGTGCTGTTGTGCTTTATTCACCACATAGCCGGTGTGTACAGACCACGTGAGGTTCCCAGTGATGTGAATAGAATGGGTATGGAGGCTTTGGAGAGGGTGCAGAAGTAGTTTACCAGGATGCTGACTTGATTAGAAGGTATGTGCTACAAGGAGAGGTTGGATAAACTAGGATTCTTTTCTCTGGAGCGGCAGAGGCCGAGGGTAGACTTGACAGATGTTTATAAAAGTAAAAGAGGGATAGAAAGACAAACAACATCTTTGTCTCAGGATCAAAATGTCTAACATTAGAGGATCTGCATTTAGAGTGTGAGGCCAAGTTCAAAAGAGCGAGCCATTCCATTCAATTGGCAAATTTTGTTTTAAAAACAGAGCGCGCTGCGTGCCTGGAGTAGTAGTGGAGGCAAATACGATAAAAGTGTTTAAGAGGCTCCTAGATAGGCACATGAATGTGCAGAGAATGAAAGAATTTGGATATTGTATAAGCAGATAGAATTAGTTTAACTTGACATTTAATTACTACAGGTTAAACATCCCTTATCTAAAATGCTTGGGGCCAGAAGTGTTTCAAATTTAGGATTTTGGAATATTTGCATCTATATAATAAGATACTTGGGGATGGGGGTCCAAGTCTAAACAAAAAATCCATTTACATTACATATGCAGCTTATGCACAGCTAGTGTGAAGCTCACAGAGGCAACAGACCACAGTCAGAGCACAGTCTGACATGATGGAGCTAGGTTCTCCACAAACTATCGGAGTTGAATGAGCTCCCCAACCATGTCTATTACTGGGTTCCAACACTACAATTGACTACATATCCACCATCTCTTTCAAACAGCTGCCTGTTCCACAGCAACTACAATGGGGGGGGAGGATTTTATATAATTTTTAAAAATAATTTTGTGCATGAAACGATTACCTTCAACTTTCAGTTTGTTGTAAGAGATCTTTGCTTGATTGTGATCAGCAGACTGTTAAGTGGTACACGTTCACTGACAAATCCACTTTTTCAATACATGCTTGAGATCTTCATTTTCTTACTTCATGCAACGTTTTTCTATTTTTCATTAACTTCTGTTCATTACATTTGTGAGGTCACCTCTCAGAATTGTCTACAGTGCGCAGAGACCTGAGCATCATCTGGGAACGTTCCCAGCACCTTGTGGAATTTTCCATTTGTGATGTCATGTCAGTGCTCAAAAAAATGTTGTACTTCAGAGGTTTTCGGATTTTGGAATTTCAAATAAGAGGTACTCAACTTGCAGTTTGAGCACAATGTTCGGCACAATGTCATACGCTATAGGGCCTGTTCTTGTGATGTACTATTTGATGCTCTATGTTCTAAACCAGAGTGATATAACTGTCTCATATAAACTGAAGGAGATGCATACCTTCTATTGTGGATACTGGAACACCCAGACAGACCGGATCTTACCTAGTGGAAAGGCAACTCAAATACCAAAGAGTAAGAACTTAATCCATCACACTCAGGAATTTGTTGGTGGATCAGCAGATTCTCTGAACTATTAGATGTTATTATATTAATATTTCAATGCACTTTTTTTTAGAAACATGGTATACAGTAGTATAAAAATAACTTCTCGCAAACGGGGCAAGTCAAAAGGGAGTGTAGGAACCGGGAACCCAGTATGGTTGAGGAAGCATGGGAAACAATGGGAAACAACCCAGCGGGCCAGATGCCAAACCATCAGGATAAAGCATGGATTATCAGAGTTTTGATGTATTTGCTAATTTTACATTGCCCCAGCACAACATTGTAAATGACTGTCCAACCTACACCATCGAGAACAGTTCTGAGTTTGAACTTTACCACAGCCGGACCAATAAGAGATTAAAAAATCATTCGGAGGATGCATCAGAACACAAAGGTCGTCGCACATTTACAACTGATTGACTAAAACAGCCAAATTCAAGAGGGCACAGGATTCACTGCGTGCCATGTTGGGATAAGCAATGCAACAGAGCCTTATCATCAAGAAACACAACCAGACTGCAGGTGTGAACAACTCTGGATTAGTCGGCTGCGACCTTGAACTACATCAAGATATAGGCCTCATTTCTATGGAAGGATTGCATCTGACACATTCAAAAGCAAGCATAGCACACAATTAGCCACAAAGCTACTAAAAATAATAATACCTTCTGTTCGATAACCTCCCTCCAAAAATATTGTTCAATAATAATTAAAGCCCTTAACCAAGTACAGTGGATTTTGGTTAATTGGGCAATTGGTTAATCAGGGAAGCCGCTTATTTAGGACAACTCCTAAAGAACAAAAGCTAGTCAAGAAAGTTGCCAAGATTCCCTTCATTTATTTTGGACACTATGCTATATAATTGGGGCAGGAAACTTTTGCCAAACAGGTTCTAATTAGCGTCAGTCGCATGCACTTGCACTGCTGTTAGACGCTACATCGAGCGTAGAGCAAACAGCTTTTAAGTAGCATCAGTTGCGTGTGTTGGTGTTCAAGAAGCAGTGATTTTTGTCACCAATAGTTGGTGAGAAATAAGCAGTTAGACAATTCACAACTGTAGTTCACTACTTAAACAACCTAGGAAATATGAAGAGTTTGAAGGTATCGCCAATCATCTTGAATGTTACAATGAAAATAAAGATTTGGACAATTCAATCATCAATAGCATTGAATGAAGGTGAAGGCAGTCCATTACCTGCACTCGGTGTATGCACTGATTTTGTTCCTTGTGTACATTGGATGAACTCCTCCGTCAATAACTATCAAGAATTAATACACAGTTTTATAGTACTGTAGTACTATTGGTAGTGTTTTGAATTGTTCTGTATTTCACTTAAATACATGATTTGTTACTCAGTTTGTGTTTTTTTATACCTGTTTAACTGTTTCCATGGAACTTCTGTGTGTTCCTCAAACATAAATTCAAGATTCTCAATAGCAGTCCAAATGCCCCTTTAACACTTTGAACAGTGGTGGGCCAGAAATGTTGTATTATTTTTCAAGGAATCTTTGAACACATTCTTGAATCCTTTCCTCTATTTGGCATATAATCCTTTCCTCTGACAGGATTGTGTCTCTTCTCCTATCAGATTCCCTCTTCTCCAGCCCTTTACCTTTCCCACCCACCTGGCTTCATCTATCACCTTCTAGCCAGTGACCTTACCCCCCACCCCCCCGCCACACCTTTTTATTCTGGCAACTTTCCCCTTCCTTTTCAGTCCTGGTGAAGGGTCTCAGCCCAAAACATCAACTGTTTATTTACAAACCCCATTTCCAGAAAAGTTGGGATATTTTCCAAAATGCAATAAAAAACAAAAATCTGTGATATGTTAATTCATGTGAACCTTTACTTAACTGACAAAAGTACAAAGAAAAGATTTTCAATAGTTTTACTGACCAACTTAATTGTATTTTGTAAATATACACAAATTTAGAATTTGATGGCTGCAACACACTCAACAAAAGTTGGGACAGAGTTAAAATAAGATTGAAAAGTGCACAGAATATTCAAGTAACACCGGTTTGGAAGACTCCACATTAAGCAGGCTAATTGGTAGCAGATGAGGTATCATGACTGGGTATAAAAGTAGCGTCCATCAGAGGCTCAGTCTTTGCAAGCAAGGGTGGGTTGTGGCTCACCCCTTTGTGCCAAAATTTGTGAGAGAATTGTTAGTCAGTTCAAAAGGAACATTTCTCAATGCAAGATTGCAGGGAATTTAGGTCTTTCAACATCTACAGTACATAATATTGTGAAAAGATTCAGAGAATTCAGAGACATCTCAGTGGGTAAAGGGCAAGGTCGGAAACCACTGTTGAATGCCTGTGATCTTCGAGCCCTCAGGTGGCACTGCCTGAGAAACCGTCATGCTACTGTGACAATTATAGCCACCTGGGCTCGAGAGTACTTCGGAAAACCATTGTCACTCAACACAGTCCATCTCTGCATCCAGAAGTGCAACTTGAAACTTTATTACACAAGCAGGAAGCCATACATCAACTCTATGCAGAAACGCCAGCGAGTTCTCTGGGCCCGAGCTCATCTCAGATGGACTGAAAGACTGTGGAACTGTGTGCTGTGGTCAGATGAGTTCACATTTCAGCTAGTTTTCGGAAAAAACAGGTGTCAAGTTCTCCGTGCCAAAGATGAAAACGACCATCCAGATTGTTATCAGCGAAAGGTGCAAAGGCCAGCATCTGTGATGGTATGGGGGTGCATCAGTGCCCACAGCATGGGTGAGTTGCATGTATGTGAAGGTACCATTGACTCTGAGGCATATATTAGGATTTTAGAGAGACATATGTTGCCATCAAGGCGACGTCTCTTCCCGGGACGTCCATGCTTATTTCAGCAGGACAATGCCAGACCACATTCTGCACGGGCTACAACAGCATGGCTTTGTAGACACAGAGTGCATGTGCTTGACTGGCCTGCTGCCAGTCCAGATCTATCTCCTATTGAAAATGCATGGCACATTATGAAGAGGAGAATCAGACAACGGAGACCGTGGACTGTTGAGCAGCTGAAGTCTTATATCAAGCAAGAATGGACAAAACTTCCAATTGCAAATCTACTACAATTAGTATCCTCAGTTCCAAAACGATTAAAAAGTGTTATTAAAAGGAAAGATGATGTAACACAATGGTAAACATGCCTCTGTCCCAACTTTTGTTGAGTGTGTTGCAGCCATCAAATTCTAAATTTGTGTATGTTTACAAAACACAATTAAGTTGGTCAGTAAAACTAATGAAAATCTTTTCTTTGTACTTTTGTCAGTTAAATAAAGGTTCACGTGAATTAACATATCACAGATTTTTGTTTTTATTGCATTTTGGAAAATATCCCAACTTTTCTGGAAATGGGGTTTGTATTTCCATAGATACTGCCTGCCTGACTGCTGAGTTCCTCCAGCATTTTGTGTGTTGTTTTGGATTTCCAGCATCTGCAGACTTTCCCATGTTTATATATTGTGTACTACTTTATAGTCAGAAAATTCTGGCACAAAAATGAGAAGATCTTGTCCCCCACTTCTCAAAAGCAGTACTATCATACAATATCTTTAAGTGCTGTCATTGTCAGTGGTGATTCACATGCTTCACAGTTTCCGCCTTCAATTTCCTGTTCACTGATAGTCATCAGTAGTGGTGCATCTGCAATACACAACTCACTAAAAAATACCATTTTCTACAGCAGCAGAAATAAATTCGAATCCTATAGAGAAAATTATAATCAAAAATCCAATAGCCTCTTAAACTTCATTGTTGAATCCTCTGCAGATCTCCTGTGGTTCAAGGCTAAAATATGAAGCATAAAAGTATAATGAAAGTAAGAATTCATTTGGCCATCATACACTGAAGACGTTTATTTGGCTAACCTGAAAACTGTTGACTATATACACTCAGTGGCCACTTTATTCTATAGAATAGCGGAATCCAGCGTGGTCTTCTACTGATATAGCCTATCCACTTCCAGATTTGACGTGTTGTGCATTCCAAGATGCTCCTCTGCACACCACTGTTGTTATTGTCACCTCCCTGTCAGTTTGAACCAGTCTGGCCATTCTCCGCTGACCTCTCTCATTAACGATACGTTTTCACCCACAGAACTACCGCTCACTGAATGTTGTTTTGCTTTTTGCAACATTCTCTGTTAACTCTAGAGACTGTTGTGCATGAAAATTCCAGGAATTCAGCAGTTTCTGAGATACTCAAATCACCCTGTCTGGCACCAACAATCATTCCATGGTTAAAGTAACTTAGATTACATTTCTTCCCCATTTTGATGTCTGGTCTGAACAGCAACTGAACCTCTTGACCATGTTTGCATGCTTTTGGAGTTGCTGCCACATGATTGGCTGATTAGATATTTGTATTAACAAGCAGGTGAATCTAATAAAGTGTATATGCATTACTAAATCTCTTTATGTAAAAATACTTAACCTATTACTGTTAACTGTTTCCCATATTCAAATGAAAAGTTAGTTCTGTTTTATCCTCAGGTACCACCTAATATAATTATTTTTTCCAGTATTTCTTATATTCTGGAAAATAACACTTTTATTCTTTAGCCAATCATCTCACTTTCAAAATGTCACTTCTTAACACAGCACAAAAAATCAGATTTGCAGCTTATTTCAAAAGAGCTTGAAATGTATTCATAATATTTTATGAATTATTTAGAAAAAAATGCTGATAACAATTTTTGCTTTGACTTCTGATACTGAAGACCCATTTCTGCTCATAATCAACTGGCCAAGATTTTTGCCGGCTGTGTTCAATCCGCCCCAAGATGAATTGGCTTTCTTGTTAGCTGTACCCAAGTACAAGAACCTTTTTAAACTGTGTAGTTATCTTCCCTCCATTCCATACTTTAAATCACAGAGGTACACATCAGAAGAAAAGGCATTTTTTTCTAATAAGCACAATTTGGCAAAAAAGTTAAGCAAAAAGACATCTTCAAAGCCACCTTTATACTTGGAAACATCTACATAGTAGGAGGGAAAAGGAGAATGAATGTCACACCACTGTCATGTGCTTCTCAGTCAGTCTGCAGTTACAACAATGCTTCATCTTGAAGTTGGGTAGAGGTGCATTTGGCCAGAGAATTCTCAGTCCATGTCATGTGGAGGCAATTGATGTACACAGCTGTGCACTAAAAATCAGCAAGATCTGTGGCCAGGGACAGGAGAAAAGTATTACCTTAAAAGTAGTACTTTTCCTCAATTTTCAGTTTCCTATTTTTTTCCTCTGATTTCCAGTTCTTTCTTTTTGTTATCATCTTCCACTTAATAAATATGCCCAATTGTGCTTTGGTAAATCCTTATTTCAATCCAGCTTCTTTATGGAACTTTGCCTCAAGCAGAAAAAATGTCAAAGTTGTGGTTCACTTTATATTCCTTGCTTCCAATTAAATTACAAAAAAAAATCCTTAAAGTGCAAACCTGCTTTTAAATAAGTTTGAGTAGTTCTTTTTCAGAAGAATCAACTTTTAGAAGCAATTCAAGTGATGGAGTTCACTGTGGGAGATTCCTCATTTAATGAGCTAATAGATAGAGGTGCTTTTAGCCTGGAGTGGTGATTCTATCCACGTATGTAGTTAGGCCATGAAAAGACACAAAACAATTTCTTATAAGGGTTATTGGTACCTGAAGTATATGACAATAGCAAGAAATTAACTATATGTTTTTCAAATGCATGTTTCCTCAAGTTATTCTCACCTCTGCCTTTTGATTTTTCACTTTAAGATCTGAGATTTTAATCACCTCTTCTTTCACGATAATAATACTAATGGTGAAAACACTGTACACCCTGGATTATTGAAAAAAAATTAAAGAGTGATAATCCCAAAAGCAAGAGAAAAACCAGGGAAGTGGGGTCCCTTAGGGACAAAAGGGTTCTTCTGTGTGTGGAGCCAGGGACTACAGGCAAGATCCTGAATGGTAGATAGGGTGGTGAAGGTGGCATATAGCATACGAGTCTTTATGGGTTGATACACAGAATGAATAAAATACTGTTTGAACTGCAGAGAGTATTGTGTGCAGTTCTGGTTGCCACACTATGGAAACAAAATGATCACCTGGAGAGAGAGTACAGAGGAGATTCACTAGGATGTTACCTGAATTGGAGGACTTTTGACATAGGTGAGTTCTAATGTCCTTATGCCACACCAGCTTCAATACCTAGATGTGAAGGATCCTGAGAGACCAAGCATCACTGCTGTCAGGTTCCTCCAGTCTTCACTCTTCTACTGAGTCAGTATTCTGTGCCAATGAGGTGATGGGAAATGGAAAGGACAGGTCTGCTCCTGCAGAAGAGTGGTGGACTCACACATGCCGTATCTTTGCTCCTATAGCACAGCAACCCACTTGTGTGTTGCAATTCTCTGCTCAAGCAGGATAACAATCTGCCCATATGCAGCTTCCCTTTGCTCCTGGAGAACCATAAGCTGCTTAGGTGCTATATTCCTGTGTGCAGTGTGGAAACTACCTGCTTATCAGTAGTATTTCATATCTCTATAAAGACAGCAATTTGCTCTGGAGTGGCTCCTCTCTAGTCAACAGGAATATTAGGCTGTTCCCTGCTACCAAATTACTTCACCTGAAAGAATTTCAAGCTGTTCTTGTATGTAAGAAAACTAGACCTCTTGCTGGATCATGGCGAGATTCCACTGAAGCAGTGTGTGGCCACTGTCTGTGTGATGGGATTGCTACCAAATCCTTCAAAAAAAAAAAAATGCACACGATTTCCAAAACCTCTTTTTACCTCCTGTATTTGGCCAGGCAGGCCTGACAACATGACAACTACCTTGTGGAATCAAGTTGAGTTTATTGTCATGCATCCCATCAGTAGACTTCATCAGGTGCATAGACCAGTGAGCCTCCAAACCAGATCATACAAGTCTGCTAGCAGATGCAGCCTGCAAGGCCCAGACGTAGCTTCCCATGAAACATTATTTCTCCAAACTATTCGGCTCAACCTTCTCCATTCTTGTTTCTAAGGCAATGTATAGTATCAGGCATAATGATACACTTCAGTCATCAAAATCTCCCACCTGCTCCACTCCTGCCACTATTCATTATGTTCTGACGGGGTCAAAGTAGTGGGTTTCTCTTCCGACCATACAAATAGAAGATTGCTGCATGTCAGCTATATGATGAGGCAGCAGCACACATGATAACTAATTCTAGATCAGTTCAGCAATGAAAGGGAGTTAATGATGATACCCAGTAGAGTGCACTTCTTTGGCTCCTCTACTCATGAGGAGTTGGGGAATCATTTCTTCAGGCTGGTGAATTGCTAACTTGAGTGCCCTTCTGTTATGTGAGTCATCTCCTAGTTATAAACATGAAACATTCTGCAGATGCTGGAAATCCAAAGCAACACACACACACACACAAAGTGCTGGAGGAACTCAGGAGGTCAGGCAGCATCGATAGAAATGAATAACCAGTTGACGTTTGGGACCAAGACTTCTTCAAGACTGGAAAGGAAGGGAGAAGATGCCAGAATAAAAAGGTGGGAGAGGGGAAGGAGGATAGCTAGAAGGCACTAGGTGCAGCCAGGTGGGTAGGAAAGATAAAGAGTTGGAGAGGAAGGAACCTGATAGGAGGAGAATGGACCATGGGAGAAAGGGAAGGAAAAGGGGACCCAGACTGAGATGATAGGCAAAGTGAGAAGAGGTAAGAGGCTAGAGTGGGGAATAGAAGAGGGGAGGGGGAGGGAATTTTTTTAAACCAGAAGGAGAAATCGATATTCATGCCATCAGGTTGGAGGCTGCCCAAATGGAATTTAAGGTGTTGCTCTTCCACCCTTGGGGTGGCCTCATCATGGCACAAGAGGCGGCCATGGACTGAGATGTCAATATCCCCCAGATATTTCAGTCTTTGCCTAAATGCAACCATGACTGACCTGTCCGCCTGAGTCCCTGCTCACCAAGATAAATGCACCAACATGAAAGGATATTTTTTCATGGGATGCAGCTCCCTTTGTCATGTTAAACGCAGCCATGATATATTCTACAGTATTGCTCAATTGTGCAAAAATTTGAACTTCTGGAGATGATCTGAGTCAACTCCTACCAGGCTCTTTGTACATTGGTCCTGCGAGGTTTCCTGGCCCACCCCCTTCCTTTTGCTCCAAACCCAGATACAGAACTTTCCTCTTGGCAAGTATCTCACTTAAAAAAATGCCTCTCTCTCTCCATATTAATCTAGGATCTCTTTTCCTTTTTCTCCAAAGCAGCCTTACAGTGTAGACACAGGGAACTGCAAATACTGGAATCTGCATTTAGGTACTGTACCTAAATGTTGACAATTCCTTTCCCCCTACAGATTGCTTTGACCCACAGGGTCCCACCAGCAGTTGGCTTTTTTTCCTGCTTCCACATAAGTCATGTTGTTGCTGTATGACTATGCGCTTAAGGGACGATGACCAAGATGGACTGCTTGCACAGCAAAATATCAGGAAACATGTAGCTGCATTTCGACACATCTTTTTGGATTTGAACCAAAAAGAAACATGCCTTATGCCTATCATCTGACACCTCATCCAATTGGCCACATTTCGTATTCAAGTCTGTTGGATTAGACTGTATAATTGTTATTTTCTCTGCAGTTTAACAATTTATGTCTCCTTGTATGTTATAACATTACCTGTATATGTGTAACTGTTTAGTATGTTTCCTCATGGTCACAGTACATATATGCAATTGTTCAGTGTGTCCCCTAGATTTTACAGTTCTGTCTCTTTCTGTAAGTTTCTTGGTATCGCATTATTTGAATTGGGGCTAAATGTTTGGTTAACTCTTACCTACAAATATGAATGAAATGTCTCTTATCTATGGGGTTGGAGGGCTGAACACATTGGCCTGCCATTCTTGCTTCTTTCCCTTCCCCTACAAGACCTCTGCTTCTCCCCGTTTTCAATTCTTTTTGTTCTATTAGCGCTTAGTACAATCATGAAGCAACAAGTTTTATGCCTTTTTCTTGACTTCCGAAAGAACCATGGATTAAAAAATCAGAATCCAAGAAGTCGAAACCATAAGTTTTCTTATAATCAGTGGAAAAATAAACATGACTCTGTTTCAGGGATTGGATTGAGTGTCATTAAAAAGTCAAAGCTTTACATTATGCACCTACATCCTTGATTGTTTCAGCTGCAAGATCACATTACTGCCTCTAAAAATTAACCAAGCTACCAGCTCTAAAGATCTTCAATTCAGAATACTAGTGTAACATTCCTGGTTCGGGTGGTACTGATTCCTTCCAAAAATAATCACCAGACCTGAATTAAGAAAATTGTATACAGACTCAAGACCCAAATAAACTGTCATTTCTCATTTTGCTTTCCTTCCTTAAAGTCAAACAGAACAAACTGTCGCCTATTTTCCTGCTCAGAAGTTCTTTTTTAAAGCCTCTTCTTGTGGCATGGAGAATAGAAAAGTAAGTGTTTTTTTAAACTTAGAGATACAGCATGGTTACAGGCCCTTCTGGCCCAATTAGAACCATGTAACCAATTACCCTAATAACCCCTATTGACTGTCCTGTTGTACATATTATTTATTACAAATTACTTTAGATTGCATATTGCACTTAGACGGAGACATAACGTAAAGATTTTTCTCCTCATTAATATGAAGGATGTAAGAAATAAAGTCAATTCAATCCAATGTCTTTGGGATGTGTGAGGAAACCTGCGCGGTCATGGGGAGAACATACAAGCTCCTTACAGACAGTGGTGGGAACTGAACCCAGGTCACTGGCGCTGTACCCACTACACAGCTGTGCGGCCCTGTTATTCACGGTTGCTTCACTTTTCTCTATTACTTTCTGTTGCAGTATCAAGACATGTGGTGGTCACTGAGGCTTCACGTAAAAAAATGCAAACTGGAATGCTGGACATCAATGATAGCTCTAATACTCAAGAACACAAGAGATTCTGCAGATATTGGAAATCCAGAGTAACAGACACAAACAAAACGCTGGAGGAACTGGTTGAAGGGTCATTGGGACTAGTGAAGGGTCCTAGCCCGAAACGCTGACAATTCCCCTTCATAGATGCTGCCTGACCTGCTGAGATCCTCCTGCATTTTGTGGTAATAATACTCAATAGATTCATACAATCCAACAGGCCAGTGCTTAGTTAATCTGAAGGTTGCAGTTGATTGCTAGGAACATATGGCAAGCTCTGCAATGATGTTATGAATAATTTGTATTTTTAATCACAGTTTCACATCTTAAATTATTAAACTTTGGTGTACCCAAATCCTTTCGAGTCTAATGCAACTGAATTGCACCCAAATCTTGCTTTTCCTAGTGTGCACCAGCTATGGGTGCAGTAAGATTAGCTAACCAAGTACAGACAGGACAAAGTACAGGAGATTAGAGCTGGGAAGTCCATGATCTGTATTGCTGAGTGGCACATCTGCCAATAGTTACATATTCAGGGGGAAACAACTCATTACACAAGAATACAGAAGCAGGAATAAACCACCAGACCACAAACCTTGCCCTGCCATTCAATACTATCATGGCTGATCTATGTGAGCCTTATGCGCACCACTGCTCAATACAAGAGGACCTGGCTTTAAGGTAAGGGGTGGGAAGTTCAAGGGAGATATTAGAGGAAGGTTTTTTACTCAGAGAGTGGTTGGTGCGTGGAATGCACTGCCTGAGTCAGTGGTGGAGGCAGATACACTAGTGAAGTTTAAGAGACTACTAGACAGGTATATGGAGGAATTTAAGGTGGGGGCTCATATGGGAGGCAGGGATTGAGGGTCGGCACAACATTGTGGGCCGAAGGGCCTGTACTGTGCTGTACTATTCTATGTTCTATGTTTAATTCTTCTTCTGTACTAGTTCCTCATACTCTCAATTCCTCAATCTTTTAAATATTTATCTATGTCCCCCCAATGATCTGGACTCCACTACCACCAGTGGCAGAGAGTTCCATGCATTCACTACCTTTTAACAGAAGTAGCCTCAATGCACCTGTTTTGAATAACAGGCCCCTTATTTTAGAGTTATGTCCCCCCTGTTCATGATCCTCCCACTAATGAAAAGATCTTGACATCTACCTTGTCAGGCCCCTTAAGTTCTTACGTGCATGAATAAGATCATTAGTCATTCTTCTAAATGTCACAGAATACGGTCTAAACGGTCTAATCTTTCTCGACAAACCACCATGGTCATCACAGGGCTTTGTTGATGAGGTCCCTCCAAATCCTCTCCCAAGATCCATTTGCCTTACTCATTCTCATTCATCTTTTCACCTTGCTGTTCCAATCTCCAAAAAGGTTCTGGAACATATTTTCAACTATTCTGTTCATGTTCAGTCAACAAACATTGACTCAGCATGCACTTTCATTTATCTAATCCTAGAAACATTATGTAATCTCTTTTCAATATCAAGAACATTATTTAAATTGTAAATACTATATATGAGGCATATGTAGGTATTCAACAAGCTGCACAAGATTACATGATATTTACAAAACAAAAGTCCATCTCTTTGTTCCCATATTCCACACTAGGAACCAAGGCACCACCTACTATTCCTCGTTTAATATTTCATCTATTACTTTCCCATTCGTACCTATTGAGGTTCCATTAATGAACCTGTGCTGGTCACATCAGGAAGTTCTACATTCTAAGCATCCTATGGACAAAGAATTCCCCGAGTTCTTTGCTTGATTTATTAACTTATAACTATGGTTCATTACTCAGCTCTCGAGTAAACAACAAAAAAAATTCTTCTTTACATTCTGTCTTACACTTGATTGCACCCTACAGCCTCTATCATTTTAAACTGTTTGAAAATTTGAATAATGAGCATGAGCAGGGAGAGCTTCCATTAAGGACATTTAACAGCAAGGAATTAGATGGTGGTGCAAACTGGCTTTAACGAAGAACTCTCGAAAGCACAGTGTTGTTACACGATCTTTCAGTGGAGAGAACGAGTAATGAAGTGGCGTTAAAAGGATCATTGCTTTGCTAGGGTGCTATAAGACTGCAAAATAGCAAATCTCACATCTACAGCTGAAAAATAAAACGACGAACTAAATGCGGCTGGCGAAGATACGCTTGAGTCTATTAATGGAACGGTGAAGATTGCATCTTCCGTTTAAAACAAGGTGTGAATAATAATCAGGCCAAGTCATCGATAGAATCGGGCTCACGGATTTCAGCCCTGAAATAAGCACGAATGCACCCACTCCCTGCATTGGGCAGAAAGGGACTGAGCTCAGGTCCCCACGGCCTAGTTAAGCTCACCACCCTCCCCGTCGCAGTCCCAGCCTGGCGCGGGGAGGGGCTGCGCTGCAGGGTTGCTGGATCCCGGCTGCACCTGACCACGGAGTAAATAAACAAGGCAGTCTCCGAGACACAGCTCCTGGGCCCTGTCAGCGATACCCCAGAGGGGGGAAACATGGGCCCGGGAAGGGGGGGGGGTCGATGACAGGCCTTGCTGCTGTTTCCTTTATTCTTCGGCCAGGGTTAGTTTACTCACTGCCGTGGGTTCGGCTTCTCGATCGCCTTCTTCCTCCCCTTCTGTCCGTTGCTCACGGTCCGTTCTGACTGAATGGCGCCGCCGCCGGAGAAGCGACTTTACCGCAGCTGCAGCGCCTCCCAATGTGTTGAGCGAGCGCGAGCGCCCGCACTCCCATCACCAGGTCTAACCACTACACCAGCAGGGGCTTCCTTTGCAAAAAAAAAATCCCAAGCAGTGTTGCACTTTATCTCTAGTATATCCAATCTTATAACTCTTAAAGCATGCAGTGTAATAGGAAATCTCGATTATGTGCAATTTGCAACGAATCGGGTTAAAATGTAAGCGTATTATGCACATACCAATATTTTTTTTCCAAAAATACTTTATTCAGAAATATTACAAAATAAAAATAATTACATACAAGAAAAGAAAACCATTCGTTGACTGTGAGTCCTTATTCAATACAGTTATTAACAATAAAAAATTTGCGTTGACTCTCTGTTCATTTACAAATGAAAGATGTTTACAGTAAATCATGCGTTTACTCTCAACCCTTGGTCAAGAGTTAAGACTTATTAACAATCAAAATTTTCAACAATAAAGGCAGGCAATGGCTCTAATACTTTCCCAAATTAACAATTCCACCCACTCCTTGGGCACCATGTTGATTATCTGTCCACACCGCTGATGAGGGTAGGTCTCCTCCCCACCCAACCTCTCCCCCTCCTACGGGTGATGAACGTTAAACTGTGGTCCTTCCCCACCGGGCCTTCGCGGTGGCTGCACCAAGTTTGAGTGCATCCCTCAGCACGTACTCCTGCAGACGAGAGTGTGCCAGTCGGCAGCATTCAGTCACGGACATCTCCATCTGCTGGCAGACCATCAAGTTTCGGGCCGACCAAAGAGCGTCTTTCACCGAATTGATGATCTGCCAGCAGCACCGGATGTTGGTCTCCGTGTGCGTCCCCGGGAACAGCCCGTAGATCACGGAGTCCTCGGTAACGCAGCTGCTGGGCATGAATCTTAGTACTGTCCCTTCCATTCTCTTCCACACCTTCTTTGCGAACCCACAGTGTGCTAAGAGGTGAGCCACCGACTCCACCCCATTACAGTCCTCCCTTGGGCAACGAGGTGTGGAGGAACTGTTCCGGGCGTACAGGAGGGATCTGACTGGGAGGGCCCCTCTCACCGCCAGCCAGGCGAGGTCTTTGTGCCTGTTGGTGAGATCTGGCGATGAGGCATTTTGCCAGATGAACTGCACGGTCTGCTCAGGGAACCACGCCACTGTGTCCATCACGTCCTTCTCCTGCAGTGCCTGCAGGACACTACGTGCCGACCACTGCCTGATGGCCCTGTGGTCAAATGCGTTGGTCTTGAAGAATTTTTCTACGAAGGACAGGTAAGGGGGCAACGACCAGCTGACGGGGCGTTGCGCGGGAGTGGGGCCAGACCCATCCTTCGTAGCCAGGGCGACAGGTAGAACCTGGGCACATAGTGGTACTTTGTGCCCACGTATCTGGGATCCACGCACAACCTGATGCAGCCACACACGAAGCTGGCCATCAGGGTGAGCGCGACGTTGGGGACGTTCTTGCCCCCATTGTCCAGGGACTTGTGCATGGCGGTCCGTCTCACCCGCTCCATCTTGGATCCCCAGACGAATCTGAAGACAGCCCGGGTGATTTCCGAGCTGTAGGAGCGGGGGACGGGCCAGACCTGCGCCAAGTACAGCAGCCCTGAGAGCACCTCACACCTGATGACCAGGTTCTTGTCCGTTATCCCCACAGTCGCAGTTTCTGTTTCACCTTGGCAGTCCGCTCCCGCCAGTTCTTGTTGCACGCCTCGGCCCCTCCGAACCAGATCCCCAACACCTTCACGTGGTCAGACCTGATGGTGAAGGGGACGCTGGATCATTCGGGCCAGTTGCCGAAGAGCATGGCTTCGCTCTTCGTGCGGTTGACCCTGGTCCCCGACGCTAGCTCGAACTGTTCGCAGGTGCCAATCAACCTGCGAACTGACCTCGGATCAGAGCAGAAGACGGTGACGTCGTCCGTGTACAGGGAGGTTTTCACTTGGGTCCCTCCACTGCCTGGCAGCGTCACCCCTCTTATGCCCTCATCCCTCCTGATGGCCTCGGCAAAGGGCTCTATACAGCAGACAAACAAGACAGGGGAGAGGGGACAGCCCTGCCTGACTCCAGACCTGATGGGGAAGCTATCTGTTTCCCACCCGTTGACCTGGACTGCACTACGGATGTCTGTGTAGAGCAGTCTGATCCAATTCCGGATTCCCTCCCCAAATCCCATTTTGGAGAGCACGTCCGCCATGTACGTGTGTGATATCCTGTCGAAGGCTTTCTCCTGGTCCAAGCTGACCAGGCAGGCGTCCACCCCCCCCGTCCTGCACGTAGGCGATGGTGTCCCTCAACAGCGCGAGGCTGTCTGAGATCTTCCTGCCCGGTACAGCACAGGTTTGGTCCGGGTGGATCACCTGTCCCAGAGCAGACCTGACCCTGTTGGCGATAGCCTTGGACAGGATCTTGTAATCCACATTCAGGAGAGAGATGGGTCTCCAATTTCTAATGTCCTCCCTTTCTCCCTTCTGCTTGTAGATGAGGGTGATGATTCCCTTCCTCATGGACTCTGACATACCGCCGGCCAGAAGCATAGCGTTGTACACTTCCAGCAGGTCTGGGCCCATCCAGTTCCACAGAGCCGAGTACAACTCAGCCGGTAAGCCGTCGCTTCCGGGAGTCTTACCCGACCCAAAGGAACGGATGGAGCCTGTCAGCTCGTCCAAGGTCAGTGGCTGATCCAGACTCTCCCGCTTGCCCTCGTCTAAGACCTGCGTGATAGACGACAGGAAGTTGCGGGAGGCTGTGGATTCTGTAGCCTTTTCGTCGTACAGACCGGCATAGAAGGACTTGCAGATCCTCAGTATGTCGGTCTGCGAGGACGCGACTGAGCCGTCCTCTTCCTTAAGGTTGTGGATCACAGAGCTCCCCCTGTGCACCTTTTGGAAGAAGAAGCGTGAGCACATCTCGTCCCGCTCCACGGTTCGGACCCTTGATCGGAAGATGATCTTGGAGGATTCGGCGGCGAGGTGCTGGGCTTGCCGGCCCTTCACCTCTCGCAATTCCTCTCTGACATCCACCCCCTTCGACTGCAGAAGGAGAAGTTGCTGCAACTCTGTCTGGAGTTTACGCAGTTCCCTCTGCTCCTGCCTTACCTTCTGGATACCCTTGCGAATGAAGAACCTCCTAATGTTCTCCTTGGTAGCTTCCCACCAGTGAACCGGGGAATCAAAGAAGGCTTTCAAGGTTCTCCAACCTGTGTACTCCTTCTCTAGTTCCTCGATGTTCTCTGGGGTTAGCAGCTTAACATTCAGCTTCCACGTCCCCCTGCCTGCCTTCTGGTCCTCCACGAAAAGAAAAAAGACCCTAAAGATGCCGCCAAAAAGACAAAGGGCGGAGAAATTGGAGAGCTCTAAAAAGAGAGAGGTTGCGCATCAGTCGTCCTCTGAGCACCTGTCTTCCTCGGAGGAGGAGGGCGGTGGGGGTGGCCAGAAACACCGACAGAGGAAGAGGCGGGTTAATCGGGCAGAGGAGAGTCAGGGGAAGAGTGAAGGTCTGCTAGCCATCCCCCAGTCGCAGGATGGGGGGATCAGCAGTCTCAGCTCCGGGAATCCGGGAGCCATAATACTCCTGGTGGTCTGCAGCCAGATGGAGGGGCGCCCCCGGAGGTTCCATTTGGTGCCGAACCGGTGGCGCCCCTCCCTGGCGGAGAGTACCAGCAGTACCTGAACCCTCAGCAGGTGGAAGACTTCACCAAGACTGTGGGTATGAGGCCTCCAGACGGGGAAGAAGAGAACGAGGATTTATAAAAGGTGATGGACCTTAAACTGGCGTCCTTAAACGTTCGCAGTGTGAAGAGTACTGGGCGTTGCGTCAGCGCGCTTCGGTACTTGAACACCGTGAACGCCGACGTGACCTTCCTGCAGGAGTGCGGTCTGCCGCACCTCGGGAGTTATCGGCGGTGGTCACGGTGGTGGTCCCAGGGTTTGTCGGTGTGGTCGGGGGGGCAACGATAGTCGCGCTTCTGGCCTGGGGGTTCTGCTGTGGGGAGGCAACTTCTCAATCACCCAAGTTAAAGAGGTGGTTGCGGGGCGCCTCCTGGTAACAGACGTCAAATACCGGGGCACTCCACTCCGGCTGGTCAATGTGTACGCCTCCCCCGTGCGGAGCGAGCGGCTGGCCGTCTCCAAGCAGCTCCCACAGCTGCTGGTGACGTCCCAGCCGGTCGTTCTGGCCGGAGACTTCAACTGCACCATTGATGCGGCTGGAGGACTCGGCAGGCTGGACAGTACCTCTAGACTCCTGAGGGAAACGGTGAAGACAGCCAAGCTGCGCGACGCCTGTGGCACCCCCACAGGTGGAGCACAGCCACAAGCCACCTGGACACGATCGGACGGCTCAGCCCGCTCTCGGATCGACTTCCTCTTCCTGTCTGAGTCCCTCACGGTCAGGTCCACCGACGTCACGCCGGTGTTCTTCTCTGACCACTGCCTCCTGAGAGCCACCTGTCGCTTATGCACATACCAATATACTTAGTCAAACGTAGATTCCTCAAGCAGGGCACGGAAAAAATGATAACGGTTCTAAATAAATAATTTCTATCGAAGGTGAACCCTCAACCAATAACAACAATCGCTGATTCTCCATGTATCAAATCATACCACAATTTTTAAAGGTCTAACGCCCTAACTAATTTGTCAATATTGAAAACGCCTTAATATTGACAAATTAGTACTAAAAGCAAACGTGCCGGGGTTAGGAATGTTAGTTTTTAATTGGGAAAGGATCTAAATAGAAGGAACACTCTGAGCAACTGCGCAAAAGGTTATTGAAAAGCACAAGTCAGGAGATGGATACAAATCACTGAATATCCCTTGGAGTACAGTCATGGAAAAATTAAGGCACAGTTGTAAATCTGCCTAGAGCAGGCCGTCCTCAAAAACTGAGTGACTGTTTAAGAAGGGGACTAGTGAGGGAGGCCAACAAGAGACCTATAACTCTGGAGGAGTTATAAGCTTCAGTGGCTGAGGTGGGAGAGACCGCACATACAACTGTTGCCTGACTGTTTCATCAGTCGCAGCTTTATGGGAGAGTGGCAAAGAGAAGGTCACTGTTGAAAAAACTCACATGAAACCTCAGCTAGTTTGCCAGAAGGCACTTGGGAGACTCTGAAGTCAGCTGGAAGAAGGTTCTATGGTCTAATGAAAACAAATTTGAGTTTTTTGGCCATCAGACTAAACACTATGTTTGGCCACCAGCCAAACACAGCTGATCATCAAAAACACACCATCCCTACCGTGAAGCATGGTGGTGGCTGCATCATGCTGTGGGGATGTTTCACTGCAGCAAGCTCTGGAAGGATTGCAAAGGTAGTGGGTAAAATGCAGGGAAATCCTGGAGGAAAACCTGATGCAGTCTGCAGGAAAACTGCAACTTGGGAGGTTTGTTTTCTAGTAAGACAATGACCCCAAGCATTAAGCCAAAGCTACACAAGAATGCTTAAAAACATCAAAGTTAATATCTTGGAGTTTCTAAGTCAGAGTTCAGACCTCAATCCAATTGAGAATTTGTGGCTGGACTTGAAAAGGGCTGTTCACTCACGATCCCCATGCAATTTGACGGAGCTTGAGCAGTTTTGTAAAGAATGGGGGATATTATAGTATCCAGATGTGCAAAGAGACCTATCCACACAGACTCAAAGCTGTAATTACTACCAAAGATGCATCTACTAAATACTGATTGAAAGGGGGTGAATACTTATGCAATCAATTATTCTGCGTTTTATATTTGTAAGTAATTTAAATAATTTTGTAGAGATCTGTGTTCACTTTGACACAAAAGGGTATTTTTCTGTTGATCAGTGTCAAAAAAAAAGTCATATTAAATCCTTGGTGATTCAATGTTGTAAAACAGTAAAACATGAAAACTTCAGAGGGCTGTAAATACTTCTTATAGGCACTGTATGTTGACTTAATCATATCTTTCTCCACAACCACTCCACTATCTGTCCTGGCACTCTAGTTCCCATCCTCTTTCAACTCTAGATTAACCTCCCCATGTAGCACTAGCGAACCTTCTTGCTAGGATATTAGTCCTCTTTCATTTTAAGTGCAAACTGTCTCTTCTGTGCAGGTCTCACCTTCCCTGGAAGGGAGCCCAATGATCCAAAAATCTGAAGTCTTCCCTCCTGCACCAACTCCTTAGCCATGGGTTAAACTGTTTGATCTTCCTATTTCTGGTCTCTCTAGCACATGGCATGGGTAACAATCCTGTGATCACAACCCTGGAGGTCCTATCCTGTAACTTAGCACCTAACTCCCTGAACTCACTTTACAGAGGACCTTGACACCCATCCTGCCCATGTGATTGGTACTGATGTGGACCATGACCTCTGGCTGCTTACCCTTTCACTTAAGAATGCTGTGGGCTCGATCAGAGATATCCCTGACCCTGGCACCCAGGAGGCAACGAACCATCTGGGATTCTTATTCTCGTCCACAGGAACTCCTTTCTGTTCCCCTAACCAATGAATCCCCTATCACCACAGCTCACCTCTTCTCCCCACTTTCCTTCTGAGCCACAGAGCCAGACTGAAGTGCCAGAATCCTACTTGCTGCAGCTTCTCCCTGGTAGGTTATTTCTTCTGCACCCCCCCCCCCCCACCCTCAACAGTATCCAAAGCGGTATACTTACTGAGGGGAACAACCACAGGGGTACTCTGCACTGGCTGCCTATTCTCTTTCCCTCTTCTGACAGTCACCCGGTACCTGCCTCCTATCATCTCCTCATTCTCCTGTAGCATTTTTATCAATAGTGAAAACTCTTACAGGAGCACACCAGAGGACCAGCAGATGTAAGTGAACTGTAGGAATGACTGGAATTGATCATTTCCCACTACGTACTAAGTAGTTTTTGTTTATAATTTACAGTATTTTCTAATGCATCTCAGATGAAGTTCATTCCAAAGGCACTATATCTTACCTTGATACATTTACCTTCTAGATTCAGCTGAGCTAAGACCTACATGATAAAGCCACAACAACAATAAATTTGGAGAGTATTCAAGTATGCCTGGAGACTCAAATTCCTGGGCTGTGATTTCTTGTTGCATTGACTTCAATGGAACTGAATGTACTGTACGGAGATAAGTATCAGCTCAGCAGGTTGAACCAAAGATAGTTTTCTTAACTCCCCTCAATCCTCCAACCACACTCCCCTTTCAAAAAAAAAATGCCCAGAGTTCTGGCCTTTCCAGCCCTATTATAGGCTTCTTTTGACATAGAGTCAGAGAAAAGTACAGTGCAGAAGCAGGCCCTTCAGCCCATCTAGTCAGTACCAAACCATTTAAGCTGCCTGCTCCCATCGACCTGCACTGGGACCATAGTCCTCTCTACCCCTTCCATTCATGTGCTATCCAAGCTCCTCTTAAATGTTGAAATCGAGCTCACATGCACCACTTATGCTGGCAGCTTGTTCCATACTTTCATGACCTTCTGAGTAAAGAAGTTTCCCCTCATGTTCCCTTTAAACTTTTCAACTTTCACCCTTATCCATGACCTCTGGTTGTAGTCCCACCCAACCTCAGTGGAAAAAGCCTGCTTGCATTTACTCTATCTATACCCCTCATACTTTTGTATACCTCTTATCAATTTTCCTCTCAATCTTCTACATTCCAAGCAATAAAGTCCTAACCTATTCAATCTTTCCTTTTAATTCAGGTCTTCCAGACTGGCAACAACCTTGTAAGTTTTCTCTGTACTCTTTCAACCATATTTACATCTTTCCTGTAGGCAGGTGACCAAAACTGCACACAATACTCCAAATTAGGCCTCATCAATGTCTTATATAACTTCAACATAACATACCATCTCCTGTATTCAATACATTGATTTATGAAGGCCAAAAGCTTTCTTTATGACCCTATCTGCCTGTGACACCATTTTCAATGAATTATGGATCTGTATTCCCAGATCCCTCTGTTCTACCGCACTCCTCAGTACCCTAACTGTGCAAGATCTGTCCTGGTGGATCCTACTGAAGTGCGACACCTCGCATTTAATTTCATCTGCTATCTTTCAACCCATTTTCCAAGCTGGTCCAGATCCTGCTGCAAGCCATGATAGCCTTCCTCACTGTCCACCACACCTCCAACCTTGGTGTCATCCGCAAATTTTCTGATCCAGTTAACCACATTATCATCCAGATCGTTGATATAGATGACAAACAACAATAGACCCAGCACCAATCCACTAGTAACAGGCCTTACTGGCTTCTCCCACAAAGCCAATGTCTAATCCAATTTACTATCTCACCTTGAATGCTGAGTGACTAAACATTATTCTCCAACCTCCCCCATGCAGGACCTTGTCAAATGCCTTGCTAAAGTCTAAGTAGACAACATCCACTGCCTTGCCTTCATCAACTTTCCTGGTAACTGCCTCGAAAAACTCTATAAGATTAGTTAGACATGGCCTACCACACGTGAAGCCATGTTGACTATCCATAATCAGTCCATGACTATTTTATATATATCTCCAGTCCCTCAGAATATCTTCCAATTGCAACAGTGTATCAGTGCCTATACGGTTTACCTTTTGTATACTAATTCAATAAAAAGATTTAAAAAGAAAGAATATCTTCCAATAACTTAGAATACCTGTCTATACCTGCTATCCACCTTTTTTTTCTTAACCAGGCCTACTTTAACAAGGTGGTTGTTCTACCCTCTGAATTACAGCTTAATGCAGTGATCTTGAAGGTGGTGGAATAAAACTATATAGAGAGTATATTCTTCCACTTTAGGAACCCACCTTTGTTTAAAATTACAGTGGACATAATGCACATATTTAATTTAGTTAAAAGGAAAATTGAGGCATTTCATCCCATCTGCTCCTGATCTTTATTAGGTTCAGAAACCCTCCTGAATAGAGTAAACAGGCTGAATATCCCTGCTCAAGACACACAAGAGACAGCAGATACTGAAATCTAGAGCATCAACAATCAGCTGGAAGAACTCAGTGGGTCAAGCAGTATCTGCGAGAGAGGAAAGGAATTGTTAGTGTTTCCTGATGTAGGGTTTCAATCCCAAAACTGAAAATTCCTGCACTCCCCCCTACTCCACCCCAAATAGCTCTCACAGATGCCATTCAATCTGCTGAGTTCCTCCAGCAGATTGCTTGTTGCTTCTGGTACTGTTATACCCTGAGAGCAATAACATTACAACAAAACTCTATTCGACAATGAATGGTAAGATGATGGAATGAACACCCTTGCAGCTACTTATCTCTTGATAAGGGTGATACCTGGAATGAGCTCAAATGAAGGAGGATAAAATCCAGCTATAGAATAGTTGAGAAATATTCATACCACAAGTTGGCTAAAAACAGTTAATTTGATATACAGAGCAGTTTAAAAAAAAACCTTTCTTCCAACTACCAAAGAAATACAGGAGATCCCTTCCCCTTAGATATGTTCATTGGTGCACTGACATGGTTAGAAGTTTCTTCTGCCTGCATTGATTTTCCATTACACCTGTACATACATGTAGTTGTGCATATGTCAGTAAGCTCAGATTTGACTTTGCATAGCAGCAAAGGAATAATGTACAATGGACACCTTGATTAGATTTGTGACAAAATTCCAATAGACCAGTCAATTTTAATAAATTGCCAGAAGCTCCAAATCAAGAGAATTCCCAGGTTTATATATGTTTGTTGTTATTGATTTTAATTTCTTTTTTGGGGGTGGAGGGAAGGGGTTGGAAACATTGTAAAAATTGTATTACCTCAATAGGCCCAAAGATTAGCATTGTAGTCACTCAAGCCTGCCACAGAAGAAGCCAATACATTTTCTGATGCTACTAACAAAGTCTGTGATAGTCCAAAAGCAAATAATGGATGCTTTTTCATAAATGTTCTCCATCATCACCATGTGGCCGGAGCTTCAAACTACATCGAAACGAAGTGCAGTCACACAGCATTATGTTGACCTAGATTTGGGAAATAAGATCCTCCTTGTTGGAATTAATAGCAAATGCTGGGAGGATTCTTTGTTAAGAGACCCTTCATATTACAATGCCCTAACTGTATAAAAGAGGCATCATATGCCACAGGCAAAACTATACCCATCCCCAAAGTGTGAACAGAGTCAGCAAGTTGTACCTCTCAACTTACAACTATTAAAAACTTTATTTTGCAAATATCTGTATGTTTGAAATACTTTCAAATATTTAAAATTAAAACATACTAAAATGCATTAATGATCCAAGTTAACAATTTTTGAGATTTAATAAAATCCCTTGACAGATTAAAAACTATTTTTAAAACTAATAACCCATCTATAAAATCTTTAAAAACTTTTACTTGAATTTTTAGTTATCAATCATTTCCATTAAAATGACTATGGCTATCCGTTCTAATCTAGAAGCCAGAATACATCTCAACATTAAAATTAAGTTAAATTCAGTTCAGTGACTAGAATTTTTAAAATTTCAAAATTGTAGCCAAATAGAGAGGTTTCTTATTCATTGGAATTCTTCCATTCATAAAACTAAAAAAAAATCAACAAACATTATCGAGATTGTATAAATTCACAATCAGTAGACAAATGAAAATGTCCATGGGTTTTTATTTTATTGCTGACATACTAATGAATCCTCTATTGTTTTAAATTCAAATTATTTTCAGAGTATAATCTACAGATTTTAATGTTATTAAACAAATTGCTCAAACATCCACAACAGAATGCAATTCAGGAAGCATGTTAACTGACTGGTTTACAAAACTATCCCTTACCTAATATGCAAAATAGGTTAACAATGTGCAATGTGAAAATGCAGGTTTGACCTACATTACTGAATACCTTTGCAATGGGAGAAAGACAGGCCCTTGCAGATGTCCCTACACAACTACAAAATTCAAAATTATTAACACTTAATAATAAAAATGGTGGAAAGAGAATGACGAGAACTTTTTAATCAATATCTTTATTAATCTAAAAAGGAATCTACTTTCATTTACATTACATTTCAAAAGAACAGAAAAATACACTTATAGAGAATGTTGGAGTAATGTGTGCAATAATACTCTAAAATTGGCTTGAGGACAGTTACATGCAAATGTAGACAATGTGCAAATAAATCTATCAGAAGTTACCAAAGCATTCACTTTAAATCTTGCAAATTCTGCAATAAAGACTGCAAAATAGTTCAATGGATCCAATCCCTTCTTGGTGCATCTATCAGACACTTGAAGCATAGTTATATAATTTCGACTCCAGTTTATTATCTGCCCCTCTTTGGATTCTTATTCCAATGATGAAATAGTACTAAAGCAACCTGTTAATTAGCTAAATGTGAGTGTGAATCCAGTTTGGTTTGAAGTCTTGCTCTGTAAACTACTGTCAATATAAAATACCTGTTGCGCCAAGACAACCCCTGTGCAATACTAGGTCAACATAAATCAGAGCTTTATATCATGCTAATATACTGATAATATGCTATAAGTGTAACAACTTTACACCATCCAAGTAAATGATGTCAATGCTTTTGTGTTGTGCAAAAGTTATTCTGGTGGGATTTAAAAAATATTACAGCACAGTTAATCTCCAAGACATCTTGTAGTGAAAGGGTATACAATTTCAAGAAAATCTGATTTTCTCCTTGCATCCCAGAGCACACTTGTAACCCATTTCAAAGATAATAAGTTAACCGCAAAATTTTCTCAACACACATTTTGGTACATAGGGGTACAGTGTAAAACTGTAGATTGCAAATCAAACCCAACGCACAAAACGTCTTCATTGCCATATCACTATCTCTTCAATGCAACTTGCTAAATGCTCAACCCCACCAGCAGCTAAGGGTGTAGTAGTTTCTTGTGTTAAATATTTTTGAACAGGACAAAAGATGTATATCAACATTGCATCATGTAAATATTGGTGCAATCTGCAAATCAAAATCTGGTTTACAAATCAGGTTAAAGCCTCTTAACACAAAGAAGCTACAAGTGACAGCTGGCTTCTATGGCAAAATCATGTTTTATTAATTGTAAATCGTAACTTTTGAACTTTGCATTATTTGTCCATTTATTTCCCATGTTTAAATCAGTTTAAAGCATTTCATTTTATGTTGTTACTAATGACAAAACTGCAGAAGAAATACTGAGCTATTTTTACCCTAAAATTTTATTAAGAGGTTAAAAGGTTAAAGTATTCATTAATCCAAAATTAGGACAACACTTCAATATCCCATATACCATCTTGACTTTTTGAATGAACCAAGCATTCCTTGACAAACTGACTCACCCATTGAGGTATAATTTCAGTCAATGTAGAGTCAAAGGTTTTAGCAGAGAAAGATGTGCCAAGGAAAAATACACTAGTAAAAAGTCATTTGTGAAGATTACATGGTTATTCATGACTTTCTCAATGAAGCAGCAGCCTGGGTTGTGCTACTACCCATGTAGTTCCAGCTTTTTTTATAATCTGTTTTTATATAACCAAATTTTAAAAAATATTCAAGTCTTTTGTAGAATCTTGCATAAAACCATAAATATGAACATCTCCTTCACTCCATTGCAACTGAAATTGACCCATGAAACAGCTGAAGAATTGTTCTGCATTAGCGTCCCTTGGCGCAGTACAACTCGCAACCCAAACTTTAACAATATTCCTCATACAGAACAATCACTTTGAAGTTAAATTATTCCTTTAGACTGAAAGTAAGCAAAGTTCATTCCACATGCAAAAGACATTTTTGATGCACTCAAAGAATTTGCGGAAGTCTCATTTTCTATTCTCACATTATGGGTGTAGGTATTGTGATGTACAATGAATAATACTATATAATCTTTAGAAGTCATTAGTTGACAGCAAATATGAGGGCAGAATATGTATTTATTTTTTATTTTCTTCGGCATGGCAAAAGAGTAATACAACAATAATGGGAGACAAATTTACATGTGTTCAGTACGCCAAATTAGCTGGAATAGTGTACACCTAGGCTGGAGACTTCAGACAGTGTGGGTGCTAGTATTGGGGTTGAGCCTGAAGAGGGAGATTGGGACAGAGACGTCCCAGCAACAGTGAGCATCTGACAGGGGTAGGATTGGGAAGCAGGTCAGGTGAAGTAGAGAAGAAACAGAAGAGGGCATGTAACCATGCATTTAGTTATTTTATATAAATGTACAGACATCTTTTGCTCCTCAGAACTAGAACGGAAACAAGTCATTCTTGATTCTGTGGGTCTACATAACAAGAATAATCATGTGTTTGTGCACTTGTGTAGGACTTGATAATTAATGCTTTAGGACTGTAATGTAGTATAAATGTTAAACTTTTGAATGACGGCTCCATTGCCACAATGCGCACGTAACTTGGATGCATTAAAAATATTATCATTCCAAGTTAGCTGAAATTTTTTAAGAAACATTTAATTAAGCACTGCTAAAAAATCTACCATGTCTTCCAGGATAAATAAAAGCTTTAGTTCAAGAATATAATTATAGTCAAGTAAGTTGAAACAACTCCACCATGGACAATCCCAAGCCCAGGACAGAGGACTTTGGCGAGCTCCTGTCAGCGGCCTTTGCCTCAGGGAAAGTAGAATTAAGTATACTGCGACAGTTGCAAATTCTAGCTCTTTTAGATTTGGAAACCTCAGCTGAATTAATATGTAGCTGTTAATCTATCTCAGCCTTTAAAGAATAATAGTTTTTTTTTTAAAAAGGTGCTACGTAGCTTCAAGAGGACATTTGCATGGATTTCAACACAAGCGTTATTCCCTGCAGCTTTTGACCAGAATCAAAACATAGTCAGAACTTAAGAAAATATCAACTATCCAATAGAGCTGAAACTAATTTACCAGACACTAAATCCTTTAAAGCACATAGAAGCTGCCAACAAATGCTGTGGCAATGATCATTTCAAAACATACAATTTCCAATACAGGTGGCATTTGGAAAAAAAAAAGGTAGTATGTCTAGGAAAAGCATAAAATTTTCTTCCAGCAGAAAAGTATCAAATTAAATTTATCTTACTGCATTAGATTGCAATAATTAATTTCATGATATGCACAATTTGGCTGCTGAAAGACAATTCAGCACACAAACTAACATTACACATTACAATCTACTTCTCATGATCCAGCATTACATTTCCAAAAGAAGACCTGTTATGGATATCTCTAACGGTAATTTGCTGCTGCAGGCTTCCATTGTACGAAGTATCAATGTAGAAGCAAACACTGATATGAACTAGGTTTGTGCTGCTTCC
The DNA here is from genome assembly GCF_030028105.1 of Mobula birostris. Classification (NCBI taxonomy): domain Eukaryota; kingdom Metazoa; phylum Chordata; class Chondrichthyes; order Myliobatiformes; family Myliobatidae; genus Mobula; species Mobula birostris. The sequence goes on from NC_092402.1 coordinate 39,472,776, forward strand.
AAGCTGATCTAAAATAAAGTTTCAATTGTTTCTCTCTCTCTCTCTCTCTCTCTCAAGTACAATATGCTACGTTGCAAGTATAAAATCATATTCCTGACACTGAGCCCTCTTAGGTATACTCATTGCATTGATATATGTTAACTACAGGTTCCCTATAGTATTCCATTGAACAGAGTCCAACTCTGATTATTACATTTCAAAATATAGTGATCCTTAATGCCTTTTGAGTAGTGTAACTCATGGTGAAGTCAGCATCAATGTGGCTTTTCCACAATTTATCAGACTGAGACACATTGTGATTCCCTTTTCTTTTGGATTTGTTGTTAATCCACAAGTATTTTTTTTACACTATATAACCCCACATCTAAAGTGTGGAGTGGAAAAATATATCCCCCCCCATATTAAACGAGCTCAACATATTGCTGATAATGAATTCACAGAATATCATATTGTCCTGTGGATGTTCTCCATTACAGCTATTGTGTACAATTTCCTTTTAGCACACACAAGAGGTCCATGTTAATTAAATGGCAGTCCATGTCTCTCATGTTTAGTTAGTGGCGTCCAGTGAACCAGTCATTTTCATTGATGTGGAGAAGTTCATTGACAACTTCAATGAGATTGTTGTTATGTTTCTTGAGGAGTTTTGCATTTAGTTGTCTGTCACAAAATCCCATTTCAAAAAGAATATCCATCAAGTGTGCTTCAGCCTATGCAGGGGGAATGAAATTGAATGACGAGTTAAGTTAATTTTTCAACCTATTCAGTTCCTTGAGATCAATCTTTATCATGAGCATTCAGCATGAGATGATCTTCCCTTAACTGCATTTCCAATCAACTTAAATATAAGCTCTCTAAACTAGTTGACACTTATTTTCACTGTTGGAGGAACTCATCAGGTCAAGTAGCAAATGTAGCTCTGGTTCCTCCAACAGTCTGTTTTTGGTGCAGATTCCCTAAACCAATGAGTGTCGACTTTCTTGTCTTGCAATTAACTAATTGCACAATTTTCTAAAAGCCATTAATAGATTGTTATTTAGATTCAAGTTGTTTATGTCTATTGATTCATTCTCTGCTGGCAGTAATCTCAATAGCAACCATGTTTTACACTGATTCCAAACTTCAGTTCCATTAAATTCACAAGTGAAGCTACTATCATGTAATTAGTGGTACCAACTGGGGTTGAATTTCTAAGCAATCATCTAATTAAGACCCAGCTGGTGGCGTAGTGGCATCAGTGCCGGACTTCGGGATGGAAGGTCGTGAGTTCGAATCCAGCCGGCTCTCCTGCACGCTTTCCATCCGTGCTGGGTTACAAGCTGCTGATCTCACCCAGCAGAAGGCATGGCAAACCACTGCTGTAACTTGCCTCGTACGCGGTTCCCCACTACGTCAGAGAGGCGTGCAGTACCTTTTCAGTCTGATTAAATGTTTTTTTAAAGTAATGTTGGCCAGGCTTTAAATATATTCTTACTTAACCCATTTACAAATCATTAAATTTTACTTTTTCTATTGTAACCTATCATTTATCTGTAATTCAATCTTCCTGACAAAAATATTTTTAAAAACACTAATATCTTTCAATAAAAACAAAATCATGAGACTTGGTCTTCCAGCTTTTATTCTTTCCATCATTTTATAATTAATGAGCAGGCCATTCATCCCATTGGGTTCAAGTCAGCAATCCCATTAGTCCCATTCCTCGTTTCCTCACCTTGCCATGCCGCTCCACCATGCTCATCAACTTTCCTCAGATTTTTTGCCTATAACCTAAACTAAGAGTATGACTATCAGCACATCTCTGGGATATGGGAGAAAAGATGAGTACCCGAGGAAACTTATATGGGTCACAAAGTAAACAGGCCCTCAAAGCGGACAAAAGCCAAGGTCTGGATTGAATTCAAGTCCTTGCTGGTATTGGGTTGAGAGAAAATAATGGTCTGGAAATAAGATCATTAACCACAGTTAATATCAAGGATACATGACTGAAAATATACTTACCAAAGTGCAGTAATAACTATGTTACACTTCTGACACAGTCAAGAATCAAATTACATTATAAGACTATAAGGCATAGGAGTAAATTAGGCCAGTCGGCCCATCAAATCTAGTCTGCCATTCCATCATGGCTGATTTATTATCCCTCTCAACCCCATTCTCCTGTCTTCTTCCTGTAATCTTTGACACCCTGGCTAATCAAGAACCTATCAACCTCTGCTTTAAATATACTCAAATGACTTAACCTCCACAGCCGTCCATGGCAAAGAATACCACAGATTCACCACCCTCTGCCTAAAGAAATTACTCTGTTCTAAATGGACATCCCTCTATTCTGAGAGTGTGCCCTCTGGTCCTAGACTCACTCACTGTAGGAAACATCCATATCCACTCTATCTAGGCTTTCAATATTTGGTAGGTTTCAATTAGTTCCCTCCCTCCCATTCTTCTACCTCCAGTGAGTACAGGCCCAGAGACATCAAGCGCTCCTCATATGTTAACCCTTTCATCCCTGGGGTCATTCTTGTGGACCTCCTCTGAACCCTCTTCAATGTCAGCACATCTTTACTTAGATTAAGGGCCCAAAACTGCACACAATACTTCAAGAGCATTCTGATCAATGCCATTTAAAGCCTTAGCATGACATTCTTGTTCTTATATTTTAGTTCTCCTGAAATGAATGCTAACATTGCCATTGCCTTCCTCACCACCAACTCAACCTGCAAGCTAACCAAGGGAATCCTGCACAAGGACTCAAGTCCCTTTGCAACTCTGATTTTAAATTTTCTCCCCATTTAGAAAGTAGTCTACACCTTTATTCGTTCTACCAAAGTGCATGCCCATACACTTCCCTACTACATATTCCATCTGCCATTTCCTTGCCCATTGTCCCAATCTGTCCAAGTCCTTCTGCTGACTGCCTGCTTTCTCAACACATCCCGCCCCTCCACCTATCTTCAAATCGTCTGCAAACTTGGCCACAAAGGCATCAATTCCATCTTCCAATTGTTGACATATAACATGAAAGGAAGCGGTCCCAATACCAATCCCTGTAGAACACTACTAGTCACCAGCAGCCAACCAGAAAAGGCCCCCTTTATTCCCACTCTTCACTTCCTGCCAGTCAGCCAATTTTCTACCTATGCTAGTGTCTTTCACGTAATATCACAGGCTCTTATCCTGTTAAGCAGCCTCATGTGTGGCACCCTGTTAGAGGGAAACAGCACCCTCTGATTCTACTTTGTCTATCCCGCTTGTTATTTCCTCAAAGAATTCCAGATTTGTCAGGCAAGATTTCCCCTTTAAGGAAACCATGCTGACTTTGGCCAACTTTAGCATGTGCCTCCAAGTACTCAGAAACCTCATGCTTAATAATGGACTTCTAGACCACTGAAGCCCAGATAACTGGCCTATGATTTCCCTTCTTCTGCCTCCCTCCCTCTTAAATAGTGGAGTAACCTATGTAATTTTCTAGTCTTCTGGAGCCATTCCAGAATCTAGTGATTCTTGAAAGATCACTTCTAATGCCTCCACAATCTTTTCAGCTAACTCTTTCAGAACCCTGGGATGTAGTCCATCTGGTAGAGACAACTTATCTATCTTCACTTAGTTCTAAACTAAATGAACTCGCGTTTGCTTTTCTGCTCTCATTGATTCCCCTTGTCAATCACAGTTGCATCATTCTCCCTTAAGAATACTTCGCCATCCTTGGGATGCATCTATTCAGCAACTCCAAATTCCCCTCCAACCTAACATAGGAGTAGAATTAGGCCATTTGGTACATTGAGTCTTCTCAGCACTCCATTAGGGCTGATTTATTTTCTCTCTCAACCCCATTCTCCTGCACTCTCCCCGTAAACTTTGATGTGCTTACTAATCAAGAACCTATCAACCTCCGCTTAAAATATACCCAATGACTTGGTCTCCAGAGTCATCTGTGACAATGGATTCCAGAGACTCACTGCCATTTGACACTGATGTCCATTTGGAGACTTGTTCAAATTTAGTCATGGTGATATGATTCCATTCTTCAAAATTTGTAGATAAAATTCATAAAACACAATTTTAAACACCAAAGCACAGAACACAGGTATCTAAAAAAAAAAATCCTCAATAAAATTTTAGAGCCATTCACCAAACAGCATACAAGTGGAATTGATACTGTTCTAACTAAGCAATTTTTGGAGAGGACAATATCAAATGCAAGTACATTCTGCCTGTTCATGCCCAGTCACTACGTTTGTAATCTTCTTTTGAATATATTCTTCTGTTAGAAATGTATGTTAAAAGATTAGCTTTATTTGTCACAAGTACATTGAAATGTGCCATTTGCGTCAAATCAGCAAGGATTGCGCCAGGAGCAGCCTGTAAGTGCACCGCGCTTCTGATGCCAACATAGCATCCTCATAACTTACTAACCCCTAATTGTACATCTGTGGAATGTGGGAGGAAACCCAACAGTCATGGCGAAAACATGCAAACTCCTTACAGACAGTGGTGGGAGTTGAGGCCGGTTGATGATCACAGGCGCTTCAAGAGCGATTGTGGTAACTACTACACTTCCACATTACCCCACATTAGAGAATGGAAGCAATTTCAGAATTATTTCTGGCAAAATAATACAAAACATTAAAGACTTTGTTAATCCTGTGTCGTATTTGGTTGTTAGGAATACATCTCCAACTTAAGCACAAACCTGTTGCTGTCATACACCTGCAAAATATTTTCCCCCACTCTTACCCAGAAGCACCATCATCTGACTAACAGAAAACTTGCAACGGACTTCTGCGCTTCTGCTAATAGCAGGTGACTACTATCGTCTGCAACAAAAGTTAAACTAATTCTATAAATGGAACTCTTTAGTCACAATATGCCTATTTCCTCAAGGGCACATTTAGAATTAACATCTATAAGATGATAAATTGTGCATTTGCTCATAAAATTATCAAGCCACAGTGCATTGCATTAATACACTATTCATAACCAATGGAAAATTCCAATCCAACTTTGAATATTAGTTATTGAAATGTTGATCATCACAACAGAATTGAACTTTTCAACAGTGGAAAAAAGAAACAAAAAGGGGTTTCGGGTAGTGTAGAAAAAACCCAGAAACAATTCACTTCTACGTTTTTTATATATATTTTGCAAATACAAAGCAAGAGAAAATACTACATCCAACATAGACCTAAAGTTATTTAAGAACTCCAATTTCTATTAATTACCAATATAACCACATTAATGACATAATATTTGCATTGGTCATTAAGACAATGAAGTCTTGTGAACATTCTGAATTGTGCAAAAGCACAACAGTGCTCAAATGATTTCATTAAAGAATATTAAATATATACCTGTACCACACTGGTGTCCCCTGCAAAAAGAGCTTTATAGGCAGAAGCCGCCACAGACAGGGCTCCCTTCACTAGCTCACCAGCAATGCCACTATGGGGTCTATAACAGAAATCAAAAATTATAGAAAACAGACTTGAGTTTGTAAAAAATTCCAATTTGAATTACTAACAAAAATTTAAGATGGGGTGATTTTTTTAAAAAGGCTCCCTTTTTCCACACAACTTTACGCTTTCCCTGGAAAATATTCATTTGTTGCAGACATACAGATACCTAGACTCTAGTCACCATCTGGCTTCCCTCCAACTAAATAGCTTTTACACATGGGAGGCCTGTCAGGAAATGCTGGGAAGATCTGAATCCAAACTTGATTTCCTCCAAGTTGCCCATGTGGTAGGAGGAAACACGAGTTTGACATATTACCTGAAAGTTGGCTGGACTACGTCTGAAAGCATTTGAGGCAAGAATAACAGCGAGCAACATTTCTGTTGGTACACATAGTGGAATTTGGATCTCTGGCATAAAAGTTATCAATAAAAACATACATACGCACTACATTGAACAACCCAACTCCACTAAAATCAGGTAGCAGGGCCTAGTGTTCTATTACAGAAGCAAACATTGGTTTAAGTATGGACAACAGCATTAAAGCAGGTCCACTGCATTTTTCTGCGACCGTTGTTCTAACATTTCATAGGGCTCAAACCACAGGACATGATCCACGGAGTTGAAAATGTGTTGCCAACAAATATTGGGTTGGGGTTGATGCTCTTAGGCCCAATTGAAGGGAAGGAGATGGAGAGATGTTCATTTGGCTGATTAAGTCTTCAGGGGCCACGGATTATTGGTGGAGGGGATAGTAGAGGAAAAAACAGCCTCGAGGGTTTTTGTAATGGTGGAGGTGGAGAGGGAAGAGAGGAACAAATTGTGCATTCATCATTGGTGATCAAGAGCAGGGTGTGAGTCAGAATTGATGGTCTGAATATGCAGCAAAAGGGCTGCGAAAATCACAAGGTCAGACTGACACCAAAGTAAATGGACAACTTTCATGTGTGTCCCTTCAATGCAGCATTAATAAAATACGAGTATTTTTAACTCCAGCAGGGGTTCCCAACCTTTTTTTTTCCAAAAAAACACCTTGGACCTCTACCATTAACCAAGAGGTCCATAAACCCCTGTTGTAGAGTAACCATTAGTGGATAGGCACAGTCAGAACAACACTATTCAATATTCTTTACAATGTTCTAAAAGTACATGGTTAAATTTTAGCCATAAAATCACAACAAAAGTAAAGCTTATTAAGTAATTTTGGATTCAATTGTATAAATCATACTTCTCCATAACCACAAAATGAATGAATCCAATTTATAAGCCACGGTATGATTAACAGAAAACATACAAAACAGATAGTGTTGTCACCTTAAATGTGGGCACTGAAGTTGATTATTCATTGTTCTGGGTACTTCTGCACATTCCACTTCAAAAGCTGTGGACACTGAGAACAAACAGCACAACAGTTATCTTAAAATATGATGATTTAAAGCCAGAAAAAGGTGCAGTTTCAACTAAGCATATTTTTCTTTTTGATTGAAAGTGCCTGAATTGAATGACTCATCAACGTAACGTGCTAGGCACAAGTTAAATCTGAAATGTACAAGTGCTGGATCTGGAACTAATGACTGGTCAGTGGATAAGTTAAAGATTTCTTAAAATCAGAGTACTTTCACCATTTTCAGAGGAAAAATTTTACCAGGTATTTCAGGCATTAAACTATGTACAAAGTGACATTGGGGTGTTAAATTGAAACACTGACCAAGCCTGCATTTACTTCCAGATGGTAACACTTAAGGGTTGATACACAGATGTTAAATTCCCTGATAGATGCCAGGGAGGAGGAGAAGATGGCAGAGCAATGCAGTGCGCGCGGCCTCTCCGGTGATGAATATCTGTAATCTGTCAAGTAGGAGGCCGTGCACAATTCTGATTTGGTGGAGGCAGATGTGAGAGCATGGAGGAACATCTGGTGAAACTTCTGAAATGCCTGCTTCGCTGCCATTGTGTGATCCGAAATCTCCGGAGGGGAAGGCCCCGAATCCTCGGCTATGCCTGTGGCTTGGCGGCCGGATCAGAGTCGGACTGTGGTCGGGTGCTTCCAGGATGCTGCATCGGCAAGTTTGCGGCGCTGGAAGCTCATGGCAGGGGGAGTTTTTCTTCCTTCTACCATCTGCGTGAGGTGTTGGGGCTATAGGGACTTCGAGACTTTTTTTTAACCGTGCCCATGGTCTGCTCTTTATCAAATTACAGTATTACTTTGCATTGTTGTAACTATGTTATAATTATGTGGTTTTTGTCAGTTTTAGTCTTGGTCTGTCTTGTGTTTCTGTGATATCATACCGGAGGAACATTGTATCATTTTTTAATGCACGCATTTCTAAATGACAATAAACGAGGACTGAGTGTCCTCATAATCTAATCTAATGTATTTTGGTGATGAACATTTAGTGCAAGGTCTTTTCCAAACAGGAATAAGCCAAAATTTTAAGAGATAATAAAGACATATTGTCCTTACTGCTTCACTTACTTCAATTGCTTAGAATACATTTCAAACCATTCATCAAGTTGTCAGAAACACTCTAGTAACACCTCTTATGAAAGTTTCTCCTAAAACTAACAAGGGCAGCAACACTTGCTTTACCGAAGATTACATTTTTTTTTTAAAAGAGTCATAAGAACAGAAGAAAAAGAAACAGGAGCAATTCATATAATCCTCTTAAGTCTGCTTCACCATTCAAAAATTCATAACTCATTTAGTGGCTAGTCTAATTTGCCATATATCATAAGTCCTCAGATCTTAAAAATTCTACCAAGTCTTGAAAGCACTTAATAACCAAGCAGTCTGAAACAACATACAACCTTCATTACATTTCCAAATGCCTGACCATTATTATGAAACTATAGCCCTTAGTCCTATATTTTCCAGCTCAAGGATGCATCCTCTCAGCACGTACCGTCAATCCCTTACAATATAATAATTACTCGTTCTTCTAAACCAGGGGTTCCCAACCTTTTTTATGCCATGGGTCAATATCATAGCAAGGGGCCATGGACTGCAGATAGGGAACCCCTGTTCTAAACACAGGCATAGAAGGATCTTACTCACTATCACTTCCTCATCCAAAGAAACAATTTAGTGCACTGACTGGAAGGCAAATTTAAGGTATGGGTACCTAAAGTCTCTCTCTCTCTCTCTCTCTCTCTCTCTCTCTCACACACACACACACACACACACACCCATTCAGATTTTACCACAATTGTACAATCTCAGCAAATATTACTTATTTTTGTATTTCAATATCCTTGAAAAGATGACACACATTTATCATTCTCTTGCCTCCTAAAAAAGTACTACTTGGCCATGAGCATCTCAATCTGCAAAAGGAATGGCAAAACGTTCCTGCAATGGCTGGCATAGCTCTGTTCAGCATTATTACTGAGGACGAAACGTGTTACGGACTCCGCTTCCTATGTGGGTACAAGGTATCACACCTCCTGTGTCTCCTCTAACAGGACCTAGTTTCATGAATCCCTCCTCAAGTATATTATGTGATGGGCCAGCTGCCTTCACATTTACAGTGCAAGGATATGCATGATGACTGTATATTACTGCATCTAATCAAACCTCAAAACATAAGGGGTCTCTTGTCTTAGCATCTCTAGACATGTTCATACAATTGTCATTTGCAATTAGGAGTAAAACTGCAGGTTAAAATGAAACATTCAAGCAGGTCTTCATTACTAGTACAGAACTCAGTGCTTGTTTTTACAAATCCATCAAAATAATTTTAACTTGTATTTAAAATTTCCATCATTCATTTTTTATTACTGTAATAACATCAACAAATTTACTACATCAAAATCAGGTTTAATATTATCGGCATACATTGTGATAGTACAATGAAACATGATAAATATAGAGAAAAAAAGAATGACTAAGTATATACATTAAATAGTTGAATTAAGAACTGTAGTGCAAAACCACAAATGATTTTATGAAATGAGGTAGTGTTCATGGATTCAATATCCATTTAAGAATTGGATGGCAGAGGGGAAGAAACTGTTCCTGAATTGCTGAGTGTGTGCCTTCAAGCTTCTGTACTCTTCCATTCAGGATGGAAGGTAACAATGAGAAGAGGGCATGTCCTGAGTGATAGGGTCCTTAATTTCAGCCACTGTCGTTCCTTGAAGATGTCTTGGATACTATGGAGGCTAGTACTCATGATGGAGCTGACTAATTTTACAACTTTTTGTAGCTTCTTTTGCTCCTGTGCAGTAGCCCCTACCCCCCCATAGCAGCCAGTGATGCAGCTAGTCAGAATGCTCCATGGTACATTTGTAAAAGCTTGAGCGTTTAGATGACAAATCAAATCTCCTCAGCTCTTGATGAAATATAGTTGCTGTCTTACCTTCTTTATAGCTGCATCAATATGTTGGGACCAGGTTAGATCCTCAGAGATCTTGAGACCCAGGAACTTGAAACTGCTCACTCTCTCCACTTCTGATCCCTCCATGAGGATTGGTTTGTGTTCCCCTGTCCTACTCTTCCTGAAGTCCACTATCAGCTCTTTGGTCTTACTGACATTGAGTACAAGGTTGTTCCTGCATCACCATTCAACTAGCTGGTATATCTTGCTCCTGTATGCCCTCTCGTCTCCATCTGAGATTCTGCCAACAATGGTTGTATCATCAGCAAATATATAGATGGCACTTGAGCTGTGCCTATCCACACAGTCACGGGTATGAAGAGAGTAGAGCAATGGGCTAAGCGCACACCCGAGATGCACCAGTGTTGATTCTCAGCGAGGAGGAGATTTATTATCAATCTGCACAGATTGTGGACTTCCGGTTTCGAAATCGAGGATCCAATTGCAGAGGGAGGTCATAACAACTTTTCTAAATCAATAGTACTCTCAGTACTATTCAACAAACTTCAAAACCTGGGCCTCTGTACCTTCCCTGCAACTGGATCCTTGACTTCCTCAATGGGAGCCCACATAACATCTCCACCCTGCTAACAATCAACACCGGCGCACCTCAAGAATGCATGCTTAGCTCACTGCTCTACTCTCTCTGTGCATATGCTCCACTCATGACTGTGTGGCTAGGCACAGCTCAAATGCCATTTGTAAATTCGCTGATGACACAACTGTTGTTGACAGGATCTCAGATGGTGATGAGGAAGCGTACAGGAGTGAAATACATCAGCTGGTTGAGTGGTGTCACAACAACAACTACTTTGCATTCAACATCAGTAAAACTAAGGAATTGATTGTGGACCTCAGGAAGGGGATGTAGGGAGAACACACACTGGTCCTCATTGAGGGGTCAGCAGTGTGGAAAGGGTGACAAGCTCCAAGTTTCTGGGCATCAACATTTCTGAGGATCTATCCTAAGCCCAACATATTGATGCAATCACGAAGAAGGAATGCCAACAGCTATACTGTCGCACAACAATAAATTTCACATCAGTGATAATATATCTGATTCTGAAACTGAAAACTTGAAGGAAAAATATCCAAGAGGATATGGGCCAACAAAACATTGGAGACATTCTTACAGCAGAAAATGTATTGTGAAATAATGATGATATACATTACCATTTCTTTGTTGATGAACAGTTGAACTAACTGGTGGATTCTCTACCTCAGGCATTTCCAGCACATCAGAGTGAACCTCGCTTGAATTTAAAGTTCCAGCATCATTCCTTCAATAGCAGAACAATTACACAGAATTATTTTCTGTTGTCCAGTGACTTTCCTTCACCAGAAAACAAATTAATTTATTAATTAATTTATTATGGTTAAAGGCCTCAACAAACACTGGGGGCTGAAGGTCCTAACAATCTTAATGACAGGGCCCACCTTAACAAAGAAAGCAATGCTCACTGTCAGACAGTTTGCCTTTCTTGCTTAGAAAATTAAGGCTACGTCTACACTACGCTGGATAATTGTGAAAACACCAGTTTCGAGTAAAAACGACAGGCGTCCACACTAAACGTTTTTCAAAATATCTCCGTCCACATTAGGCGGATATTTGGGCGAATTTCCTCCTACTGGGCATGCGCAGGACACACAGAAAACCAGCGAAGAGGAAACCATATACTTGATGCGCGTTTGTCCAGTTACAGAGTAGAAAATCTTTAAAGGAATTGCTCTTGGCTCTCGCGCAGGACTTAAAACTAAAAAAAACAAATACTGGAGCGTATGGAGGCAACCGGCAGGGAGTTCACGGAAAGTATGACCCGGCTGACGACGAACATTGAGAAACTGACTAACTCTGTTGTATTAATAAAGCACCTTGTGAAATGTATAAAACATGTCTGCATCAGTGTTATCTTGTATTTCCATACAATGTTACATTAGTTTGTTACACATCTATTGTCAGAGAAGTACTTGGCACCCATACCACCTTCATACAAGCAAGGACAGAAAACACGGCAAAGTGAGTATACTTATTTATTCAGTAAGATATGAGTCAAAGTATTTGGTGAGTACATTTCTAACTCTTCTGGCTTCAGTCTTGTTGCCGTCTGTTCTGAAATTGTAGGTTATGTGGGGGGTTGCGTTCAAGAAAACAACGAAATGCCGCGCTGCGGCCATCTGTTCCAGCACGTCATGACAGCGTTTTTAAATAGTCAAAAAAGCTCACTTTACAATTTAATTCTCACGCCGTTCACACCGACTGCGCGTTATAACAGCCGTCCGGCAGTGCTTGCGCAGTACCAAGCAGAAGCAGAAAAAGCATTGTTGTTGTAGTGTTGCAATGACAGCATTTTTAAATCTCTCCGTTTACCCCGTATGCACTACAAAGGATATTAGGCGTTTTCAGATTTATTCATTCTGGAGACCGTTTCTGAAAATCTCTGTTTTCGGGGGATGAAAACGCCGCTTTAGTGTGGACGGAGGGTCAAGACGTAGAGAAAAAGCTTCATTTTCAAAATTATCCAGCGTAGTGTGGACGTAGGCTAAGTGCAATGAACAGGTGCAGCAGGAAGGTGCTAAAGACTGTTTCTGTCACTAATCCCCTACTGAAAACTTTAGATTTGCCCCAAGATTCAACTCATAAGCCACTGAAAACCACTGGTATTCCTTTCAGAGGTTGGGGCTGGAGGTGCACAAGTCACAAGTCCAACTGAGAGCATAGAATTGCCAAAGGGGCAAAGAGATAGATGGTGGTGATTGGGGAGTGGGGAAATAAATGGGAAAGGGAGAGAAAGGAGATGCACTCCAAAATTTTGTAAGGAATTGGAATCAACACCAACATTACAATTGGAGATAATGATAAAGGACCCACTACTGGGTCTCAGACAACTGAGTGATCAAGGACCCACTTGGACACCTGTGAAGTTTCAGTGATGGGCTGCTGGATGGGAACCGGTTTGTGCTAAAGTTTGTAATTAACTTACTGGCAGGTATCTTAGCCTAGCCTCATTCAATTCAAACCAGTTTTTGGGGAGGTTCTTATTCTTCTTCCACAAGGACAAATCACTAAATCAGCTGTTTTTATTATTTCTCTGCCATTGCTCTGGCTCACAAATAATATCTCCTGTCTCAGAGTGTGACTTGTACTATTTGTTAATCTTTTGCTTTTTACAGATCTATAGAAACATTAACCATTTTTCAAGTTTGCATATTCTACTTTCCCTTTCCTTATCAATTTCCAAGTTCCCTTTAATGAAGTTCATAATTTCCTTACCCTCAGGCTTATTGTCCTATTGACAATATTATAAACCTTTTTCTTTGATCGAATACTAACTGGACTTCCCTTATTAGCCATGCCTATATCATTTATTGATTGAGGTTTTTGTGCCTTAAGATACGCATAGATTTGCTGCAAACGATGAATTAATTCTTCAATTTATCGCTCCTTTACTACCGTACCTCTTAAATACAGTATTCCAATCTATCAGTCAGTTCACACTTTATACCTACAACTAGAATTAAAGCTGTTTTCAGATTGAACAGAACATTGATATAACATTCTATGATGCTTTATGTATTCTTCCCTACAGACCCCTTAAAGGCCAGTTTAAGTAATCTCTTTTCATTGCATATTACTAGATCAAAATTAGCCTGTTTGCTCACTTGTTCCTCAAAATACTGATCTAGAAAAACATCTCGTGCAATTCATGAAATGACTTGATTATACTTTCTGCCCTTACTGTTTATAAGCTCCACATAAACTGATTCTACTTCTGGACTTTGAGCTGAGATTCCCACCACCTACTGCCATTATCACATCCTTGATTATCAGAGCTATTCTGCCTCCTCTTCAATTTTGCCCATAATCTTGGATTAACTATCCTGGAATATTTAATTCCCAACCTTGAATGCTTTGCTATCTCATCTTTGTGTTGGCTATTAAGGCTGATTTATACTTCTCCGTCAAATCGACGCCGTAGGTACGGCGTCACCGCAAACCCTACGCAGAGCCTACGCGAATCCCTACGCTGTAGCCTGACGCGCACCTCTCCCAAAATGTAACTGCGCGTCGCGGCAACGCAGACTGCAACAACTGTGATTGGTCCGCTTGGTAGCATCACATTTCCTCCTACGCTGCAATAGCTTCCCATTGGGTGACTGAAGGGCAGGGAAGGAACTCTGGCTGCAATGCTTTCCATAAAGTTTTACAGACCTCCGAAATTACGGAGGACACATTTCGCTTTTACAAAAAAAGATGCTCGCTTTAAACTTGTTTACCACGAGAAAGACTACCATGACCATGCAGCCTTGCACGGGCAGTTGTGCCTGAATTGCGGAACGACGCAGACACACCAATGCAGAAGTATAAATGCTCACAACGCGCGTAGGCCACTTGCGTAGGTTATGGCTTCCATTTGACGCAGAAGTATAAATCAGCCTTTAGAGTGTACCCATTTTTATGGGCACCATTAATACATTGTTGTGAATAATTGTGTACAATCAGTCTTTTTTCAACCTCTATACTCTGAATTTTAACTTTAATTGAGGCATATTCCTGTATTTATGATCTATCCCTTCCTGGCAGACTTTTATTATTATTCCTCAGGATTAAAAGAGAAAATTGTCCCAGAGCAATTTGAGCCACATGATCAACTTCTAATATTAATTTCACTCAAGTGGAAAGAAGAGCCTCGGCCCAAAACATCAGCTGTTTATTCCCCTCCATATAGATGCTACCTGGCTCGTTGAGTTCTTCCAGCATTTTGTGTGTGTTACCTTTGTTCGTGCAATGGAACAGACACCACTTCTGGTTTAAGGGGCTCCATTTCCAATGTCTGAGATATACAAAATATATCATTAATGTTATGCAACTGAGACTTGTTTTCACTGACAGCGTTTTCATTCTCAGAGACGTCAGCATCGGATACCACTTCTACCTCCTCCTCCTCTTCTTCTTCTTCTTCTGGCTGGGAAAGCGCAGAGCTATACATTGACTCTGCTAGAGGACGACTTGTATCAAAACATTCAGGTAAGATGATAATGTAGTCCTCAGAACAGTCGGAAGACCCCTGACTTTCTACTTCACACTTTTCTTCTTCAAAGCATTCACTGACATCATCAGCTGCATCAGATTCACTGTTATCTAAGGGCCAAAAGCAAATAATCATGAATTCACTGGGAATCATATCATTCTCAAATTACATTTAAGAGTGAACACAAAGGAAATCAACGATACAGATTCTTTACAAAATATTGTTCAGTTATTTGATTGTACAGATCAATTATAATCGGACAACAGGAAGATATTTAGACAACAGTGTACAGTATTGATCTCCTTAAGTGGTTCAGACAAGATTTACTAAACTAATACGTGGAATTGCCAGGTCATCTTATGTAAGAAAGGTTGAATAGGCTAGCCCTGTATCCTCTCAAATCTAGAAGAGTGAAAAGGCAACAAGATTAATGTATACAAAATCCTGAGGGGTCTTGGTGAGCTAGATATGAAGAGAATGCATCCTTGAGGGAGAATTAAGAACTACCCATTGGGGAGGCCTGCGTCGGGCATTTTCATGCCTTACAAGACAGATTAAAGATTACCCATTAAAGACAGTTAAAGCATTATTTTCCTCTATGAAGATCACAAAACTTCAGCAATCTTGCTTCAAAAAGCAGTGGAAACAGAAGCAGAAGCTTTGAATATTTAAAAGTGGGGATAAATAAGATATTTGGCAAACAAAGGGCTAGAACTTTATTACTGGTAGTGTGACGAAAAACCAAGTTATCAGAAGATTGATGCTGATGAGAGAGATAAAACAGACAAAGAGAGAAGCATTCAAAATGTTAATGAGAGAAGAGAGATTAACGAAAAGAGACACAGTTCCGAGTATTGACAGACCGGTTGCTTTGAACCTGAACTGTTTGAAGTTTGATGGACAGGCGATACCCCAGCAGGGGGATAAAAGGAACAGGTTCGCTAAGGCACGACAGACACCACGAGATCATGAGATAATGAGACCCTGGAAGTGCGGTGTGCCCCCCACAAGTTGGTGGGAGTTTGGAGGTCTGGCGCGGGACCGACCATAGACGCACAGGGTGAAAAGGTACGATCGGCGGGAACCTGGTGTGTGTGTCCGCCCTTGCCTGGGTGTCGGGTTCACCGCAGAAGAACGATCGTATCCGGAACAGAGGGGTCACAGTCGGTGACCTCCGAAGACATTAAAAGGGCTCGCCTGAAAGCTAACTGCGGGGAACATCAAAGGTCTGTTGAATCGAAATTTGCATTCGCTCGCTCGCTCTCCCCAACGGCACACGGCACACCAGTGGTTACTGCGAACTGTACTAAGCTGAACTGAACTCTGTATCACTTGAGACTGATCATTTTACCCCTAGACTGCGATAGAGCTTGGTTGATTCCTATTACTCTAGTTCTGTGTACATGTGTGTTTTATCATTGCTAATCTGTTGCATTTATATCCTTACTATTAGAGTACTGTGTTACTTATTTCTTTAATAAAATTTTCTTAGTTCCAGTAATCCAGACTCCAACTAAGTGGTCCATTTCTGCTGGTTTGGCAACCCAGTTACAGGGTACGTAACAGTAGAAATATGACATTTACAATAATCACATATATTTCCTTCCCACCCTTGTCACACATCTGCATTACAGACAATTTACAGTAACAAAAATTGGAGGCAACTGGAGTGCCTACAGGAACCTCGCAACAACATGCAAACTCCATGGATAGCACTCAAGACACAGATCAAACCTTGGTTAGTGGGGTTGTTATACAGCTGCAGCACAGCACAATCTCATGGAAATAGAGCAAAACAATAGTGAGCATAGCACCAAATATAAGAAGAACACAACTAAATTTTGAAAGAACTTTTTTTTCTAATTTTGCATTGGTTTCATAGTAGATTTAAAATACAGGTCTCCACACACTAAATGAGCTCAATCTGATGATATACCTATGCTCACCAGAACTTGTATCATGCAGCAATTAAGAAATTATGGAAATTTATAGTAGGTCTCAAGGAGTTAGTGTGACATTTTCTAATTATAAAAAGTATCCATTGTCACTCCCCCCCCATTATTGTGACTGGCATTATTCAAAGTAGAAAATTGTCCTCTGAGACCAACCTTCCCCTGTAACAAATACACCTCTAGCTTTATTATTCTTCTAAAGGACTATTACCTTGCTTTTATTTTCAATGCTTTCTAAATAAATATGCTTAGTTTCTTACTGCAACATTCTAGCATGGATTAAACATGAAATCAAAATGGCATCTATTGTTGCTCCGGTTACCTTTATCCTGTGGTATCTCAGTGCAAAGTTTTGTCTGCCTTGTTGTCATAGTGATTTGGTCAGCTGTACATTCAGTGTTATTAATAGCAGAGCTGGAGATTTCTTGCATTTCCTGGCAGGTGTCTGTTCAAATATGAGAGACATTAATAACGATAATTGAGAGAAAAGGGACAATTGTGTACATATTGAGAGTACAGGAATAATGCTTTTTCTTCCTTTTTAGTTTGTCTGACAGATCATATAATGGAAATTTTTAATATCTTCAGTGTTTCCTCATTGAATATTAAAATGCAACATGTTTATGCAGGGTTGAGAATTGTAAATGTTATTTATAAAGTGCTGAAATCTTCCTGCACCTAGTCCAAACACTGGGAAGGTCTTCCTACCCACTTTTTCTTTAAAGAAAAATCATTTCGAAGTTACAAACTTGAGTAATTCCAGAATGCTTTCATTCTCCATTGTTAACAGAATGAACTCCCCTCGATACTTAGCTTAAGTATCACGAAATATAACTAAATGATTAGGAAGCAATTTATTAACTCATATACGAGATAATTTGGAAACCATCATTTCAGAGCAGTGAAGCAGTCCAAATCGTGCATTGAAGTACCAAAAAACAAAATTATTTGAGGAAAGTTGAAGGGAGGAGGAGAGGGTGGTGGGGAGAATTTTATGAATGTCAAAACTGTAATAGTCCAGAAGGAAAGACACCATATCATGAAACTAAAATTATTATAAGAGTTTGTTTTAAAATGAAAATCCATCTGTTGATATAATTATTTTAAATTGTTTATACATTGATAGCTTTAAATCAAACAACAACTCAAATGGAAAATAAAAGAAACTGGGATGGTGCATCAAAAAACTTTAAGTACTTATCCCATTTGGGAATATAATTCTGATACCAAATATAAAACAATAATGATTGCAAAAGGAACCACTTTTAAGTGGTTAAATAAATAGGACACCAAACTCTCCCTCCAGGGCAATTTTAGGAACTCAGCTTTCAATTTTGCAGACCACAAATTATCATACTTTCCACGGAATGGCAACATTTATGCCAGTATTATTTCTGCTGCTAAAGTGGGCTCTTATCCATTATAAATACTCACTGTCTGCTTTACCCCTGCGGCGTGGGACCAAATCAGGAGCCTCATCTAAAGCTAGAGAACGGATAACAGTCTCGCAAACAAATTGAGTCCCACTGATGTCCTCCTCTCCTTCCTCTAAATGAGGATGATCTGTTGGCAAAGAAAAGTAGGACGTGAATCAAAAGATAGTTGACATTAATTAATAAAGACAATTTTTAAACTAGATTACTAATACATATAGAAATTGTCATTTTCAGTAAGGGTTTTCAAAAATACAATTTAAAGAAGTTGCCATAAAAAGTGATTATTAAGAATAAAGCTATTTTGTTTACTATAATTAATACTCTTCAAAGCACTGACAAGATAATAAATATGCAGTGATGTCTAGCTTGATAGATTAACAGTTGCAGTAATTCATGGAATGGAACTGAATCATCTGTTGAATTTATTTTTAACTCATTCTTATGATGTTGGTGACATTTACTACCAAATGTTAATAGCCCTTAGAGTATTAAAATTCAACTACCAAGTTGCCTGGATACACACACACACACACACACGGGACGGGGGAGGGAAATTCTCCTTTTCACAAAGAACAGTGCTTGTCTTCTTATATAATTTAACTGTAACCTATATAGTCGTCATATTTTGAGTTATTAGCCCAAAAATGACTAGATTTATTGAATTCAGTAGCTTCCCCTTTGTTCATTTTCTGTCAACACTGCACTTAAGAATAAGCTAGCAAAGGCAACCAATAGAAAAAGAATGTGAATGCTCCATTTAAAAAAAATCTCCAAAATTAAAGAAGTGTTTTTCTTTCTTATGCCTGCTAGCTGCAGAAATTTTGAATGCAGTACAATTTCCAGTTCAGTTACTTTAATTTTTTTTAAAAATTTGAAGGAAAATTCTGACTGGTAAAAATCCAAATGGAACATTGGAGACAAATTCAAGTATTCCGACTGCAATCTTTATTGGATTAGTTTCACTGATAATCACATCATTTTTTGGGGGTCATGTTATTTTATTTAAAAGGTTTGGTAACGTAACTAGCAGAAATTCAGTGTGCTGTCCTTATGCAAATAGCTCCACATGCAAATAAGAGGAGGAAGGAATTGCTGAAAGAAATTCAACTGCAATGTTTCCCCCCCACCCACAGTTACTGTATGCAATTAACAAAACACCCTTTCCTTGAGTGACACATTGCAACAACTACTTCAGGATCATTACATGTCCCACAGGAATTTGGCTGGGCATTTCTGGACAACAGTCATACTGGCAACTCCAAATGCAACTTCTGCAGCAGCTCTGCACAGACCACCACTGCTATACAAATGGTGTTTTTATGGATGATCACAAGCAAACTTGGAACAATCATTTATTTATTAATACAATGTGGAGTAGGCCCTTCAAGCCACGCTGCCCCGGCAACCCCCAAAAAGCCCCATTAACCCTAACCTAATCACAGGACAATTTACAATGACCAATTAGCCTACCCGGTATGTCTTTGGATTGCGAGAGGAAACCGGAGCACCTGGAAAACCCATACATTCCACAGGAGGGCGTACAGAGAGTCCCTATGAACGACAACGGAACTGAATGAACAACTGAACGCCCGAGCTGTAATAGTGTCGTGCTAACTGCTATGCTACCCTGGCGCTCACACAATAACCTTTGGGCATTCCAGGAACAACTAGGTTGAAAAACCAGTGTTGGACAAGGACAAATAGTTAAATTAGTTCCTTTCATCCCACGGACTGCATGTTCATAGTGCCCATCCAATTTTCATTCTTGATTCCACATATAAACCCTGAGTCTTGGGCTCAGAATTACCATCTGCCAATCCCCATCAGCAATTTTGCCAGCACCTGATCTTGCACTGAACCTGCTGGCTCCTGACCTCATTCCCACATTATCTAAAGTACCAGTCTAATCTATTACCTCCACTGCTTCCAAACTGCAAAGCCATGATAACCATCTGAACTCAACTTCTGCCATATTGCTGATCCGGTAAATCCGCTTGGGCCATTAACTATCACACTCAGTTGTACAGCACAGAAACAGGCCCTTTGGGCTAAATAGTCCATACCAAGCGACCCAGTCTCCACAATGATTATCAACTGGCACACTTTCAGCACTGGAAAGTGCCATTTCTGATCACTTGCATGTGGAACACTGCTGCTGCATCCATCTTCAACCCATTGTTTGCCCAAAGGGAGGCAACAAGAAGCTTGGATAAACCAAGTAGAACAAATGAAAATCAAAAGAAACCAGATGCCGGAAATCCAAAATAAAAATCAGAAAATACTGGAAACGCTTAACACCTGCAGAAAGAAATTTTGCCGCCTCCCCTGCTGAGTGTTTTCAACATTTAGTTTTTATTTCAAATATATACAACACCTAATTATGAAAATGCAAGTCATACATTCTTGTTAGTATAAATATTTGTAGTTATTAAAGACAGATTCTACCTCATGTTAAATAACTGAGAAATTCTTCTCCTAAATAGCAAAACGAAAATTGTAATTGAGTTTTTTTTTAAATCAAGTACATCATTTTAAAATGAAAATTAAGTGTTCCATACCCAACCGTGACTTGAAGTTAGCTTCATTTTCCTCTTCAATCTGAACAAGACCAGGCTTCTCAATTAGTGGACCATCATAGGGTAAAGGTGACATGCATGGGGTCATATCTTGGAAATAAAAGCAGCATTTTAAAATTGGAAAGCTGCAATATCCAAAGAAATGTATATCTCAACTCTTTATTTTTTTAATATTTTATAAAGTAACAAGAGATATCCAAGCTGCAGTCTCTTGTACCATTTGAAAAAGCAAAATACTTCATTAAGGGATATCAATCTAAACAAGTTGTTGTGTCCTGGATATCATTTAAGAGCTTGAGTGTTGGAGCTCCACTAATAGGGTAATTGATGGCTAGCATGGACATTGTGAGCTGAAGGTCCTGATTTTGTGCTGTAATTCTTTAAGTGTAGACTACCCTCTGAGTATTGTGTTCAGTTCTATTTGTCTCGTTATAGGGTGTATGTGGAAGCTTTAGGGAGGGTGCAAAGAAGAGTTACCAATATGCTGCCTGAATTAGAGAGCACGTCTTATGAGGAAAGGTCAAGAGAGCTCGTGCTTTTCTCTTAGGAGCAAAGGAGGGTGACAGGCTGCTTGATAGAGCTGGATAAGAATGTAAGAGGCATAGATAGAGTGGACAGCCAGTGCCTTTTTCCCAGGGTGGCAATGGAATGGAATACCAGAGGACATTTTTTTTTAAAAGGAAAGTTTAAGAAAGATGCCAGAGGTAGTTTTCCTCTTTACACAGAGAGTGGCAAGTGTTTGGAATGAACTGCCGGGCATGGTGGTACATTTAAGAAACTCTTGTAAGATGGGTACATGGGAAGGGTTGATCATGGAGGAGGTTAAAAGGTAAGCAGGCACAACATTGTAGGTGGAAGGGCCTGTACTATGCCATCTTAATCTATGTTCTAAAAAAATTGAAAATTCTCGTTGCAGAAATACTTTTAAAAATTACAGCAGAAGAACAAACCACTTAGCCCAACTGTTCCGTGCTAATGGTTATGATGCTTGTGAGCTGATCCCCACCTATCTTCATCTATTCATTTCTTCATGTGCTGAAGTCACTTCTTCTTACATGCATCTCTACAATTGACCTCAACAGCTCCACTGAGTAATAAATTTCTTTGTAAATTCTTGTCTCAAATTCCTATCAAAACTAGCTTTGGATTCATTTACAAGTGATATTTTCTTTACATACACAATATCAAGCTTTGAAATAATTTTAAGGAATTCTATACTTAGTTACCCCCTCAACTTTCACTTTTCCAGAGAAAGAAGCTACAGACCATATTTATTTATTTAGAGGTACAGCATCTAACCTGGCCTTTCCCAGCCCAATGAGCCACACCACCCAGTAACCCATCTATTTGACATTGGCCTAACACAAGACAATTCACAATGACCAATTAACCTACTAACAAGTACATCTTTGGATAGTGGGAGGAAACTGAGCATTCAGAGGAAACGTACCCGCTCATAGAGAAAGACATACAAACTTATTACAGACACCATTGGAATTGAACTGCGAACTCTGACGCCCCAAGTTGTAATAGTATCATGTTAACCGCTTCATTCTGTTCATAATAGTTCTTCCACATGCATCCATAATGAATACCAGAACCTCATATCACAGATCTGCAAAATGAATAATTCTAACAAAATTTAAATTGCATGCCATGGTAGTGGAGCGGTTCGTGTGACGCTACTGCAGATTTCCAGCATCTGCAGTATTTTGTCTCGGTGAAAACCTCTTCCAACCACTAAAACAATTTTACCATGGAACTTTCAGATTAATTTTAGGATTAAAATATGATCAAAATGACTCCAATGCCAAAATCAGACTAAGTTTACGCTTCACAACAACGGTTAATCATGGAGTTGCATAATTTATTTTCCAAATCATCCCCAACTCTTTTTTTAAGGATATTCAATATCTTACCAACTGGGGTATTGTTTGGAACATGTTCCATTTCCTGCACAATATTTATGTCCAACAGTTCAAACGAAAGCAGGTCCTGGAACATCAAGGAAACAAACATAATGAATCTTTAGTGCAGTCATCATCTCACATAGTGCACTCAAAATAAAACCTTTAGAATGAACATATAACTGCATGTGCCAAGGCAGAAAAGCTTGCTTTAAGAATGAACTCTTAAAACTCTTAAACACAAGAGGGGGGTGATTTTTAAAATGGGCAAGTTTGTGGATTAGTTACCATCTGTGGATTAGAAAGAGTAACATTCAGCCCAAATTGGAAAGCTGATTCTAAACTACTGAAGTCTGGATTGTGAAGATATGGCATCTGACAACCAAACTGTTTGCAAGAGGTGAAATGGCATTGCAAATGTGTTAGCCAAGTTTTCTACTTTAAGTTGCAGGCTTTACAGTGGGAAGCCTAGATTGCCAAGGATCAGTAAACTTCATTGAAGGAAGGCAAGAGCAGTTTTTACAGTACTGAGTCATTTACAACTTTCATAATGTTTTAATTGCCTTTACAATGTTGCTCGCAGGTTAGGAGGTATAGAAGGGCTACTCTCTGGTGTCCAGGATTCTCCTGCTAACAGATGACTTGTAAAACTGCAGCCCCATGGATCAGGGACTCCTTTCCTTCTCTGGCCACACAACTCCTCCTCACACACAAACAAAAAAATCATCACTGTAGGCGAGGCCTTTTCCATACTTAGCAGCTGACAGGATGGCAAGTCTATGATTCAGACTGACCTCCAGCTGAAAAAACCTTTCCAGGATCAAAAGGCATGTCCCGCTGAGTTAAAGTCTCACAGCATCCTAGGAACACTGGACTTTGGGTTTCTTGACCCAAATGATCTCATCTCTGCATAATCTGTCTCAATGAAGTATAAACTGATTATTTTGAATGTGAAAGGAAAAATATACTTTCTATAGTCCAGGTTTTGTGGCATACTATACCTGTGCAGTCAGAAGGTCTACAGATGGCATCAATGTGTAAAATTCCCTATTCTGGTCCTTATGCTGAAGTTTAGGCAATGCTATAGTTGCTGTTTTTGCTGCCTCTGCTTCTTCAATATCCAATGCAATTGGATGCTTCCCAGAGTCTGCCATCACAAATGGTTTTTTCTTAAAAAAAACACAACTTTTAATCAGTTGGGTACATAAAAATTTGCCTATCATTTAATTATGACAATAAATATATTAGATTAAAAATTCTAGATGCCTTTCTTTAAAAAAAGAAACAAATCAACACCAGGAGTAGGTTATTTGCCCAACTGTGCCTTCTCTACCATTCAGTAAGATCATAGTTGATCCTATGCCACTGTTGCCACTCAATGTCTAACTTGTCAAGAGTTCAGAAATGGTTGATTTCAGCCTTTAATATATTCAACATCTGAACATCCCAAGCATCAGGGAGATATAGAATTCCAAAATCCAAGACCACTCTCTTATTGAGATTAGGCTGCTTAGTTTTAGACTCTAGCCAGAGTATATGGCCGTTTTGCATCTACCCCATAATTCCTCTCAACAATTTAAGATTTTTTTTCAAAAAAAAAAACAATTCAAATGTTAACTTATATTTCTGACAGCCTGTCCAATCGGTTTCAGATTGATGGCCTGTGCAAAATAATTTCTCAAAAACAGTCTGTAATTTCACTGTCACCTGATGTGAATCCACATCTCTTAACTTCGTGTACAGGCTTAAATATGCTGCTTTGTACTCATTCTGCTCAATTCATCGTTCACGTACTTTTGCATCCCTATACTTCCCCCGTATGGATACAAAAGCAATGCCTGGCATTCTCTTCTACACTGATTAGGGTTTGAATACTCCCTTACATCATAGTATTAAAAAAAATCAAAAGTGTGGCCTGACTGCTGCACTGTACTGTTTCAACATAACTTCTTCATATCTCTACTCTTTCGTGTAACCGTTCAGCATTCCATTTGTTTAGATGAATACTATTCTGGATGCCAAGTGCATTTCATCTAGTAAATACATATTCTTTACAAAGGGTGCAGGAAAGGTTTCAGGAAGTGTGGCAAGTATTTTCTTATTTTGAATGAACTTGCATATTCATCCAAAATATCAATGTGCAGCGTAACCTGGAGAAATTGCACAAAAAAAGCTAAAATTTCATTCTGTTCAAAAATAACTTATCCCAAAATATTTTCTACCTTTAAACTTTAGGAACACCCACATTAAGAAAACGATGTAGACAAGGGAATCTACATTGAGATTAGTGGAAAAAAAACGAAAAGAAAACCATAACCAAATAATAAACTCAGCCAAACAACATGGCAAAACCATGTTGTACAAAATATAATGGGATGCAATGATGGGACTATTGCCTTTAGTGACTATTTCTAGTTCTTTCTCTAAATTTTGTGAAGAAGTTTGGAGAGGAAATCCTACAGCACAAGGGATTTAAACTATAGGCAATTGTCAACAGGAATCAGATCAAACCAAATTCTGAAACAGCTCCAATCATGGGATTATTAAGCAAAAATATTTTTTAAATAGAAGACTTCAACCATTTCCAAGCCAAATCAGAGCACTTTGGAATGCAGCCAAACATTACAAGCGAAATTCACCCATATGCTCAGAACCCCAATAAGTCCCTAACTTAATACTGCCCTCTCCGAAAACAGCAGTGATCTACCAATTTTGTTGCTCAACAGCCCTACCGTGGACCCACTGATACGCCACGGCCCATGACTCCTCCACCAATTAGCTGATTATCACCATTTTGACTCCCAACCTCTGCTTCAATCTTCACAATTTATCTCTCTCCCCCCCCTCCTAAAACCACCAGATACTGCTTGCTCCTTTCACCCTCGTCTTAACCTAACTCTCTACCAACCACCCTCCAGCTTCAAATTTGTTTGCTGACCACTCCCTTAGATAACCTTTCTTGCCAAACTTTTTCTGAACTATTTTGCCTGCTGACATCTCCCACCCCACCTCATCCACTTATCCAAGTGCCAATTTGATTACAGACCAAAATCAAACTATAAGCTACCAGTCAACTCTTTCTCCTGATGACCACTTAATTTCCCAGATGTAACTTAATTCTGGTCAATATGTTTACAACAAGTGAATAATATCCTTTCTGTAGTGTCAGGGACCTTGAGCCTCTAATACTAGTGAGCTTATAACAGCAAGTGTACTAGGATTCCTAGGCCAACCAGTTTTAACAAAATGGAGCAATCAAAAACCAATTACACTATTAAAAAAATTGGTTATCAATAAACAGGTAGAGTACTTTAAAGGGGTACTTTAAAGTCAATTAAATCTAGCTTTGAAGAAGCAATGAAGATGCTAATTCAATTGCTGGTCTACAAGAGTTATCTTGTCTCTCTTAATTGTTATTTCCTAATCCTTACTGAGGATGTGAACCTTACTGAAAGAGAAACGGCGAGAGTTATAAAACGTCCCAACACAAAGTCTGGGATACATCAATGGCTTGATGTTTATGGACAGGGCTCCCTCTGACTTCCCAAGTATCATGGAGCTGCTCCATGATCCCTGGTGAATTTCCAGCAGGATAATTTGACATAAAAGAACGAGGCTCTTCTACCTTCAGCAAGAAATAATATTAAACTGGAAGTGGGGAAGATATCTTTTTGAACTGAAAGATCTTACAGTGGCTAATGGGGACATTGCACAGACATCTACTAAGACCACTGGGAACTTAAACTCCCAAAATCCCCTCCACCAACTGTAGAATGATGAATGCTGGTATTGAATTAATGACACCAATGTCCAGAGTTCATTTAGAACCAAATTAATTTGAAAGCACCCACCCAGGAAGGAGAAAAATACAGCCAAATAAATCAAGGGTGCAACTGCCTCACTCACACTGGGAAAAAGAAACATACAAATTTTGTCCTTCATCTTAGCTCATATGAAAAACAACCGTCTGGTGAAATTTCTTAGTCCTGGTAACAATAACACCACTGTTAACTGTACAGAGGGAGAATAAAATTATAATAGGCAAAACAAGTTCTTGTTAGTAAAACTATTTTGAAATGTCAAATTATTTGTAGGATCATGCAATGAGAATTTTGGCAACAAATCATTTTGTCAAGGCACATAGATTCTTTTAAGCACTGCACTTTTATTTCACTCAAACATGCCAAATTCTACTGTAGTTATCATTACTGTGGATTCTTCTTCTGGAACAGGTTGATCCTGAGTCTCTGAAGCCAAGTGAACTTCTTCCTAAAGAAGAAAACATCCATATTTATTAACTTCGGGGAAATTCAAGCAGGACGTAACTATGAAACTAGACAAGGGAGAGCCAGTGGATGTAGTGTACCTGGACTTTCAGAAAGCCTTTGATAAAGTCCAAAAAAGGAGATTAGTGGGCAAAATTAGGGCACATGGTATTGGGGGCAGAGTACTGACATGGATTGAAAATTGGCTGGCTGACAGAAAACAAAGAGTAGCGATTAACGGGTCCCTTTTGGAATGGCAGGCGGTGACCAGTGGGGTACCGCAGGGTTCAGTGCTGGGACCGCAGCTGTTTACAATATATATTAATGACTTAGATGAGGGAATTAAAAGTAGCATTACCAAATTTGCCGATGACACAAAGCTGGGTGAGTGGGCAGATGCAGTTTAATGTGGATAAATGTGAGGTTATCCACTTTGGTGGTAAAAACGGGAAGGCAGATTATCTAAATGGAGTCAAGTTAGGGAAAAGGGGAAGCACAACGAGATCTAGGTGTTCTTGTACATCAGTCACTGAAAGCAAGCATGCAAGTACAGCAGGCAGTGAAGAAAGCTAATGGCATGCTGGCCTTCATAACAAGGGGAATTGAGTTTAAGAGCAAAGAGGTCCTTCTGCAGCTGTACAGGGTCCTGGTGAGACCACACCTGGAGTACTGTGTGCAGTTTTGGTCTCCAAATTTGAGGAAGGACATTCTTGCTATTGAGGGAGTGCAGCGTAGGTTCACAAGGTTAATTCCCGGGATGGCGGGACTGTCATATGTCGAAAGATTGGAGGGACTGGGTTTGCATACTCTGGAATTTAGAAGGCTGAGAGGGGATCTTATTGAAACATATAAGATTATTAAGGGATTGGACATGCTGGAGGCAGGAAGCATGTTCCCGCTGATGGGTGAGTCCAGAACCAGAGGCCACAGTTTAAGAATAAGGGGTAGGCCATTTAGAACGGAGTTGAGGAAAAACTTTTTCACCCAGGGAGTGGTGGATGTATGGAATGCTCTGCTCCAGAAGGCTGGAGGCCAAGTCTCTGGATGCTTTCAAGAAAGAGATGGATAGAGCTCTTAAAGATAGCGGAATCAAGGGTTATGGGGATAAGGCAGGAACTGGATACTGATTGTGGATGATCAGCTATGATCACAGTGAATGGCGGTGCTGGCTCGAAGGGCCGAATGGCCTACTCCTGCACCTATTGTCTACTGTCACCTCATCATCATTTACTGAAATAACTTCATGAAATAACTCGCTGGAATTTAGAAGATTGGGGGGGGGGGGATCTTACTGAAACGTATAAAATTCAAAAGGGAGTGGACAGGCTAGATGCAGGAAGATTGGTCCCGATGTTGGGCAAGTCCAGAATGAGGGGGTCATAGTTTGAGGATAAAGGGGAAGCCTTTTAGGACAGAGATGAGGAAAAACTTCTTCAGACAGAGAGTGGTGAATCTGTGGAATTCTCTGCCACAGGAAACAGTTGAGGCCAGTTCATTGGCTATATTTAAGAGGGAGTTAGATATGGCCCTTGTGGCTACAGGGGTCAGGGGGTATGGAGGGAAGGCTGGTACAGGGTTCTGAGTTGGATGATCAGCCATGATCATACTGAGTGGCGGTGCAGGCTCGAAGGGCCGAATGGCCTACTCCTGCACCTATTTTCTATGTTTTTATGTTTCTATTATTCTGAGCCAGGAATTCTCAGGTTTAATTTGGTTGTGATTGGGTCTGCCATGGAGAATGGGCAGATCTATCAGGATGACAGCAGATTAGAGGAAAACTACATTTTTGCTTAGACTTAAGACTGCAGTGTATAGGTGAGAAAGAACAGAGAGGTCATTTGGGATAAAACTGGAAAATCATCAGGCCTCACCCCAAGAGTTGTGCAAAATAATCCACACAGTTAAGCAGGGAGACAATGTGAACAAGATCAAGTCGTACAACGTTAGATTTGAGTTATTGAGTCAGTGTATCCAGGTGTCAAACACAAAACAGATATTCTAGTTATAAAATCACATTATAAAGATATCCATGTTAAAACAGCTTTGTGTTAAAGTTTGATCAAAAGTGCACAAAAATTAAAATCTTCTAGCCAATTGGGCTTAAGTACTTACTTCATTCAACTTACCTGATTTTTAGGAAACCTTACCTTTGGCGCCAAGAAAGAGTTTGCCTTCACATCTGGGGTCACATTTGCAGCTCCAGCGGGTAATGGAAAGTCAATAATAATGCTGCACCATACTCTAGGCCCAAACTGTTCTCCTTTATGAGCCAAGCGCCAGTGAGAAGTATAAGTGCCTTCAGAGTCCGGTGCAACAAATTTCACTGAAACAACACCAATCTCTCCTGGTTGTAGGAATGGAACAGATACTTCCTTTTTGTCAGAGGAAGCCTGGGTGAGATTACCCCACATGAACTGGAGCTATAAAAAGATGAAAAGAATAAATACAAATTAATTATTACCAAATAAGTCTCACACAATTTTAAAGGAAATACCAAAGCAAATTTTAATGCAGAGAAAAAAAAATCATATTTTAAGTCAATAACCTTCACATTTAATAGCTGTTGTCCTTACAAACTATTTTGCAACCTTCAATTTCATAAACATCCAAACAAATGACCAAGACTTTGACTTTTAACTGCTATCAACATTAAACCACGAGTTATCTTTGATATCCAGTTGCAATTTATCATTAACATATAGTTTACGAAATTACTACCAATAAAGAAATTACTACATATCCCAAACTCCATACACTCTATCTTAGGCAAACAATATCTTAGTAAGCCCTGTTAAGCCCTCTTAAAAAAATTTACATTCTAAAACATTTATTCTTCTCAACTCTTAAGGAATGAACATCGGCCCATTCTGTTTGAGAACCAAACATCTAGATAGATTCTCAAGATCAATCAGCTCCTTGAAAGCTGAGCCAAGAAATTCTTAATCTCCGACTCAACTAAACTTCATCCTTCAGTCATAAGATCAGAAGGGTAAAGAAAATAATGAATCATTGAACTGTAGGCTCCACCAATGGCTCAGCTGTGAGCAATAGGCAAGGAGGAAGCATCAATATTTATAACAAATAAATGGAACAGATATAAACAATATACAATGACTAAGCATACCTATGAAAAAACATTAAGAGCTTACTGCTCAGAAGGCCAGATACTGATAAATTAAAATTGACTTCAACATTGATGCTGCATTCTTACTCTATCCTTTGTCTTCTGATACCTTGGTTGTAACTGATAACTTTAAGCACCATCAGCAAAATCTCATCAGATCTTCAGATTATTCACTTTGACTACAAAGACTAGCAATTACCCTTATTCCATTTTTATCAGCTAGTTATGAGTGCAAGCTAAAATCAAAACAAAGTGAAAGGCAGTTATTCACTTTTGTGGCAGATGTCCAATTAGCAGTGCCAGTGTTTTTCATTCGCCACTGCTTGACAAATTTGATTGCTGGCTGAAGGTGACTACCATCAGGAAAGTTCTCATCCACAAATTCAGCACTCAATGTTGACACAACAGGCCTGTAAAAAAAATATTAGCAATCAGAGCAAGAAGCACAAATAAAATTGAAGGATATTAAGAAATACGGCCCTTCGAGCCAGCACCACCATTCACTGTGATCATGGCTGATCATCCACAATCAGTACCCCATGCCTGCCTTCTCCCCATATCCCTTGACTCCACTATCTTTAAGAGCTCTATCTAACTCTTTCTTGAAAGAATCCAGCGAATTGGCCTCCACTACCTTCTGAGGCAGAGCATTCCACAGATCCACAACTCTCTGGGGGAAAAAGTATTTCCCCCAGAGAGCAAAAATACCTTTGAGCATATTTCCAAAGATCTAAATAACACTTATCACTGAATGTTGTTTATATAACTTGACAATTTCTCTTCCATAATTTCCATGTTCTCCAATACGTTTATTATCAACATATGGAGAACACAGAAATTATCTGCAGCATATGTTTGCACAAACTAATACTTCATGTCCTACATCTATTGTCAAAATGATTTCTTAGAGACACCCAAGTTGTGTATCGGATAGTCAAGAACTAACACAACACAAGGTACATTAGCAGTAGCCATATGGCCTCTTGAGACTGTCCTGCTGGCTGATCTCAACATTTTCTTACTGCCATAATCTTTAATTTCCCTTTACTCTATAAATCTGTCCACGTTATCTTTGAATATATTCAATTATTCAGTGACTTCCAAATTCCAACGATTTATGACATTCCCTTTATTTCCATCTTAAGTAGTAAAGGTTTATTCTGAAGTTATATCCCCTAGTTCTAGATTCTGCAAGAGGAGTTACTTCCACTTTTTATATACACTGTAAGATCCAATTTTTTGCAAACCCTATTGAATACAAGTGCATTCCTCAAAAGAATCTACTTAACAGAACTTTCTAACTGTCTCCAATACAAATACATCACTTCTTAAATCAGCAGACAAGACTGCAGCCGTTACTTGAGGCAGGGTCTCACCAAAGGCCTATACACTTGTAGCAAGACTTCCCCAAATCTGTATTCAATTCCTCTTGCAACAGAGGACAATGTTCCATTTGTCTTCTTAGTTGCTCACTTACGTGGTTACTAACATTTTATTATTCATGTACAAGGCACACAGATCCCCAGTACACAGCATTCTGCTGTCACTGCCTTCAAATAATATACTGCTTTTCTATTTCCTGGATACCTTACATATCCAGTTCCTTCAAACTCCTGGACATGTATATGCAGATCACTAAAATGTGTACCATTTCCTCGTGAAAACAGAAGCAAAAATACATTTATCACACTCTACCTTTTCTAGAAGAAAATGCTGCATGCTACTCTTGAAGAATTAATGATCCTTCTACTTACATAGTAGAAGTGTTCTGGAGTCCTTTAGGCCCTCGTATGGGTTCACTTAATTGTTCCATGACGTGTACACCATTCCACTGCAAATGCTTTTTCTGAAGTTTTAGCTGCTTTTTAATCTCCTTAAACTCTGCTTTGCGTTGTCTCTTTTCTGCCCGGAGTCTTTGCTTTTCAGCTTTTAGAAAAGTTTTATCTATTTGTTTCTGCAACCTGAGTAAATTAAAAATTTTGATTCACATTTTATTATGAACTTTTGCCAAAATTGGGACAATATGGTAATCTGCCTAATATTGTGTTGGAGAAATACTAATACATAAACCTTAACTGTATTCAACAGGGTGGCGAACCTATGGCACATGCTAATATTTTGTTGGCATGCGACATGTAGTGCCGCCCCTTGATTCTTTAAACACAACTCAGAATAAAAAGATGCATAATAATTATCTTTACTGTCAAATAAAACAACAAAAGATTTTTTTAACAATCCAAGAGCAGTGAGATTTTTTCCAGAGCAAACATCACATACTGGCTTGGCGCTAGCTAGACGGTTAGAACATGTGACGTTAGATACCTTCTGAAATCTTGCAGACCTGGTGTACACATCAGTATTTGTATAGTAAACAGTTACAAAAAACAATACTATTTAGAATTGATGATAATTCTCAATTCTTTTAAAAAAAATTAATGATTTTTGAACAGGTTTTATAAAATACTTGTTTCACCGTCTCTTATAACTTTATTAGTAGTAAAACAATAAATACATGCAAATAAGCAACAGGGCTCATCATTTTTCCTTTAAAAAGTCCATAGTTATTGTTACTAATTCATTAATCAATAATGATCGCTGCTTGAAATTACCAGGAAACACAAAAGATTTCTTTTTAAGATTACTACTAATTTGGGCACACGTTCTCAAAAAGGTTTGCCACCCTTTTAAATAAACATCTTGCAAAGACTTTTAGACAAAGATAATCTATTTGATTAATTTTAAAGGGATGCACATTTTAAAGCTAACTGGAAAATCAACAATGAACCAAATGAAGAACAATGTGTGACCTTCCAACAAACTTCTTTCACAAATTAAACTGTGAACCTAAATTACATTACAGAGCACAGAATGTGAAACACTAGACTTAAATATTCTCAAAATTGTAGATGTCCAGTTCACAGTTTTCATTTTTGCTACTATAATTTATTTGTATGAACTATAAATAACTGCTACTGCAAACTCTTATTAATTTGAACTCTTTCTCTCTCTTTTCAGGAAGATATGATCTGCTTCCTCTCCAGTTCCACAGAGCTGCTATAGCCTTTGTAGGACCCACAAACTCTGACAAAGGTAAAGCAAAAGGGGCTTGAAGGCGGCAAATGGGTAGTTTAGGAGGTGGATCTGTCTGCTAGTTATACTAGGTATGTGTGCCTTAACAAATAGCCTCAAAATGGTTCTCAATCCAATCTTGAATGCAATGTGCCCAATTTGAGCTGTCATGGGACTCCCACAAGTCAAAGGTTAAAGGGGATCACTCGCTTCCCTTGTTCAACCGTTGCCATGATAGAGCTCCAGTGTCCACATTTAACCTCAAAGTAAGCAGTTTGAATTACATTTGCTTGGCTCGTTCTCATATCCTTTTCCCTTCTATGCACTTCACCCTCAACCAAAATAACACAAGTAAATTTTGCAATCCCACTCCTTTTCTAACCCCAACCGCAAGTCATCATTAAGCTCTGTCCACTCCATTCAATATATTTTTTTTTCAGTCAGCATCATACTCCTGGCCTGTTTTCCTAAACCTATTAACTACTGTAAACTCTCAGTGTCTGCCTACCTGTCCAAAGATTCACCTTTCCTCTTTTTCGCAATACTTTCCAAGTGATATATTAGCAAAGTTAGATTCTAGAAATCTAATGCATGTAGACATCATTACCTTGTTTGTTCTGCTACACTGGGGATAATGTTTCCAAACTGTATAGGTGTAATCTCAGCTGATGTCAAGGCTTTTCTCAATTTCAACAATGCATGATTAGGATCATGTCTATAGTCACCAGCTTCACATGCCTCACAGATGTTGTAAGTAGGGCAAATGCTACAGGGAAAAAAAACCACACGATTTCAAATGTATCTAAATACGTGTTCTTTGTTTAGAACCTTACTGCTTCCAATAACAGGAAATTTAACATGAATATATTTCCTTGAGAGCTTATTTCATCAAAGTCAGTATTATTTTTAGCTGACAGCTTCAGAGAGAAAAAAAACAATTTTCTTAATTGCTGTCACTTTTATAAGTAACCTGGAGAAATCAAGGAAATAGAAAATTTTGACTGCCTTCTACTTCCCACTGTTAAATGCTAATATGAATGGAAAAGGCCCATTACAAACCTGATAAAATATCTGCAACTCACTTGAGAAAAATTTAACAGACCATTCAACACTCCACAAGTGTACTGAAAAAAAACACAAGAAAAAAATCCCCTTTGCACCGCTGCAAAACTTGCTTTTTTTTCCTGTATGATTTTTCATTTATGAGTGCAGCAATGGCACACATTACACATCTGTATGTCAGTGATAGAAGTGCAGTGTCTCTTTACCCTTAAACATGCTTGGATCTGACTGCAAAAAAAAAAAATCCATCATTCAGAGTTACTTACCCAGGATGGTTAAGTTCTGACAACTGAACCGTCACTCCTTAACTGCAACTATGTATATAAAATTTACACTGCACATTACCTGCACTGGTAGCGTATTCCAAGAATCTGAGATTGGCAGTTGCTACAGGTCATCAGCCAATCATAGCAGTTAACTTGTGTTGTTTGCACTTCTGGAACTTGGGTAGGACATGCCACCAGGCCACTGGGAAAATCACGGACCCGCTGCTCAATATTCACTTTCTCAAAGAAATTGCAACAAATCCTGTCAACAGTTTCTCTCACAAAGGTTTCTTTGAACTGAAAATGAGGACACACAGATAATAAGTTCCAGGCACAAAAAAAAAACACAACAGTCTGGAATAGGGTTCTAATGAACGGGGCACAAATCAAAACTACGTACTGCTGCTCGACCTGCTTTGATATTCTGTCATTGACACCAATGGGTAAAAGGTAATGAGTATCTGGAGTGTCACTTTGTTTGATCCCTTGCCTTAGATGTAACTATAGCAAAGAAAGGAAAATTCCAAGGAGAAAAAGAAACTGAAAATTCCAAGGTGTCAATCAGAAACAAACATGACACTTAAATGAACCGCTACAATATACCCTGATCTATCTTGGGGTGAAAAATAGAATGTTTACTTTTTTTGATAAATATTAAAACTTCTTAATAATGGTAATTAATTACTTAAAATGCTAATATACTGGTGCAATAACGATCATAGGAATTGTAGTCGTTAGTAAGATCACATAAACATATCTGCATTAAACCAGTTTAGCACTCCTGTGGGCAGAGATCAGCAGCAGAAAACAGACCCCCACTGTTTCACCTACCAACATTGAGCTAGACTCATACCAGGCTTTGGAAAACCACTTCAAGCCCAATCACAAGGGATAAAAATTATGCTTCAACTTAGACAGGAATCTTTGGTGGACATTTCATGTAGGTTTCCTGTGACAGGGCATTACAGCAAGTTCAACTGTCAGTGTCTATGCAGTATCCAGCAAGGTTCACCAGCTAGAGTGAGCAGCAGAAAATAAACAGAGATTCTCAGTTTTGAAGTGCAGGTTAAGTGAAGAACACCTAAGCTCCTGCTAACAATCAACACAATTAACTCATTGAACTAAGCAATCCCATCACAAACCATGGTTCAAACCACAGGCTTTTCTTGCCAATTAACAAGACACATCTCCACATGTTTATAATTTAAATCTACTTTCCTTTAGTTATGGGGTATTGAGGTACACTGCAGGTAATGCAACTCTCAGGAAGTAAACAGCAGGTTAGATGAAAGTTAGACTACTGAGACTTTCCAGAACCCACATACATTCAAAAGTTTTCAAATTATTAGCTTGCAGTTACTTGTTTTCATGCTCCTCATAGAAACATCTAATCTAATAGCAACGTGCACTACAGAAATACAGAAAATTACACTGAATGTTGAATTTTTAAAAAATATGTAGCAGTATGCCAGGAACTGTAGGATGGAGGCAGAATTCTAGAGGTGTCTGAGTACATGACCTTGTGATTAGATACTATTTCCCTGCAAATGCCTGAGGTGTTCTGAAATGTCTAGAAGTCACAAATTCAGTTTTTGTTAATGCCCATAATGAAACAGCTTATTTCACTAACGAAACTGAGGACTGCTGTTAGAAAGAAAGAAACAGGCAAGAAGTCAATTAGTGTCTTCTTGTTCATTTTTCAATAATCAATAATTTGCAAATGGGAGCTTCAGAGGAAATATTAGAAAATGTAAATACTGATGATCAACGACAGAATATAAAGTATGATCACTAATATTTGAAAAACAGATTAAATATAGCACTAACTACACAATGTTACCATTTTTGAATAAAAGAACAAACTACAACTATAAAAATGCAATAACATGGATCAATAAGATTGACAAAAAAAAACAATCACTTCGTGCAAAATATCACACCACAAATTCATAAATATATTCATTTTAATTAAAAGGAATGTAATGCTTTAGAATTATAGGACAAAAACTACAAGGCTGTTACTATCACACCAAGTTTCTGATAAAAATACATAGAATAAGTCCCACAATGTTGTTACTCTATCTCACACATGCACACAACTTGAGAGACATCACGCTTGTGAGGCAGAAGTTGACAAATTTAAATCTCCTCTTGAATACGAAGAATGCCTTTTCTTACCATTTCCATG
Organism: Mobula birostris; assembly: GCF_030028105.1. Lineage (NCBI taxonomy): Eukaryota > Metazoa > Chordata > Chondrichthyes > Myliobatiformes > Myliobatidae > Mobula > Mobula birostris. The sequence continues at coordinate 39,509,481 of NC_092402.1, forward strand.
TATTCTGTAAACCAAACTGGAGGCAGCTGCCAGTTCTCCTCTGTTTGATTTGCATCCTTTGGCAGCACCTACAAAAACCAGCGATAAGACAAGTTAATTTACTTATGTCAGGATGCTATTTATTAACAGCAGCTCCCTCTACAACTGGATTCTTGACTTCCTAACTGGAAGACCACAATCTATACGGATTGGTAATAACATCTCCACCTCGCTGACAATCAACACTGGCACACCTCAGGGATGTGTGCTTAGCCCACTACTCTACACACGTGACTGTGTGATTAGGCATAGCTCAAATACCGTCTATAAATTTGCTGATGATACAATCATTGTTGGCAGAATCTCAGATGGTGACGCAAAAGCATACAGGAGCAAGATAGTTGAGTGGTGTCTCAGCAACAACCTTGCACTCAATGTCAGTAAGACCGAAGAGCTGATTATGAACTTTGGAAAGGGTAAGACAAGGGAATATAAATCAATCCTCATAGAGGGATCAGAAGTGGAGAGAGTGAACAATTTCAAGTTCCTGGGTGTCAACATCTCTGAGGACCTAATCTTGTCCTGACATATTGATGCAGCTAAAGAAAAGGCAAGACAATGGCTATATTTCATTAGAAGTTTGAGGAGACTGTCATCTAAAACACTTGAAAACTTCTACAGATGGAGAGCATTCTGACTGGCTGCATCACCATCTGGTATGGGGGTCGGGGGGGGGGCTATTGCACAGGATCGAAGTAAGCCCCAGAAATTTGTAAAATTAGTCAGCTCCATCATGGGTGCTAGCCTCAGAAAGGCAGCTTCCATCAGTAAGGATCCCCACCACCCAGGACATGCCCTCTTTTCACTGTTACCATCAGGAAGGAGGTACAGAAGCCTCAAGGTGCACACTCAACAACTGAGGAACAGTTTCTTCCCCTCTACCATCCGATTTCTAAATAGATATTGAAGACTACCTCACTACTTTTTTTTAAAAAAAGTATCTGTTTTTGCACTACTTATTTCAACCATTTATACAAGTTTTCTAAGTATATTTATCACATATTGCATTGTACTGCTGTTGCAAAAGTTAACAGATTTCAAAACATATGCTGGTGATATTAAACCTGATTCTGATTATGTAGATGCAAAGGAACCGTTGGAAGCAGTGTACAAACAGTAAGCTAGTACAAAAATATTCCAAAATATTAAGAAAACAATAACAATTTTTATTGCTGGCTCACTCAATACAAAATTCCAATACATTAGTAGAATCTTGGATTACAGCTCAAATGTCTATACTAGTAACACCACCTTCAGTCTACACTTTAATGATTGAGCATGAGATTATGCAGAAAATCGGTCATGCATCTTTTCTCATAGGTAGGAATGGAGAGACTGAGGAGGAGTAATTCTCTTCTTTCTCCCTCCAGACCAATTTCTTGCAGGAACAGCTACGTGGCTTAATAACAACATTAATCATACTCCAAGCACATCTTTCGTTAGAGACTGACATTGACTTGAGGCGACAAGGAAATAAGAGGCAAGTGTAGCTTAATATTCAGAAAAAAAAATTCCTGTAAAAGAATACATGTAGCTTTCCAGTTAAAGAAAGTGCAAACAAATAAATACAAACAGATCTTTTGATGTGAAATCATTCCAATTCACTTTCAACAGAATGTAGATCAAAATGGGGAAATGAGCCAAGGAACGGGAGATGGAATTTAACATAGGCAAGGGCAAGTTAAGCCAAGGCAGGATTTGCACAGTAACTGATAGGGCCCTGGAGAGTGCTGTAGAACAGGTACAGGTGCACAGTTCTTTGGAACGGGATGCAGATAGAGCAGGTGGCTTTTGGCATGCTTGCCTTCATCAGTCAGGACATCGAGTACCAGAATTGGAATGTCATGTTACAACTGTATGAGAGTGTACCTGGAATGTTATATGCAGTTCTGGATGCCCAGCTATAGGTAGGATATCATTAACCTGGAAAGGGTGTAGGAAATATTCATGATCTGTGACTGGGTAGACTCAACTTAAAGGGTGAGGCTGGAAACGGTTGGATTTATTCTCTGGAGCGTAGAAGGCTGAGGGGTGATCTTATAGACATAAAAAAAATTATGGGGTGGGGGGCACAGAAAAGGTGAATGGTCACAGTCCTTTTCCCCAGGGTAGGGGAGTCTAAGATTACAGTATATAGATTTAAGGTGAGAAGGGAAATGTTTAAAAGGACCCGAGGGGCAACTTTTTCCAGAGAGTGTGGTGTGTGCATGGAATAAGGAAGCTATAGAGGTGGGTACATGTACAACTTTTAAGAGACACTTTGACAGATACTTGATTAGGAAAAGTTCAGAGGAATATGCCAAGTGCAGGCAAATGAGACCACTTCAGGTAGGTAACTTGGCTGAGATGGATGAGTTGGGTAGAAAAGGCCTGTTTCCGTGCTGTATAACTATGACTTTATAAATAGTGATGAGGAAATGTAACAATTGCAGTACAGCCACGAAAAAGTCCTTTAGGCACTGGAGATTTTGCAGATGTTGGAAGTCTTGAGCAAAACACAAAATGCTGGAGGAACTCAGCAGGTAGAGCAGCATACAAGAGGATAAACAGTCAACATTTCCAGCTGAAACAAAGGGCCTTGGCCCGAAACATCAACTGTTTATTCCCCTCCATGCAACCTGACCTGCTGAGTTTCTCCAGCGTTTTAGAATAATTTCCTTTTATATAGGAAAACAATTACCTCTTTTTTAGGTTCCTGTGAAACCTTCATCTCAGGGCCAACAACCTTAGCTAATTGCGAATGATGCTTCATTTCTTTTTTTTTAGCTTTCTTATTCTGAGACCCCTTCAACTCATTATTTTCAAATGTTCTCTTTGAAGTATGGTTTTCCATTTTATCCTCCAGTTTTATTTCATAAGCATTCATCTGAATCTGTTTTCCTTGTTTAATTGCACTCTGAAAAAGGAGGATAAAACGACAAAGATAGATATCACATTATACCGAAAGCAACATAATTAAACAGAACAATTTATTACCAAACATCATTCACTTCCATTTTTAAAAGCTACTGTCCAATAAAAGCCAGCTAACAATATATTTTGTAAAGTTTACTAAACTATGATAGCGAAACAGACTGAAAAGTTCAAGTTACAATTTGTAGATTCACAGAATATTAATAAAACAAAGAAAGGAAAATGCCTTCACTATCCTATTTGTCAAACACTTAATTTTAATCATATTCCATATCTATGAATTCTGGGTTAGCTTAGCAAGCTAATGAGGTGCACAAGTGACAGCCTTGTTCACAAGAGAGCAGGAACAAATACATATAATTAATTAGCATCTTCAAATGTCTCAAGGTGCTTCGATGGATCATGTCAAACAAAAATCTGAGAATCACCCATGCAGGATGAAATTTAGACAGGCAAAAATGGGCAAGTTTTAAAGAGCATTTCAAAAGCACGAAGGAGGTAGAGAATCAGGAATAAAACCCTGGAGTTCAGGGCTGAACAGTTAAAGGGATGACAGTCAGTGAGCATATTATTAATATCAAGGGCTTAAGTATTGGAGGAGTATAGATATCCAAAATATTAGGGAGGGGCAATAGACGGAAAGTCAGTACAAGGGTAAGAATCTTAAAATAGAACAGTTGCTCAAATGAAAAACCAATTTGTATATATTAGAAGAGGAACAATGCATGAAAGTATTTTAGTGAGAGGGAGGTCATGGACAGCTGGGTTTCAAATGTTTATAAAAGGTAAAAAGCAGGAGACAGCCACATCAGTGGTCATATAGTCAATGGAAGTAGAATGCTTTGATGATACTGCAAGTGCGGTGAACTAATTCTTTTACAGTCAAATGCAACACAGTCAATTAGAACTTGATTTGTTTAGCCTCAAGAATTCTCAGGGAGGCAAATCGAGTTAATAGTTGGTCTGAAGCAAATACTGAAAAAAATCCTTTGGTTTTTCTAAAGATTCACAAAAAGAAATTTATGTTCATCTAACATTTTATGTCAGACAAGCAGTTTGACAAAAATTGGAAGCAATAGCATGGGCAAGACTGGTGTTGCTGGAGACGAATTAGGTATCAGTGTACATGTGAAAATCCAACAGCTTTTTCTTCATATGTTGCTGCGTAGGGACAAGCCAAAGAGAAACAGAACAGCTAAGGTAACGATGTGGAAGTAGAATGAGAAGCTTAAGCAGCCAATTCTCTGACAATGACTGGAAGAAATTATTCATTACACTTCATTACATACACATATTAAATGAGTGAAACATAAATTGGTGAATTTACTGATGTAATTGATTACAAGTAATCAAATCACAGATATAATATGAATGTAATATTTATCAGTGCAGTATTTTCCTTATCTAAAAGGAAATGAAATTGCTTAGTAATGTGGAAAATTAAGTCAATTAAAACTAAATACCAGGCTATCTTAAATTAGAATTCACTAATTACCTTTATAAATTCTTCATATTCCTCTGTGAAAGAGAAAATGAAAACAAAACGATCAAACAGAATATGGCAAGAATAAAACCAAAATGTCTAACAAAAATCTTATTCACTACAACTACATAACTAAGCCAAATTTAAAAAGTTAATGGTGTGATTTTGTTTTTATTTTCAAAAGTTATTTAAGCACTGAAGAGTCTTTGAGATGGCCAAGATGTGATCTTGGGTTGCAAAGCCAACCAATGTGTAGTTCAATCTAGGAGGAGATAGACAAGATTGCTCAGAAGGTGAACTGTTACTTGACTTGCTGGTGGGTACTCATTAGGGAGACAAAAATGGTATTCTTATGGAAAACACTCAGCTCTGGTTGCTATTATGATAAGGTACCTTTAATAATGGACAAGACATTGCTGAGGATTTCAAACATTATGTAAAGGCATACAGGCCATCCCCAAGTAACATACAGGTTCCGTTTTTAACAGCTGCCCATAAGTTGAATTTGTCAACAAGTCGGATAAAACAAAAAACACTTCTCAGTACTGTAATGAATTGCATCAAAAGAAGGGGGGGGAGGGGGAGATAGATGCATGCATATATGTTGGAGCCCTTCTACAAGTTGGGCATTCATAACTGAGGACAGCTTGTACCGTTCACTTGACATTAGATATGTCAAAAGCCTTTGTTGAAACGTATAGGGAGACGTCTCAAGAGTTTTACCAAACTTCCAACACAAACATTTATTTTGTGCATACTAAAGACTTCACCTCCTTAAGACTTCTTAATGGAAGCATATGGGAAAATACTTGCTAAGTTCTTGATGGTCGATTGAAAGAATACAAGTAGGGGCGCAAACCAGCACTGGTACCTCTGACTCACAGTAACAAAGCGACGAGGAGGACAGGTTAGGGTGTTTACCTTCACTGCAAGTACAGGATTTACCCCCATCAGGAGGGTAGCTAAAAACTTATGCGTCTATCCTCCTCTAAACTGATGCCATCTCTTGGCCAGCACACTCCACATCTCCAGTGAAATTTGGGAGTGCAAAACCCGTGTATATACTACTTTGCAAAAAATAACTCTGATCAATAATAAGCAATAAATCTACAGGCATCAATTTTAAACACATTAACAACTTAAAGTTGCAATAATCAGCAGTTGGGGACCCAAACTGTGCATGGCTTAATAACACAGGATCTTTTAGTAGCACAGACTTCTCGTGATGTTTCTTGTGGATACAATTGCAACATTCATAAAATTAAACACTGTCTTAACACAGGTAACTTTTTTCCTCACTTTTCAAGTTCCTGTACACAAGTTTGAGGTCAAGTACAACTAACATGGAATTAAAAAGTATACCCTGATTAATAAACATTTTCCTTTTTGTACAAATATGATTCATATGCCTACCTACCTGCACTGTTAATAGACACCTGCAAAAGAAAAAAAATCATGAAACAAAATACACCTTAAAAACAAAACTCTAAAATATAAAGTGAACACATACATTGCCCTTGAAGCTAGTGGTTATGAAGTTAATATTTCACTCTTTAATCACACCACTGGGAACAGAACATTTGATTCTTTCAGAACTCATCACAAGAACCTCCAATCAAAGTTACTGAAAAAAAATGGCACATGCATCTCTGCCAAATTAGTTTTGAAGAAACCACAAGAACTTAGTTGCAGATTGACAAGATCTCTAGTGTGCACAGGAACAGTGCTCAAGTTTAGCTGGATGACCTTGAAAGACCCCTGGCATGCATCTATTTTGTGGATGCCCAACCATCCCATCTCTCAGCTTTAGCTGGAGACTTATTCCAAAAATTTCCATTAACAAACCTGGCTGCCCAGTCATTCAAGCAACACACAAAATGCTGGTGGAACACAGCAGGCCAGGCAGCATCCATAGGAAGAAGCACAGTCGACGTTTCGGGCCGAGACCCTTCGTCAGGACTAACTGAAAAAAAGAGATATTAAGAGATTTGAAAGTGGGAGGGGGAGGAAAGAAGCTAAGAGCTGGAAAGTTGATTGGCAAAAGGGATACAGAGTTGGAGAAGGGGGAGGATCATGGGACGGGAGGCCTAGGGAGAAAGAAAGGGGGAAGGGGAGCCCAGAGGAAGATGGAGAGCAGGCAAGGAGTGATTGTGAGAGGGACAGAGAGAGAAGAAAAAAAAAGGGGGAAATAAAAATAAATAAGGGATGGGGCAAGGAGGAGAGGAGGGGCATTAACAGAAGTTAGAGAATTCAATGTTCATGCCATCAGGTTGGAGGCTACCCAGACGGAATATAAGGTGTTGTTCCTCCAACCTGAGTGTGGCTTCTTCTTGACAGTAGAGGCGGCCATGGATAGACATGTCAGAATGGGAATGGGATGTTGAATTAAAATGGGTAGCCACTGGGAGATCCTGCTTTCTCTGGTGGACAGAGTGTAGGTGTTCAACGAAACGGTCTCCCAGACTGCGTCGGGTCTCGCCAATATATAGAAGGCCACACCGGGAGCACCGGACGCAGTATATCACCCCAGCCGACTCACAGATGAAGTGTCACCTCACCTGGAAGGACTGTCTGGGGCCCTGAATGGTGGTAAGGGAGGAAGTGTAAGGACAGGTGTACAACTTGTTCCGCTTACAAGGATTAGTGCCGGGAGGGAGATCAGTGGGAAGGGATGGGGGAGAATGAATGGACAAGGGAGTCGTGTAGGGAGCGATCCCTGCTGAAAGCAGAAAGGGGAGTGGGGCAGGGAAAGATGTGCTTAATGATGGGATCCCGTCAAAGGTAGTGGAAGTTACAGAGAATTATATGTTGTACCCAGAGGCTGTTGGGGTGGTAGGTAAGGACAAGGGGACATCTACTCTCACCCCATCCTCCCGCCACCCCACTAGGGATAGGGCTCCCCTTGTCCTTACCTACCACCCCACCAGCCTCCGGGTCCAACACATAATTCTTCGTAACTTCCGCCACCTCCAACGGGATCCCCCCTTCCCCTTTCTTTCTACTTAGGCCTCCTGTCCCATGGTCCTCCCCCTTCTCCAACTCTGTATCCCTTTTGCCAATCAACTTTCCAGCTCTTAGCTTCTTCCCTCCCCCTCCTGTCTTCTCCTATCATTTTGGATCTTCCCCTGCCCCTCCCACTTTCAAATCTCTTACTCTCTTTTTTCAGTTAGTCCTGACGAAGGGTCTCGGCCCAAAACGTTGACTTTACCTCTTCCTATAGATGCTGCCTGGCCTGCTGCGTTCCACCAGCATTTTGGGTGTGTTGCTTGAATTTCCAGCATCTGCAGATTTTCTCGTGTTTGCCCAGTCATTCATCTCTCATTCCCTGCAGTACTAGCTCCATTATCAGATCACTGAACCTATCAACAATTCAGCATGGTTTAAACCTACTCTCAATAAGAATACTCATTGGTTACTCATTAAAGCAACAGATCAGCAGGTTATCTCAATGCTGGTTAACAGTAGATACTGCTAGCTCCAAACAGCACAACTAAACAGAAAATTAATCTTTCAAAAAAATACATGTTAAATTACAACACAAGGAATTCTGCAGATGCTGGAAATTCAAGCAACACACATCAAAGTTGCTGGTGAACGCAGCAGGCCAGGCAGCATCTCTAGGAGGAGGTACAGTCGACGTTTGTGTTTAACTACAAATGCTCCCCCCCCCATTAAGAACCAAGTTAAATTTATTCACTCTGTGCAGAGTACTTCACCAATCTACCCTAACACCACAGGACTCACCTCTTCATTATCTTCATCAAAGTACTTTATTTGAACATTGTTGAGATCAAATAATACTTTTACCTGAAAAAAACATTTTTAAAAGTTATTCAGCCTGTCAACCAAAGTAATGCACATTAAGTGCTTAACTTTTGGCAAATTCACCTCATCAACAAACGTGTACTGTCGGATTTACAAGACACCATTTAGCTCTATTTGTTACTCATATTTCAAATTACGATCCACAAATCATCTCGAAAAAATCATTAGAAAGGAAGAAAAACAAAACTTTGCTTCCAGATTATTGGATCTTTACTATTAAATTCAACCAGCCAGGCAGCCCTGTAACGTGAAGGGCTTAAACACTACACCACATGGAGTAACTCCAAATATCTATATTTTTAGCTAAGCAATCGGTTCTCTTTACTTTGTCTATGAAGAATGCAAATGAAGTCATTGGGTACAGAAGGTCAAATCAGTACTACAGCTGATAGGCAACAGGTGTTCTTGGAGGGCTCTTAATATGGCCAAAGATAATTCACCATTTTCATTCTGCCCCCATCAGTGAGGGCAAACCTTCCTCAAGTTACTTTATTAATGACAGCTTTCTGTATTGATACTACTTAACAACTGTTTAACCCATATTTCTTCTCTGCAGTATATAGGCCACAGTGATCACAATATCTGAATACTGGAAGTCCAGTATTCATTCCCTTCCCCATTGAAGACTTCAGAGGCATTGACCTACAAACTTCAGAATTACATTTGATCAATGAGTTACTAGCAAAACTAATTAATGAAAGATTGACCATAAAGGATTTGCTTTATTTGAGCAGACAAAGTCCAGCATGGTCCAGAAACTGTCATATAAATATGCCCACAGTTGAGATTTGTAAACTTTGTTAACATTTATCAAGCACACCTTTGATTCAGCTAGAATAATTCCCACTGCCCAATCAAGACCAAATACAAAATTATTTTTGATGAATAGACAAAATTGATCATAGAAAACTTATAACCATCTTATAACCACTGAAAGCATTTTCACTTTGGAACCTGAAGGTTCATCAATATCCAGTTTGGGATTTGCACTATTAATCAAGGCCAAATTTTCTCAGTCTTTCATATGCCACGTAGTGTTGCTTCTAATTGTTCGAATTTCTATCGTCTTATGTCAACCTGATCATCGAGCTGTTACTGACATTGTAATAACACCATCTCTGTTCAATATTATCACATTATCACTAGCACTAAAAATAGATCACCCAGCATTTGCAGACCTTGCTTTGGGCAAGCTCCCTGGTTCATCAGTGGCACTTCAAAAATGCTGCACTCAGGTGACTCTGGATTGCTCAAAGACCAGGAATGACATGAAATAATGCAGGATGGGAGAAGATGCTACAAAAACATCTTATAAGTGAAAGAATTACTATCTTTCTTTAAACTATTTCGAACTTTAGAACTCTTTTCCTGACAGCACATTCGACTATATTCCGAAAGTCAACCATTTACCACAAGGATGATAAGTCAGAACAAATATTAGATTATTGGGGATTTTTCTATACCATAACTCTTGCATTTCTTTATTCTCTGACAGCTCCCTATTTTTTATGCAACTACAGTGAAAAAAAACAGAATGCTTCAGAGTTTAGAGCCCACACTTAACAATACTTTAAATGGATGGATCCAATACTTTATATGGACAGATCTTTCTAAAATAAGCACATTTAAATTATCAACCCCACCCCATGTTTCATGCATGTGAGGAAGATGGAGATACGGACAGTGTGTAGGTAGGAGGGATTCCTTTTTTTTTGAGGGGGTGGGTGTTGATTTACTTTTTAGCTGGTTCAGCACAGTATCATGGGCCAAAGAGCCTGTTCCTGTGCTGTACAAAGTTCAAAGTGAAAGATTAGACTCAGCACTATATCTAACTGAACAGGAAACTAACAGGGTCAAGTAAATTGAAGCAACTCAAGAAAAGGAAAGCTAAACTTTGTAAAGCCAAGTCTAAGCAAGATCTGAAAATTTTTTCTCCAGATTTTCAACATTTAACAATAGCAAACAGAAAGATGGCTGGGAAACTTAAAACCATCCTAACATTGTAACTCCGTATGTTAGAACAAAATAGCTGGGCTAATGACATTTCACTGATGGAAATTATACTTAAATTTACAGTTATTAACTACCACTGAATAGGATGTTTGGCCTGATTTTAAACTGAAAGGTAAAGCTAGCTTCCATTACATAACTTACACAAAAATGCCAGGCCCTAGATTTTTCCCTTTTAGCTCTAAAATCCTATAAGGAAGAAGGACTTCATCAAGCTCCTCAGCCATCGTTCTACTGCTTTTCTTTCCCTCTTGGCTACTGAATAAGTGAACGAGATAAAATAAAACTTAACAGAGCTATGGCCCAAACTGACATGTGACAGAATGGACATGTGGCAAAAAGAAATTTAAAACAGAAAAATGCAAAGTAGGAAGAAGAAGCAATATGTCACAACATATCTTTATAAGACATTGCTTCAACCATAACTACAGCTAGAGAGGATACAGAAAACATCTACTACAATGATTCTCAGCATGTTAATGTGATAGACTAGGAAATTGGGATTGTTCCCCCTGGTCAGACTATACAGAAAAAACAATTTTCAATGGTGGTAAGGTCAAAAACGAAAGGGCACACAACGAAGGTGAATGACAAAAGCGCAAATGAGGGAAAACTAATGCAGTAAATAATTATCGACCATGGTAAAAACAGATTCAAAAGTAGCATTCATGGGGAACTAGATTTGTATTTGAAAGGAAAAAAACGGAGCACTGAAGAGAGGGCCAAGTACTAAATTGAGCTTGATTGATCATTCGTACGAACAAGCGATAAGAACGCGAAGTGTAAACTTTCAAGTGATTTTGTGACAATATTAAAACTCTTACAACAGAGAGAAAAATAGTTGGGCGAGTACAGGAAAACATTTCGGATTAAATTAACATAAAAACAATTCAATCGTCACAACAACAAAAGACTACAGTATATCGAAAACACAATGTCTAGTTAAACGAGACTTCGCTTTGACGTTCGCAGTCCATGAACATACAGGATAAACAATCAACAGAATATTAGTTTTCTTAATCTGGGCGGCTGCGATTCGGCTCTCGAACAACCCAACACGTAAAAATACAAGGCCACGGAGCTGGGCCTGTGGCCAAAGCCTTGCTTTCCTCTCACTCACCATCGCTTCCAGGTCCGCCCATGTCGTTTTCACCGAGTCGCACGTCAGGAAAGTTTGCATCTCTCCGCCACAGGTCACACACAGTTTAATCTGTTCTTCCATTGTGCGCTCAAGCACACACAAGAAGACCGAGCCGTGGGTTTTATTCGCGGCGACTGAACCTTCGTGGAGACGACCGATCCTCACTCACCTTCTCCACTGTTTACATCACACAAACAACGTCACCCACCGCAGCCCGAGGTAAACACAGCCGCTAACTGGCTGCCCTTGCGTCACATGACCACCGTCCGGGTATTATATCATAATTAGTTTAAACCCTTGACGACAAATCAACAAACGATGCTAAATCACGAACAATTGGAACAGTGACTATGCAATGTGGTGTGATAGGAAAACTCCACCCACAATATTACAAATATTTCAAGTGAAAGCATGACCTTCCACGTCATACCGTGTTTCGTATACAATCGCAAACCAAGTCCGGTGTACGTAACTGCACCACGTGAATTACCGGAACGCGTGTGGCGTGATGACGAGTTCTTTGTCACGTAACTCGCAAGAAATGCGGGAAAACTAAAATATGGCGGAGTGGTTTGGATCTGAGTGAGGTCATCGCAGTCGTTTTTGCTTGATGCGCGTGCATTACATTTCTCCCCACTTCGAAGAGCTGATGAAAAAAAAGTGGCCTTGACAGGTTGTGTGTGTCTGATGACGTATCTCGGAATTTGTCGTTAGTGCGGCTCGTGAGCGGGTTCTGACAACACCTGTAGAAGTTTCAAGAAGCTCCGGCGCTGACTGCTGTTGTGAGGCCCGTGACCAAACACACTTAAGTAGAGAAAGTAAGGTGTTAAAATATAATAGTGTGTGCTATCAAGTATATTTTTTGAATTGTTATTGAGGTGTTTGAGGCAGGTTCGATGTTGTCGTTTGAAGTTAAATTGGATAGGTATATGGACAGGAAAGGAATGGAGGGTTATGGGCTGAGTGCAGGTCGGTGGGACTAGGATAGGGTAAGAGTTCGGCACGGACTAGAGGGGCCGAGATGGCCTGTTTCCGTGCTGTAATTTTTATATGGTTATGGGTTTTAACGAAACAATCTGCGTATTGTTATTTTCAGACATCCAATCTCTCCTGGAAGTTCCGGGAGTCTCCCGCATATTAATAGTGGCTCCCTGATGCCCGCAAATTATTTACAATATCATGGAAATCAATTTTTTTTGAGAGCGAGTGAGAGAAAGCGAGCGAGCGCGAGAGAGAGCGCGCCATGGTAGAGTGTTCTAGAAAAAGAAAATATAAAACGTACGTCACCCCAGACTACACTAACGCAACTAACCTAATAGGGGTCAAAACAATGACAGTGTCGCTCGCTGCAGTGTTTGCAATAGTGACTTTTCTATAGCTCATGGTGGGTTAAGGCTGTAAAAGACATGTTGAGGTGAGTTTAACAGGTGTCATTCGTTCATTAGCATAGCTAACGTTATTTAAACTAGCTGGCTAGGAGCTACTCTATTGCAGACATCCCACCTCTCCCGGAAGTCTCCCGCAAATTGATGGTGCTACCTCCCTGAAATGAGTCTTTGCAGGGTGGGATGTCCGTATTTTCCACTTAATTTGTTAATGGTAAGTTGTGAGTTTCATGTAGTTGGGAGGAAGGTCTGAGGCGTTGAAGTGTGGTGCAGTATAGCTATACCGAACGACACTAATGCTTAGACCTAATTTATATATAACTAAGATGCCTCAGGAACCCAATCCTAACCCCGCGCACAATGTTTTTCATATGCAGTGCTATGAAAATTGTCTTGGCAAACATCTGCATGCCCCCTTCTTCTCGTGTAGTTTTATGGCGGTTGGCAAACCAGCTTTTAAGGGGCATTACTGCCACCTGCTAGACTGGAGTGTGGATCTTTGGATAAACAGGAGAAGGGAAAAGAATTGCATTCCCTATATTCTATATAATAAACCTGAGTTTTTCAGATACTTCATGATACGGATCTGTATTTCTCTTGAATTCCCACTTAAAATGTATTCTATACCCACATCAGTTTTTTTGTTTATCTTAAGCGCTCCTATCATCTTCACTCTTTTTGATACTTCTGACATTTTATCAGTACATGTTCAACTGTTTCTGGTTGATTACAGTATTCACACAACCCAGTTGGATGTTTCCCTATTTTGTGTAATGTGTAATTAAGATTAGTGTGTCCAATTCTCAAACGACTGATGATCACTTCTGTCTTTCTATATCCACTTGACAATCTTTTGTATCTGACTTGCCTCTGTATTTTGTACAGTTATCTCCCTGTTTCACTTTCATCCCAGTGCTTCTGCCATGTCTCCTCAATACGTGTTTTAATAATGCTCTTGACTTCCACTTTGCTAAGAGGGATCTGGACCTCTATTATAGACGATTTCAGCGATTGTTCAGCTATTCATTACCCTCCACTCCACAATGAGCAGGAACCCAAAGAAAGCTTGCTTCTATCCCATTTTTGGTCAGTGTATACAACTTGCATAAAGTCTCCAATAAAGTATCCTGTCTACTTTCTGATTTTCTTGATTTGATCGAGATTAATGCAGATAAAATGTCTGAAAAGATTACAACCTTTTTGATATTATTTTCTTCTATCTAAGATAATGCACTCAATATTGCCATGAATTCTGTTGTATACACTGATAAATGGTTTGATGTTCTTTTCCTGATACTAGTTTTGCACTGAGGAATATAGACTGCAATACCTGTGTGACCAGATCGAGGGTCTTTTGATCCATCGGTAAATATTACAAGTTCATTTCTAAAATGTGAGTCTATATATTCTTGTTCTATCTGTTTGATTCCATAGTTAGACTTTTTAAAAAGTTGTTGCAGGTTTTTATCTACTGTATGCATTGTAAAGAGCCATGGAGGAACAGCAGATATTGGAACTGTAGGGCTGTATTCCATTTCGTGTAGACCATATTTTTGTGCTGCTGCATCCCCAATCCATCCAAAGCTATTATAACTTATTATGTTCCCAGCAGTCTTTTAATATAGCTTTAGCTGGATGTGAGTAGTTATGTCCCATGATGTTAACCCAGTGATTTAGCATTAGCTTTATTCTTCTAAGTCTTAATGGCATTTCCCCCATTTCGAAGAGCTGATATAGGTGATGCTCTGAATGCATCACTACATATCCTGAGGGCCTGAGCTTGCTCATCATCCAGCATTTTTAAATTACTTTCTGTAGCTGACATGTAAGCTACACTTCCATAATCCAATGTAGCCCTCATTAAAGCTTGATAAATATTTAATAGCGATATCCTGCTCACACCCCAGTCTTGCCCGGCAAGACCCCTCAATAAGTTATTTATTTTTTTACATTTGTTTGTAATTTTCTCAATTTGCTTTTTCCATGCAAGTTTCTCATCAAATAACAAACCAAGGAACCGAATTACCTTTACCTGCTCTAATTTTTGTTCGTATAATTTCATGGAAACTGATTTGTGACTTCTTGAGAAACATATCACTTGCGACTTGTAGACAATTTGAAACCCCATTTATTTACCCACTCCTCCACTTTATTTATTGCAACTTGCATTTTCCTTTGTATATAAATTAAATTTCTTCCCCTCACCCATCTGCGTATAAGGATTTCCCCCACACTATGTTCAACTTGCGCATATATGTCATTTATCACTGGAAAATAGTAGAGGACTGTAGACACTACCTTGTGGTGTTCCATTTTCAACCAAATATGTCCTGGAGTACTCTGTTTCCACCTTGACTTGAATTGTTTGACCAAAAAGATAGTCTAGAACCCAATAATATAATTTTCCTTCCACCCCTAGTTCTTTCAATTTAATTAACACTCCCTCTTTCCAGAGCATATGGTATGCCTTTTCTATGTCAAATAATACCGCCAGGACCATTTCTTTATTTGTTTGAACCTTCCTAATTTCAGATTCCAAGCTAAGTATTGAATTTACTGTAGTTCTTCCTTTACGAAAACCGCTTTGGTAGGGAGAAATGAGATTTCTTTTTTCTAGAAAGTATGTAAGTCTATCAGTTATTACTCATTCCATAAGTTTACCTAGCTGTGAAGTTAGTGCAATTGGTCTATAATTTGTTGGGTCTGATGAATCTTTAACAGGTTTTAATACTGGAACAATAACAGAATGTTTCCATGTAGTTGGTAGTTTACCTGTTTCCCATATTTTATTAAACAGTCTCTGTAGAACTAGAAGTGCACTTCTTGATAAATGCTTCAGCATTATACCCCATACTTGATCCTTCCCAGGAGAAGTGGACCGCACATTCATAATGGCTCTTTCTATTTCTGTTATGCTAACAAGTGTATCCAGCACTACTTCTGAGGTTGCTCTTTTGTCTGTAATTCCCGAATTTTGCTTAAGCCTCTCCTCCCTTTGCTGTCTAGCCTCAACTGTCAAATTCTCTGAGCTATGTATGTTTACAAAAGTTTTTGCCAATATTGCTGCTTTTTCTACATTGTTAATTGTCATTTTGCCCTTAGTTTTTAGCACAGGAATCTCTTTACTACTACTTATACCATTGATTTTCCTTATCATGCCCCATATTTCGGACAGTTGAGTTTCTCTTCTTCCAATTTTGTTACAATACTGTCTCCAAAATGCTCGCTTTGCTTGTCTGATTGTTTTCCGAACTTCTGCTTGTGCTCTTTTATATTGTATTAATGTTTCTACCGAATGTTGTCTTTTTAACATTTTAAATGCTTTATTTCTTGCTTTTATACTTCTACTACATTCACAATACCACCATAGAACATTTTTCCTCTTTCCTGTACCTTTACTTTTCGGAATAGTTTCTTCTGCCGAATTTATAATTGCTGTGACCAATTTATCACTCATTTCTTCTATATCTGATATATTTTCATCTAAAATCTTTGTGCATCTTTACTTCACTTCTTTTTTGAAATATCTCCCACTCTGCCTTATTTAGTTTCCACTTTGACACTCTAGATCCTACATTTTCTTCTATTTTAACCGGAATCCTTGTGAGTAAGGGATAGTGATCACTTCCTACTGTAGTTTGTTTTAATACGTTCCAAGTACTGATTCCTGCTAATTCTCAACTTACAAATGTTAAGTCTATTGCAGTTTCTGTGTTTTGGGATATATTATATCTCGTACCTTCTCCATTATTTATACATACCAGTTTTTCATTAACTAGAAATTCTTCTATCACTAATGTTTTCATCCACATTTTTACATCCCCATAGTCTACTGTGTCCATTGAAATCCCCACACCATATTATTTTCCCTTGCATCCTACCACCCACTTTGCTTAATGTATCCTTGCTTAGTCTTCTACATGGATTATAATTTATTATTACCAAGCTTTCTCTGTCTATCGATAGTTTGATTATTATTGATTCATACTTCTGCCCTATGTTGACTATATTATATCTCATCCCACTGGCTATAAATATTGCTACTCCTCCACCTTTGCCATTGCTTCTATCCCTCCTAATTGCTGTATATCCTTGTAAAACAAAATCTAGTTGTGGTTTCAACCATGTTTCTTGTATACATAGAATCTGAGGTTTTTCCCCTTAAGTTCTGATACATATTTCTTAAATTCTTGACCATTTGCGATAAGACTCCTTGCATTCCATTGCAATATATATATTGCCATTAAGATCCCGCCTCCCCTACCTGTGATCTGTTTGATCCTCCATTCAGCGTTTTTTCAACTGCTTCCCACTAAGCCCTGTAATACCAAGCAACACACATAAAAGTTGCTGGTGAATGCAGCATCTCTAGGAAGAGGTACAGTCGACGTTTCCTCCCTCTACCAGTAAATGTTCCCCGTGCCACTGGCTGCAACACAAGCCCAAAGCATGATCGATCCACCCCCATGCTTAACAGTTGGAGAGGTGTTTCTTTTCATGAAATTCTGCACCCTTTTTTCTCCAAACATACCTTTGCTCATTGCGGCCAAAAAGTTCTATTTTAACTTCATCAGTCCACAGGACCTGTTTGGATGTTCCTTTGAACTTTTTGAATAGAACTTTTGGGGAACATTTGCCGGTAGAGGGAAGAATGAATTCAATTAAGTACCAGCAAATTCTGGAAGCAAACATCACACCATCTGTAAAAAAGCCAAAGATGAAAAGAGAATGGCTTCTACAACAGGATAATGATCTTAAACACACCTCAAAATCCACGATGGACTACCTCAAGAGGCGCAAGCTGAAAGTTTTGCCATGGCCCTCACAGTCCCCCGACCGAAACATCATTGTGGATAGACCTCAAAAAAGCCGTGTATGCAAGATGGCCCAAGAATCTCACAGAACTGGAAGCCTTTTGCAAGGAAGAATGGGTGAAAATCCCCCAGACAAGAATTGAAAGACTCTTAGCTGGCTACAAAAAGTGTTTACAAGCTGTGATACTTGTCAAAGAGGGTGTTACTAAGTACTACCATGCAGGGTGCCCAAACTTTTGCTTCAGGCCCTTTTCCTTTTTTGTTATTTTTGAAAAAGTAAAAGATGGAAATAAAGTTTTCTTGCTTAAAATATTAAAGAAATGTCATCTTTAACGTTATGCCTTTTGGAAATCAGTTCATCATTTACTCACTTAGCTATTCACAGTAGAAGAAATTTTGGCCAGGGTTGCCCAAACTTTTGCATGCCACTGTATATGACATGAAACGCATTAGCAGTAGAATGCAAAAACGTACTGCAAGAATGGAATAATGAGAAATCTGATGGTGGTTGAGGATGAGGCTTTTCCGAAGTAATTCAGCGTGGGTCTTTGGGCTCCTGTATCTTCTCCCTGATTGTAGTAACAAGACAAGGGTATGTCATGTCTCGGATGGTAAGGGTCTTTAATGATGGACGCTGCTTCTTGATTTTAAAGATGTCCTTTGTTGTGGAGAGTTGTGCACATGAGGGAGCTGGCTGAGACTATAGCCCACTGTGGTCTTTTGGAGTCTTGTACATGGGAGGCTGCATTCTGACAAGTGATATAAGTGATCAGAATGCTCTCCAGTGTACATTTGCAGAAACTTGTAAGAGTAGTGACATACTCGATCTCCTCAAACTTCTAACAAGTAGAGCTTTTGGCATGCCTTCGTTGTGCTTGCATTTAATGTGCTGGGCATGGGAAAGATCCTCTAAGCCGTTGGCACAAAACTGCTCACCTTTTCCTCAGCTGGTCCCCCTCAATGAGGTCTGTTATGTTCTCCCAACTTCTCCATGTGCTTGTATCCCTTCATAGCCATATTTTAGCCCACCTGCTCAATTTGTCTAAATGCCTTTGAGGCCCTTTTGTGTCCTCACATCTCATAATTACATTCAGTTTTGTATCAGCAACAAACTTGAAAAAAATTACATTTGGTTCCCTCCAAGATGTTTCTCTGTTAACAAAGGATTCAGTTCATAAAGAGCACGTGGAAAAATTCATAGAAGTATAGTAAACCTGTTCATGGCTTACTAGTTGCAGTGGAATTGTAATAAAGGAAGTTACGTGCCAGTTGATCTCCGTCCAGTACAGATATGGTTAATCAAATGCAAACAGCTTGTTTTGAAGAGCTGAAAGGAACTAGTTGAGGCTTGCAAGTCATTCTAAACAGGCACCTCCGATTGTTGCCTCATGGCAGAGTGCAAGTATTTGAGGGTTTACATAAGTTAAATCCACAGTTAAACTTCACGGACTGCCTCATTAACCCAATAAAAAGTCGTTAAATATTACAGGCTTACACGTCACAATTTAATGATGCTCCCTACTCTTCTTTTGGTGCATGAAACCTTTGTTTAAATGGTGAATTACATTGGAACTTTTCGTAGCAAGTGTTCCTTAATTGTAGATCGGAAATGTCTGGTGCACAAACACTGATCTCTGTAGCATCCCACTAATTACAGCCTGCTAACCTGGGGAAGACCAATTCATTTCAACTGTTTTCTGTCCAGTAACCAATTCTTAATGCCAATTATACCCATTTTTCCATGCTATAATCTTGTTGGGCAGCATCTCGCATAGGAACTTATCAAAGCATTCTGAAAATGCAAATACACTGCCAATAGTTGCCTCCTACTAGACAAGCTCTCGTCTCCTTCTCGATTCGTGCTGACCTATTCTTTATCATGTCCTTCATTACAGAGTCAGTATTTTCCCTAATATTACCGATAGGCTAACAGCTCAGTTATTCTGTTCCTCTTTCCATCCTTTAGTGTGGTCACATTTATCATTCTGCAAGACCAATTACAGAGTGTCCACCATCTCTTAAAGCCAATAAAATAAATGCAGATACTAGATATCTGAAATTAAATGGGAAATTGTAGCTGGTATGGAAGTGTCCACAGATCTTCTTTCAAAATTCAGAATCAGGTTTAATATCACCACCATGTGTCTTGAAATTTGTTAACTTAGCTGCAGCAGTTCAATGAAATACATGATAAATATGAGGGGGGGGGGAACGGGGAACTAATTTCTGTCTATAAAAATTTAGACAAGTAGTGTAGATTATCAGGTGTTAGGAACTCATCAGCAGTATCACTAACTTGTAGAACTTTAAAAAAACTAGTTATTTTCTTCCATTCCTCGTTCTCTAGAATTTCTGTCAGATTATCTTTTCTTTGAAGTTTATGTGCATTTATTTAATTCCATAGCCATTTTGGTAATTGGTTTATTATTGTCACATGTACTGAGATACAGTGGAAAAAACCTTTGTGTTCTAGCCAGGGAAATCATTGCATAGATAAATCCATCTAGGTAGTGTAAAGGGAGGGAAGAAATGAATGCAGAATATGGTGCTACAGTTACAGAGTTGCAGTGGAAGGTTAGACTGAGATGCCAGGATTTCATATTTTGTGTATAGGTGGTCCACTCAAGAGTCTTATAACAGCGGGGTAGAAGCCATCATTGAGCTTGGTGATACATGTTCTCTAACTTATGTATCTTCATAACTTTTGTTATGAATTCTCCCATCCCTCTCCATAAGGGACCACATATGTGTTCACTAAGACTTTTTATATAGCTATAGAAGTGCTTGAAGTCCATTTATTTTTCTTTGCCCGTTTACTCTCATTATATCTAGCCTTTAGTAATTTCGAGGTCTTACTTTGAGTTCTGAAATGCTCCTAATCCTTAGACATACTGCTGTTTCTGGCAATCCAAAATCTCCTCCTTGTATTTAATGCTATCTCTAA
This sequence comes from Mobula birostris, assembly GCF_030028105.1. Taxonomy (NCBI): domain Eukaryota; kingdom Metazoa; phylum Chordata; class Chondrichthyes; order Myliobatiformes; family Myliobatidae; genus Mobula; species Mobula birostris. The sequence continues at coordinate 39,530,035 of NC_092402.1, forward strand.
TTTATTCTTTCAGCCACAGGTGGACCACTTTACATCTTTGGTTTTTTTGCTTTAGGAATGTGTTTTCCCCCAAATGCTAGCCTTTCCTGTCCAAAGACCATAGTTTCAGTTTGATCAACACTGATTTTAAAAATAAACAAAATTTATTGTTATTCTTTACCTAAATGCCCCTTTACCTTACCAAAGGATCCTTTCTCATTACAAAAAAGATCTAAAATCTCCTCTTTCATATATTCCTGAATACGCTGACCTAAATCTGATCAGTTTTGGTTAGCAGCTGGCTACTTAATTCCTGTGTAAGATTACAGTCTAATTTTAACCACAATTTTTATTGTACTTTTAATTGTATAGTTAGCCTTTCATGATGGCTGAGCAGTTCAAATGGTAAAATGAAAGCGAGCAATTTCTAAGTTTGTATATAAATGTTGATTGCTAAGATAATGTACTAAATATTGGGTAAAGCAGAACTTGTTCATTAATGCACACATTAATTTGCAGAGATCTACAAAATAAACAGAAATGTCTTTGAGCAAGTCGGAAATTGAACGTGTGCACAATGTTTTGTCGCTAATATTGAAGAATTTGGAATGTCCAGTATGGTAAGTAGCAGAAATTGAATAATATCAACTTCTAACTACTTGGCATTCACTTGTGGAAGATCTTACCAGATGGTTGTTGTGGTATACCATATGAGTAGACCTATACATGACACTTTCTCTCAATGCAATTTTAAAATGAATTTTACTAGAGTGTATCTTGCCAATACTAAAAATTTTTATACTGCACATGAGGTTGAATCATGTGGCATCCTTGATTTCAAAAAGTATTTTAGGGTTCAGATACAAAAGCAAAGAGTGAATGAAGGTACTTTTAAAATAATACAGGTGTCCCCCGCTTTTCAAAAGTTCATTTTACGCCACTTTGCTTTTACGAAAGACCTACATTACTACCTGTTTTTGCTAACCGAAAGAAATCCGAAGAGGATTTTCGCTTTTCGTGTTTTCTCGTAAAACAGTTCAGTGTTTGATTTGCAGCGAGCTGTTATAGAGGCAGCGCACCGCCAAGCTCCTTCCCCGGGAACTACACTCAGCATCTCAGCATCAAGCTGCCATAGCTTTGAACTGTGTCTATGAGCGTCTGTGCTTTATCTCAATTTATTCTGTGCATCCGTTAGCAAGATGTGTCCTAAGGTATCAGAAAAGCCTAAGAGAGCTCGTAAGGGTGTTATGCTTAGCGTAAAACTGGACGTAATTAAGCGTTTCAATCGTGGTGAACGAAATAGACATTGTGCGTGCATTGAACTTACCTGCGTCCACCATTTGTACTATATGTTAGTGTTATTTCAGGTTTTATGTGTTATTTGGTATGATTTGGTAGGTTATTTTTTGGGTCTGGGAATGCTCAAAATTTTTTCCCATATAAATTAATGGTTTACAAAAGGTTTCATAGGAACGCTCTACTTTCGGATAGCGGGGGAAACCTGTATGTTGGTTTAATGACTTTTAATTATTTTAAATATCATAAATGTTATTATTTTTGTATGTTAAAACTCTCAATGCTTTGAAAACTGGTAGATGGGTTTCTGTTGATTAACCAAGCTTTTAGGTTAGTCTTGCGATGTGGTTTTGGTGTTCCTTGTGTGCCCGACTGCTGTTTAGGCTTCACTCAAGTCCAGAATGCTTCAGGTGAATAAATCTTCCTCATGCAGTCCAGATACATACATGACAATGACTACAAGCGAATATGATCAGACTTTTACTATCGCAATTCTTGAGAACAAAGTGAAAATGCCTTGCATCAATTTTACAGATTCCTGGTGTGACCACTCCTGGAGTTATTGTGTAAACTATGGTCTCTTTACCTAAAACAAATAAATTCATTGAGAGGGAGTATCGCACTGATTCTTGGAATGGCTGGTCTGTCATGAGGAAAAATTGAGTAAGCCAAAACTCTTCTATAGAAGAATAAGAGGTGACTTCATTGAAGTGTACAAAATCCTTAGAGTTCGACTGGCTGAATGTAGGAAGAATATTTCTCCAGAGTTAATTTCTGGGAACTAGGAGTCTCAGTCCCAAAAGGTTACGTCATTTAGAATTGGGATTAGGTGAAACCTTTTCAACAGGCAGATATTGAATCTTGAGGGCTATGGAGACTTCAAAGGTTCAAAGGTCCAATTTAATATCAAGGAAATGTATACAATATACATCCTGAAACGCTTTTTCTTCGCAAACATCCACGAAAACAGAGGAGTGCCCCAAAGAATGAATGGCAGTTAAACGTAAGAACCCCGAAGTCCCCCCCCCCAGCTCACAACAGGAATTCTGCAGATGCTGGAAATTCAAGCAACACACATCAAAGTTGCTGGTGAACGCAGCAGGGTCTCGGCCTGAAACGTTGACTGTACCTCTTCCTAGAGGTGCTGCCTGGCCTGCTGCGTTCACCAGCAACTTTGATGTGTGTTGCTTGTCCCCCCCCCCCCAGCTCCCCATGTAACATTCCCTCTAATTTTTTTAAACAGCTCTTTATTTTTTAGAAACATGAGAAAATATTGTATGCCCTTCCATCAAACTTGTCATTCTAGTATGATTGCTTTTAATGTTATCACTTTTTTTGTCTTTCACTTGTTACCTATGTCATTGCTTTTCCACTGTATTTTATGTTTGATATTTTTGTATGAAATTAATTCTCCCATTTCTATTTTAGCTTCGAATTGATGAAAGAGCCAGTATCAACAATATGTGACCATCGGTTCTGTAGGTAAGTAAAACAGTGCTTTCTATTTCTGAAATAGTGTCATATGCAGGATGTTCCAGGATCTGTGCTCACTAATGATGAAAGAACAGAGGCATAATTCCAAGACTGAATGGTGTGCAACCTTTCTATTTGAGAAGCCCCCGCCTTTCTGAGTGGTAGAAGCTACGGACTTGGGAAGTGCTCTCAATGTAGCCTATGCATGTAACTGCAGTGTGTGCAGTGATTGGGGAGAGGATGGATACGGTACCAAGCAAAGGAGCTGCTTTGTCCTGGGGGTTGTCTGACCTTTTGAGTGCTGTTGGGCTGCATTCTTTTGGGCACCCATCAGAATACCCAATCTCCGTCCTGATGCTGCAGCTATGTACTGGTCCAGATGATCTCTAGTCAAGAGACCATCCATTTCCCCACAACCCACAGGAATTTAATAATGACCACGTCTATGGTAAAGTCATTGAATATCAAGCAACTCTTTTTGAAGTTGGTCATTGGTGCTTTGGTGGTGCAAATGTTACTTAGGGCTAGCTTCATGTGGACTCCTTCGTTAGCTCAAGAGTTGCAAATGACATTAAACATTGCAATTGTCAGCAAGCATCACCACTTCTGATCTCTTGATAGAAGTGAGGTCATTAGGGATACAGCTGAAAATGGTTACCACAACCACTTTTGTGACTGATCCAAAGTCATTGGAGAGACACTGAAGCTGGTGATAATGAAGTACTTATTCACTACAACAAGCAGGCATCACCAGAGACCCGCAGTAGAGGCTCAAAGCCCAAAGATACGTCACATCTTTATACTCTTAAAATCAAGAGTAACAGTAGCTGATACCGTTTCAATAGTTACAATGACATCATTTCCTTCAATATTTTAGATTGACAATACTTTGAATTGCATATCTACTGGGGCAGACACCTCTGAATGTTCAAACACTTCTGTCACAAAGTAATTCACACACCTAGTCTAAAAGCTTCTGGGGGCAGAAATCTGACACCCAAAATCGATGTTGTCAGGGCTGTCTCTGAGTACACAAACTATTGATTGCCTATACCTGTGACCATGTTTGATATGCTAAGTGACAACATCTGTCTGGTCTGCCCCCTTCAACTCAGTAACAATGGTGCAAATAACTTGGCCTATGTTGCCTGGTTTGATGCAGACCAGTTAACAGAGCCCCATTGTCTTAACGTTTAGCGACTGCATCTGCAATCTCTTAGTGTGTGGAACAGCTTGTGCTTTTAACTTCAATTTATTGCTTGTAATTTGCAAGCAAAACTGAAAGCTATTTGCAAGCTTCCTGAACTTATTTACATTTACAATAAAAATTGAAGCCTGATTCTTATTTGAATTAATATTTGCTGTATTCATATAGCTCCAGCATAACTCCTGAATGACCACGACCCATTCGAGGTTTAACAATATTTGAGCCTTTTATCCTTCAGCCTTTGCTTTTATTTTACTCAAGGCTGCTTGGTGCCAGTAAGTCAGTCGACTGCTGCCTGGCAGTCATTTTAAACCCTTCTCTACGATTTTATCTTTGGACCCTTGTCCATTTGTCCTCCCCCATCCCTCCCCACTGATCTTCCTCCTGGCACTTATCCTTGTAAGCAGACAAGTGCTACACATGCCCTTACACTTCCTCCCTTACCACCATTCAGGGCCCCAGACAGTCCTTCCAGGTGAGGTGACACTTCACCTGTGAGTCGGCTGGGGTGATATACTACGTCCGGTGCTCCCGATGTGGCCTTCTATATATTGGCGAGACCCGACGCAGACTGGACGACCGTCTTGCTGAATACCTGCGCTCTGTCCGCCAGAGAAAGCAGGATCTCCCAGTGGCCACACATTTTAATTCCATATCCCATTCCCATTCTGACATGTCTATCCATGACCTCCTCTACTGTAAAGATGAAGCCACACTCAGGTTGGAGGAACAACACCTTATATTCTGTCTGGGTAGCCTCCAACCTGATGGCATGAACATTGACTTCTCTAACTTCCGCTAATGCCCCACCTCCCCCTCGTACCCCATCCATTATTTATTTATATACACACATTCTTTCTCTCCCTCTCCTTTTTCTCCCTCTGTCCCTCTGACTATACCCCTTGCCCATCCTCTGGGTTTTTCCCCCCCTCCCCCTTTTCCTTCTCCTTGGGCCTCCTGTCCCATGATCCTCTCATATCCCTTTTGCCAATCACCTGTCCAGGTCTTGGCTCCTTCCCTCCCCCTCCTGTCCTCTCCTATCATTTTGGATCTCCCCCTTCCCCTCCCACTTTCAAATCTCTTACTAACTCTTCCTTCAGTTAGTCCTGATGAAGGGTCTCGGCCCGAAACGTCGACTGTACCTCTTCCTGGAGATGCTGCCTGGCCTGCTGCGTTCACCAGCACATTTGATGTGTGTTACTCTGGGGTTTATACCCTAGTCATCTTTGTGAAACCCAAAACTAGACATCGATGAGTATGTTAGTGCTACTTGTTATTACTGTCTGTGATAAATTCAATTATGTGTAGTTCAGTAGTAAGATGGATTAGATATGTCTTGGTAGTGAGGATATAGCTGGGTAATTAAAGCAAACAAATGTGACTAGAGGTTAATCTGGTTTTGAAGCACGTGTTCACTGCTGTAGCGTGAGATATTGTTTAGTCCTATAGACTTCGCCATTTTCAGTGCTCAGTCATTTCTAGATATCATGCAGAGTGAAATTGAGTTGGTTGAAGACTGCTTTAGCAACTTGTTTTTTGTGTTTTGTGCTGCTCCCAATGTGGCTTTCTGTAATATTAATTGAACCAGGCTAGATAACTGGCTTGATAGTAAACAAAGAATAGGCAATTCAGTCCTTAAAGCCTGCTTCAATACGCACTGCAATCATGACTGATTATTAACTTCAGTACCCCATTCTTGCCTCTCCTCACATCCCATGATACCTTTGGTGTTGACAAATTTATCATTTTCTGCTTTTTACTCCACATTTCCTTGTGTGGTAGAAAATTCATTGCACCCTTGGTGAAAACATTTTTCGTCATGGTTCTAACTGGAATATTGTGTGTCCCGAGATTGCGACTTGATTCTCAATTCTCCTTCCGTCTGTACCTGTATTGTTTAGTCTTGTAAGAAAATTTATAGCTTTTTGAGATTCTTTGTCTTTCTTCCATATTCCAGTGAATACAGGTGTATTTGACCGTTTTTTTCTCTACTGATGCTGATTTCTGTTAGTTTTTCCTACTCTTCCCTTGGTTCTTATAATTATAATTATTTGGGGTCTATTTGTGTCCAGTTTACTGAAGAAACGGCTGAAGTATGGGTTTAATTGTTCCCAATTATAAATTCTTCAGTTTCTGATTGGAGGGGGCCTATATTTGTCTTAGCTTATCTTCACCTTACATATTTATAAATGGTTTTATTGAATGACTTTATTTCTTGCATGTAACAAGAGCTGTATAACTCATCTCCTTCTGCCTTAGGCCATGAACTTATCAATCACCCCTGCTGTGGACCACTTCTACAAAGAAGGATCCGTATGCTCCACAACCGCTGAACTAAGTGTGTACATGTAGGAGGGGACTATGTTGAAAAATAAATGTGCTAGATTTTCTAAAATTGACTCCTTCTACCTTAGGCTATGAACTTATCAATCACCCCTCGTAAACCTACTGATTCTCAACGTTATCTCAACTATACCTATGCCCTGTAAAAATGTTATTGCCTTTTCTCAGATTCTTCGCCTCTGCCACATCTGTTCTCACAATGTGGCTTTCCATTCTAGGACATCAGGAGATATCCTCCTTTAAAGAATAGAGTTTCCCTCCCTTTACTATTGTTGCTGCCCTCACCCTCATCTCCTCCATTTCCCATACATCCGCACTCACCCCACCTTCCCGCTGTCGTAATAGTGACAGAGTTCTTCGTGTCCTTATCTACCACCCATTGAGCTTCTGCATCCAACAGATTATCCTCTGCAACTTCCACCATCTCCAAAGGGACCCCATCACTAAACAGATCTCCCTCCAGGTACTTATCTCTGCAAGTGGCCAAAGTGCTTTACCTCCCTGTACACCGCCTTCGCCTCATCTATTGTGTCCAGTGCTCCCGTTGCAGCCCCCTCTGCATTGGTGTGACCTGTTGTAAATTGGGGGACCGCTTTGTCGAGCACCTCCACTCCATCCGCCACAAACAGGACTTCCTGGTGGCTAAGTGTTTTCATTCCAATTCCCATTCCCTCTCTGACGTGTCAGTCCATGGCCTGCTCTTATGCCTAGATGAGACCACCCTCAGGGTAGAGGAGCACACTTTGTATTCCATCTGGGTATCCTCCAACCTGATGGTATGGATTTCGATTTCTCCTTCCGGTGTGTTGCTTTCAATTTCCAGCATTTGTGGCTTTTCTTTTTTGTAAAGACATTCATGATCATATTTGTGCCTGTCTTGCATGTATCCCTAATTTGCTATTTAGTTCTATCCTCTGCATCATGGCTGCTGTCTGGGGATCTACAGATAATACCCACAAATATAGAATGAGATATACTGGGCCATTAGGTTACAGATAATGGTATAAATTATTGTCATACTGTATGCTCTCCACACATGCTTCATTTAGAGCCAATGAATCTATTCTCAGTCTATTCCATTTAGCACAATTATCATGCTACTCATTGTGCGTCATTCACGCAAAGACAAGACTGTCTCCATAACGGCTGTGTTGGTCACTTTTACCATTGTTATCACAGACCAGTGCACCTGCTGCAGATAGATTGACTGTGAAGTTGAGCAATTTTATCCCTCCGGTTTAAATCCAGTTTAACCCTGGAATTCTTCAGGACTTGAGTGATTCTGTTCATACTGGGGTGACTGAGGCACATGGTGATGGGCATAGAAGCGCTTCTGAATGGGCATATGGAGTCAGGGAGCTCAAATTGTTGTTCAAGGAGTAAGTAGCATTGTCTTATCAGCTAAGAAAGGATCGTCACTGGTAATCAAGGGGATGTTTCCTTGTTGGACTTGATACCATGAAGTATCATCGGGTCTAGGATTAAATTTGAAGTTCCTCTGGGCTCCCTATCAATATACCCCTATATCACCTCATCTAGTAGGATGGACCTGCTAGTAAGACATGATAAACCTATTGATTGTGATGGAAGAGCTTGGCACATTGTAAGTTATAATACTCTGAATATGACTTGCAAGAATGTTGCTGGGCTGGTCCATGGTGCAGCCATCTTAACTTAAACACCAATTGTTATTATTTGTGAAGAGAACTTTACATTGTTGTTCTCTTTCTCCACAGCCCCCAGCCCCACCAGTTCAAAATGATGTGATTTGAGCTCTGGATTGCTAATTCAGGCCTCTGAATGCATTACTATTACTCATCAAAACTACTCTGGCTTCTTCCAACAAGAAGGAGAAAAGAAAATGGAAATGCTAGTTGCAAGTTTCTCCAAGTTGCACAAGGTTCTGACTTGAATATACCATCTTGAGTTTAACCACTGTGCCTCTACCTTAACCCACTGATCACAATTCAGTTGTAGTTGCTGTAAACATTTTTTCAATTAATTGCTGTAATTTTAAATGGATAGGGCAAAGTCATAGTTGAGTTTTTTGAACTTTCCTTCAGAAATAACCCTGTGTGGCACACCATGAGAAAAGACCAGAATTTTAAACTTAGAGTTACAAAATACACATGGACTAAGATGTTAACTGTCCTGTGCTATCACCAGTGGGATCATCAGTTGATCTGCCACCTGTCTTCAGGAGTTTCGGCCCACTTATGATCAAGACTCCCTCGAGGTGGTGGGCCAGCAGTGCTAAAGCACCACCTCCCACTGGTGAGCTTAAAAACTTGGCATCTGCCTCTATCAGAGTTGTTGGTCACTTCCATCCAACAGATAGTCTACTCTTCAGGTGTCTATGCAACTACTGAAGGGTTTGCAAGATATGTATACACTGTCTGACTATCTGCCCCTCTGGACATACTTGGTCCACACCCATGCTGATCCTTTCTCTGCTGCCTCAGCTACAGCCCTGCTGGTTGACTTGATCTCTCTTCTAGTGAAGCCAAGGTCACGCAGCCACTTCTGGAGAGCGAACGCAATAAACCCACGGCAGCCTACTTCGAATGGATAGCATGGGACCTTCCACCCTCTGTCTCTGCACTCTGATCTTAACTCTGCATATTTGGTTAACTTGCGCTCATGGACTTCATCGATGTTGTCTTCCCAGGGGACTGTGAGTTCACCAATAACCGCTTCTCTACTGCTGTCAGACCATACGATTATATCTGGACGCAATGTTGTGAAAGCTGTTTGCTCCAGGAAACTGCCTTTCCTGTCCAGGTCAGCCTTGACACACCAATCATTGGCTGAAGAAAGTATGCTTCATCGTGAGCCTATGCTGTACACCCTTGACTTGGAGCCTTCTTTCACAAATGATATGCGATGTTCTGTGCAGCATGGGGCATGAGATAAGTTGTGCTGCAGTACTCTCTGCTCAACCACTTCTGTTACAACTTTGAGAACGTTGTTATGTCTCCAAGTGTACATGCCGCTGGAAAGATTGACTCTGCATGCACTCAAGATATGTTGAAGTGTTCCCTTCTCGCCACAAGCAGCACACCTGTCTGTCTTATCTTCATACCAGGTGCTGAGGTTGGCAGGTGTTGGGAGCAGATCGTACGCTGCTCTGCATAGAAAAGAAATGCGGAGCGGTTCCATCTGCCACAGAACATTCCAAGATAGGTGTCATTGTTCAACACTTTCCCACCGGGTCCAAGCCCCTTGTTTGGCCAGGCCAGCTGTTTTAGTTAACCTCTTCTCCTCTTCTACCGCTCGTATTTCTTGTGTTACAAGCTCACGGTGCTCCTTACCTGTAGAAGATGATCACCACTTGTGGATTGTCCATCCAAGTCCCTGGCGGCCTAGCTGGATAGCCCAACCGTCTCTTGTGCTTCAATCTGGACTCTGCCTCATCAACTGCTACATGGGCTGACCACTTCCTGCCTGATCTCACATCTGGCTGGGTGTTCTTGACGACAGGGTCTTTTGAGTCTCCAAGCATCAAGAATGATCTTACCTTGGCTACCTTGACTTCCTCAACAAGGGGTTGCACTGGGATGGTAAGCTTTGTCTGGCTACTGTGGATTGCAACATTGGTGAGGCTGCTCGGTACTCCAAGCCACTTCTTCACATACTTGTTGATCTTCCGTTCCATTGCCTCAACGTGGGACATTGCCACTTCATAGACAGTTAGCGGCCACATTATCCGTGGCATCAGTCCGTACTGCAAGCACCACAACTTCAACTTGCCAGGCAAGCCACACTTGTCAACAGACATCAGACCTCTGCTGATCTGCTCTGCTGTCTCTTGAACCCTCTTGGTGTCTCTCAGCTCCTCTGTGTACCATCGCCCGAGGCTCTTAACTGGTTGGTCCTGAATGGATGGAATCTCCTCTCCACAAAGGGTGAAATGAAAGTCAACCAGCTTTCCTCTCCTAAGAACAAGGCTCCTTGACTTCTTGGTCTTGAACTTCATTCTTCCCCAATCCATTAGCTCCTTGAGTCTAGATAGTACATTTTCCACTGCCTCTGTGCTGGGACCCAAAAGGGTAAGATCATCCATGAACGCTCGTATTGGTGGTAACTCCTCTCTGCCATCAAGTGCGACACCTGGTCCCACTGATTCTACGGCCCTCGCAATAACCTCCATGGCTAACACAAAAAGGATGGGTGAAATTGCACATCCCAACTTTATCCACTCTTAATGCAAGTTTTCAACACTGGCTGAGAATTGAAAGTGATTTTAAAAATAGAAGTGTGTGGCTGCATTCTTTCACAAATTTATCATTGGCAAGGTACGAATGGGGTAATAATGTTGCGTCATTGTTGTGTGAATGAAATCACTGGAGAGACAGTTACTGGTAGATATAGAGCAGCTGCTTTATTTGACAAAAAAAGGGTACAGCAGGCATACGGAGACCCTTTCAGTAGAAAGGTCTGCTGCCCAACGTGGGGCTCTATTTATTTGTTACACACACAAAGGACAATTCCATATTTACAAAGTATAGACAAGGCTTTCTTTTGAGGCTACATTCACATCTCCTGACTACGCTCATCACACTGGCGCCAGCAGCATCTGGACTGGTATTCAGGAATCCATTGTTCCAAACCGAATCCACAATACATTTATGTGTTCTACATGAAGGACAATCCATATAACGAAGTATAGATAATGTTGTCTTCGAAACTACATGCAAAACTTAACACCTGATTACATTCCAATTTGCTGGTAAACGTAGCAGGCCAGGCAGCATCTCTAGGAAGAGATACAGTCGATGTATTGGGCCGAGACCCTTCGTCAGGACTAACTGAAGGAAGAGTTAGTAAGAGATTTGAAAGTGGGAGGGAGAGATCCAAAATGATAGGAGAAGATAGGAGGGGGAGGGATGGAGCCAAGAGCTGGACAGGTATCTTCTCCTATCATTTTGGATCTCCCCTCCCCCTCCCACTTTCAAATCTCTTACTAGCTCTTCTTTCAGTTAGTCCTGATGAAGGGTCTCGGCCCGACACGTCGACTGTACCTCTTCCTGGAGATGCTGCCTGGCCTGCTGCGTTCACCAGCAACTTTGATGTGTGTTGCTTGAATTTCCAGCATCTGCAGAATTCCTGTTGTTTACCTGATTACATTCATCTGACAGATGCCAGCAGGTCTGGGCTGGTATTCACAGTTTTTAGGAAATCCATTGTCAAGGAACAGAAGACTGATGGCTGAAGCCATTTACTAAGTGTTAATGACCTAAACCCAAAAATTACTCCTAATAGTCATTAGAAAAACTCAATTTATATTGATGTGTTTCCTTTTCTCAAGATGACTTTTCAAAATTTCTTTTACTCAGGTCTTGTATATTGAAGCTTTTTGGCAAGAAGAAAAGCAACATTCAGTGCCCATTGTGCAAGAACAAACTCACTAAGAGGTAGGGCAGAGCTAACGTTTTTTAAAAAAGTATCAAAACATTTTCGGGTTGACAAACCTAAGCCACAAAAAAACAGCATTCTGCAAAAGGTCAGTGAAAAATACCTGCAACACACATAAAAGTTGCTGGTGAATGCAGCAGGCCAGGCAGCATCTCTAGGAAGAGGTACAGTCGATGTTTTGGGCCAAGACCCTTCATCAGGACCTCCGCCAGAGAAAGCAGGATCTCCCAGTGGCCACCCATTTTAATTCCACGTCCCATTCCCATTCTGATATGTCTATCCATGGCCTCCTCTACTGTAAAGATGAAGCCACACTCAGGTTGGAGGAAACAGCACTTTTTATTCCGTCTGGGTAGCCTCCAACGTGATGGCATGAACATTGACTTCTCTAACTTCCGTTAATGCCCCACCTCCCCTTCGTACCCCATCCGTTATTTATTTATCATTTTTTATATATTTTTTTTCCTCTTTTTCTCCCTCTGTCCCACTCACTATACTCCTTGCCCATCCTCTTGGATTCCCCCCTCCCCCTTTCTTTCTCCCTAGTCCTCCCATCCCATGATCCTCTTATATCCCTTTTGCCAATCAACTTTCCAGCTCTTGACTTCATCCTTCCCCCTCCTGTCTTCTCCTATCATTTTCGATCTCCCCCTCCCCCTCCCACTTTCAAATCTCTATCTCTTTTTTCAGTTAGTCCTGACAAAGGGTCTCAGCCCGAAACGTCAATTGTACCTCTTCCTAGACATACTGCCTGGCCTGCTGCATTCACCAGCAACTTTTAAGTGTGTTGCTTGGAATTCCAGCATCTGCAGATTTCTTTGCGTTTCTTGGATCCAGTCTCCTTCATCAGGAATGGAACATTAACTCACTTTCTGCAGAAGTAGCATAACCTGAGTTTTTCCAGTACTTTCTATTTTAAGTTCATCTTTCTGCTATTTGTGTGTTTTTCTGAACTTTAGATTATTAGATCTATGCATTGAATACTTTGGATTGCTTCATTAAATTTCACTCCAACTAGGTATCCTTTGGTTGTGCAGTTATTCCTAATTGCTATGGCCTGTTCTGTATCATTCACTTTAAAATAGCCAATTTTGTCAAATATAACAGAGTGAATTAATTCAAGGAACAATGGTCATTTTAAATCATTTTAATTTCATCATGGAAAAGCGAAAGTTCATTGGCCGACTTGATTTGACTCATAGTGAAGTCAGTATGTAATATGCCATGTGTATTGCACCAATAATTTAATTTAAATGAATTTAGAGCACTCATTTCCCATTCACTTGAGGAATGGGGTTGAAACAAATTCTAGCTGTCCAATGTTTGTGCATTTTGTTTGACCAATAGTTTTTAATAAAGATGGTAAAGTGTTGGCAAATGTTCTTAAATATTTGCTTTTTATTTCCCTTGCTGTAGGGTTTCACTGTGGTTAATGTAAAGGTTCTATATTATTTATGCTTAATACTTAGGCTAAATTCACTTTCATTATACTAGATGCTGCTCATGATCGACCTAAGCGTATTTATTAAATGTTACAATTCATTTTAGGAGTCTCCAGGAAAGCACCCAATTTAAACAACTTGCCCAAGGAATTGTGAAGACAATTCATGCATTTGAATTGGACACAGGTTATGAATGTAAGTACCTAATTGTATTACTCAATATGCTAATCTTGTACTGCATAATTTATTTTGGTGGTTGTGTGTATTCAGAACTTACATATGTTAATTATAAATTATTGACAAGTGGGCAGGAAAATGTACATAGCTTAGAACAAAGCTTAAAAATTCATAGTTTCTCTTGAAGCAAAAATACAAGAGGTGCTGCATTACTGTGGATGTACTTGATGTGTTCTAATTAATGGGTTAATGTCCAGAAAGATTGGGAGAGAAGGTGCTTAATGGAAAGTGCCAACTGCTCTAGTGTTGACATTATAATATCACTCCATTACTGAATATTTAACAATTATGAATAATTTCATGCTCTGAATTAGAAATTATCGCAGTATATTGCTGGAATTGATGCTTTTCTATACAATTCTCTTTATTTTTAAGTCGTGGATTTTTCTTCCAGTCAATTTGAGAAAAGTAGAATAATGACATTTTTTTATTGCTGTGACTGAATAACATGCCAAATTCAACCAGGGAAATGTAAAAAAGGTTTGTGATATTGAGGACTAGATGCCTTTTGCATTGATAAGCTGCATTTCAGTTGGGTGCCTGCCATCAAGTTGAAAAATGAAATTCTGAAACCATAATTCTAATCACTGAATTTAATTTAGTATTTGAATTGCAGCAAACTTTCTTATATTGAGCACCATAAATTCTGTGGTATCTGTTTAATAAGAATTAAAGTACTCTAAATATTTTTGGGGGGTGAGGGAAGCGGACAAGAAGAAAAATATATTTCTCTCATGTTTTTCATTGCCTTGGGTTGTCCAGTGTTTCAAGGGCAAATTAATTATTTCGAAATGTAATGCCAGTTTTTGCTCATATGAAATGGCAATGTGACCAGGACCAGAAAATGTGTTCTTAGTGAGATATCCCTGAACCCCTCCCCTTGCATCTCCCAATAAATAGTACTATGTGATCCATGTATTCAACTAAGGGAACAGTTGAATGTTTTATCTGAAAGATAACATCTTCAGTAATGCAGATTCCCTCTACTGCAGACTCTGGGGAGGGACTCCTATGTAAAACCTTTTAACCCTGCAAGAAAATGCTTCCAACTGAACCAAAGCTGTCATTGTGTACGTTTGTAGATAAAGTTTTCAAAAAACGTCTTGTTTTAAATTTGTTGAATAAATATGGCCTTAGACTTGCAGTCGTAACTGAAGTATTTGTACTTTTTAACTAGTCTCCATTGACGATGTACAGAAAACGGCCTCAGCTGAGATCAGCGCTTACAGACAGTTATGGATTGATGACGACTGTGTTCAAATCAATAATACCCCACAGAAAATTGTAGCTACTGGAGTCTCTGAATATCATACTTTGGTAATACAATTATCTGCTTTTATATTTGCAGTGTTACTGATCCAGAAATTGTTAGAGCAGTGCTTCTTAGAGTAACTGCTATGAATTGGATTTGGTTTCAATTTTCTCCTTTCAGACAACATTATTCAGCATTGCTCAGAATGTGTTTTGACAAAGATGTGAAATGTAAGAAAAAAACATCAATGGTCTCACAAGGAATTCTGCAGATGCTGGAAATTCAAGCAACACACATCAAAGTTGCTGGTGAACGCAGCAGGCCAGGCAGCATCTCTAGGAAGAGGTACAGTCGACGTTTCGAGACCCTTCGTCAGGACTAACTGAAGGAAGAGCTAGTAAGAGATTTGAAAATGGGAGGGGGAGGGGGAGATCCAAAATAATAGGAGAAGACAGGAGGGGGAGGGATGGAGCCAAGACCTGGACAGGTGATTGGCAAAAGAGATATGAGAGGATCATGGGACAGGAGGCCCAGGGAGAAGGAAAAGGGGGAGGGGGAAAAAAACCCAGAGGATGGGCAAGGGGTATAGTCAGAAGGGGAGAGGGAGAGAAAGAATGTGTGTATATAAATAAATAATGGATGGGGTACGAGGGGGTGGTGGGGCATTAGCGGAAGTTAGAGAAGTCAATGTTCATGCCATCAGGTTGGAGGCTACCCAGATGGAATAAGGTGTTGTTCCTCCAACCTGAGTGTGGCTTCATCCTTACAATAGAGGAGGCCGTGGATAGACATATAATGGGAATGGGATGTGGAATTAAAATGTGTGGCCACTGGGAGATCCTGCTTTCTCTGGCAGACAGAGCGTCCGTCTCCTTGGCCATTATAATGTTAAGGCCAGAGAGAGAAACTTGCCTAACAGAAGGAAAGAGTAGATTTGAGTGGAGGAAGTGTCTGCACCTGCCTCTGGATCAAATTATCATCAGTATAAATTGAGATGACAGATTTTGAAGTCCCTGTGAAAGATGTCTCACCCACCATAAATTTTATCACCGTGAAATGGTGGCCTTAAATTCTCATGTGAAATACCTTTGTAAATGCACTGCAAGTATACCATTTTTTGATCTTGATGGGGATGGTACCTTTTCCTTTTACCTTCCCACTGAGGTTGACAAGGCTGGCATTTATTGCCCATCTCTTATTGCTGATGTGTCTTTGCAGTCAGTGTGGTGAAAGTAATTCACTTAAACCCAGTGAACAATGAATGATTATATATTTTCACATGCCAGTACTGTAATTTGTAGAAGGTGGCATTCCCTTATGTCTCCTGTCTGCTACCACTTTAGCTGGTAGAGGTTGTCCTATGATCCTCTCATATCCCTTTTGCCAATCACCTGTCCAGCTCTTGGCTCTATCCCTCCCCCCTCCTGTCTTCTATCATTTCGGATCTCCCCCTCCCACTTTCAAATCTCTTACTAGCTCTTCTTTCAGTTAGTCCTGACGAAGGGGCTCGGCCTGAAATGTCGACTGTACCTCTTCCTAGAGATGCTGCCTGGCCTGCTGCGTTCACCAGCAACTTTGATGTGTGTGGCTTGAATTTCCAGCATCTGAAGATTTCCTTGTGTTTGCAGTTTTAGGATGTACTTTTGTAAAAGACTTGGTGCAGAAATTTTTAACATCTCTAGTACTTGTTAATTAAAATCACTATCTCTCAAATTTATTTCAAAGATTCAAAATTATATTTTAAAATGCTGTTAAGTCACAAAGCTATCTCTGCTGATTTGCATTTCAGCAGTTATTTCTATTTATTAATGAAGTCCTTTTAAGACTGAATTGAAACCACAGCTTTGCGATATCTATCATGAATTCTGCATGCCTAAGCCTTTTGGAGTTAGGAGATTTTTGTTTATTTGTGCAAGCAAGTGTAGCATCAGATGCCAGCCACTGGACTTTATATGTTATTTACCATGAATACTGATCTTTGTGAGGTAATCATTGCAAGGTCAGCATTATAATTATTGTTGTTTAGCAGTGAATTGCTGCATCACTTATCTTAACTTTTTAACTGTTACATAAATACTGAAATAACTGCTTTTATACAGAATGTTGAAACCGACTCTTTAACTGAATTTGTAAGAAGGGTTTTCACAAGAAGTAAAAGGCTGAAAATGGATGCTCCTGCTTATGTTGAGATTGGTAAGAATTTCAAGTTTTCAGCATGATCTTTATTATTGTTTATTTCACTGTTATTCAACTCCCATCTCTTTCAACTTAACCAGGCAACAAAATGGCCTTCGAAATAGATTTTCCCTGCCTCAGATCTACTGGCAGTGCTACTATTTGGTCAGTGAGCTATTGCTGCTTGTATGTCCTTACTTTGATAGAGTGCTCCATTGCTCCCTCAATAACTTGGATCATGAACCTAATCTTTTACTTTAAAAAAAAATATTTATACTTTATACTTTAAATCAGTTTACAAATGAATGGGCAGCTTGTGCAATTGGTGTTTTTGTATTCATTAAAGAACAATTGGTGGTCTGGAGAGCTTCACTGCTTGTCATTTGGTCCGTTGTTTAAGTTCGTCATCTAACTGTACAACAGTTGCAAAAACATTTGTGAACCTTTTGCAATTACCTGGTTTTCTGCATTAATTACTGATAAAATGTGATCTGATCTTCGTCTTAAGTCATAATAATAGATGCACAATCTGCCTAAACTAATTAATAACACACAAACAATTGTGCTTTTTCTTGTTAATACTGAGTACACCATTTAAACAATCAGTCTCAGTTCAAAAATATATGTGAAACTTTGTCATAATGCTCTCTACAAAAGCTATTTGGAGTCAGGTGTTCAATCAATGAATGCTGAAGGAGGTGAAAAAGAACTCGAGGGAAACAGCAAAAGACCTGTAGGAATCTTGAACTTGCTAAAGTCTGTTCATGTGTCCACTATATAAAAAAAACACTGAACAAGAATGGTATTCATGGAAGGACACCACAGAGGAACAAGGAACCACTACTCTCCAAAAATAACATTGTTGCACGTCTCAAGTTTGCAAAAAAACACCTGGATGTTCTACAACACTTCTGGGACAATGTTCTTTGGACAGATGTGACAAGAGTTGAATTTTTTGGCAGAAATGCACACTGCTATGTTTGGAGGAAAAGGGGCACTGCACCAAAACCACCACCTTACTGTGAATCATGGTGGAAGGAGCATCATGGTTTGGGGCTGCTTTGCTGTCTTGGGCTGAACAGCTTGCAATCGTTGAGGGAACAATGCATTCAAAATCGGATCAAGACATTTTACAGGACAATGTCAGGGTAGTGGTCCATCACCTGAAGCTTAATAGAAGTTGGATGATGCAACAAGACAATGATCCGAAATACAAGTATAACAACAATAGAATGGTTTAAAAAGAAGAAAATTCATGTTTTATAATGGCAATGTCAGATTCCAGACCTTAACCCAATTGAGATACTGTGGCATGACCTAAAGAGGGCTGTTCATGAAAGGTATCCCAGGAGTATTGATGAACTGAAACGGTTTTGTATGGAGGAATGGTCTAAAATTCCTCCTTACCACTTTGCATATTTGATCAGTAGCTACAGGAAATGTTTGGTGGAGGTC
This sequence comes from Mobula birostris, assembly GCF_030028105.1. Classification (NCBI taxonomy): domain Eukaryota; kingdom Metazoa; phylum Chordata; class Chondrichthyes; order Myliobatiformes; family Myliobatidae; genus Mobula; species Mobula birostris. The sequence continues at coordinate 39,548,309 of NC_092402.1, forward strand.
ATTGCTGCTAAAGAAGGTTCTACCAGTTAGTAAATACAAGAGAGTGTATACTTTTTCCAGCCTGGATTGTGAATAATTAAGCAATGTGTTCAGTAAAGATGTGGAATATACGATTGTTTGTGTTATTAGTTTAGGCAGATTGTGTTTGTGTACTATTGTTACTTAGATGAAGATCAGACCACTTTATGATTAATGCAGAAAACCGTGTAATTACAAAGGGTTCACAAACTCTTTGCAATTATATATACGACCAAACGAAACAACACTCCTCCAGACCACAGTGCACCCACAGTTCATGTATCACAGCATATAAAACAAAATATTACCACGTAAAGTAATAAAATATAATTCAAAATGCATCTGAAGTATTACAGATGCTCTCTGTATTACAGCACTCCGCAGGACCCTGCCCTTCACTGTGGCTGTCCTGCCCTTGTTTAACTCCCAAAATGTATCATTTCACATTTGTCCAAGTTAAATTTCATCTGCTGTTCTTTGACCCACTTTCCCAGTTAATCTAAATTTTGTTGTAATACTGGATGACATTTTTGATTGTCCACCACACTACCAATATTGCTGTCATTTCAAATTTACTAATCATGATGATGTATCGAAAGACTGCATTTTTCTAGTAGAGGGTAAGTTGGTGGTTGGGGAAAGGGTTCTAAATATTCTTAGATGCAAGTTATTCAGGGAAGGTAAGTTTTTTTAAAAAGCACAATGGTAATATTGTTTAAGAATATTTCAGTGCTAAAAAGTAAAAATGTCTTGCACCAAAATGGGACAAAATTTATCTGTTCAGAATGAAGAAACAATAGTGGTACAGTTACTCTTCTTGGACTATCTGGTAAGTCACCAGCTAATGGGAGGTACATTGAAGAACAGGTCTTTTAGAAAAATTTGAGATTGGCAAAAAGAGTGCTAAACAAGACTTAAGAGATGTTGATATGTTACTGGATTGGCTAAGAATTAATCAAATGACACCAGGTGGCCAGTTTCTCTTGTCCAGGTGAAATGCTTCCAAGGTTGTTCAGGGAAGTTGTGGTGAAAAGTGCACAGAGCCAGGGATAATCTTGTTGAAATGTCATTAGATTTAGAGGGAGCACCAGAAAATTGCAAAAAAAAAGTGTAGAGATAAACTTGATAACATGGATCAGAAAGTTTAACTATGCCCACAAAACATGGTTAACAACAAAATTGGCATCGACTTGGACGAGTTTGGACTGATTGAAGAAACCATGTGTTTGTGAAAGGCAAGTTATAGTGTCTTCCAAAAGACATTTCATAAGGTGCCTCAGCAGGATTGTCATCAAGATTGAAGCCCATGGAGTCAGAAAAAGTCAGAAAATTGGTTTAGTATTGTTACGTGTACAAAGATACAGTGAAAAGCTTGTGATGCATACTGATCATACAGATCAAATCATTACACAATAACAATGCAGAATAAAGGTTAAAAGCTACAGGGAAAGAGCAGTGTGGTAAACAAAAAGTGCAAGATTATAACAAGGTAGATGTGAAGTCAAGGAAGTGCAGTGCTGAAAGGGGTCAAGTGCTTCATGGAGATCCCCAGCAAATGGTAATAGGACAAGCGCACAATTATATTTTAATGACTTGAACTCAAGTTTACAAGGTACATTGTCCATATTTGCAGTTGATATAGAACTTGGAAGGTGCAACAGATTGTGAAACAGATTAGTAAGACTTCAAGAAGATAATCTGCAAAGGATGAAAATTAAAAGAAAAACTGCAAATAGTGAAAATGAGCTAAAAACTGAAATACTGGAAACACTCAGCAGGCCAGGCAGTGTCTAGATAAGATGAATATTGCTGAGAAAAATGAAATGCTGTATTTTGGCAAGAAGAATGAGAAGCCATACAAATCAGAGCACAATTCTATGAGGGGAACAAGAACAGATTTGGTCATACAAGTGTATCATTTTTTTATTTAGATAGATGCTGCCTGACCTGCTGACTTCCTCCAGCATTGCTTTGGATTATCCCCATCTACAGAATTTCTCATGTTTATTCTTTGACTTGTTCCTGTCTGTAGTCAAGTTAAGATGATCATCAAGATAAGAACTGGCAGATTACCAAATTAAAAAAAAAAAATTTGAAAATAGTGGAAAGGTAAAATAACCTTTGAGGTTTTGAATTTGATTTTAAGGATATATATACACATGCAACTAAGAGATTAAAAACCAAATACCAATCGAATCGCATCCTTACTGATTGTGTTTGAAAATGCCTTTAATTTGTAGATGATTCAGAAGATTCTGCAAAGCCTGATGCTGACGATTATTCCTGTGCAACTGAATCCGAGGCAGGACTAAAACAAGTGGCTGGGAGCAAATCTGAAAGTAGCTTCTGTAGCCCAGATGCACCCAGAGAGATGCTTGGGTCTCCAGTTGAGAAAGTCGATAAAAAACTCATACTGCATGCTGAAAAAATGTTGAATACAGAAAGCTGCCCTGATGGCAAAGAGCTTTTTACTGACAATTTGGTTCCATTGCCTTTGGAGAACAATATTATGAAAAAAGACTTGGAACTATTGTATAGCCAGGAGGATGTTAATCAGAAAGATTCTAATTGGGTAGTCAGCAATAAAACTGAGTTTGAGAAAGATGGGGATGAATTTAATAATTATCCAGCTCTCAAAATCTCTAGAAGAAAAAGCCAGAGAGTTATCAGAAAAGTCAGTGACTGGTTATCCAAAATCAGTGTTGGTGAGGTTGCAAGGCTTGGTGTTGAATCTAATGCAATCGACCAGAACTCTGAATCGGGTTCTTTTGCATCTTGTGAAGAAGCTTCTAGTTCAAATGATACTGAAAAGGTTGAATATGAGCCTCTTGCATCCCCATTGAAAGATGACAGAAGTGTAACAAAAGCATTGGTAACTGATGGTAAAACCAAAGTATTTGGGAAAACTTATAAGAGAAACAAAAGAAAAAGTGCTCCTGTAAATTGGATTTTCAGATCTGAAAGCAAAAGTGATAAGGTACTATCCCACAGAGAGCCTGACTTTGAGATTAGTTGTGGTAAAACTCAAAAAAGAAAAACAAGAAGCAATAGACTGTATCCTGAAGACTTTATAAAGATGCCATTTAATGATGTTAGGAATGCAAACACCCAAATTGATCGGAAACAGGTTGTTGTACGTCAGAACATTGAAACTAAGACAAATGAAGAAATGATGGAGGGACCACCTAATAGTAAAGGAAAGAACAAGCCCATTGCTGCTGCTGTTTGTACTAAGATAGTGGAAACTGGGCATTTGATGGAAGGTTCTATGCAAAATTTTCAACGTCTTGATTTGAAAGTAAGCAAGTCTAATACTGAAAGCAAGACAAATGTGAACAAAGTTTTAGCCAAAAAAAGAAAAATGTCTCCAGCAAAACAGACGAAAAAAAGATTTAAAGCTTTGGAGTTTGTTAACCACCTTGGAATAGTAACTCTCAGAAGCAGCTCAACAGATATAAATGAAAATAAGATTGGTACTTTCCCCAGTAGTGTAGAACCTATGAAAACGGAACTAGAAATAAGGACAACCAGCAGAAGCAGTAGGCTGAAGCTTCTGGATGAAAAGTTAATCATGAAAGGCAAAAACACAGACAAGAAATCTGAATTGGCTAAGGTGCATTCACAAATCAGTACTGGAGTAGTTGTTGCACCTTCAAAGCAGAGTTTAAAAAACACAAATACAGACATGGAATGTGTAGAAACTGGAAGTTTAACTATGCAGGATATTATAGCCCAAGACTGTAATAAGCAGTTATCAAATGCTAAATGTTCAAATAAAAAGCTTACAGCTTTTTGTGGAAATGGTGTGGTAGAAAAACTTGGTGTGTTATCAGGAGATGAGAAACAATTAATGCGTGATAAAGCAGCAGAAAGTGGTAATGCTGCACTACTGGCCAGACATTCCCTGTCTCCTGGTCATTCATGTATCACAGTTTCTTCTGGCACACACTCGCAGGATTCAGTCTCAGAGGCCAGTATGCTATTGCTCCCACAACAACAACATGTTCCTGTGAGAGAACATGATGGTCAAAATATCCATTCTATTTGTACAAAAGTTGGACAACTAAGCTCAAATGATACCATATTTTTGTCTGGGAGTCATTCAAGAGTAGAAGCTATGAGCAGGGAAGAAAGCAGTGGTGAAGTATCTACAAAGCAGAAAGGATTGAAGGAGACTACTGGAGATAGTGAAGTGGACACTGAGCAGCTTCTAAAATCATTTAAGCTAGCAAAACGGAAATCATTCATTCTTATTTCAGCCTCAGGTCAACAGTCTAATGAAGGTGGTTGCCGAGCAGTTCTGCAGAGTAAGCCCCTTTATAAATCTAAGGAGGATAAAGGAGCTGCAGTAAGTGGAAAGGAAGACATAAACTTTATTGCAAAGCAAAAAGCTGGAACAGTCAATTTAGGTAAAACTGCTTCTGTGTTCAAAGAAGCTTTAGATGCCAATAAAGTCAAAGCTAAGCACTCTTCCCCAGAGCTGGATAATGACATGCAGCAAATGAACGAATCAGATAGAGTTTCTGTTGGAATTGTTCCTCGAACGGCATCTTCATCTTTTTCTGCTGTACTGTCAGATCATGGCCAGCAGATGGTGTCTTTGTCAAGTCGGACAAAAGGGAAAAGGAATTACAGGTTGTTCGGCCAAAAAGGATCAAAAAGTCGTACTTGGGCCTCTACAGAGAAAGGAGAATTTGATTCTGATAGATCGAGCCAAACTGCTGAGCACTTAAATAGCAACACATACAACAATTCTTGTCTTAAAGCTACAAATCCAGATAAAGATAGAATTATTGATCAAAATGTTCAGCAGACTGTTTTGGATTCAGAACTTGAATCCAATGCCCAGTTGGAAATGGAATTGATTCCAGCTGGAGACCAGCTTGAAGACATTGCAAAACATATTTACCAAAGGAGTGATTGGGATAAATTGCTAAGAAAGAGAGGGGGTTGTGAAAATAATGAATTACCTCAAAAAGTTCCTAAGAATGTAGAAAGTGAATTGGTTAAATTGGCTGATGGAACAAGTCACCATTCTCTGTTTGTCTTCCCTGATGAAAGCATTGCTACGGGAAAGAAAATTGGTGAGAATTTTCAAATCTCTGCAACTCCTGAAAAGCTGTTTGACTCTGCCGAGGCATGTTTCCATAAAAATATTGCAGAAAGTGCAGTCAATGAGCTGAATAAAATGCTGAATGAATGTGAAATGAGAGAAGATAGTGCACATCTAAAACCAGATGAAGAAATGGCAGTAGAACTGAACAGTAGTTTGCAAAGATATTCTGGGCATCAGACTAGAGGCTGGAGGAAGCGACCGATGAAATTGTCAACTTCAGAATCTGAAAAAAGTGATGAAGACTTGCCTTGTTTTCAGATGTTTGGATTCAAAAAATTGTGTTCAAATCCTCAGTCAGTGTCACAAAATTCCTTAAAGATAATTTGTCAGTCTTTAACTGGCTCCCAGGTTAAAAACTCTTCATTGCCAAATCATAATACAGAAATTACTAAGGCAGTTTTCACTGAAGCAAATAACTTGGATGAGAGCAAAGGTAACAGTTGTCAACAAAATGAACTCGTTTCCCTGAGCCAAATATCTGAAGGATCCCTGGATTTGTTTTCTTCTTTTTCTGATGGTTCATCCCGTAGTCCTAGGCAACAACCAAAGATATGCCGCAAAGCACCTCACAAGCGCAAAAGAGCTTTAAATTTGTCTGCACCTGAAATTTTGGAGAAAAAAAATGAAGAAACTTGGAAAGGCACATCTGCTTCACATCTGCAGCCACAACTTTTAGGTATGGTATTTTGGAAGTTAAATTTGGTTCAAAAGTAGCATTTGAACTGGTTAATTTTCCGGGTTACATGATGAAAAGAGATATAGCTCAGAACTAACAATGGAGAAAGTGTGACAAAAACTTTACATGATCCGCTCTTCAGCATAATGTGTGGCATTTTTATTTTGCCCATCCCTAATTGCCATTAAGATGAGAGAATTACTAAAATATTTGAGAGTCAACCACTGAGTCTGGAGGAGAAGGATGGTTGATTTTCTCCACTGAAGGATTGGTGAACCAATTGCATTTTTATCCTGGGTGTTTTGATTCATCATTAATGATGACTCTTTCAAATGTCAGATTATTAAATTAATTAAACTTCTACAGCCACCATAATTGGATTAGAACCTAACCTCTAGATTGCTGGTCCAGGTTTCTGAAGTACTACTCCAGTAGTTTAACCACTACACCATCATTATATTGTGTGTATTTTTTTTAAAAAACCTGGAAATGTTACACTTTGTTAGGTGAGACATAACTGAGTATTAAAGATTTAGTAAATCACCTATACTGCTCAACAAGCTTTTTGGTCTGTAACAGCCTTCATATAAAATTATGCCTTTGTTCCCTCAATTATTTTAAATTATTTTATAAACTGTTAATTGATCTTTACTGGTAGTGCTTATTTCTAGTATTTAAAATTTTGTCTTATTTTTCCATGCATCCCAATCTTTGTTCTTTGTGAAATGTATGAAGATAAAGACTTGAAAACTAGTATTTTTCATTTCATGCTGATTCATGGTCAGCATTCTTTGGGGTTAGACAATGGAGATTCCCTCAAACTGTTACCTGACATCAGCTGATTGGGAAAAGAAAAAAGCCACATCAGAGATCACTGGATCCTTGTTGGCAGCCTTAAAGTAACAAACAAGCTCCATTTAGGCTACCAGCCAAAAATCTGTCAGGGTAAATGCAGCCATGTTCTGACAGATTTCCATGCAGGGAATTCTGAAGACCAGATGGGGAAACTGATTGTCAAAGGAATATAGATGTCCGATCTTAAAACTTTGTCATCTTGGTGTTTAAAATAAACTGGTCATGCCAGCTGTTGTATGCAGCATTTGTCTTTAATATACTGTATAATATGGTAACTAATGTACTTATATAAACAATCTCCTTTGGCAACTGTTAGGGATATCAGCACGCTGCATATTGCACCTGATCTTATTCATGATGCATTGCTGATTTAGTTTCTCACTTTGTAGGTAATTGCTACCAATATTAAAAATGTATGTGGTTTAGTGTTCGGGGATTTCCATCAGATAGTGAAAGGACAGCAAGGGAAGGAAACAAAAACAACTAAACCAATATCTATGATTTTTTTCCTTTTGTGAGATTTAGTCGTCAGTGGGTTGTATTTATTGAAGACTTCCATGGAACAGAGCATCTTATAACAGTTAAAAGATGTGTTTCTTCTGGAGGTGCAAGAAATCCTGTGTAATCAATGATGAAGGTGAAAAGGGAATTAAAAGATAAACCCTGAATGTAGAAATCTAAAGTTAAGGTTGGGGGTACTGGAATCATTCAGATAAGGGAAATATTGACCATTGATTAAAATAATGATATTCCTATATCATTATAGGAAGAGGGAAGAATTAAAGTCATGAAATAGCCAAAATGCTGCTTATCACTGCTCACACTTAAATTATGTCCAGTCAAGTTATTAAAAATTAAACAAAATTTAAAAATTTCTCTTTAGGGAGAATACTCTATGAAACTCACCTTTTAGAACATTAAAGATTTAGTTGAGCAATAATACTGATAGCTACTTGGGATTGTGTAGGTTGTATTAATTTACTACATCTAAAGATTCAGATTCATCATTTTTTTTAAAAAAATTCAGATGTTGGAAATCTGAAATTAAGATCAAATGTAGATATTCAAACGTATTAAGAAACATTTGTGGAGAGAGAAAAATATGAGTTAATATTCAATGTTGATGAGCTCCTATCAGAAGGCTCTAATACTAATTTTTTAGTGGAAGGTCATCATGACTTGAACAAATTTACAACGCAATAGACTATTCTGTCATCAAAAGTGAATTAGCCAAATCCCATCTTTTGAAATAGGTTTGTAACCCATTGAGTCATGGCTCTTCACATCCAAATACTTCTTCAGTGTGATGTCTTCTGCCACCCCTGTTAACCTCAAGTGAATAATCTTCTGATCCTTCTACTATTTATTTAAAATCTATGACTCACTGTTTTTGACACCTCTAAACAAGGACAATCAGCATGGCTTTGTGCTTGGCAAGCCAATCTTACCAATTTGAGTTTTTCAAGGTGGTGACAAAGGTGATTGAAGGTTGAGTATGGATGTTGTCTACAAGGTCCCTCATGAGAGGCTCATCCAGGAGATTAAGGTGGATAGGATCTACAGTGAACTAGCTGTTTGAGTCAGAATTGGCTTATTCACAGAAGACAAGATAGCAGTTGATGGGACTTCTGGTTGGAGGTCTTTGACTAGTGGCGATCTGAGAAATTCATTCTGGGACTTCTGTTCTTTATTACCTAGATAAATGTCTTGATGAATATATAAATGGGTGGCTTAGTAAGTTTGCAGACAATGTGAAGACTTGTGGTGTGCACAAAGTAGAATACGGGCAACAGATATGGCAGGATATGGGCAGAGAAGTGGCAGATGGGAGTTTAACTCAGTCAAATGTGAAGTGTACTTTTGGGAGATCAGATATAAAGAGACAGTATGCTGTTAATGGCAAGACCCTGAACAGTGAGGTGCAGAGATCTTGGGGTCCTGAAAGTGGCTACTGAGGTTGATTGGGTGATAATGAAGGCATATGGCACAGTTGCCTTTATTAGTTAAAGCACTGAGTCTCAAGAGTTGGGAAGTTGTGTTGCAGCTTTATAAAACTCTAGTTCTGCTGCTTCTGGAGTATTGCATTCAGTTCTGGCCACTATTATAAGAAAGTTGCTTTAGAGAGAGTGTGGAAGAGATTTACCAGAATGCTGCTCATTGAAGGGCATGTGCTAAAAGGAGACTCCGGAAAAACCTGCATTCTTTTCTCTGGACTGGTGGAAGCTGAGGGGAGATCTGATGAAGGTTTATAAGATTGAGAGGTGTAGACAGCCAGTATCTTTTTCCCATGGTTGAAATGTCTAATAAATGTCAGTGCGGGCACTTGGAGTGGTGATGGAGGCATTCAGGAGGCTTTCATATAGGCACATGACTGTGCAGGATATGGACAATGTGTAGTCAAGGGAATATTTAGTTGGGCTTTTCATTACTATTGTAATTAGTTCAGTGCATTGTGGACCAAATGGCCTGTTCCTGTGCTCTACTCTTCTGTGTTCTAATTTGCTGATGACTGTTGGCCTGTAATTGATATATGCTTTACTTTTTAAGCAATAATCCAACATCAGCAGTCTTCCAATCCTCTGGACCACATCAACCTCCGGGCAGCATTGAAAATTGCAGTCAAAGCATCTGCAATTTTATCCCATGCTACTTTTAGTAGTCGGGATGTGTTTTTAATCCATTTTCAAATATGCTCAAATGCTCAGTGCTTCCACTTGTTTCTCCCATCAAGTATCTCCACTTGCTCACCTTGGATATGGCATTAACTTCAACCCTTTTGTTTATGAAGATGCGGGGTGGGGGATATATTTTATGAACTTCAACCACATATTTCAGCTGCATGTACATTGATTACTATTCATGGATTTACAAGTGAAACATTAATTCTGGAGCGAAAGTGCCTTACTGAGTATTTCCAGTGTTTTGCTTCAGTGTTACATTGTCTATCCTGAAGTCAGCATTCAGATTATGACTGCTTTTGGCTATATGAATGTATGGTTGAATGATAATGAAACTTGAACTTGAAATGATCGATAATCCAACTCTGTTTGACTGCAGAAGCTGAAAACGTGTCTGATTATGGCAGTGATGCCAGCCATACAGGTGATCCCTTCTCTCCAGAGTGTGAATTTCTCACCACACAGGTAAGATGTTAATTTTTATCTTGTGATCTGTTAAAATTTCATTTTTACATAATTTCAGCAAATATTACCAATTTATTGCAAAACGTTTTCTTAATAGTTGAATTTTTACATTTTGTCCTTTCAACTTTGCATTTTGCTTAATTTACATTTGTTTACTTACAACTACAGAATTCAACAATACTTCTGTTAGACAAATGATATTTACCAAAAAAAAATTGACGTTCTCCAAATGTTGTAGAGAAAGACTGCATTGCATAAAGGTTCTGGTGACATTTTTCTTTTATCTTTTTAAGTACCTAAGCCTGAAAGGTGTTTGGCTGGGAAGGAACCTCTGGAATAAAGTTAGTTCGTTGATCTAGTTGCTTTTTTTCTCCCTATCTATTTCTGCCTAACAACGTGTTCTATAAAGCAACATTTTAAATAAGTTACATTCACTAGCAAATAATTCACTATCTGACCTTTAGAAATTCAGTGGTTCAGTAAGTGGTTTACCAGTTGATGTTTCCCAAAGCCCAGGTTCCTGCATTCCCTTTTAAAATTTAGAGGTTCATTTGGAAATTTGTTTTAATACTGTATTAAATCTTTATTATAATGCTTATATAATTGAAATAAAATTGTTAGTATATTAACATGAATAACATCCAACAGTCTGAAATCATTGCGGGTCTGGCATCACCAAAGTCCTGAGCATGCTTCATTATCAGAATTATATTGTATTTTAGAACCATTTTCAAATGAATTTTATCTTTCTATCCATGCTGACCAGAAGGTATTGGGTAAGATTGTGCTGACCCAGGACCATTGCCCAGAATTGTCATCCACGCTTGTGCCCTCTGCATCTTCCCATGTATGTCACTTGCCCTTCAGTCTGTTGGATCCAGTCACAAATCCTCCAAGGTTTTTGCAAGTGATGCATATCATTTTGCAGTGAAGCGTATCAATGATTAAAACAGGCACTTGAAGCTTAAATTTAAAGTATGGAATGGAAGAAATGAATTACATCAAATAATTTAATTAGAGCAAAGAAACTTTCCAATATTTTAATATATCCTTTATCTGCAGACATGGATTCCCACATTGAAATCAAAAGGGCTTCAAATGCTGCAGCATCTGAGAAACTTTGCTTGTCTCCAGAATAAATGCTGGGCTCTCCTCTGTCTGAATATCATGGGTCTGGAAGCACACAACTTGAGTCCAGGACTTCATATGTATCCAGACAGGGGAAAATTTAGTGAGATTCAGTCCATTAGTTTCCACATAGGCTGTATCTGGTAACTTAATTAGTGTGCAAACTTAAAGCACACGGTATTGGGGGTATGGTATTGATGTGGATAGAGAATTGGTTGGCAGACAGGAAGCAAAGAGTGGGAATAAAGGAGATCTTTTCAGAATGGCAGGCAGTGACTAGTGGGGTACCGCAAGGCTCTGTGCTGGGACCCTAGTTGTTTACAATATATATTAATGACTTAGACGAGGGAATTAAATGCAGCATCTCCAAGTCTGCGGATGACACGAAGCTGGGCGGCAGCGAGGAGGATGCTAAAAGGATGCAGGGTGACTTGGATAGGTTAGGTGAGTGGGCAAATTCATGGCAGATGCAATTTAATGTCGATAAATGTGAGGTTATCCACTTTGGTGGCAAGAACAGGAAAACAGATTATTATCTGAATGGTGGCCAATTAGGAAAAGGGGAGGTGCAACAAGACCTGGGTGTCATGATACACCAGTCATTGAAAGTGGGCATGCAGGTACAGCAGGCGGTGAAAAAGGCGAATGGTATGCTGGCATTCATAGCAAGAAGATTCGAGTACAGGAGCAGGGAGGTACTACTGCAGTTGTACAAGGCCTTGGTGAGACCACACCTGGAGTATTGTGTGCAGTTTTGGTCCCCTAATCTGAGGAAAGACATTCTTGCCATAGAGGGAGTACAAAGAAGGTTCACCAGATTGATTCCTGGGATGGCAGGACTTTCATATGATGAAAGACTGGATCGACTAGGCTTATACTCTCTGGAATTTAGAAGATTGAGGGGGGATCTTATTGAAACGTATAAAATCCTAAAGGGATTGGACAGGCTAGATGCAGGAAGATTGTTTCCGATGTTGAGGAAGTCCAGAACGAGGGGTCACAGTTTGAGGATAAAGGGAAAGCCTTTTAGGACCGAGATGAGGAAAAACTTCTTCACACAGAAAGTGGTGAATCTGTGGAATTCTCTGCCACAGGAAACAGTTGAGGTCAGTTCATTGGCTATATTTAAGAGGGAGTTAGATATGGTCCTTGTGGCTAAAGGGATCAGGGGGTATGGAGAGAAGGCAGGTACAGGGTTCTGAGTTGGATGATCAGCCATGATCGTACTGAATGGCGGTGCAGGCTCAAAGGGCCAAATGGCCTACTGCTGCATCTATTTTCTATGTTTCTAACTCTAGTAGCTGTTACTCATGAACATTCATAACTCAATGCCAGCAGGCTACCTCGCTAGAGATAGTAATGATCTCTGCATACAGTTGTTCAAAATCTGACCTGTATCTATGCCATGTCATTCTTCCTTTGTTGCGCTGAGTGTACATATTTCAATGTCTTCTCATATATTCTCATAATGGGTCCTAAACCAAACTGATGCGCTTGGGTTAGCTTTATGGTGCCTTTCCCACCATACACAGCAGAATATTCCATTTCTTTAGTAATGGGGATATGTAAATGTATATTATGTTTAAGGTAGATATTTGTTTATTTTGTAATGATTGTAACTGTATTGTGGGGTGCAATATATTCTAATCAGTGTGTGCTCTTAAATTAACTTTGTGGGTAATTTAAAGATGGTATGTCCTGGTGTCTCAATAAACGAGGTTCATTGCCCTCAGTATGGGAGAGAAATAGGAGCTGCCAGGAGTTCGTACTGGCTTCTACAGAGTTGTTGTTGTGTTTTCTGGTAGATATATTTTTGTAAATGTGCACTTTTATTTTCACTGATTTTTGTAATTTTGACTTTTGATCCACCTAATACACCCTTGCATTAAAAGTGCTAAGCGACTCCAGCCATTTTTCCTGTGGTCCCTCACATGTAACAAATTACATCCTGAATCACTCCTTCCGTTACCTGGTACATTGGGCAAAACTTCTGCACCTTAAGACCATAAGACGTAGAAGCAGAATTAGGCCATTCAACCTATCGAGGCTGCTCGCCATTCCATCATGGCTGATCCTGGATCCCACTCAACCCCATAAATCTGTCTTCTCGCTATAACCTTTGACGCCCTGACCAATCAGGAAACTTAATCAATTTTTGCTTTAAATATACCCATGTTCATGGCCTCCACAGCTGTCAGTGATAGAGCATTCCACAGATTCACTACTCTAGCTAAAAAAAATTCCTCTTTACCTCTGTTCTAAAGGGTCGCCTATCAATTTTGAGGCTGTGCCCTTTAGTTCTGGGCACCCCCACCATAGGAAGCATCCTCTCCACATCCACTCTATCGAGTCCTTTCAACATTTGGTAAGTTTCAATGAGGAATTCTTTTCCCCCACCCCCTGGCATTCTTCTAAATTCCAGTGAGTATAGGTCCAAAGCTGCCAAGCACTTCTCATATGTTAACCCAGAATCTTCCTCGTGAACCTCCTCTGTACTCTCTCCAATGACAACCTCCTTTTTTCTACCCATGTCATTGGTATCAATATGTACCACGAATTCTGGCTGATTGCCCTCCCATTTCAGGATATTGTGGATGTGTTCGATAACAGTGAAAACCCTGGCATCTGGGAGGCAAACTACCATATATGTTTCTTTTTCACATCCACAGAGTCGCCTATCTGTCCCCCTAACTATAGAGTCCCCTATTACTGCTACCACCCTCTTCCGCTCTTCCGTTCCCTACCCTTCTGAGCCACAGGGCCAGACATGGCATGGCAGAGGCATGGTCGCTGTTGTTTCCCCCAGGTAGGTCATTCCCCCAACAATACTTAAGTTGGGGGGGGGGAGGTGGCCCCACAGGGGTGCTCTCCACTATATGACGTTCTCCCCTCCCTCTCCTGGCAGTCACCTATTTATCTGTCTCCTGTAGCCTTGGGGTGACTACCTCCCTGTAACTTGGGTCTCTCACCACCTCACTTTCCCTAAGAAGCCAAAGGTCATCGAGCTACAGCTCCAGTTCCCTAACATGGTCTCTAAGGAGCTGCATCTCAATGCACCTGGTGCAGATTTGGCCATCAGAGAGGCTGGAAGTCCCACATCTGACACCCAGAACAGAACACTGGCCCTGCAGATATACCCTCTATTCTTTCAAGAGTTAAAAATGAAGAAATAAACTTGCCTACTTACCTCACCTCCCCTGTTCTCACGTAAGCCTGTTGAGCCAAAGCTTTACCACTCTGACAACCACTCCACTAGACAGTACTTCTCTTTATGGAGACTGGATTTTTCAAAACCCTCTCTGGAACTATGTAGGAGTGCTTCTGATGCGTCTGTGCCACTGTCCAATCAAATACTCCTGCTAACAACTAGCTGCTTTTTTTTTTGCTCTGGGCCTGGGTGGCAATGCTTCTACTGTGTCTGCTTTGCTGTCCAATCAAACCTTATGTTATAGTGGTTAATTCAGGACAGATGGGTGGGGGGGGAGGTGGGTATTTGATTGATACACACTACTTTCTGTAGGGATCACACCCTCTGATTCCCTTGTCTATTTGTCCCTCCCAACTAATCTCCCTCCTGGTATTTATCCCTGCAAGTGGCCGAAGTGCTACACCTGCCCATTCACCACCTCCCTAATCTCCATTCAGAGCTCCAAACAGTCCTTCCAGGTGAGGCAACAGTTCACCCATGAACCTGCCGGGGTCATCCATTGTGTCCGGTGCTCCCAATGCAACCTCCTCTACATTGGTGACACCCATCGTAAATTTGGGTACCACTTTGTCACGCACCTCCACTCAATCTGTCAAAAGTGGAAAAGTGGCCGAACATTTTAATTCCAATTCCCGTTCCATCATGTCAGTCCCTGGCCTGATGGCATGAACATCAACTTCCCCTTGTTGAAAAAAAAATCCCTCTCTTCTTCTATTCCCCACTCTGGCTTCTTGCCTCTTCTCACCTGCCTATTGCCTGGTATCCCTTCCCTTTCTCCTATGATCCATTCTCTTCTATTAGATTCCTTCCTCAACAGCCCTTGCCTTTCCCACCTGTCTGGCTTCACTTATCACCTTCCAGCTATCATCCTCCTTGTTTTCTCTCTCTCTCTCTCCCCCCCCCCCCCCCAACAACGTTTTCTGGCGTCTTTCCCCTTCCTTTGCAGTCCAAGTGAAGGTTCTTGACTGTTTGTTCATTTCAATGGATGCTGCCTGATCTGCTGAGTTACAGCATGTTGTGTGTTTTGCATTTGATTGATAGCACAGATAATACGCTATGGAAAGAGGCCTTTCAGCCCAGCTTGTCCATGTTGACCAAAACACACATACACTCGTCTCATTTAGCTCATCTCTCTCTCCTGATGTATTTTAAGTGTGATCATTGCATCCGTCTCAAATGTTTCCCTTGACAACCTGCACCACACCCACTATTTTTTTGCACAAACCTCCATGGGCTGCACCCATCCCAAACCCATGCCTCCAGTCCCCAACTGCCCAATTTGATCAGAAGAAGAAGAAGAAGAATGGGCCTTAACTCGGCAGTGGAGTTATCGGGGCACTGTCTTTTTGACGGTGTTTCCGTAGCAAGCTATTCTTGTTTTTACGAGGCCGAGTTGCTGGCTCGATGCTCAACTCGACGCTCAACCCGACTTGGATTTGAATTTGGGAACCTTCGCTCTGGAGTCCGGCATTGATATTATTGCGCCACCAAACGGGACAACTTGATCAGAATTTGAGCATAATTCTTCTGTAGCTCCTACCTGATCCACTGAGTTTATCCAGTATTTTGTGTGATCCAATTCTCTAGCATCTTCATTCTCTCATGTATCTGAGTATATTTCTTCAGTCTTTTGAATGATTAACAAATAGATTTAAATGTTTTAACAAAATTCTGTTATTTTGCTAGTTAATAAGTCAGGTGCACAGGTGGCCTTAGTACAGGTTTCCCCCGCCATCCGAAGGTAGAGCGTTCCTATGAAACGGTTCGTAAGCCGAAATGTCGTAAAGCGAAGAAGCAATTACCATTTATTTATATGGGGAAAATTTGTGAGCGTTCGCAGACCCAAAAATAACCTGCCAAATAACACATAAAACATATAGTACACACAGTAACATATAGTAAAAGCAGGAATGATATGATAAGTACACAGCCTATATAAAGTAGAAATACTTTTCCACAATCATTACTGAACGATTTCCGTAGCGAAAATCTCACGCAAGCGCCGTCAGCAGAAAATCTCACGCAAGCGCTGTTGGCAAAAATACGGCGCAAGCGCTCTCCAGTAACCTTTAAGCTATGAAGCTGCCAAATCATACCAAATAACACGTAAAAATACACAGCCTATATAAAGTAGAAATAATGTATGTACAGTGTAGTATCACTTACTGGAATCGGGAAGACAGCGCTGAGCACACGGATGCTGGTGTGTTAGACTGAGTCATCGCAGGTTGGGTGGTGCAGTGGCCCCCACCTTCCAGGCCACCGAGCCATACATTGCCGCGAAACAAACATGCTAATTAATTAGCATGTTTGTTTCGGCTTTTTTCTTAAAGATGTGCTGTGTGCAGCGGTAGCCGGGAGGCACACAGCATATCTTTAAGAAAAAAGCCAAAACAAACATGCTAATTAATTACGTGTCGGCGGCACCTAATTAATTAGCATGTTTGTTTCCACTTTTTTCTTAAAGATGTGCTGTGTGCCTCCCAGCTACCGTTGCTTTCTCCGTGAATCGGTATCTGTTCATGGCCTGAGCGTTGGGGTGGTGGGACAGTGGGGTGTCATCTCATCATCTGTTTCCATTAGAGCAGGCAGCTCATCTTCTCCTATGACTGCTCGCCTCGAGGTGGAGGTTTGTCATCTGCTGTGGCTGATGTGGAAGGCTTGCTTGACTGCTGAGCCTCGTGCATTTTTCTATCACACAGTTCTTTGTAAGGACTCAAACCATCCTGCAAATATCCCTCTAAACCGATGTACCCTTTCAAAATTAAAGTCGTACTTTATCATTACTCATTTACTTTTTTCTTCCAATTGCATCAACTCTTCATCTGTCAGTTCTTGGTCATGGGATGCCAAAACCTCTTCAACATCATGTTCGTCAGCTTCTACAAGCCAAACTCACTTTGTCCTTACTTCGTTCACCACGATCAAAACGCTTAATTATGTCTAGTTTTACTGTAAGTGTAACACCTTTACAAGCTCTTTTAGGCTTTTCCGATACCATAGTACTCATCTTGCAAACGGCTGCTCGCAAGCACGTGTTAAAGTAATGCCGTTCCGAATCTGGGGAGAGCTGCTGCTCGGGGCGCACGCTGCCTTTTATCGCGCGCTGATTTTTTTTTTCGTAACAGTGAAAACACCTTCTGAAAGCGAAAACAGGGTACTAATGTAGGTCTTTTGTAACAGTGAGGTTTTGTAAAGCGAATATTCGAAAAGTGGGGGACACCTGTATTTAAGTAGTTTTTTTTAGTTATTTTGTATGTTTTTAGGAGTAGAAATCTCACTACATTTCTGTTTGTTACTAATGAATACAAAATAAATTTTGCGTGGAATTCAATGCAGAACAGTTCAGATGTAGCACTGGCAATGGTGATGTAGTTACTGAGTTTGCTATCCCTCAAGGGATGTATTTATGAAATAGAAGTAAAAGGGCATTTTGATGATGTTAGATGAAGGGCTGAAAACGGACTTGTGGAGCATAATTTGTATGGACCGCTTGGAGCTAAAGAGCTATTTTGTGCTACAAGCCCTAATTTGCTCATTATTAACCAGTTGATAAATGTATAACTGTGTAACTATTCTTCTGGAATACTCTAGAACATACTATGCCACAAGGTAGCTTTAAACCATACAAAGGACACGATTTCTGATCATCGTCAATGCAATTAGGAATTGAGAACAAGATGTCATAATTATACATTAGTCCTGACTAAGGGGTTCCTGCTTCAAATTGCAATGGAAAAACTGTCTTGAACTTCAGTTAAAGATAGAATCGGACTTAACTGAAATGGGCAAATTAACAGAGCTGAAATTATAGAGTAGAAAATAATCACAAATTCGGTAAACTGTGCTGATATCGGTAATTGAGTCGGATTGGGTTATTTCCTGTTTTTTGTTTTTTTTTAAGACCATGACCTGTAATACTTTTGGTCTGTTGAAGTCATGGAATTTGAAATAGGAAAGCCTAGGAGAGTCTGGGCTCAGTGAATGCAAATAGAGAGATGAGTTTAAGATTATCAGATGTCTTTCTGATTTTAGAAATGTAAACTTCGTAGCATGTTTGTCTTTGTTTATAGGAATATTTCTGCATTGCTTTGACTGCAAACATTTAGCATTCCTGGGACTGGGCTTCATGTGGAAATATGTTGAGAATTTGACTGCTGATATTGTAGAGGGTTTTCAGGAATTAGGTTTATAGCTGCAAGTGAATCTCTATATATATTTTGGAAGCCAATTCTTTCAACTAATATCAAATTTAAATGATGAAATTTATTGCTGTCCCACAGGGGGCATGCCCTATTCTGATGGTTGAAAGTTGCTTCCGTTGAGATTGGTTAGCTTAGTTTAGTTTAGAAACTGCAGCTACTTTTCACATTGGCCAGCTGCCTGGTGTCCAGTTTCAAATATCGTGGATATATAAAATAGCACGTGGAAGGGGTTTGCTCTCTTCTTCCTTTGTTTAAGGCAAGATGATTGGGAAGGTGTGCTCTGCATACACTTTTAACTAAGTATGTTTGTTGAATATTCAACTTTGTAGTGTCTGTAATTTGGGGAACATGAATGTTTGGTTGAATGTTTACTGTTTGTAAATAAGTGATTAATGTACCTATTCAAAGTCAGTGCGCTTCCTGTCTCACTTGCCAGACCCACAAACCTGATTCACCATTACAGTTGCCGCAGTAATCTCAGATTGCACTGTTTACCAAAATGCAAAACCTAAAATACTAATAAGGCTTTGGCTTTGGGATTGGAGGCAATATCTTTC
This sequence comes from Mobula birostris, assembly GCF_030028105.1. NCBI lineage: Eukaryota > Metazoa > Chordata > Chondrichthyes > Myliobatiformes > Myliobatidae > Mobula > Mobula birostris. The sequence goes on from NC_092402.1 coordinate 39,567,215, forward strand.
CATGCAACAAATCAATGGGATGGAATACAAGAACAGCTATCTGAGGCAACATCCTGGTTAAAACAAATTTGCATAAATAAAACTGGAATCAAGTAATTTACTGTCATGCGGAACATAGTTTCTGAAACTAGAGCATTGTAATGTTTGTGGAATTGAACTGGTCAGGGTTCAAAGTAAAATTTATTATCAGAGTACATGTCACCACGTACAACCCTGAGATTCTTTTAGAATAATGTAAGCTGCTGTATTGAATGAGTGGCCACGAATTATTGCTACATTGCCTTGCTTTTTGAAGAGTGAAAGCAATTTTCCAGAGAAACCTGATCTACAACTTTTCGTATCATTTCTGATGTTAAGTTGTATAGAGCCTGCTATGGTTAATTTGTATGTGACTGGTTAGGAGTGAGCTCCCATGTAGTAAATGTACATATCTAATTGGGTTACTTCATGTTGTTATTTAGTGCCACTAAGAATTTTTGTTTTGGTGAATATTTAATTTTTAAAATATTTCTATTAGTGCCATGGTAGTATTGTTTAAAAATATTATGGAAATTGTACATAAAAGTAACTTTAAAATGCAATGTCTATTGCACTGTACAAAATATTTTAAAGTTAAAATTAAGCTTCATTTAGCGCACTGTTTTCAATTAGTACAGTTCATATTTCAATTTGAAATGTTATTTTTCCAACCAACCCCCATACTTCCCAAGCAAAAGAATGTAATGCAGAATAACATAAAGAAACTTGAGCATGAAATGGCCATCCTTGAAGCAGTCCTGGATCAACATGGCAGCCTGGCCACTGAATACTTACACTCAATGAACCACCGAGAAGATTGTCCACAGAACCTTCAACATGAAGAGAAAATAAACAGTTTGTTGATAGAAAAGGGTAAAGTTCTTAAAATATAAATAAAACCAAAAATGTGGCAGATACTGAGTTTTATTAGAGATTGTATTTTTGTCTTGTTCCTTATTTCTGATATTCAACTTGCATAAATATTAACTGGTTAAAAAAAGGCTTATGAATTTAACTCAGCAAAAATCCATAGTCTTAATAAAAGAAAAATCTGAAGATTGCTAGGAAATTTGTTCAGAGAACTTTTTGTTTTATGGAATGGAAGATTGATTGCTTTAGATGTAATGTTTAATTCACACCAATGTCCAAATTTGAAAATTCAGCTTTCCGAGATCTGAAACCAAAGAAGTTTTAAGGTGCATGTCATTACTCTTTATCTAATCTGCTGAATGTGCTTCATTTATTTTCAATAGTTTCATTATTGCTTCAAGATAAAAGCAATCATGTGCATGATAGTAGAAAGATTGAACATAATACAATTAAGCACTATTCATTATGCTTAGACGCTAGTTAAATTGAAATTTTGCTTCACAGAATAGAATTTAAGCATAGTTTAGACACTGTACTCTTCAGTTAAACTGCAGCTTCTTGATGTCATTTTCATTTGCTCTAATAAAGATTACAGCTGACTCAGCAAAACTGAAAAGAAGGATATACTGTAATGATCAAGTTTATAAATTGAAGTTCCAGGGATCAGCTTAGCACTTGACATATTTCTGGGACTTCATTATTTTTAAAAAATATGCATAAGTGTATTTTGGAATAACTTCAAGAAATCTCTAATGATCAGTTCTGACATTTAAATCTATCCCATAAATCATAGATATCTGAAGCAATCACATTTTCTGTGTTCACCTTTGAAGTAATCTGAAGTCAAAGTTGCAGACAATATTCTGGATCATAAAGGGCCCTCTCTTTTTTAAAAGAAAGATACAGGAAGTGTTTGAATTTCCTTATTCCTTAAGTGCATTAGTGGGCCTGAATTTGGGCAGGGCAGGTTGATTTAATTGGAGATGTATGCAAAACCAGAATGTACTAAAGGTCAGGGCGTTCTCATTATATAATGGAAGTGAGAAATTTAATATTTCCTTAGGTTGAAACTAAGTCATTGAGTATGTTTCATTGGAATGTAAAGTATTTTGATTCACCTCAAACATTCTGAAAGAAGTTGACAGGTTCAGTGGTGAGAAGCTGTTTCATGAAGCTAGTGAGTCTAACAAGGAAGCATATTCTCACAATATGATCTTGAACTGAAATCAAATATTTTTTAGTATTTCCTCCTTTTCTATTCCCAAGAGCTACAAGTGTTCAGTCATTGAGTATATGTAAGGATGCTCCTGTACTTTTAGATGAAGGGAGTCGTGAGATTGGACATTAAATGGACTTCAGGCACTGGATCTTCTTGATAAGAGGTCAAGTCGCTTGTTATCGGTACTACTTATACAAGACACTAGAGGAAAATGCCCTGCTCTGCACTCCAATCTTCAAATGTATCTGATCTGCTGTTGTTGAGTTTTCACTACTTGGTTGTATATGCAGTGAATAAACCAATTAGATCAATTTATTATATACTCTCTTCCCCTATGTTATAAAGTGACTGTCTGCTGGATATAGTGCTGTAGCTGTTATTTGCCCTCCAGTACTTTTGTCTGAATGAACACTGAGTGTGAGTCACAGGAAGTTTATATGATTTTCAATCATCAGGAGATTACATCCACATATGCACCTGCACTTGCCCGGTGGCCTTTTCAGATTCTAATAACGTATTGAGTATCATTTCTTTATACAACTGGTGTCATTTAGTTCTTCTCTAAATATTCTGCACAAGAGTCAAGCAGATGTTTAGTTGATGAATATACTAATACATAACACTTGTATAATTTCAGATAACTTCCATCTGGAATCAATTATATTATTACAAGCAGATAAATTGTGCATGTGGTTTTGGCTCTACCCTTGCCATCATTTGGAGAATCACAAGTTTATCTTGTCTATGTCCACAAATACATGATTTGATTAGTGTGTTCTTATAATTGTTTACAAAATGTAGTTTCAGCAAGGTTCTCTTACTGACAAAACTGGCTTTAAGAAAGCAAATGCGATGGTTTAGTATTGGGCAATTCTAACACAAGACATCTGATTCAAAATTAGCAGTTTCTTTGAGGAAGGATGTTCCTTTCAAAATTGTTTTTTGATTATGAAAGATAAATTTTAAAGTAGTTTGTTCAATTTTAATAAGTTGTTTTTAGAATTATTATTTTTGAGTCATGTCATTGAAAGGATACAATTTGAGAGTATATAGGAAACACTTATTTAAATGGCTTCATCCAGTGCTTAGCAAGATCCTGCAACTTTTGGAATAACTCATTCCCATTTTGTTTATCTCTCCTGGCTCTATCCCCAACCTCTCCAACCACCTAGTTTTAATTTTTTGTAGCTTCATGCATTCAATATTTTCACAATATAATTTATTTGTTCTGGCACCTCATTGCTTTTTCATAATCTGCACTTAATGCACATTGTTGGCTTGCTACTTTAAAGTAGCATGTGTATTTCAGGTATTAGCATTCTGATGAGGGTTCAAATCCTCTTGCGTTGCTTAAGTGTTTTTCTTTATCTTACAACACCTTCATTTCATCAGACAGTGGATGATTTTGACAAGATGATGGTGAAATGTAAAGGCACTAAATCCTGTGGAAGATGTAAACTAAAGAATGAGCATGGAAATGCTTTATGGATGGCAGTGAAACCACGTAACTTTTCAGATAAACCTTCATAAACCATTGGCGGTATTAAGGGATGTATTTCATTGGATCAGTTCAGTGAATCTGTCTTGAAGAGAAATTATTTAAGTAACAAATCCAAAATTATGTTATTATCTAAACTGTCAGATATCAGAACATTGAAGTGAAGTATCTGTTTGCATTTTGAAACTTGAATATATATGTGGAAAAATGTATAATTGCAAACTCATTGTTATGTTAACAGTTACTCCTGCCTGTCCGCTAGATGATGCTGAGATTTTGCGGACCCAATCAAAATGTCTTCCGGTAACTGAGGCCTTAAGACCGCAACAACAGCTAAACACGAGCATAACCTTTACACATGGTAATAAGGAGAAGACTAACTGGTAAGGTTCCAGCTTACAAAATTATATAATAGTACTGTTTTAAATTTTCATGTTTTTGATTAAAGGAACAACTTACAAGCATTGAATTTTCAAGGTTTAATGTAAATGTTCCCTTTTCTGTCTGCCCCACTGTTCTTAATGTAACATCAGTGCCTGTAGCCTTTTCCTGTACTCTAACCTTTTTTTAGTTATATGTAAATAAGTGATACTTCTGAAGTTTGCTTTCGACAAAGGTGGATCAAATCATAACCATTGTGGGAGTAGGTGCTTCAAATGTTGATTGGAATTTGATCCTGCCATTGGTATTCAAGTAGCAATTATAGACATTTTTATTCTCACCAGATGCAGACCAATATTGAAAGCTACTGAATTTGAATGATTGCTGCTTATTATCCCATTTCAACAAAATTTGTTTCTTAAAAATAAGTGTCCTGTGTCAGTAGTGGGTTGGCTGCTGTTTGACCAAGGTTTGATTTAAAATTTGCAGAAACTGCTCAAAATGTTAACTATTAGAGTGAAATAAAAAGAGTAAATTCAACTAATCCCCAATGATAAAATGCTAAAAATTCACAGCAAATGTTCAGCATCTGGAAAAAGCTCAATATATAGGGTTAATTGTGGAGTTAATGTGGTTAATTGAATGGTGGTTCTGTTATCTCCTTATCATGGTTATTGGTTTTAGTCTCAAAGATGCTGGTAGCAGTACTTCATGATATGTGTCAGTCAGTTTGCTGTGGTATTGCAGAGAATATATTTGGGTTTAAAAAATATATATTTTTTCATATTAATGTGTTCCTTTTGTCCTGGGAATAACAATGAGTACACAAATGTTGTGTCTAATTTGTATTAATTTTCTCTGCACAAATTTCAACATTTTCAACTTTTTCTTCTGCCCAGCCCAAAATCTTTAATGGATTTGGAAATTGGACAAATACCAGAGGGATTTCAAGAAATGAATTGCTTGCTCCATCAATGCCAATTTAAAGCAAGCTCTCAAAGGGAAATGAAGGAGCCTTCAATTGCAGAAAGAGAAAAAGAAATAAAAGATCAAGCAGACTTGGAGAGTGAAGGTATTTCTCATATAAGATATCATGAAGAATCACAACATTCATGATCGGCAAAAGCAAGACAACCACAGAGCACTTGGTAAAGCCAGTAAATGTTCTGCCTGGGAGTGAAGCAAATTGGCTTGGTCTAAGTGCTACTACTGTCTTATTCACAAGAACATCTGAGCTGTAAATTTTGATCTAACTTGGGTGTCTAGGTATTTCGAGCAAAGGAAGCTCGTGGGCAATAAATGGTGCTATGCTATGAGCTGGGCCTGTTTAAACATCTACTTAATTCTATGATCTAATGGACATAATTTTCACAATAAACATGCTTGCAGTTGCACTATGGGTTTAGTACTCAACAGTTAAGGTTAGCAGTTTTTTCTGATTGGTGAAAACATAGCCTGAATATGTGGATTGTATAGGTTAGCATTCAATGGGATCTTTAAGGATAGTTCTGAGAGAGTTCATATTTTCTTGATGGACATTCAGTGTCTTGTATCACAATGAAGGTGCCCACCTGTCATCCCTGTACAGTCTTCATTAGCAGCTCTTTCTCTGTCCAGTCTACTCTCCTGCCATTCCTCTAGATGGGAAATAACACAAGCAGTGTTCTTTTTCATCAGTGACTTTAAAGGTAGATAGAAGAGCAGTGTTTATTAATGGGCAAAATGAATACAGAATTTATAGGACGAGTGTTTATTTTCGCAAGGTCCCAGTTGACATGCTTCAGGAAGTCACCTTGTGTCTCTTAAATGTTCTTCATGTGCAGTGCAGCCAATCCATTTATAGCAGTAACTGAATAGTGAAATTTGAGCATAAATAATACTAGAAGCCCTCATTAGTGACTTTCTATTGCTGCTTACCTTTGGAAAAAGTTTTTTAATTGTTGCATTATCCAAAATAATGCAATTTCCTCAACCAGCTAAGGTACTGTATGTTGGATGCCTGCCTTTCGAAGTTTAATTGAAGGACATTATTCAATTTATCTCAGTTATTGTACAAAGTTCAGTATAATAGAAAAAGGAGTGGGAAATGGTTTAAGGCATGTGAATTGTTTTTCTCATAAATCCCTTTCAAATACTCTGCAGACTTGATAGTTACTTTGACAATCTTAAAGTACTAAAATGACACTTTACATCATTTATTACCTAGTCTTGCCTTCTCGGGCATTCCTTGAAGTAATGATTTCTGTAAAAGTGTCCAAATCCTGTTAGTTCTTGTGTTTAAAAACATTAACATTGTGTTTACTCTTTAAGAAAATGTTGTCAGTGATGAGAAGCTACTGAAAGACATGCTGATTCAGAAATTGGACAATAAAGGAAAGGAGGAGTGTAACTTGGTACCAGCAGGAAAAACTCCCGGTTGGCACCCCAGGATTGTGTTGCAACAAGCTCAAGGGATAGCTGGCCGTCTTAGTCTGCCACAACCTCAAAACCAGAGAACCAACAAACAAGCAATGTGCAAAGACTTCAAACAAAATAGCTCTTCTGGTGCTTCATCTCCTGTTTTCAACAAAACTTCAAACTTTACAAAGAGCACTGTCACAGCAGTTCAAAGAAAAATGTCTTTTGTGGCTTCAGGATTGAACAAACGTGAAATTGTAAGCTTAAATTATGTTGATTTTAATACTTCAGTGAAGGAACAATTAATCTCTCCAATTTAGATATCAAGCCTGTAAGAATTTTTTCACCTTCCTGTTTGTTATATTTTTAGTGCTGCCTGTTGATCAAATCTAGTGTTTACTGACAGATGAATTACTGAACCTGACCATTGGAGGGAGCTGAATTAATGGTTATCATTTAACCTGGAAATAGTTCAGTTGTCAGGTTAATTCAGCTGCTTTCACTGTTGTGCTCAGCAGTTCCCTGCAAATTTCCTCAATTAGATATTCCACAGAAACTAACTGCAGAGTGGTAACAATGTTATCGCTTGTGTAAGTAATCTAATCGGGTAGATGGAGCTCGTCAGCCTGGGAAGGCAGTCCATCTAAGAGAGGGAAAACTCTGATTTCAAATCTCCACTGCCTTGCGGCCATACCCACTCATGGGAAAGGCTTCGGGAGTAAACACTGAGGACAAAGCTGGAGCTGGGGTCCCTAAGGCAGTCCTCGTTCTGGCAACTCCCGCGATGACACTGTTGCCAAGTTGTATCGGCCCTTGCCCTTCCCTTAGACAACATCGGTGTTGTGGAGAGGGGAGACTTGCTGCATGGGCAACTGCTGGTCTTCCATACAACCTTGCCCAGGCCTGCGCCCTGGAGAGGACACTCCAGCGTCGCCTCACCACAGCGGCACAACACGGATAGACTTTCCAGGTGCAGATCCATGGTCTCGCGAGACTAACGGATGCCACCAAATAATCTAATAATTGACTTTGCCTATTTGCCAAGCTTCAACAAAATTTGATGTTTAAAATAACATTGCCAAAGTTCTGAGGAAATTTTGTATATTTTTAAATAGTGTATCTAAGCTTCAACATTGAAAATGTATATAATACAAAAATATGGAATGAAGCCCAGCGTTTTAGTAAATTGAAGTAAAATTAAAGTTAAAAGTGCTTCTGTATTAAAAATCAACTTTATTCTGCTTTCTAGAGCAACCAATTTTTTGTAGCTATATTAAGCAAATGTCAGTATAATTTACAGAAGTTGGTTATGAAAATAGTGAAGTTATTCCAGAAGTTTATTGTGTCAGATCTGATCCTGTTTTTTTCAATTAACCACATGTGCTAAACCATCTAAGGTAATATCTAGCTGTAAAAAATTGGAAGCATTTAACTCTGAGGTAAAGGCAGGAGTTAAATGCTCTACTTCCATTGAGAGTTAGAATAAATTATCCTCTACTAGGAGAGTAGTAGTGAAGGAAACAAAATGTGAACACATTCTGAGATGGGATGTATCGTCATGAACTAACTTTCTTTAGTCTTTTTCCCTTGTACAATGTGTAACTTGGATTGCTCTACTTGTTGTCCACACTACGATTGAACTGATCTATTCCAGGTAGTCACCATTATGCAAAATTCTACAGGGTCTATATAGAGCCAGTGAAATTACAAAACAATTGAAAAGTGAAAAAGGATGGGGCTTTCACTGTATTTGAAGCTTGCACATGATAACATTCCAGCTTTGCCCTTCGTGTGAAGCATATACAGTTCATCTTGGTGTAATATAACTTGTTTACTCCTGCACAGTCTGTTCTTCTCTTGCATCACCACTCTCCCAAAACAAAGTTCACTACCAAAGCTAGTGGGCCAGAGTGGAACTTGCAAGCATCTGTCATGTCTTCAGTACTGATATTTTTGCTTCTGGAGCCAACAAAAACAAGGAAACTAGTTTGAAACTTAATGTGTAAAAGCATTGAGTGTTCAAGCATTGAATATTGCTTTTGCAAATTGAGGGAAATTCTAAAACTTCACAGCTATGACATTATAATACTCCATTTTGTGCTAATGTCACTTGTGACAGGAATCTGGCTTTGATCGACTGAGAGGTAATAATTTACAAAATGCACCAGTCTTTGCGGTTAGCATTCAAAAATAAATTTGAAGTAACTGCAGTGGCCACCAGCAATTTGATCGATTTAGACTTGTCAGGATTTCCTCCCAGTTTTGATTTTTCTAAAAGAAAATCTACATTGTTAATTTAATTTTATTAGAACAATATTGTATTAAAATTTGAGGTGAATTTCAATACAAGTGCTGAAATGTTATCATCAATAAGACGAGAGGTTTGTTAGTCCCATGATTTTTTTTTCCTCCATCTCTCCCTTTGTTTGCATTCACCTGCCACAGTCTTCCAAATTGACCCCATTACCTGCTTGTCATCTTACGCCCTTTAGTCCACCAATTACCTTTTTTGCCACTCCCCTTTTCCTCCGCTGGCCCTCTCAGCTTTCAGTTCTGATGCACAGTTTCCTCCCACCGGTGCTGCTTGACCTGCTGAGATCTTCCCGCAGATTGTGTGTTGCCCCTGATTATCTTTACTTTAAAATACATGTGAACCAGATGGATCAACTTTCTTTCAAAAGAAAAATTTTTTGATTTGCTTCCATGTTTTACAGTATCAGTATGTTTTAGGATTGAATATCCTTTTGAAAAAAAAATCATTAATTGTAAAAGTAGCTAGGTTTAATTGTATAATGAAATAGTGTTTATTTTTGACATTAGTTGGTGCTGGTTCTCGAGAAATTCTATCAGTCCATTTCCCTCACTTATGTCCCTGTAACCTTTTCTCCTGCATGCCCATCAGCCCCTCTTTAATTTGCCTACTTGACTCAGTGTAATTTACAGTGACCAGCCAACCAGCTCACTTTTGAGATGGGGGAGAACACTAGAGCAAATTGGGGTAACATTCACATGTCCCAAGGAAAACAAAACATGCAGATTTCTCACACAAATTAGAAGTAAGGTACTATGATGAAGTAGCACGACCTGCTGCACTAACAAAGTAAAAGTTCACTGTGTATCTAAACTGATCTTGCTAATTTTATTACAGCAATTGGTTGAAGCTTTTGCAAGAAAAATGGGAGCTGAATTTCAGAGTAACTTTTCACCTAGTACAACTCACGTCATCATGAAAACAGGTGCAGTATTATTTTGCTAGCTTTATCTTTTCAACGATGTGGCATTCTAGATATGAAGAGAGCTAAGAATCACATTGAAAGGCATATCTGGTCCAGTTTGCCACATGGACTATTCCAGTGCTTAGCACTGCTCAGGAGCTTCCTCCGTTCTATTAATGTCCTCTGAAGCTACTCACCAATTCCTGCTTCTTTAGATGCAACAAATGTGTAAAACATTTACACATTTGATGCTTACATGGCTAAAATTAAAACCGTTTAAAAATGGGAAGAGTACATGTTGATATGAAGATTTTTTTAAGCTACTTGTTGAAATGCTTAAATTTGTCAAGATTTACATTGCAATTGTACCAAATTGAGTACCTGCAGTTTTGTTTAATTACCTATTCTCCTGGGGATCTCCGTATGTTGCCGATTTGCATGTGAAGGCAGTAAAGAGCAACTTAGCTGCTCAGATAGTTTTGTACAGTTTAATTGATGAATGTTCATTTCTGCAAACAGCTTGAAGGATTCCAATACAGGACAAATTGTAAACTAGCAATTAAAATAGAATGTATAAAAATGGAGATCTGTGAGCCAACTATATAAGAAAGTAGTAATAGCAGTAAGCCATACAGTTCCTCTAGATGACTTCACACTTAAAATAATGTTTGATCTTTGGCTTTGGCTCCATTTTCTGGCCTGTTTTTCCCCCTCTTAACACCTGTGAAGTGTGAGCAGAAAACATGATCTTGAACATCTTGAATACAGGTTTCCCCCACCATCCGAAGGTAGAGCGTTCCTATGAAACGGTTCGTAAGTCGAAATGTCGTAAAGCGAAGAAGCAAATACCATTTATTTATATGGGAAAATTTTGTGAGCGTTCGCGGACCCAAAAATAACCTACCAAATCATGCCAAATAATACATAAAACCTAAAATAACAGTAACAAAATAGTAAAAGCAGGAATGATATGATAAATACACAGCCTATATAAAGTAGAAATAGTTCTCTACAACGATTGCTTGCACAGATCTCCGTAGCGAAAATCTCATGCAAGTGCTCTCGGCAGAAAATCTCACGCAAGCGCTGTTGGCATAAACGCGCTATCCAGTAACCTTTAAACTATGGAGCTGCCAAATCTACCAAATAACATGTAAAAATACACAGCCTATATAAAGTAGAAATAATGTATGTACAGTGTAGTATCACTTACAGGAATTGGGAAGACATCGAGCACACTGATGATGGTGTGTTAGACTGAGTCGTCGCAGGCTGGGTGGTGCGGTGGCCCCCACCCTCCGGGCCGCCGATTGATGCATTGCCGCGAAGCACGCAGGGGTAGCCAAGAGGCACACAGCACATCTTTAAGAAAAAAGCCGAAATAAGCGTGCTAATTAATTAGATGCTGCCCGGCACGTAAATGTCGGCGCAGATCACAGGCGATTGCCGATTGCATCGGCACTGATCTGGGCCGAGATTTACGTATTGGGCGGCACCTAATTAATTAGCATATTTATTTCGGCTTTTTTCTTAAAGATGTGCTGTGTGCCTTCCGGCTACCATTGCATTCTCCGTGAATCGGTATCTGTCCGTGGCCTGGGAGTTGGGGTGGTGGGACACTGGGGTGTCATCTCATCGCCTATTTCCATTAGAGCAGGCGGCTCATCTTCTTCTGCTCTGCCCGCCTCGATGTCGAAGGTCGAGGTTCGTCGTCTGCTGTGGCTGATGTGGAAGGCTTACTTGACTGCTGAGCCTCGCGTATTTTTCTATCACACAGTTCTTTGTAAGAACTCAAACCATCCTGCAAATATCTCCTAAACCGATGTACCCTTTCAAAATTAAAGTTGTACTTTATCATTACTAATTCAGTTTCAATTGTTATCCTTCTTTCTTCCAATTGCATCGGCTCTTCATCTGTTAGTTCTTGATCATGGGATGCCAAAACCTCTTCAACATCATGTTCGTCAGCTTCCACAAGCCAAACTCACGTTGTCCTTACTTCGTTCACCATGATCAAAGCGCTTAATTATGTCTAGTTTAACTGTAAGTGTAACACCCTTATGAGCTCTTTCAGGCTTTTCCGATACCATAGAACTCATCTTGCAAACGGCTGCTCACAGGCTTGTGTTAAAGCAAAGCAGTTCCCAATCCGGGAGAGAGCGGCTGCTCGGGGCGCGCTCTGCCTTTTATCGCGCGCTGAATTTTTTTTTCGTAACGGTGAAAACACTTTCTGAAAGCGAAAACAGGGTACTAATGTAGGTCTTTTGTAACAGTGAGGTTTCATAAAGCAAACGTTTGAAAAGCGGGGGGCACCTGTATTCCTTTTGAGTTTATTACCAAATCCATATTGGTATGTCAGTATAATTTTTGATTTTTGCATTGCTATTTCAGATGCAGATTTTGTTTGTGAGAGGACACTGAAGTATTTCATGGGAATAGCAGGGAGACGGTGGGTTGTCAGTTATCAGTGTAAGTACAGATTACTCAAGTATGGTATTGGAAACTGATATATTAACCACATGAAGATGGTAATTAATCTGGGGAAAAAAAAGACTACTGGCTGAACCACTGAGAAATTAACTTCTCAGCAGGGAATGCATGTACAGAAAAGAGAACTTGTATCCATGCAATATCTTTCACGCCCTCTGCGCCACTAATAAAGTACTCCATCATACAGAGAGAAAAGGCCTACAAATTACGACAAGGTAGATGCTCCCATTACTTGTTGGTCTTTGGTTGACCATTTTTACTGGTAGCAATTATTGCATTCAATTCTTCATTGCCTTTTTGAGAGTGGGTGAAGCCTTGTGTTAAGCTTCCATCTAAAAGACATCATCCCCTAACAGTATAGCCCATCTGTGGTGCTGCACTTGATAATGGAGTCACTCTCCAGAATTTGATATTGCAACAGTGGTGAATCTGAAATTTAAAACTGTTGGAAGATGAGCATTATGAGATCAACTTTGAAAAACTACGAATGGGTTGGAAACTGAAAATCATTAGATACCTGGCATGGCTGGGACTTTATCTAATACTGTATAATGCTTGGGGGAAAAATAATTGCATTAATTTACTTGCAGGGATCATTGAATGTTTTAGAGAAGGCTCAATGATTGATGAGGTAAGTACTTTTTAAACATACTCTGTTCAGTTTGCAATTTGGTGTGAATATTATAATACTTGCCAAGCAGAAATTAATGCACTAAGGTAAATACCTGGATGTTTCAGATGGTACAGGTGCTGAGACAGATACAGTAGTGTGCAAAAGTCTAGGCACCCTAGATTTTTTTAGATAAATTTTGTTTCAGATGTTTATTTTCTGTCTTCTGCATTAGTGTATCAGTGGAAAAGAGCCAAGTTTAGATTTCCAAACATTTTTCTAAAAATTAAATGTTAAAGAAATGTTTGTATTTTGTTATAGAAAAGTAACATTAATAGACCAGAGAGTCAAAGAAAAGTACAGCAAGGAAACAGGCTCTTGGGCCCATCTAGTAAGCACTGAACTATTTAAGCTGCCTACTCCCATCAACCTGCATCAAGACCATAGCCCTCCGTATCTCTACGATGCATGTACCTGTCCAAGCTTTTAAATGTTGAAATTGAGCTCACATGCACCACTTGTGCTGGCAGCTGATTCCACACTCCCATCTGAGTCCAGAAGTTTTGTCCCATGTTCCCCTTAAACCTTTCACCTTTCACCCTTGTGGTACTCTCACCCAACCTCAGTGGAAAAAAGCCTGCTTGCATTTACCCAATCCATAGCCTTCATAATTTTGTGTACCTCTCTTCCTTGGAACATAGAAGATTGAGGAGAGATTTGATAAAGTCCTAACCTATCCAATCTTTCCTTGTAACTCAGGTCCTGCAACATGCTTGTAAATTTTCTTTGTACTCTTTCTACCTTATTTACATCTTTCCTGTTGGTAGGTGACCAAAACTGCACACAATACTCCAAATTAAGCTTCACCAACGTCTTATACAATTTCAACATAACATCCCATTTCCTGTACTCTGATTATAGCCAAGGTGCCAAAAGCCTTTTTTATGACCCTATTTACCCGTGACACCACTGTAAATGAATTATGGACCTGTATTCCTAGATCCCTTCGTTCTCCCGCACTCCTCAGTGCTTTACCGTTCACTGTGTAAGACCTACCCTGGTTGGTCCCACTGAAGTGCAACACCTCACACTTTTTTTTGCATTAAATTCCATCTGCCATTTTTCCAGCCAGACTAGATCCCACTGCAAGCTCTAATAGTCATCCTCACTATCCACTACACAACCCATCCTACCCTCCAAATCTTGGTGTCATCTGCAAATTTGCTGCTTCAATTAATCACGTTATCATCCAGATCATTGACATAGATGACAAATAACAATGGACCTACCTGCGGCACTCCACGAGTCACAGTCCTCCATTCAGATAGGCAACCATCCACTCTCTGGGGTCTCCCACATCTTGAAAGCCAAGTGGCTGAACATTCTTGACCAATCTCCCATGCAAGACCTTGTCAAATGCCTTGCTGAGGTCGATGTAGACAACATTCACTGCCTTTCCATCAGCTTTCCTGGTAACTTCCTTAAAATACTTTAAGATTGGTTAGACATGACTACCACGCGCAAAACCATGCCAACCGTCCCTAATCAGTCTACGTCTTTCCAAGTGCTCGTATATCCAGTCCCTTACAATATCTTTCAATAACCTCACTGGAGTATAATTTCCAGGTTTATTTTGAAAGCATTTCTTAAACAGTAGAACAATATTGGCTATGCTTCAATTCTCAGGTACCTCACCTGTCGCTAAGTATTTAAATACCTCTGCTGGGGCCCTGCAGCTTTTGCACTTGCTTCCCACAGGGTCTGAGAGAACACCTTGTCAGGCTTAGGGATTCATCCACCCTAAGTTACCTCAAAATGCCACGTCTGTAATCTGTATAGGGCCCATTAAGTCAATGCTGCTTTGCCTCACTCCTATAGACTCTGTTAGTCTCCTGAGTAAATGCAGATGCAAAGAAATCCATTGAAGATCTCCCCCATCTCTCTTGGCTCCACACATGAATTACCATTCTGATCTTCCAGAGGGACAGTTTTGTCCCTTGCAATCCTTTTGCTCTCAACATATCTGTAGAATCCCTTAGGATTCTCTTTTACTTTGTCTGCTAGAGCAACTTTATGCCTTCTTTTAGCCCTCCTGATTTCTTTGTGTTCTCTTGTGTTTCTTGTGCTCCATAAGTACTTCATCTGTTCCTACCTGCCTATTCCTGCTATGCACCTCCTTTTTCTCTTAACCAGGGCCTCAATATCTCTTGAAAACCAAGGTTCCCTGCGCTTGTTTTCTTTACCTTTTATTCTGACAGGCACATACAAGCTTTAACTTCTGAACTTTTAATTTTATAACTTTTGAAGGCCTCCCATTGACCAAGTACACCTTTGCCAGAAAACAACCGGTCCCAATCTGCACTTGCCAGAACCTTTCTCATACCATCAAAATTAGCCTTTCTCCAGTTTAGAATCTCAACCTGCAGATCAGACCTATCTACGTTGAAACTGATGGCATTATGATCACTAGATGCAAAGTGTTCCCCTACACAAACTTCCGTCACCTGCCCTGTCTCATTCCTATTCGCAGATAAAGCTTCACACACTCTCATTGGGGCTTCTATGTACTGATGAAGGAAACTTTCCTGAACATATTTGACAAACTCTATCCCTTCTAATTCTTTTACAGTATGGGATTCCCAGTCAATATGTGAAAAGTTAAAATCACCTACTATAACAACCTTGTGTTTCTTGCAACAGTCTGCAATCAATCTACAAATCTGTTCCTCTAAATCCCGAGGACTATTAGGTGGCCTGTAATATAGACCCATTAATGTGGTCATGCCTTTCTTATTCCTTAGTTCCACCCATAGCACCTCACTAGAGTTCTCCAGTCTGTCCTGATTGAGCCCTGCCATGGCATTAGACCACGACATAGGAACAGAATTAGGCCTTTTGGCCCATGGAGTCTGCTCCATCATTCAATCATAGCTGATCCTTTTTTTTTTCCCCTCCTCCTCAACCCCACTTTCCGGCCTTCTCCCCATAACCTTTGATGTCATGTCCAATCAAGAATCTATCAATCTCTGCCTTAAATACACCCAACAACCTGGCCTCCACAGCTACCTGTGGTAATAAATTCCACAAATTCATCACCCTCTGGCTAAAGAAATTTCTCCGCATCTGTCTTATGGACACCCCTCTATCCTGAGACTGTGCCCTCTGTCCTAGACTCCCCCACCATGGGAAACATCCTTTCCACATCTACTCTGTCTAGGCCTTTCAACATTCGAAAGGTTTCAATGAGATCCCCCTCATCCTTCTAAATTCTAGCAAGTACAGACCCAGAGCCATCAGGTGTTCCTCATATGATAATCCTTTCACTCCTGGAATCATCCTTGTGAACCTCCTGTGGACCCTCTCCAATGCCAGCACATCTTTTCTTAGATGAGCCTAAAACTGTTCACAATACTCGAGGTGAGGCCTCACCAGTGCCTTATAAAGCCTCCGCATCACATCCCTGCTCTTTTATTCAAGACCTCTTGAAATGAATGCTAACATTGCATTTGCCTTCTTCACCACGGACTTTACCTGCAAGTTAACTTTTAGGGTATTATGCACAAGGACTCCCAGGTCCCTTTGCATCTCAGATTTTTGGATTTTCTCCCTGTTTAGAAAATAGTCTGCACATTTATTTCTGCTACCAAAGTGCATGACCATGCATTTTCCAACATTGTATTTCATTTGCCACATTGTTACCCATTCTCCTAATCTACCTAAATCCTCTGCAGCCTGCCTGTTTCATCAACATTATCTGCCCCTCCACCAATCTTCGTATCACCTGCAAAGTTGGCAACAAAGCCATCTATTCTATCATCTAAATCATTGATATACAGTATAAAAATAAGCTGTCCTGAGCTCTTAACTTGGTAAGCAGCCTCGTGTGGCACCTTGTCAAAGGCCTTTTGAATTCCAAATATACAACATCCACTACATCCCCTTTATCTATCCTATGTGTAATCTCAAGGAATTCAAACAGGTTTGTTAGGCAAGATTTTCCTTAAGGAAACCATGCTGACTTTGCCCTATCTTGTCCTGTGTCACCAAGTACTCCATAACCTCATCCTTAACAATTGACTCTAACATCTTCCCAACCACTGAGGTCAGGCTAACTAATTTCCTTTCTGCTGCCTTCCTCCTTTCTTAAAGAGTAGAATTTGCAATTTTCCAGACCTCTGGCACCGTGCCAGAGTCCAATGATTTTTGAAAAATCATTTCTAATGCCTCCAACAATCTCTAATGCTTCCCCTTTCAGAGCCCTAGGGTGCAGTTCATCTGGCCTGGGTGACTTGTGTACCCTTGGGTCTTTCAGCATTTTGAGCACCTTCTCCCTTGTAATAGCAACAGTACTCACTTCTCCCTCACACTATACAACATCTGGCACATTGCTAGTGTCTTCCACAGTGAAGACTGATGCAAAATACGCATTTAGTTCATCTGCCATCTCCTTGACACCCATTATTTCAGTGGCCTCATTTTCTAGCTGTCCTATATCCACTTTGATATTGTCAGCTATCTTGCTTTCATATTTCATCTTTTCCCACCTAATGATTCTTTTAGTTGCTCTCTGTAGGTTTTTAAAATCTTCCCAATCGTTTAACTTCTCACTAATTTTTGCTGTTATATGCCCTTTCTTTTGCTTTTGCATAGCTTTGATTTCCCTTGTCAACCACAGTTGTACTATTTTGCCACTTGAGTATTTCTTCACTTTTGGAATAGATCTATCCTCCACCTTCCTCATTTTTTCCCCCAGAATCTCATGCAACATGCCATCCCCTTCTCGCAATTCCTCCGTCTCCGCCGCATCTGCTCTTAGGATGAGGCTTTTCATTCCAAGACGAGGGAGATGTCCTCCTTTTTTATAGAAAGGGGCTTCCCTTCCTCCACCATCAACTCTGCTCTCAAATGCATCTCCCCCATTTCACACACACCTGCTCTCACTCCATCCTCCCGCCACCCCACTAGGAATAGGGTTCCCCTGGTCCTCACCTACCACCCCACCAGCCTCCGGGTCCAACATATTATTCTCCGTAACTTCCGCCACCCCCAACGGGATCCCACCACTAAGCACATCTTTCCCTCCCTCCCCCTCTGCTTTCCGCAGGGATCACTCCCTACGTGACTCCCTTGTCCATTCATCCTCCCCATCCCTCCCCACTGATCTCCCTACTGGCACTTATCCCTGTAAGCGGAACAAGTGCTACACATGCCCTTACACTTCCTCCCTCACCACCATTCAGGGCCCCAGCCAGTCCTTCCAGGTGAGGCGACACTTCATCTGTGAGTCGACTGGGGTGATATACTGCGTCTGGTGCTCCCAATGTGGCCTTCTATATATTGGTGAGACCCGACGCAGACTGGGAGACCATTTTGCTGAACACCTATGCTCTGTCCGCCAGAGAAAGCAGGATCTCCCAGTGGCCACACATTTCAATTCCACATCCCATTCCCATTCTGACATGTCTATCCACGGCCTCCTCTACTGTAAAGATGAAGCCACTCTCAGGTTGGAGGAACAACACCTTATATTTTGTCTGGGTAGCCTCCAACCTGATGGCATGAACATTGACTTCTCTAACTTCCGTTAATGCTCCACCTCCCCCTCATACCCGATCCGTTATTTTATTTTTATACACACGTTCTTTCTCTCACTCTCCTTTTTCTCCCTCTGTCCCTCTGACTATACCCCTTGCCCATCCTCTGGGTCCCCCCCCCCCCCCCGTCATTCTCCCCAGGCCGCCTGTCCCATGATCCTCTCATATCCCCTTTTGCCAATCACCTGTCAGCTGTTGGCTCTATCCCTTCCCCTCCTGTCTTCTCCTATCATTTTGGATCTCCCCCTCCCCCTCCCACTTTCAAATCTCTTACTAGCTCTTCCTTCAGTTAGTTCTGACGAAGAGTCTCGGCCTGAAACGTCGACTGTACCTCTTCCTAGAGATGCTGCCTGATCTGCTGCGTTCACCAGCAACTTTGATGTGTGTTGCTTGAATTTCCAGCATCTGCAGAATTCCTGTTGTTACCATCATAACATTGCTCTTTTGACATGCTTTTTCTATTTCGCATTTTAATCTGTGGTCCACATCCCAGCTGCTGTTGCGAGGCTTGCATATAACGGCCATCAGAGTCATTTTACCCCTGCAGTTTCTTAACTCGACCCACTAGGATTCAACATCTTCCGATACTATGTCACATCTTTCTACTGATTTGATGCCATTCTTTACCAGAGCCACACCACCCCCGCTGCTGACCTTCCTATCCCTCCGATACAACATGTAACCTTGGACATTCAGCTCCCAGCTACAACCATCCTTCAGCCATGATTCAGTGATGGCCACAACATCATACCTGACAATCTGTAATGTGTAACAAGATCATCCACCCTATTTCTTATATCTGTGCATTGAAATATAACACTTTGAGTGCTATATTTGGTACCCTTTTTGATTTTGCATCCCTGATGCACTGATAGTCGCCCAGCTGGCTGCAATTTTGCCTGTCATCTGCCTGTCCTTCCTGATGGTCTGACTGCATGCTATCTTTGCTTTTTCTTTTTTAAATCATCCATCCTATCCTGAGTGCCTTCATTCTGGTTCCCATCCCCCTGCCAAATTAGTTCATATACTCCCCAACAGCTCTAACAAAGCTGCCGGTGAGAATATTGGTTCCCCTTGGGTTCAGGTGCAACCTGTCCCTTTTGTACAGGTCATACCTCCCCCAGAGAGATCCTAATAATCCCAATGACATTTTCCCTGACTTGTAACACCACCCCTCCTCCTTTAATCCCTCCTGCTCTGTCAGGTCTAAAACAATAGATCCTCAGAATATTGAGTTCCTGCCCCTCCTGCAACCAAGTCTTACTAATGGCTACAATATCATAATTCTAGGCCTTGATCCATGCCCTGAGCTCATCTGCCTTTTCTACAATACTACTTGCATTGAAAATTATCCAGCTTCAGATATGCACCATGCTCAACCTTTTCCTGACTTTGTCTGATGTCTTAACAATATCTTCATCTGGAAACTCTCTGCTATCTGTTCTGGTTCCCATCCCCCTGCAGCTCCAGTTTAAACCCACCCGTGCAGTACTAGCAAACCTTACTGCAAGGATATTAGTCCCCTCCACTTCAGGTGCAAACCATCTCTTTTGTAAGGTCCCACATTTTCTGAAAGAGAGTCCAATGATTCAAAAATCTAACGCCCTCCCTCTACACCAACTCCTTAGCCACACGTTAAACTTTGTATAATCTTCCTACTTCTAGCCTTGCTAGCACATGGCACGGGTAGCAGTCGTCCCACTTAACAATGCTGAGGACTTGATCGGAGCTGTCCCAGATCCTGGCTCCTGGAAGGCAAAGTACCATCCGGGAAACCTGTTCTTGTCCACAGAACCTCTCTATTTGTTCTCCTAACTAAAAAATCCCCTATCCTACAGCTCGTACCCTCCTCCCCCCGCCCCCCCAGTCACTGAGACAGACTCTGTGTCAGACACCTGACTACTGTGGCTTTCCTCTTCTAGTCATTTCTCTCTCTCTTCCTGCACACCCCGCCCTCATTACTGTCCAAAGTGAACTGCCTGTTGCTGAGGGGGAGACCACAGGGGTACTCTGCACTGGCTGTATAGCCCTTTTTTTTTAAACAAAACTGTAAAAGTTTATTTACATCACTTATACACAAGGTACAGACATTCAATATTTACAAGACAGTATACTCAAAATATTGTTACTACCGTCTATGAAACAGTCAATACCCGGGGGTGGGGGGGCCACTCCCAGAAGTCCCCCAGTGTGCCCATCGCGACCGTGTGCTCTCTCTCCAAGGACAGCCAGGCACGAACATATCCTTGGAAAAGGGGCAGGTAATTGGCCTGGGCAGCACACTCCATTTTCCACCATCTTGACCTGTGAATGGCCATCTTCACCAGGCCTAAGACCAAGCCCACCAGGAGATCCTGCTCACACTCCGTCCCCTTCCAAACTGGGTGCCCGTAGATGAGGAGCGTGGGACTAAAGTACAGCCAGAACCTCAACAGCAGCTCCTTGAGAAACTCAGAGGGGCTGCAACCTCTCACATTCCATGTACGCATAGTACACTGACTCTTCCCGCCCACAGAATGGTCAGGTGGACAGGGTGTCAGTGAACCTCATCAAGAACCTGTTCTATGGTACTGCCCAATGCAACACCTTCCACCCCAGGTTCCCAAGGTACAGGCGAAGCAACCCTGCATAAAGAGACGTCCGCTGGGGACCTACTCCATTACCAGATGGTAACATGGACCGCTGAGGCAAGTCCGGTCAGCAGATGAAGGCAAGGAAGTGAAAGGTGTGCAGGAGCAGCCCATACAAGAAACGTTTCGGAGCATTACAGAATGGTATGGTGGACATCTCCGCGAGATGGCTCATGTTGTGCAGGACCCTCTTCCACGTGGTGTCCCAAGGCCTAGGTCCGACAAGCCGATTGAGTGGTGGTGCAGCCCTCCACTTTCCCACGCCCTCCTGACATCCACTGTAGTAGGATTGGGACCAGTCCCCCCAGCAGCTAGCACAATGTCCAACGGTGCTGGAACACCCTACCCGGATGAGGCCAGACCCCATACCCTCCACAGTTCCTGGTAGAAGCAGGGTAGTTCCCTCAGAGCAGCACAGCTGATGCCGTCTGCCAGGACTCGCATGCCTTTCTACAGGCAGCATCCCTGGTGGAGAAGGTGCATCGCCAATGTGTGCCATCTCGGAGGGTGGTCACAGGACCGCACACCAAGGACTGGCCGCCCTCTGTGAATGGAAGACTCAGGACTGTTTAACCTCTTTTCCCTTCCTAACTGTCACCCAGTTTCCTGTGCCCTGCACCTTGGGTGTAACTACCTCTCTATCTGGCCAGTTTGTCATCCTCTCAGTCTCCCGAATGATCTGGAGTTCATCCAGTTCCAGCTCCAGCTCCAGCTCCTTAACGTGGAGTGTTAGAAGCTGCAGCTGGGTGCACTTCTCACAGGTGTAGCTGTCAGGGACACTAGATGTCACCCTACTTTCCCACATCCCGCAAGAGCAGCATTCCACTATCCTGCCTGGCATCTCTACCATTCTAAGTGAGCAAATATAAAAAAAGGAAGAACAATAAACTTTGGGGGCGTGGTGGGAAATCTACCTGCAGCTTTTCACTTTCTCTCACTCAAGCCTCCTTGCTAAAGCCTCAAAATCCCCACTCTAGCACTGTGAACTCCAACAATGGCCACTCTGCTTGCCCCTGCCTTATTATAATTTGTTCTTGCTAATCAATCCCAATCACTGAGTACACAAGGCATCAACTCACAGCAGTTTGGTTTTTTGAGCAGTAGCAAATCAGCGAACCTGAGTGAGCTCCACCTTCTACCACTTAACGAGTTACCACTTTTGAAATAAATACATATTTTGTAGGCATATAGCCCAGTGTATGATTAAGCAAGGATAACAAATCGGTGCAAATGATCAATGGTATAATGAGTTGAATGAACCAAACTGATTAACTGAAACTGAAACAGGTGTAGAAGGAATTAAACTAGACAAAGGACATCCAAAGGTAAGGGTGCGGTAGATGTAACAGTTTAATCTTCAGTTTATCTGCAATATTGTGATATTCTAATGACCTGTCACAAACTGTACAACATTGCCCTTTGTGGGTGGTTAAAGTTTCTGGATATTTAGAAACTTTTCATTTTATTATTTTTGATAGCATCTTCACTTTACAGAATTTTTTTTACATGTACTTAAGACTTTTGCACAGTACTATATGAAATTAGCAATTTGCTTCACCAGTTTTTATTTGTGGGTTCTGCACATGGCTGGCAAAGCCAGATTTTATTGCCCATCTTAAATGCTGGGCTATTTCAATGGACGGTTATGACTCAGCTGTATTAGAGTGACTTGTATGCTAGATTAGATAAATGTGCCAAACAACTTTCCCTGAGGAAAATTGGTAAACTAGATGTAATTTTAGAACAATGCATTGTAGTAGCCAAATCTGCCGCCAGCTTCAAAGAGATGTATTTAGTGGAAGTAAGACTATGTCACTTAATCTAGCCCAGGCCTTGTATTAGTCCAGAATCTACCCTCCGAAACATTTAGCTGATGTTTTCAAGAATCTTGTTGTAGACCACTTTCCAGGTCTGTGGAGCCATTTTCATGATATTTGCCCTTACCTTCTGTGAGCCAGCAGCCTTTGAAGGCCTGAGGAAAAGGTCTCAAACTCAACTGAAAGGTCATAGCCCACTGGGTAGCAGTGATCTGTCCTTCTATACATTTGAGACTTTAACCACCCACAAAGGGCAATGTTGTACAGTTTGTGACAGGTCATTAGAATATCACAATATTGCAGATGTTGAGCACATCATCTCCTGCTTCATTGAACTTGTCAGTAGTGACCTGGAGTTTGACCTCCAAATGCTGCTTTACGTATGTGTTGTCTGTGTGAAACCGGGTTGAACTGAATTCGGAGTATTTGATGCAGGTTAAATGGTTCCCTATTGGCCTTGTAGATTAATTCCATTACAATGGAGAAACTTGCTGTTGCATTGTGATAAGAGAGTATATCACTTTGTATTTTTACACAAAATATATTATTATATATGTATATTGCTTTGTCATTTTGTACATCTTGATGTTCCTTTTTGATGTTTCCATTCAATTTGCATAACTCCATTTGCTTTGCATGACTGTGAACTAAGGAAAACTTTATTTAATACTTGCACAGAGTAGGTTCCTTTTTATGGTCATCTACTTAAATGCTATCTGAACATCTGTCTTCTCTTCTAGACACAAAATCAATAGTTTGCAGTGATAAATTACCCATCCAGTGCATTTGAAATATTATATAATAAAACCTACTTAATTTCTTTTTATTAAGCTAAGGTTTGTGAACAAGTTGAGCATAAGCTAACAGGATGATAGAATCTGAAAGGCTGCAATTGCAGTGGGGAGAAACAAGCCAACTGAAGTGGATCACTAACTTAGGCATACATTTATTGTTCACCCACCATCAGTTCTTCAAAAGCAATAGTTAAAAATATGCAATATCTATTTGTCTGAGCTCAGAACATTCTGACTTGTAAATAAGTCAGTTACATAACACAAAATCAGGCATTTCAGCCCATCTTTTCCATGCCAACCAAGATACCCACCTGAATTGATCCCTTTTGACTTCTATCATTTTAAATCTTTCCTATCCATTAACATGTCCAAATGTCTTCTAAATGCTATAATTGTACCTACTTCTACACCGTCTGGCAACTCGGTCCATATACCCACCATCCTTTATGTTTGGAGGGGGAAAAAGCTTGCTTCTCTGGTCCGCTTTCAATCTTTCTCATCTCACTTTTAACTCTATGCCCTCTTTTTTTTTAAGACTCCCTTACCTTGCAAAAAACCTACTGTAATCCACCTTACCTATGCCCCTCATGATTTGATGAATATCTCAGGACACCATTCTCCCTTCTTCTCTTCTCTCCCCTCCTTCCTCCCCCCCCCAACTTCCTTTGCTCCAAGGAAAACAACCCTTGCCTCTTATAACTCAAGGCTGCCAGTCCCAGAAACACGCTTGTGAATGTCTTATGAACTCTCTAGTTTAATCACGTTGTTTTTATTAGTATGGTGGGTGGTCAGAATGGCACACCGTGTTCCAGATGTCCTATACAGCTGTAACATGGTGTCCCAAGTCTGGTACTCAGTCCTGTCCATTCAAGGTAACAATGCCATATGCCTTCACAACTTTGTCTACTTGTGTTGCTGCTTTCAGAGAGCTGGGTACCTGTACCCCCTGTTCTACAACACTCCACAGAACCCTGTCACTTTGCAAGTAAATGTTATGTTACTACTGTTTATTTTTCTACTTTCTGATTTCCTTTGGCTATTAGATTCAATCTTGGTCTCAATGGAGCATAAAACCTTTATACTGCTTCAGTGTCCATTCTCCCCTCGGGGCCTCTTACTAAGAGAGAAAAAACATTGCAATGCTGTGCAGAGCTGGAAACTATTTTCTAAACTACACTACTCACACATTATCTTTAGTATAATTTTGTCTCATACATATTGTAAAGTTAGTTGTTGGATGTGTGTACTATTCTTGAAAATGGGTGTTAAAATTTGAAATTTTCTTAAATTTTGCAGCTTGAGTTTGAGGTGCAAGGTGATGTAATCAATGGAAGAAATCACAATGGCCCAAGAAAAGCAAGAAAAACAGTTGATGGAAAAGTAAGATCATTGACTTGTAATACCAGCTGCTCTTTCTCTTTTGTTTTTCCCCCGCCTCCATCCTCTTTCAAGGGAACACATTTTTTTTTATAACAGGCACGAATTTGCCTTTCCAATTAAAAAAAAATTTGCATTCCCAGGATGACTTGTCTTCGGCTTCTTGTCAATTGATTACTTTAATTTCTACTGATGAAATAGCTGAACAACTAATTGTGATCTGGAATAATATAAACTGTTCTGCTTGCATTGCTGTGAAATGTGTACATAGGGGATTGTAGTTTGGTTGCCATCTTTCAAGTGAGTAAAAGAACTCGGTCGGGAATCCTTGTGAGCCTGATGGACGTTGGACATGTGGCATATGGAAGATCATCTCCAATGCTCCAATATAAGCTTAAAAAGTCAAATGTCATTTTAGTAGTTTAATCAGTGACAAAATGACTTGTTGGCATCTAATTGCTAAAATTCCCTAAAGAGTTTAATTAATGAATAACAATTTTAAATCAGTTTGTGGCTATAAAATGGGTTAAATAGATTACTGAGTTATTAACAAATAACCAGAGAACTTTATTACAGTTTCTTGATTAAATCGTATGTTGGTATCACTTATTGCAGAGCCATCCTACATTTACTAGATAATTACTATGTCGCTAGATAGCAGGCTGCATGATAAAATGTTAACCAGTTGATTTAGAAACCAATCTATTATAAGTGCAGATATCCTCATCATCATGCCCATCATGCTTTCACTTCTAAAACTTCCTATCATAACTCAAATACCTGTATTTTGCCTGTGCTAAATACCAGCTCCTCGACTTAGCAACAAAAATTCTGTAAGCATTTCACTTCTTGTGCATTACCTTTTCTACCTTTTGCCTTTCAACCTGAGCTTGTATGCCTGTCTCAGAAGAATCAGCTTCCTCAGGTCTGTTCAGTTATTCCTTTCACAAATCATGTTGTTAATAGGGAAATTCAACTATTTGATCAGCCGTGATATTCCTTCCAATTCCTAAAACAGCCTGGGAGCATTTTGGGTGTCAGTTCTATAAAATGTAAAATGAAAATACTATATACAAGTATTATTTACCTTTAATATTGAAACACTATTGATTCTGATCAATTATCATTTTTTGGCTAATATTTGTTTTTAATTATTTCTCAGCTACTGTTAAACGGTTATGAAATTTGCTGCTATGGTTCCTTTACGGAAATGGACAGAGGTAAGAGCTTTCGATAACCTATCAAACTTTTCTGAGAGCAATGTGGGCAAAACCATTTAATTTCAAAATTTGGATTCAAGCAAGTTTTATAGATTATTATAGTTCTCAAGTAAACATTACATCAGATTTATTTATATATAATGTATATTATCCAGTTCTTTTACACAGAATAACCATAAATTAGTGTTTCACTCCTGGTGTAATAAATATGGACAATGGATTTGGGTGCTGGCAGGTGTTCCTTGTGATGATGAATATGTATTTGATCAGTGCAGCAAGATTGGGTTTCTGTTTTTCATTGGTTAATGGCTTTACAAACAGATAAATTGCTGGTACAGTATTACTGCTTTTGGTTCAGTATAACTAATACATGAACGTAAGAATTAGGAGCAGGAGTTGGCCATCTGGCCCTTCGAGCGTGCTCTGCCATTCATCAAGGTCATGTTTAATCTCCCACCTCAGCTTCATTGCCTTAATATCCAGCAACCTATTGATTTTTTTGATGTTGAATGAACTCAGACTGATCCTCAACTGCTAGGGGAAAAAACTCTGAAGATTCATCATCCTGTGACTGAAGAAATGTCTTCATCTATAGTCTGAGATAATGGCGCTGTCCCCCCACCCCCACCCCCTCTCCAGCCCTATGCTCCTCAGCTGAGGAAACAATGTTCCTGCATCCATTCTGAGCCCTGGAAGCATTTTGAAAGTTTCAATCTGATCACTCATTCTTTTGAAGTCCAAAAAAATTCCTTAGCTTGCTTAGTCTCTCCTCATACAGCAGTATTACAAGCCTAGAAACCAGTATGATGAATATTTCTTGTATGTCCTCTAGGGCAAGATGCCCTTTGTTAAGAAAAACCAAAGCTACACCATGCCCCATGTTATAATTTTGGATTGCAATAAGATGTAATTAATACTTTAAACAAATTGTCTCATAATAAAGTCAAACGTACTATTTGCCTTACAAATTGCTTTCTCCACACTAGCTTTCAGTGACATGGATGCAAGAACACTAAACATCAACATTTCCCAATTTCTTGTAATTTGTAACTACTCTGCTTTTCTATTTTGTGCATTGAAGTAGATAATCTTGCATTTTCCCATATCAAGTAGGTAAAGTGGTCATGCAGTAGCTATTGTCAGGTTAGTAATGCAGAGACCAGAGTCAATTCCCAGCATGGCACGAGTGTAATTTAAAATGTTAATTATCTGAATTTTAGAGGGGTGTTGAGATACAAACTTGTCTTGGTGTCAAAGACCTTGAAAATGTTAATTGGGTAAATTTTAAAAAGTGGTTTGCTAGCATTCAGAAGGAAAGGAAAGCTACCATTCTTGCCCAGACTGCCCTGTAGCTGACTCCTGACCCATGTAGTTGACTCTTCCTGTAGATGCTCTTTGATGCCATCACCGCTGGAGAAGCAATAAAATTGAACAAACAAGATGGCCTCAGCCTAGAAACAGAATTTGGATGTAACAAAATAGTTTCCTCCCAAATGATTAGGTGAAGTTCTCCTAAAAACATCTGGGACTGTTCCCTAAATTGAGAGCACAGTCCCATAGACTAACCAAAGAACAGCCTTTTATACTTGTACTGATGAATGAAAATCTTGTAGACAATGTGCCAGACTATCACAATCCTTGAGTGTATCTTGTCCCACCAGCAGGACCAACTAATCTAGGTGGCAACATTGTTTTACACAGGTAGGAGAGAGTAGCCAATGGGGTCGTCTATGTTGACTCTAGTGCCCATGTATTTTTGTGACATTAGACCAAACACAGGCAAGGAAAACCACCACTGATTACCACTGCTGTTCCTGGTGCTGATGAATCACTGCTGATGGGAGATGATAGATGGAAGTGACAAAGGGTTAAAGAAGATAGAATCTGACAGGAGAGGATGGTAGACTATGAAATAAAAGGAAGGTATTGAGGAGGGGAACTGGAGAGCAATGTGGGGGTTATTTGCATATTTGGAGGACGGGGAGAAGAAAAATGGGGTGATGGGGCCAGTGGGATAAGGGCAAAAGGGGGAGGAAGATCAGGGAGTGGTTACTGGAAGATAGAGAAATCAATGCTCAGAAGTGCATGCTGGGAGCGGCATCAGACAGAGCTAAATAAAAATGAGCAGTTTGGTGAACTGCAATGTGGAATGACATAGTTTATGTGCTCCCCAGCATTAGAACCAAGTGATCTCTTAACCAGGGGGTCAGAGCTCTGCATATCAGGCAGAGAATGGTAAGCGTCATTACACAGCTAACAGAAGAAAACTGCAAGACCATTCCCATCCTTAGTAGTGGTGCAACCCACCATGTGAGTTCTGAGGAAAAACCTAAAATATTTACAAATATGTTCAGCCAGAAGAGCCGAATAAATTATCCATCTTGGCTTCCACTTGAGAGCCTTATCATCTCAGAAGTCTGTCTCCAAACAATTTGATTCACACCATGTGATATCAAGATATGACTGAGAGTATTAGATATAGCAAAGGCTGTGTCACCAGATAACGGCCCTGCTACAGGACTGAAGACCTCTGCCAAGAACTTGTGGTACTTCAAGCTATGCTGTTCCAGTAAAGTTAAAATGCAGGCATCTACCCAACATTGTGGAAAATTGCCTAGGTATGTTCTGTTCTCAAAAATGAAACAGTAGTACTCTCATTCATTTGCAACGTGATAAAGTTGTTGAATATTCTGTCAAGCAGTGCTTCATTGTCATCAACCTACTCATTTGTGCCTAGTTTGCATTTTGCCAGTACCACACTGCCTTGGCCCCATGTATGGACCAAAGAATTGAGTTTTGGGGGAGTGGTGATTGTGACTGACAAAATATGGCATCAAGTACACTGGTAAAGCTGAAGACAATGGGTATCAAAGGAGAAGTTTCCCATGTTTGGAGTCTTACCTTGTGCAAAAGATGATTGTAGTTGGAATTCATTCATCCTTGTCCAAGGAATGATCTTAATTCCTTCCGTCATGAGGTTAAAGATGGGGGTGTTGCTGTTGACTGGACAATGTTCAATTACATTCACAATTCCTTAGCAAATGAAGTAGCACCCGCCTACATATGTGGTAAGTCTCAGACTGCATTTGGACATAGGAAAAATTGAAACAAGTGCCATGTGTTGACAGTTTCCAGCAGGTAAGCATCTGAACACCTATCCTTGACATTGCATGGCATTATAGCAAAGTCTCCCACTATGAATTTCCAGTTACCAGAAACACGCCCGGATTTCCCATAAATGCCCCATGCAAGGTATGATCTTGTATCTGCCTAAGGTTTTGGGAAGCTGGTATTGTAAGACATTTTTTGTACATTTTGCTAAAGTTTGATATTTCCCAAGGTCTGTACATCCGCATTATAAGTAATTCAGAATGTTAGTAGGCTATTCAGAACTTGTTTGGCCATTGCATTAAATAATGCTTGATATCTTCCCCAACTGCATGTCTTTTTAAAATTTGTGAAGTCAGAGACAAGTTCTACTTTGAAGACTATTACCTTTTTGGAAAGCATTCCTGATTTTCTTCACCCTTGTGCAAATCGAGGTTCTTGATTAACTCCTAAGTTGCTTGACTCTAAATTAAGACTACAGCTCAGTTCATTTTTCCCCACTGGAAAGTGTTTATGCATGACTTTTAGATATTCATAAAATGTAGTTACTTGGGATAGCTCCTGTGCCTTGCCCTTCAAAATAGTATCAAAAGATCTTATACCTTTTATAGATTTGTGGTCCCAGTTTAACATTTTATTGGAAAGGCGTCACCGCTGATAATGTAGCACACTCTGGTGGTACATTGGAATATCAATTTAGATTTTTTCCATTCAAATTTCCAGAGAATGACTTGAACTCATTACCTTCTGCAGCTGCTCCAATTCTCAAGTTTTTTTTAAATCCTGGAGGGTAGGATGTATCGGGTTCAGCACTCTGTCTGCCTGGGGGGAGTTGCAGAATTGGATATTAGAGAAGAAAGGATTGAAGAGCACTCATAGTTGTACATTTGATTTTTGTCCATGGTCATGGAGCCCTTGTAATTATGCAGTATACTGCAGTGGGAGGAACAGTGGCTTGATCTTATAATTATGTGACCTGCTCTGTGCTAGAAACAGAAAAGAGAAGACTGACTTCATGGCAAGGGAGGAGGAGAGTGAAATTAAAGGATGTGTTCCTGTTCTGTCCACTGCATTGCAGTTTGTAGCAGCTGAGATATGAAGAAACAGTTTCAGTTAATTCAAAAGTGATGCTGATGGTTTAAAAAAACTAGCAATGTCAGTGTTGTAGTGGCAAAGAGAAAAATAAGATGCAATATTTTCTGGTTTGTGTAGGAAAAAAAATTAACCATGAGTAGCTTGCCACTTGTTCAAATAAAGACTTTTATCTACCTTATTATACTACTTTCATGATAGCTAAAAGCAGTTTAAAAATTAATCAAAACAGTTGTGCATCTGGCCTTATCGTCACTAAATTCCAATTGCAACCATGGCAACCACAATTACCTTTAAGCACTCTGGAATGTCACTGCAAAATAAATTCACCAGTGCTACGCAGCTGACCTAAACAAAATCACTTCCACAGCCAATAGCTTACTTTCCTACTTGTACTCTTAAGTGAAATGATACCAATAAATTACTAATTGAAGTTCAAGCATGGCAAGATTGCCATGCTTTGAAACAGCACAAATTCCATAATGATGCCTGTGTCATTATTCTCTGCTGCAGAAATTGAAACAGCCAAGATGTGAAATGACATGAAAGAGAAGATTGGTAGCTCCAGTTGGCTCCCTGTTTGTAGGGTTGTTCACCGAACCTGGAGGTTAGGTTGCAAACTTTTCGTCACCAGTTGAGATGACATCATCAGTGCGCAATTGAGTGTTGCTTCTGCTGAGTGCTTGCACTTATATTGGTCCAACTTGTTCTGATTGGCTGACTGTCACGCTTGCCCGTAACCCTGGTTATCGGCCATTGTGAGTGTTGGTTTCTCAGGTGTCCGTGGCTCATCCCTTGGCCCAGATCTTGCAGACGCATAGGTTCATAAAATGCGTCCAGTTCAATATGCTTGTTAATCGTCTTCTGTTGAATGCCAAATCTGGCAGCTGGCAAAGCAAATAACTGCTCCATCGGTTTTGATCTTGGAAATCTTGTTTAAAGAATAAATGCTAGAAACTAAACATTAAAAAATGATTTCCCTCTGCACCCAGATGCAAACAGCTTGCAGCACAGAGGCCATTTAACCTGTCATATCTATGATGATCAGAAAAAGAGCTTACACACTTCAGTTTACCTGAGACGTTTATAAGTGTAACCCTCTCACCAGGGCTTGTACACAAACTGCTTGTTAGCTAACACTGCTAATAGCCATGTGACTCAGTGGTGAGAAGGCCACCTTTCATAAGCAATATATGTCTAGGGTCAGTATTAACAGGGGTTCAACTAAGTAGAAAAGTGGGAATGTTCCGTGGAGGAACATTGTAGCTAATGCTGTGTAAATACTGTCCCATACACAGTTATCGTTCGCCAGGAACTGACAGATCATACACTGGCATAAAATTGCAAAGAATATTTACCAAATTTTCAACTTTAACAAGTTACAGAAAAATAAAAGGGTCCATTAAGTTAAACCAGTTCAATATGCAACGTTTGGTCTTATTTCTGGAGTAGTCGGCTTTACTTGCATACTGAATCCACATTCTATGTGAAGGCACCCGCTGCAGTCCAAACTTCCCTCAAAGACCATCTCGAACAAACTGGCTCTCACAAGTATTGGCTTTTCCTCCTAGGAGCCATTCATCTGCACAAAGCATTTCTTACAATGGGGGCATCTTCCCTTATCCCCTGCTCTGCAGTTCCCACGGAAAAAAGACCCTAAACCAGACTACTGTCCTAAAAAAAATAAATCTGCTCCCACCCGGCACTCTCAGATGTTCCACTGGACAGCAAGTTGTAACATGTAATAAAAGGCAATCCTGATAGGAATGTTGTGTCAGCCAAAGTTGCTCAACATGGCTCCTTATCTTTAGCCAAAGCTAAAACGTTATTAGTAACAGGCCACACTGCTTTTGCAGAAAACTGCTAAAATAAAAATGCTTGGCAGTAGAAATCTTGCAGCTAGTATTTTCTCCCCAGGGTTGAAATATCTAATACTAGAGGACATGCATTTAAGGTGAGAGGGAGCAAGTTGAAATGGGATATGCTGGGCAAGTGTCCCCCCCCCCACCCCCCCAGGAGTGGTAGGTGTTTGGAATGGGCTGCCTAGGGTGGTGGTGGAGGCAAATACGATAAAGGCTTTCAAGAAGCCCCTAGATGGGCACAGGAATTGGAAAGATATGGATATTGTGTAGACAGAATGGATTAATTAGGCAATTACTAATTTAATTAGATTGGCACAACATTGTGGATTGATTGGTCTGTTTCTATGTTGTAAATGTGAGGATTTCCACTGCCCTTTCAGTCAGCAAGTTGCAGAACCCCACTACTCACCAGCTGGGGGTGGTGGGTGGGGGGGGAGGGAATGTTTTCCTCATTTCCCATCTAATCCTTTTGGCAATTACTTTAAAATCGTGTTCCCTGGTTTCTGAGACTTCTACTGATTTTTTTAAAAAGTCCTATTTAATCTACATGCACCTCATAATTTTATACACACTGTTGAATTCTTCCCTTTGTTACAACTGTTCCAAATATAGCAAGTCCATTTTATCAATCTATTTGTCTTTACAATTTCACAGTTTTGCAGCATCCGTTTTAATCACCCATGCACCCTCTGCAATGGAATTGCATATTTGATATAATATGCCATTCTCAAGCTTTAGTCTGTCTATAACAGGGGTCCCCAACCTTTTTCGCACTGCGGACTGGTTTCATATTGACAATATTCTTGCGGACCGGCCGACTTGGGGGCTGGGGGGGTGGTGGTGGTGGTACGGACAAGAGTAGCAGTCAAATACACTGGGTTTACCCCAAAAAAGACTACAATGACCATGAAGCCTTGCGCGGGCACCCGCGCGCATACGTAACTTGCGCATGCGGGTACGATTTTTTTCTACAAATTGTTTTTGGCAATTCTGTTTGGGGGGGGTGTTAATCACGACTGGAATATAGATGATAATTAGCTAATACACTCAATTTCGTTTCTAAAAGGGTTTATCTAACGAATTTAATATTAAACACACAGCGCATATTTTCCTCGCATGAATGTAGTGTTAAGTCAATTATCGGGGAGGGACAGGGGAGCTTGAAGTAAGTGTTGAACAAACTTCCAGTAGAAGTGGTAGAGGCAGGTTCGATATGATCATTTAAAGAAAAATTGGATAGGTATATGGACAGGAAAGGAATGGAGGGTTATGGGCTGAGTGCAGGTCAGTGGGACTAGGTGAGAGTAGCGTTTGGCACGGACTAGAAGGGGAGAGATGGCCTGTTTCCGTGCTGTAATTGTTATATGGTTATATAAGTCAATAGCATCATAACATTTTAAGTATCGTTTGGATATTAAACACGCAGCACATATTTTCCCTGTATGAACATATAAAATCATTGCAACACACCAATATCGCTGAATCAGTGGGAGCCCTGGGCTTGTTTTCCTGCAACAATACGGTCCCATCGAGGGGTGCTGGGAGACACCGATACTCGAATGGGGTTCCTTATGTCCAGTCTATTCTGCAATTTAGTTTTCGTTGCATTCATTACAGAAATATGTTGGAAATGAAAGCAACGTTTTCAGTGCTTTCATGGCTATCTCAGGATTGTTAGCCTTGACTTTGATCCAGAATGCCGGCAGAGATATTATGTCAAACATACTTTTCAGCCTGCCGTCATTTGCAAGCTTGAGGGGTTGATCTCTTTCCCGCGCTGAAAAGCATGACGCGTGGGTAATGACCTTGCGTGCGTAATGGCTCAACAGTGGGCGTGACAGGGAACGAGGAAAGGTGCAGCTGACTCATATCGCCAAATCATATCCTTTCCTGGCGGCCTGGTAGCGCATGCTTTGCGGCCCGGTACCGGTCTGCGGCTTGGTGGTTGGGGACCGCTGGTCTATAATGTATACAGTTCGAATATAATATCCATGTTTTTATATTTTTCAACTAAAAAGAAAGTATCTCATTTGCCTTTTAATCCACCTTATTCACCTTTGACAAGTTATGGATCAAACACTCCAAGGAATTTATTTTTGCTGCGTTGATGTCATTGTTGCCATTTTGTGGCAACCTTCAAATAGATTTTGTCGTAATTCCCTGGACTGAATTCCATGTGTGTTAAATGCCAATAGAGAGTGACTTTTGACATTAATGGTGAAAATCTGACAGGAGCAAGATATATGAAGATAACTTTGATCAGCTCACAAGCAAGCAATTACAGTTTTTTTCATTGAAGTCACTGTGTCAGTGTCAAATTGGAGTGGCAATTTTAGACTGTGCAACTAATAACTCTAGTTCTTGCAGAGTATGGGTGTTAGGACGTATTTGCTATAATGAATAAAGCTAAAAGAAAAAATTGGTCAGAAACAGTGACTGTCTGATATGGAAATGGATTTGCTTGGTTTCCCCAATAACTATTGCATGAGCCTTTTTCTTCTATTTTTCAGATTGCAGAACATGACCTAGGTTACAACTGGCCTTATAGGCTTCTAATATTATAATCAACTTCAGAGCAAGATGACTTCCCCTCTTTCTGCTCCTCCCCTCCCCCATTTATTCCATAACCCTATTTCACCAGCACACCATACAAGCTACATTATCATAATATACACTGGCCATTTTATTAGGTACAGGAGTCAAACCTGGTGTCTTCTGCTGTAACCCATCCATGTGTTGTGCAAACAGAGATGCTCCTCTGCACACTGCTGTTGTAATGTGTGTTTATCTGAGCTGCTGTCACCTTTTTGGCAGCTTGAGCCAGTCTGGCCATTCTCCTCAGATCTCTCATTAACAAGGTATTTTTACCAACAGAACTGCTCACCATTCTCTATAAACTCTAGAAAAAATCCCAAGAGATCAACGATTTCTGAGATACTTAAACTAACCCATCTGGCACCAACAATCATTTCAGGGTCAACGGCACTTAGATCGCATTTCTTTCCCATTCTGATTGGTCTGAACAACAACTAAACCTCTTGACCGTGTCTGTGCTTTTAGTCATTGATTTGCTGCCACATGATTGGCTGATTTGACATTTGCATTAATGAGCAGGTGTATCTAATAAAGTATAAGCTTTCTGACATAACTACACTCTTTTTAGCTGTTATATCATTAAATACCCTGTGCTGCCTGTAGACTTAGCTTGTCTAAATTTTCATGTTATTCTTATTGAACTGATTTTCTAATGAAGCATTGATAGTAAATGATGAATATACTTGTCAATGAAACAACACAAAGAAAAATCAGTTTGGGAATTCTGGCACAGTCCATCATTGCTGCTTCACACAGCACAGTTCAGGATTGTTACCATAAATTGCAATTTTGAGTTATTACATTTGAGTTCTGAAAAGTTAGGCAAAATATTAGATAGATATTTTATTGATCTTGAAGGAAATTACAGTGTCACAGTAGCATTACAAGTGCACAGATGTACAAATATTAGAAGAAAAGCTAAAAAGAATTAAAAAAATAAGTTGCCTCAAACAGACTAACAGGTGGGGTTGATCACTTACACTGCTGTAAGTTGACTCATTATAG
Source organism: Mobula birostris (assembly GCF_030028105.1). NCBI lineage: Eukaryota > Metazoa > Chordata > Chondrichthyes > Myliobatiformes > Myliobatidae > Mobula > Mobula birostris. Next base: position 39,603,007 of record NC_092402.1, read on the forward strand.
AGCCTCATGGCTGAGGGTAAGAATAAGCTCATATAGCGCTCTTTGAAGCAGCGCAGTTGTCTTAGTCTATTACTGAAAGGCGCCTCTGTTCAGCTAAGGTGCCATGCAAGTATTGTCCAGAATTGCCAGGATCTTCCATAGGATCATTTGTTCTACCACAGCCTCCAGTGTGTCCAGTTTTTCTAATCAGTTTATTGAGCCTGTTGACATCACCTGTGTTGATGCCATTGCCCCAGCACACCACCATGTAGAGGACTGGTGATAACAGACTGGTAGAACATGTGAAGGAGAAGCCTGCGTACTTCAAAGGACCTCGGTCTCCTCAGGATATAGAGGCAACTCTGACGACTACATTGGTGCTGCTTCCTGCACCCATGCTGAGCTCGTCAATTTCATCGACTTTACTTCAAACTTCCACCCAGCCCTCAAATTCACTTGGTCTATCTCTGACACTTCTCTCCCCTTTCTCGATGTCTCGGTCTCCATCTCTGGAGGCAGACTGTCCACTGACATCTTCTACAAGCCCACTGACTCTCATAACTACCTCGACTATACCTCTTCCCACCCCGCCACATGCAAAAATGCCATTCCCTATTCCCAGTTCCTCCGTCTCTGCCGCATCTTCTCCCAGGATGAGGCTTTCCGTTCCAGGACATCTCAAATGTCCTCTTTCTTTAAGGATCGTGGTTTCCCTTCTACAGTGATCAATGATGCCCTCACCCGCATCTCCTCCATTTTCCGCACTTCGGCCCTCACCCCATCTTCCCGCCACCACAACAGGGACAGAGTTCCCCTTGTCCTCACCTACCACCCCACCAGCCTCTGGATCCAGCACATTATCTTCCGCAACTTCCGCCACCTTCAACAGGACCCCACCACTAAGCACATCTTTCCCTCTCCGCTTTCCGCAGGGATTGATCCCTCCGCGACTCACTTATCCGCACGTCCATCCCCATGGATCTCCCACCCAGCAATTATCCCTGTAAGCGTAAGTGCTACACCTGTCCCTACACCTCCTCTCTTGCCACCATTCAGGGCCCCAAACAGTCCTACCAGGTGAGGCAACACTTCACTTGCGAATCTGAAGAGGTCATCTATTGCATCCGGTGCTCCCGGTGCAGCCTCCTCTGCATCGATGAAACCCGACGCAGATTGGGGGACCGCTTCGTCGAGCACCTCCACTCCGTCCGCCACAACAGACAGAATCTCCCGGTAGCCACCCGCTTCAACTCTGCTTCCCATTCCCATTCAGATATGTCCATACATGGCCTCCTCTACTGCCATGTTGAGGCTAAACTCAGGTTGGAGGAGCAACACCTCATATACCGTCTAGGTAGTCTCCAGCCCCTTGGTATGAACATAGAATTCTCCAACTTCTGGTAATTTCCTCCCCCTCCCTTCCTCTGTCCCTATTTTACATCACCTCCCTCATAGTTCCGCCTCCTTCTACTACTTCGCATTGTTCTCCTGCCAATCACCTCCCTGCTTCCCCTTCCCCACCGCTTTGTCTTTAAAATTACTGCTTTTTTCAACTACCAGCATTCTTCAAACCCTCCCCAAAGTTCTTCCGTCAGTCCTGACGAAGGGTTTCGGCCCGAAATGTTGACTAATCTTTTCAACTGATGCTGACTGACCTGCTGAGTTCCTCCAGCGCATTGTGAGTGTTCCTTTGACAACAGCATCTGCAGATTATTTTGTGTTTACAACTCTGACCCTTCTTGTACACAGCCTCTGTGTTGGTGCTTCACTCAAGTCTGTCATCCAGGTGCAGTCTCAGGTACTTGTAGGTCCTCACCAAATCCATGTCCTCACCATCAATAGTAACAGGGAGCAGTGCAAACTTAGTCGTCCTAAAGTCCATCACCATCTCCTTTGTCTTACTGATGTTGAGCTGCAGATGATTCAGCTTGCACCATCTGATATTTAGATTAATTTTTTAACATAAGAACTACATCACTAGCTAATGTATTTTAATAAATGTCATTGAAGTTTTATTTTTTTCTTCTGCCTTGTCTGTTAAAAAATTGTGGAGAACATTTACAAGGATGTTGTTAGGACTTGACCTCGGGTATAGATAAAAGTTGAATAAGTTAGCATTTTATTCCCTCTTGCATAGGAGAATGAGGGAAGAATGACAGTTATCCAAATTTTTGAGGGGTATTTTGTTTTTTTCCACTGAAGACGGGTGAGACCAGAACTAGAGGTCATGGGTTAAAAATGAAAGGTGAAATATTTAAGGGGACCTTGAGGGGGAGCATCTTCACTCAGTAGTGAGAGTGTGGAGCAAGCTGCCAGCAGAAAGTGTGGGTTCGATTTCAACATTTGAGAGAAATTACGGATGGGGGAGCGGTTATGGAGTGCTATGGTCTGGATGCAGGTTGATGGGACTAAGTAGATTAATAGTTCGGTGTTGTCTTAAACACATGCAAGAATGAAAGAAGAATTTTAAAAACCATTAATACATAGGAAGCTACTGGATGTAATTAATAATTTATTTGTTTTTGTACTTTCATGATTGAAATTACTGGTTTTATGCAACATATTGTAACATGCATACATGGGGTTCCACTTTTGAAATTCTGTTTCAGAACTGCAATGGAGCAGAATTTAAGCAATGAAGTTCAACTTGAATATGTTGATGTATTCCACCTTTAATTCATCCCCTGTAGCATGTGCTATCTACTCGAAAGATCCTTGTTTATTGCATGCTGATGAACAGTTATAAAAACAATTACTTTTTTTTCCTCCTGTGTTTTTCTAGAGAAAAATTTCAACAGGGTTTTACAGATTCATTTTGTTTGAATTCCACTAAATATCCAGCTTTAGTCCAATCTTCCTGGCGTTGGCATAGACTTGATCAAAAAGTAAAAAAAAAAAAATAGATGCTGAAAAAGTGGTGTGGGAGAAATAGAAAAATTCTAGAAATGTTTAGCAGGTTAGGTAACGAGTGAAGAAAGAAACAGTTAACAGTTTGGGTCACAGACATTTCATCAGAATGAGTTCAAGTTCTGTCACATGAGTTGCAGAATTTAATTTGGTTATTAATCTGAAATTGTATGTATATACAAAGTAGTCATCAGTTATGACCACAAAACTACTTGGATTGTTTAAAACCCTCTCTGGTTCACTAAGCTGAAATAAGAATGGGGCACTCTGCACCCCTCTCTTATTCTCTTCAATTATGCCATGTTTGATCTGGTTGCCACCTCAGCTTGACATTTTTGCCGACTTCCAGTAATCCTTCACATATTAGCTACCGTTGATTTAAGAATATTCAAAGATTCTACTTCATCCTTTTGAGGAAGAGAATTCCTAAGATTTGTAAATTTCTGGGGGGAGCTTGCTTCATCTCTCAAGTAGGTAATCCCTTAATTTTAAACAGCAATTGCTTCTTCTAATTTCTTCTAAAGGAGGTAATATCATCTCCAAATCCACTGCCAAACCCTCAGGATCATCTCTGTTTATCTTAAAATTTAATGGATGCAAGCCAGGACTGTCCAGGAAAAAAACTTTACCAATTCAAACAAAGTTAACAGAATGGATATTCTTGGTTGAGTTATGACATTGACAACCACTTTTTAACTTTTACAGTTATTTACAAATTGAAAACTTGTGGATTATCATGAGGAATAAAGTTAGAAGTTTTAAATTCCTGGGATGTGGACTTTGCTGGCAAAGCATTTCCCAAGTGCCCCTGAACCGTGGAAGCAGTTAAGAAACAATCATATTATAGTTCTATACAGATCTGAATTGAAAAGTGGCTGTGCACTCACTTCTCTGAAGGGCATCAATAGACCAGGCAATTATTTTGTGAGTAATCAATGGGATAGATATTATTTATTTATTGAGATAAATCAGGGGATTGCTGGGCAGCATGGCTCAAGGAAGGGCCTATTCCACACTCTAATCCTAACCTAATCACTGGACAATTTGCAACGACCAATTAATCTACCAACTGGAATGACTTTGGACTGTGGGAGGAAACCCAAGAGATGACAGCGAAAACGTACAAACCCCTTACAGGCAATGACGAGGATTGAACCCGAGTTGCTGGTACTGTAAAATGTTGTGCTAACCACTACGCTACCATGCTGCCCTATCTTGCCATGGCACTTTATAGAAAGTCAATACTCCAATGGTATGTTGAGGAGGTATGGCCCTAAAAATTCTGACAGCTACTAAAGCCTTCCCTTGCTAAGATAGATGTTTACTCTTTTAAATTCCTCTCTTTGGGGACGTCAACAACTATAACATAGAAGTAATTATCTATCAATGATCATTTTTACTCCAATGTTACCTATCTTCTTTTACCTCATCTATAAGCCTGAAATATGCATTAGCAAGAGTTGGTCTTGTTCCAGATTTAAATTTGCCACAAAATCTAAGTGGGAATAGTTTTCTTTTCTCCAAGTGTAAGGCTGAGGAATCTCAGCAAGTCTGAGTTCTGCTGCTTGACTCCACATGGCCTGGTATCCTTTGTGAGACTATTTACATTAACGAGCAGGATCAAGCTTTTTAAAAGTAAACTGATAAGTATTTGAAAAGGATATGGGGAATTAAAATCAGGTTTAATGAGACAGCTGAAGATCGACTGAGATTATTGGAACAACCACCTTCAGCTCCTATATTTTGCTGTAAATTTTGAATTATAGCTAATATATCACCTCCAGTGTATTAAAGTGCACTTTTCCTATAGATAAAAAAGGATAATTTTCTTTTAATTCCCAGTGCAGTATTTAATGTGGTTAGTAAAATTTCAGGTAGACAACCTCTTTTGCTCATTAAAATTAATGGAAAGAAAATTGGAAAGTGTTCATACAGCTTCTAAGAATGACCAATGGGAGAGAACATGCACAAGGAAAGAATAAAGTGCTGATAATTCTACATATTGTAGTTCAAGCCAGATATTGTACAAAATTTTAAGATTTTGTTTAAGTAACCTATAGATGGTTGTTCTCCATGGTGCTGAGGATTAATGGCAATGTCCAATGTCTGCATAAAATCAAATACTCTAGGCATAAAATTTATTCCACAATTATTTTGTGAACAGCCGAGGTTGGGAATTGAACAAATTAATTTTGAATTGTGCTATAAGTTAAAATGTGGTCTTGATATTACTGAAATGTAGATATTACCTGGTGGCTATTGATTTATCTTATAGATCAGCTAGAATGGATGATAGAACTCTGTGGTGCCTCAATAATTAAGGAGCCTTGTTTATTCTCCTATAGCCCTGTAAGTATAAGAAAATATTTCACTCTTAATACTTTATATTAAAAAAGAAGAAAAATAAGTTTGTAAAATAAAGGAACTAAAACTTATTAAATGTTATATGAATACTTCTCACCAAGATATAGCCACATTTCCCATCTATTCACACTTGAAGAAACCATTAATGAAAAGTTCCTACTTCAACCCTTGGAAGAGTTATGTAGCACCAGCCTCTCCTTGATACTCCCAGAGGTCTGAGGTTCACTTGCTTCCATCATAATTCTGTGCATGCTAATGTGACAAATAAATCCCATAAGCAGCCAGCATACACTCACAGATGGAACTTATTACGACAAAACAGTAGGTTGCCACAAGTTGATTTTGTTTCTTGTTCTAGTTTTAAATAAATTTCTGTTTGTACACATGTTGGGTGTAAATTCTGTAAGTTAAAACCTGCAATAATCCAGCATAGTAGGCAACTTGAATCAGAATCACTGGCATAGGTCATGAAATCTGTTTTGTGGCAGTAGTACATTGCAATACATAATTAAAACCAATAAATTACAATAATATGAAATAATTCAAATAAGTAGTGCAAAAAGAGCTAAAATAGTGAGATGGTGTTCATGAGTTCATTGTCAGTTCAGAAATTTGGCAGAGGGGAAGAAGCCACTCCTAAATCATTGAGTCTCTCTTCAGGCTGTTGTACCACCACCTTCATGGTAGCAAAGCGAAAAGGGTGTGTTCTAGGTGCCTCTAACAATGGATGCTACCTTCTCGAGGCATCACCTTTTGAAGATGTTCTTGATACTGGACTGGCTAGTGCCCATGATGGAAGTCGCTTAGTTTACAACTTTCTGCAGCTTTTTACCAATCCTGTGCAGTGGCCCATCCAGTTGGTGATGTAACCAATTAAAATGCTCTCCAATTCTCCTCATCCTATTAATGCAATATAGCTGCTGTCATGCCTTCTTTGTAGCTGCATCAATATGTTCGGCCCAGGGCAGATCTACAGAACTGTGGACACCCAAGAACTTAAAACTGCTTATCCTTTCTACTGATTCCTTGATGAGGACTGGTGTGAGTTTTTTCAACTTCCCCTTTCTGAATACACAATCAATTCCTTCATCTTAAATTATATGTTGCGACAGTACTCAACCAGCTGATCTATTTCACTCCTGTATGTCTCCTCACCATCTGAAATTCTACCAACAATAGTTGTGTCATCGGTGAATTTATAGATGACACTTGAGCTGTGCCTAGCCATGAAGCTGTGGGTGTAGAGAGTAGAGCAGTGGGCTAAACATGCATCCTTGAGGTGTGTCTGCATTGATTGTCAATGAGGAGATATTATTTCTGATCTGCACTGACTGTGTTCTGATTAGAAAGTCAAGGATCCAGTTGCTGAGGGAGGTACAGAGGCCCAGGTTTTGGAGCTTGTTCATTAGTACTGGTAGGTTGATACTTGGTGATGGTGGTACTGGAGATTGGTAGTTGACTGGAGGATTTTCCAGACCAGTGGATATTTGCTCCCCAACACATTTTTAATTAGTTATTTTTGCGATGTCACACAAATATTACAATAAGTTCTTTATTGAAGTCAGTAAGTTGCAGGGGAGCACAAGAAATCTTGTGTCAGCAGCCAAATGCTGAACCATCAGGATTTCCAAATAGATTGCACAATATTAGATCTCGTAATATTTTAGTATGATTGATAGCACATTAATTTAAACATGCTGCAAGTGTCTGTAATAATTGAAGAGAAATTTATTGATACAAAGCTGTTGAGAAATTCATCTTTGATCATGAGCATTGAAGTACACATTCAGCTCCATTGAAGTCAATGGAATCAAATGTGTGCTCAATACAATTGGTTGCTGATGTTCACACATGCAGCCAAAGACTAATTCTTGAAAGTATATATCTTGTATTCCATTATTGTACTGTACTGTTTAAGAAATTTTCCTTAAATTTAAACAGTTACTTTATTACTCTTATAAATGAATGAAATTTTTGGGTAATAATTTTTGTAGCCATTGTATTATATCAACCCATATCTGTCCTTTCTATTAGAACTGTACCGAGGTGGTGGTAGTGCAACCCGATGCTAACCCAATAAACACGGACTACAAAGGTGAGTTTCTAGAGTTAAATCTAAGTTATTTCTATCTTTATAGCACTGACAAAAGTTTTTGACTTTTGATAGGTATCCATTAATTGGAACAAATCTACCCCTGTAATGACTATTTACAAATAATGCAAATCAACAATACTCTGGGATTTTTTTCTGCAGTATCTATGTAACAGTTTCAGACTCTTCCAGGTTTGATATGTTTGCAGGCCCTAAGAACTGTATTGATGCTTTGCAGTTAAGAGACATAGTCATAGAAGCGGGCCCTTCGGCCCAACTAGTCCATGCCGAAACCATTCAAGTTGCCTACTCTCATCAACCTGCACTGGGGCCATAGCCCTCCATACTCCTACTTTCCATGTACTGTCGTGGTTTTACAAATGACAAGGAAGCGCCGAAGATTCTTCAAGAAATGTTTAAACTTTAATTTGCAAAGTAAAGCTGAGACAGACAGTGGACTAGGCTGTGTAAGTCTGTCACTGACTGCCCATTTGTCGTTTTCACACAGCATTCTTTATAGCCCTTCTGGGTTAGCATACCGCTGTAAGTTTTTTACTTTAACTAATAAATCAATTACTCTTATCTCTCTTACTTGGCTACATTCGTTTTTCTCGAGGGGTTAAAAGTACACAGGTTTCATTCAATGGTTACATCCCAAATACCACAGTAATCCCACACACTCAGTAACAGACACTTAATGCATAATAAAGGCATGGTCAACATCTGAATAAACACCTGATACGGAATAAAAGCACACTTAAAATAAACACTTAGAAAACAGAGTTAAAATGTTTTCCAATATAATCCCTCCTTTGAGACTTACAAAGTCTCACATAGAGAGAGGAAACTTCGAGTACACACACAAAAGCTCAAATAAACTCCAGAATTTAATCCCAAATCTGGGTCAAACTATAATTTCTTGTGCTTAGAACTCGAAGTGTTCTCTCCCTACCTTCCTAGGCCACTGAGCCAAAAACCTGCCCCTTCGTGTCAGACAGGAAAAAAGACTCAGGAGCCTTTACAGTCTACTGCCACATTATCATTTCCCTCCTGTACATCTTGCATGTTGTGTAAGCTGTAACAGTACATTATCGGTATTTCTCTTTCCACTGGGCTTGATTCAGCAATTTCCAGGAGCATCGGAAAGCGTTTTGTTGTGGCCAGCACTATAAGAGACTTGAGACACGGAAGAAAACAGCACAAAACAATCGCACAGCTTACGAATACAATACCTACAGTTATCGCTATCTTGATTAGCCGTGCTCCCCATCCCCCTAGTTTACTATCTAACCAGTAAAATAACTGATGTCCGAACCCTGCATTCTGTCTAACTTCTCTTCTCAGACTTTTTAATTTGTTCATTGCTCTGGTAAATGATCCCTCCGGACTAGTGTTATTTGGTATAAAAGTACAGCACTGTTCTCCAAACATTACACAAACTCCTCCTTTTTCTGCCAACAGCCAGTCTAATACCTGTATATTCTGCCACGCCACTCTACTAGTTGCATCTAGCTGTTGCCCTAGTGCCTCCAGCGCATCATCGGTGTAATTAATGAATCTCTGTTGATTATAATATATATAATTTATCCACTCAACGTTTTTGCTAACCCCTATTTTAGGTATAATCGCTTCCCAGCCAGCAGCAATCTCGTTTTTTGCCTTAAACTCGTTAGGTATATCTCTCGGCTGTCCTATACTGTCAATTCGGATCGTTGGATCAGGTTCATATTTTCGCCTCTTCCACCGCAGTGTCTGCTGCTTCGGAGCGTCAAATTGTACTTCGGGATACTACAACTTCTTGAATCAGCATAACCCGTGTATATGTACCTGTCCAACTAAGAGGAATCATGGATCTCAGGCCGCCTTCCATTCCGCACAACCACCAAGTATCCGCTAATGGAATGTTCTGGACATCCAACGCATCTTCGGGTGGAGGGGTACCTACTATGTTTCTTTGGCCTGGGGTTACATCCCAAGTCTGGGTGCAGGTACCCCTAAAATGGCCAACCGAAAAAGCACCTATCCGTGTAAAGCATTCATAATTCAAATGATCCTGCATTATCAGTTTTCCCACTATGAGGATCTGACTTCTTTTAGTAATGGCCCAAGGTCTGCTGTAATTACATTTATGGGCGAGCACGTTTCGATCGAATTGCGAGGAGGCTTGGGATAGCATACACCAATAAGGGCAATATGGGGTGTTATCAATACATTTCTGATAACAAGGATCCATCCTGCTACAAATTCCCGTGCTGCAAGTCTTGACTACACTTGGACAGTGCCACGCACACTGCCCCCTCCACTCCTTTTGCCATTGCGTGCAGGTGGAGGAGTTATAAGGCATGGGGGCTACGTGTTGCAAGGGCTTCGCCCTGGAGCACAGATAACAATTCTGTCTCTCCATCATTCCTGCTGTGTATTGTGCCCATTGGTACCACTGGCTAGTACGTGTCTGTTGCCACTGCAAAGAGGTAACTGTTGCGCTCCGCTTACTCCTTTCTTTTGAGGTTTGCAGAGTCCTAACATTCCTATGCCATATCGGCCAAATTAATGGTTTCCAAGTCCGTACAGGGGTTTGTGGGTGTATCATCCCAAGGGGCAAGACTGGTCACTCCCAAGTCATCCTCACTGTCTGAAGGAGTGCTACTATCCACAACCTCATCCTTTGGGTCATCAGACCGGTTCTCAAACCCAAAAATTTCCCTTATGGTCTGATCAAACTCCTGTGGTACAGTGACAACTTCTTGTTCTTCTTGTCTGTCCCCTGCTATCCGTTCCTCTTCACTTACCTCGGGCTCCACACCTGACTGTACCTGCGGGACTGCTCTGGTGCAGTGATTGAGATGGTACCAGGTGGAACGTCCCTCTATTTGAACTGTGGTGGGTGACGCCTTGGTTACCGTAAAAGGCCCTTCCCTTCTTGGTTCATTCCACTTTCTTCGAAAAGCTCGCACATAGACCTGATCTCCTGGCTTGATTGGTCCTTCCCTTTGCACAATCTCTGGCTCTTTCCGTTTCTCCTGTGCATAGATAGACTAATGTATCATGGTTAGTTGCTGCATGTATTGTTTTAGTTCTACTTCCAGTTGTTCCAAGCTAGGCCCTTTATATGGTCCTGTCCACTGGGGCACTGGCATGGGCCTACCAGTTAGCATTTCATGCGGTGTTAGACATGTCATTCGATTAGTCTGCATGCGGTAACTCATTAACGCTAACGGCAGCGCGTCAATCCAATTGAGTTTAGTACCCACACAAATTTTATTCAGTTTGGTTTTTAGAGTCCCGTTAATTCTTTCCACCGTGCCCTGCGACTGAGGGTGATACACGCATCCAAACCTCTGCTTTGTTCTTAGTGCTTGCAATACTAATTTGACCACTTTTTGGATAAACGCTGAACCATTGTCTGAGCTGACTTCTGTAGGTATTCCAAATCTTGGGATCACCTCGTTTGTCAGGAATTTTACCACTGTTCCTGCCCCTTGATCTTTCGAAGGTTCCGCTTCTACCCATGTACTGAATCTGTCAATTACTACTAACGTATCTTTTCCCTCTTACTGTCCTTATCATGTCTACTTAGTCAATTACTAAATGTTTAATTAGCCCTTCGGGCATGGGTATATGACCTATTGGGGTTGTAATTCCTTTCCGAACATTATTCTGTGCACATACCTCGCACTGCGACAGCACATGGTCTACTGAAGCCTGTAAATAAGGCGACCAAAAACCGTCCTTTTTTATTTTCCTTATTACTTCCCCCCTTGCACAATGATCCATCCCATGCGCTTCTGAAATCAGGATAGTCAACAACGGGGTGGGTGCTACCAATAAACTGTCCTCCGTCTCCACAGGCCGTCTGGGCTCTGCTTGGCCCCTTTGTCTCCACATTGTCTGCTCTGCCAAAGTTGCCTTACCTTGTATTTCAATCATTGTATTCAATGAAGGCCGACATACATCCAGATGCTTTCCGGGCTGCTTCGTCTGCAGCTTGATTTCCCTTGGTTATTACATCGTTTCCTTTTTTATGTGCCTGACATTTCACTATAGCCAGCGTTTTGGATTTCATCATTGCTGTTATTATATCTAAAACTTGCTGACAGTGCTGTATGGGATCTCCATTACTCTTCTTAAATTCTCTCTGTTTCCACACTGCCCCAAACAAATGACACATTCCATGTGCATATGCCAAATCAGTATAAATGTCTACTTTCTCACCTTCCATCATTTCGCACGCTGCTGTCAGGGCTTTGATTTCGGCTAATTGGGCGGAACACGGTTGGGGGCAAGCTTCCATTCTGAAAGTCTTAAAACTTGTCTGATCCTGCTGCACTACTGAGAAACCTGCATGATTTCCATCATAATCCCTATAACAGGAACCATCTACAAACAAAACCTTTTTATCTTCCTCTTCTAATGGTTCGGATTGTAAATCTGCTCTTAATTTGGCAAATGCCATTGTTTCCCTTACACAGTCATGGGGTTCTCCTTCATGACCCAAGGGGACGTAATCAGCGATACTACTGGTAGTACATCTCTGGAAATGTCAATAACATCTGATATGCTGTTATTCTGGCTGGTGTCAACAGAAATTTACCTCTTTCCAGTAACTCTGTTACCTTGTGGTGTGTGTACAGGATCACAGGGTAGCCCATGGTCATGGATGATGCCTTTTCATAGGCATAGTATAATGCTGCTAGTCCCTGATAAGAGGGTGGGTACCCCTGAGCCACTTCATCCAATTTCGCACTATAGTATGCTATAGGTTGTTTTGCTTTTCCTGTGCCTGTCTCTTGTGTTAGAACCGCTGCAACATAGCCTTCCTGCCGGTTAGACACATACAAATGAAAGTCCTTTTCATAGTCAGGCAAAGCTAACGCTGGAGCTGACTGCAATTCCTGTTTAATAGTATTAAACGCTATTTCCGCCTCCTCGTTCCACTGTAAGCCACTTTTCAAACTTGTATGTCCTGCCTCCTTCATTATTTTCCTTAATGGCATTCCAATTTCAGCAAATTCCCCAATCCAATCTAAACTGTATCCTGTTAATCCTAAAAACGTCATCATCTGCTTTACTGTCTGGGGTTTAGGAGCTTTAGCTATTGCCTCAATTTGACTCGGCGCTATCGCCTTCATTCCCTTGGAGATTACCCTACCTAGGTATTCTACCTGTTGCTTACAGAATTGCAACTTCTTTTTGGATACTTTATGTCCTCCATACACCAGCCTTTCTAAAAGTGTTACGGTATCCTGTTCACACTGCTCCTCACTTTCGGAGCAAATTAACAAATCATCCACATACTGTATTAATGTACTTTCCAATTGTATACCCTCTAAGTCTGCCTTTAATACTTGATTAAAAATGTGCGGTGAGTGCTTAAATCCTTGCGGCATTCTTGTATAGGTATACTTGTTACCTCTGTATGTAAATGCAAATAAATACTGACACTGATCGGCCGGGGAATGCTGAAGAAAGCCGAACACAAATCAATCACTGAAAAATAGCTTGATTCTGGCGGAACGTTAGTCAAAAGTGCGTGGGGGTTGGGGACTACGGCTGGCCAGTCCCCCACTACCTCATTTACTGCTCGTAAATCATGTACCAGTCTCCATTTGGATTTGTCCACTTTTAAGACTGGCAACAGCGGAGTATTACACGGACTATCTATCCTCTTAAGTATGCCTACTTCGAGCAACCCCTGTATTGTGGGCACTATTCCCTCCTCTGCTTCTGACCTTAGAGGGTATTGTGGTCTCCAAGGTGGAACTGCTCCCCTTTTCAGTTTTATTTCTACCGGACTTGCTGTTTTTATTCTCCCTACGTCCGTGTCATGTTGCGACCACAGAATAGATGGTAACCTATCCAGCCTGTTATCTTTTCCCTGACCTTTCTCCTTTTCCAATAGTGACATGTGCAGCTGAGGAATTACTTCGACCTCCTTTATAGTTCCTGTCATATCTATATCTACCATTATTTTCATGTAGTTGTTGTCTCCCGATGCCCATACCTCCTGCATGGTTTTCCTCCAAACCATTACGGTTCCAGCGCGTTTTACTAAGGGTCCTAGGTCTCTAGACTGGTATCCTTCATTCTCCAGCAATGTTACGTGGGGCACAGCCTCCAGTATTCTATACCATTTCTCCAAGAAGGTATTCCACCTGACTTGTAGGGCTGCCCCTTGCTTTCCAATTATTATAGCCTCTCCTCTTAGGTGCTGCCAGGTACATGGCCCCTCGTGCCATCTCTCCTCTAACTCCTTACTCTGAGTCTCGTCAAAAATTACTGTGTAATGTAACTCAGACTTAGGCACTTCCGCCTTGGGCAATATGGCCTGCACGCCCTTTTTCCATTTTTCTCAGGTTTCCCAGATCTGATCTTCTATGTCTCCTATCCAGAAAACATTAGCTTTCTTGATTTCCCGTACTAGTAACTGAGTATTCGCTCTTTCCACACTCAACCCATTTCTAGTGCATTCTAATTTTAATTCTAGTTTTAATAGTGCATCTCTGCCTAGCAAATTAATCAGGGTTCCTTTGGACACTAATACTGGCAGAACTATTCTTTTACTGCCCATCCCCAACTGTACTGGAGCTGTATATTGTGTTAACTGTGTTTTCCCCGAGAACCCTACAGTCTTAATAAATTTTCCTGACGTGGGAAGGTGAAGGGCATACTGTGGCTGTGCACAGGTATACGTAGCTCCAGTGTCTATCATCATGGGTGTCAATTGCCCTTCTAACATAACCTGAACAATGGGTTCTTCTTCCGCCTCCCTTGTTATCACTGGGTAATGTCCCTTCCCACCTGGGTTCTCTGGGCACCCCTAGCATCTTGCATAGGGGTTCACGGGTCCACCTGAGCCTATGGGGGCTGGTTCTTGGCTAACCTGCGGTTCCCTTCTCATCGGTCCCTGTTGGTACGTGACGGGCCATGACCTGAGTGGACAGTCTCTTCTCATGTGTCCTGGCTGGTTACACTCCCAGCACAGTCTCTCTATCTATCTCTCCCCTTGTCTCCTCACTGGCCCTCTTGGTCCATAACCTCTCTGTCCCCCTCCTTGGGATTTCCAGTCCTGTCTGGGCTGCTGTTTAAACTTACTCTGTTCCTGATAGGGCATTCGTGGGAATGCTCCTCCAAAGATCTTTATTATTGGCATGGGGTTTTCTGGCCCCTGTCTGACAGTGCGACCGGTTCCTCCATACAGTGATGTTTCATTCATTTCAACGGTTGCATTCAAATCGGGTGCTACTGGCAGCATCTTTTTTCCCTTCTCTTTTTCCTTCTTTTTGAGTTCTTCAAGCTGCATTTGCATTAGCTTTCTTTGCACCTCTTCCTGCTGCTCAATCAGCTTCTGTTTGTCTTTCCGATATTTCTCAACCGCATGGACTACGTGGTCTCTAAATTCTTGTGAGTTCATTGACATCAGTCCGACCACTTCCTCCAATTTAGATTTAACTTGCGGAGGCATTGCGTCCAAAACAGTGGTTCGGAACAGTATGGTCATAAACGAGTTGCCTTCCACTTCTTGCTCAGTCTCCAGTCTCCACCCGTGTCTAAATTATCTACTTAAGCTATCCTTATCTTCTATTCTGTTCTGCCCGTGCAGACCCCCTTCTCGGGCGGTATCCGCAGAACCTCCTTTTTGCACCTCACCTATTCAGACTCTTAACTTTTCTTAAGGTGGTATTCATGAGGATTTTCTCTTTTCTTTCTTTCCCTGTCCATTCAGACCTTCGTCTCGTACGAAGCGGTATCCACAGGGACTTACCAACACCACGTGGAATTTTTCTCACTTAACTTCTTATTACTTTATTCATATTCACCCCCCTCACTGCAGTGTTCTTGATTAATCCTCCGAGCCTCCTTTTTAACCCTCAATTCTGCCAGATTCTTTGAATCGGAGAGACCCTTCGGCAGTTGTTTCACACTTCTGAGTCCCCGAGATCTCCCCAAAAACCAACAGAATTCTTAGTCCAAATTGTCACTAAAAAGCGCTTACCTTTGTTTGGGTGCACTCTGAATTCTGTTAGCTCAGTGGAGGTCCCCCAGGGACCGGGAAGCGCCCTCAATTTGCCGTTTCCTTCTTCCATGGGTCTCTTCCCAATCTTGCCCGACTATGCCAGTTTTGTCGTGGTTTTACAAATGACAAGGAAGCGCCGAAGATTCTTCAAGAAATGTTTAAACTTTAATTTGCAAAGTAAAGCTGAGACAGACAGTGGACTAGGCTGTGTAAGTCTGTCACTGACTGCCCATTTGTCGTTTTCACACAGCATTCTTTATAGCCCTTCTGGGTTAGCGTACCGCTGTAAGTTTTTTACTTTAACTAATAAATCAATTACTCTTATCTCTCTTACTTGGCTACATTCGTTTTTCTCGAGGGGTTAAAAGTACACAGGTTTCATTCAATGGTTACATCCCAAATACCACAGTAATCCCACGCACTCAGTAACAGACACTTAATGCATAATAAAAGCATGGTCAACATCTGAATAAACACCTGATACGGAATAAAAGCACACTTAAAATAAACACTTAGAAAACAGAGTTAAAATGTTTTCCAATAGTACTTATCCAAATTTCTCTTAAACGTTGAAATTGAGCTTGCATGCACCACTTGTGCTGGCAGCTCATTCCACACTGAGTCAAGAAGTTTCCCCTCATGTGCCCTTAAACTCCTTACCTTTTAGCCTTAATCCATGACTTCTCGTTGTAGTCTCACCCAACCTCAGTGGAAAAGGTCTTCTTGCATTAACCTCATCAATACACATCATAATTTTGTATACCTCTATCAAATCTCCTCTCAATCTTCTACCTTCCAAGGAGTAAAGTCCTAACCTATTTAATCTTTCCTTATAACTCAGGTCCTCCAGACCCAGCAACATCCTCGTAAATTTTCTCTACTCTTTCAATGTTGTTTACATCTTTCCTGTAGGTAGGTGACCAAAGTTGCACACAATATTCCAAGTTAGGCACAATCAATATCGAGTACAACTTCAACATACAGTGGCATGCAAAGGTTTGGACACCCCGGTCAAAATTTCTGTTACTGTGAATAGTTAAGTGAGTAGAAGATGAACTGATCTCCAAAACTCATAAAGTTAAAGATGAAACATTCTTTTCAACATTTTAAGCAAGATTAGTGTATTATTTTTGTTTTGTGCAATTTTAGAGTGAATAAAAGGAAAGGAGCACCATGCAAAAGTTTGGGCACCCCAAGAGATTTGAGCTCTTCGATAACTTCTACCAAGGTCTCAGACCTCAATTAGCCTGTTAGGGCTATGGCTTGTTCACAGTCATTGTTAGGAAAGGCCAGGTGATGCAAATTTCAAAACTTTATAAATACCCTGACTCCTCAAACCTTGTTCCAACAATCAGTAACCATGGGCTCCTCTAAGCAGCTGCCTAGCACTCTGAAAATGAAAATAAATGATGCCCACAAAGCAGGAGAAGGCTATATGAAGCTAGCAAAGCATTTTAAGGTAGCTGTTTCCTCAGTTCGTAATGTAATTAAAAAATGGCAGTTAACAGGAACAGTGGAGATCAAGTTGAGGTCGGGAAGACCAAGAAAACTTTCCAAAACTGCTTGTAGGATTGCTAGAAAGGCAAATCAAAACCCCCGTTTGACTGCAAAAGACCTTCAGGAAGATTTAACAGACTCTGGAGTGGTGGTGCACAGTTCTACTGTGCAGCGACACCTGTACAAATATGACCTTCATGGAAGAGTCATCAGAAGAAAACCTTTCCTGCATCCTCACCACAAATTCAGTGGCAGAAGTTTGCAAAGGAACATCTAAACAAGCCTGATGCATTTTGGAAACAAGTCCTGTGGACTGATGAAGTTAAAATAGAACTTTTTGGCTGCAATGAGCAAAGGTATGTTCGGAGAAAAAAAGGTGCAGAATTTCATGAAAAAAGCACTTCTCCAACTGTTAAGCATGGGGGGGGTGGATCAATCATGCTTTGGGCTTGTGTTGCAGCCAGTGGCACAGGGAACATTTCACTGGTAGAGGGAAGAATGAATTCAATTAGATACCAGCAAATTCTGGAAGCAAACATCACACACTGTAAGAAAGCCGAAGATGAAAAGCGGATAGCTTCTACAACAGGATAATGAACCTAAACACACCTCAAAATCCACAGTGGACTACTGAAGAGGCACAAGCTGAAGGTTTTGCCGTGGCCCTCACAGTCCCTCGATCGAAACATCATCGAAAATCTGTGGATAGACCTCAAAAGAGCCGTGCATGGAAGACGACCCAAGAATCTCACAGAACTAGAAGCCTTTTGCAAGGAAGAATGGGCGAAAATCCCCCAAACAAGAATTGAAAGACTCTTTGCTGGTGACAGAAAGCATTTGCAAGCTGTGATACTTGCCAAAGCGGGTGTTAATAAGTACTGACCATGCAGGGTGCCCAAACTTTTGCTTCGGGCCCTTTTCCTTTTTTGCTATTTTGAAAGTGTAAAAGATGGAAATTAAAAAGTAATCTTGCTTAAAATATTAAATGTGTCATCTTTAACTTTGTGCCTTTTGGAAATCAGGTCATCTTTTACTTGCTTAGCTATTCACAGTAACAGAAATTTTGACAGGGGTGCCCAAACTTTTGCATACCACTGTAAAATACCACCTCCTGTACCCAATACACTGATTTATAAATGCCAATGTGCCAAAAGCTTTCTTTATGATCCTATCTACTCGTGCCACTACTTTCAATGAATTATGGACCTGTATTCCGAGATCCCTTTGTTCTACCACACATCTCAGTGCACTGCCGTGCACTAAGACCTACCCTGGTTGGTCATACCAAAGTGCAACACCTCACACTGTCTGCATGAAGTTCCATCTGTCATTTTTTAGCCTATTTTTTCAGCTGATGTAGATTCCCTCTGCAAGCCATGATAGCCTTCCTCAGTGTCCACTACACCCCCAGTCTTAGTGTCATCTGCAAATTTGCTGATCCAGTTGACCACATTATTATCCAGATCATTAATATAGATAACAAGCAACAAAGGACCCAGTTTAGAACCCTGCGGCACTCCACAAGTCATATGCCTCCAGTCAGTGAGGCAACCCTCTACTACCACTCTTTGGCTTCTTCCACAAAGCCAATGTCTAATGCAATTTAGTACCTCAGCTTGACTGTTGAATGACTAAACCTTCTTGACCAAACTCCCATGCGAGACCTTATCAAGTGCTTTGCTAAAGTCTATGTAGACAACATCCACTGCCTTGCCTTCATCCACTTTCCTGGTAACTTCCCCTATAATGTTGGTGAGACATGACCTACCACGCACAAAGCCATGCTGACTAGCCTTAGTCCATGTCTACCAAATACTCGTATCTGGTCCCTTAGAATACTTTACAAAAACTTTCCCACAACTGATGTCAGACTCACCGGGCTATAATTTCCTGGTTTGTGTTTGGAGCCTTTTTTAAATATAGAAAACATACAGCACAATACAGGCCCTTTGGCCCATAAAGCTGTGCTGAACATGTCCTTACCTTAAAACTACCTAGGGTTTCCCATAGCTCTCTATTTTTTTAAGCTCTATGTATCCATCCAGGAGACTCTTAAAAGACCCTATCGTTTCCGCCTCCACCACCGCTGCCGGCAGCCCATTCCACGCACTCACCACTCTCTGCGTTGTTTTTTTTCAAAAATATGACAACTTACCCCTGACATCTCCTCTGTACCTATTCCCAAGCACCTTAAAACAATGCCTCCCTCGTGCTAGCTATTTCAGCCCTGGGAAAAAGCCTCCCACTATCCACACGATCAATGGCTCTCATTATCTTGTACACCTCTATCGGGTCACCTCTCATCCTCCGTCATTCCAAGGAGAAAAGGCCGAGTTCACTCAACCTATTCTCATAAGGCGTGTTCCGCAATCCAGGCAACATCCTTGTAAATCTGCTTTGCACCCTTTCTATGGTTTCCACGTCCTTCCTGTAGGGAGGCGACCAAAATTGAGCACAGTATTTCAAGTGGGGTCTGACCAAGGTCCTATATAGCTGCAATATTACCTCTCAGCTCTTGAACTCAATCCCACGATTGATGAAGGCCAATGCACCGTATGCCTTCTTAACCACAGAGCCAACCTGCGCAGCAGCTTTGAATCTGCTGTGGACTTGGACCCCAAGATCCCTCTAATCCTCCACACTGTCAAGAGTCTTGCCATTAATACTATATTTGACCTACCAAAGTGAACCATCTCACACTTAACTGGGTTGAGCTCCATTTGCCACTTCTTAGCCCAGTTTTGCATCCTATCAATGTCCCGCTGTAACCTCTGACAGCCCTCCACACTATCCACAACACCCCCAACCTTTGTGTCATCAGCAAATTTACTAACCCATCCCTCCACTTCCTCATCCAGGGCATTTATAAAAATCACAAAGAGTAGGGGTCCCAGAACAGATCCCTGAGGCATACCACTGGTCACCGGCCTCCATGCAGAATATGACCTGTCTACAACCACTCTTTGCCTTCTGTGGGCAAACCAGTTCTGGATCCACAAAGCAGTGTCCCCTTGGATCCCATGCCTCCTTACTTTCTCAATAAGCCTTGCATGGAGTACCTTATCAAATGCCTTGCTAAAATTCATATACACTAACTACATCTATGACTCTACCTTCAATGTGTTTAGTCACATCCTCAAAATTCAATCAGGCTTGTAAGGCACAATCTGCCTTTGACAAAGCTATGCAGACTATTTCTAATCATATTATGCCTCCCCAAATGTTCATAAATCCTTCCTCTTAGGATCTTCTCCATCAACTTACCAACCATTGAAGTAAGACACACTGGCATATAATTTCCTGGGCTATCCCTACTCCCTTTCTTGAATAAGGGAACAACATCCGCAACCCTCCAATCCTCTGGAATCTCTCCCGTCCTCATTGATGATGCAAAGATCATCACCAGAGGCTCAGCAATCTCCCTCCTCGCTTCCCACAGTAGCCTGGGGTATATCCAGTCCGGTCCCGGTGACTTATCCAACTTGATGCTTTCCAAAAGCTCCAGCACATCCTCTTCCTTAATATCTACATGCTCAAGCTTTTCAGTCTGCTGCAAGTCATCCCTACAATTGCCAAGATCCGTTTTGCTTCAGTATTCACTACAGAAGTATTCATTAAGTACCTCTGCTATTTCCTCCGGTTCCATACACACTTTTCCACTGTCACACTTGATTGGTCCTATTCTCTCATGTCTTATCCTCTTGCTGTTCACATACTTGTAGAATGCCTTGGGGTTTTCCTTAATCCTGTCTGCCAAGCCTTCTAATGGTCCCTTCTGGCTCTCCTAATTTCATTCTTAAGCTCCTTCCTGCTAGCCTTATAATCTTCTAGATCTCCATCATTACCTAGTTTTTTGAACCTTTTGTAAGCTCTTCTTTTCTTCTTGACTGGATTTACAACAGCCTTTGTACATCTAGAAACAGCAGAACAAATTAGCTATCCTCCAATCCTCTCGTCCCTGTCTTGTTGCTGAGGATGATTTAAATATCTCTGCTAGGGCCCTGTCAGTTTCTGCACTTATCTCCCGCAGTGTCCGAGGGAATGCCTTGTCAGCCCTGGGGAATTATCCACCCTGATTTTCCTCAGGTTAGGAAACAACACCACCTCTAATCTATACAGGGTCCATGAAGTTGATGCTGCTTTACCTCACTTCTCCAGACTAAATACAGATGCAAAAAATCCTTTTAAGATCTCCCCATCTTTTCTGGCTCCATATATGGATTACCATTCTGGTCTTCCTGAGGATCAATTGTGTCCTTTTGCAATCATTTTGCTCTTAACATATCTATAGAATCCCTTGGGATTCTCCTTTATCTTTATTTGCTGCAGCAACTTCATGCCTTCTTTTTGCCTTTCTGATTTCTTGAGTAATCTCTTGCATTTTTATACTCCGTAAGCATCTCATTTATTTCTACCCACCTATACCTGCTGTGGACCGCTTTTTCTCTGAACCGGAGCCTCAATATCGCTAGAAAAACCAAGGTTTTCTACACTTGTTATCTTTACATTTTATTCTGAGAGGCACATACAAGCTTTTGCTTTTGAAGGCTGCCTGCTTACCAAGTGCACCTTTTTCAGAAAACAGCCTGTCCCAATGCATGCTTGCCAGATCACTTCTGATACTATTAGTATTGGCCTTACTCCAATTTAGAATCTCAACCTGGGGGCTAGAGCTTTCTTTTTGCGTATTTACTTAGAAACTAGAGGTATTGTTCTCCTGCACAAAATTCTGTCACCTGGTCTGTCTCATTCCATTAGCAGATCCAGTATCGCACATGAAGACCTTGTGGGTAAAAGACTAATCGTTGATTCAGATGTGCAACCCAATTCAAAAACTGTTTGCCTTGTATTGCTCTCCATAACTCTACTAGTCCAGTGGACAGAACTGAACTAGTTTCTCCTAACATGTGCAAAAATTGTTTCCTTGATGAAGAGAAGTTGGCTGAATCTGGGTTAGGAAGGCTCCCATTCTGAGCCATTAATAATTAGTCTTATCAATGAAAGTTTGTTACTACTGTTCTGTAGAGTAATGTTTATTTTGGTTTAATAGTTTTAGATCTAATTCCTTGTGCTTAAAAATTAACAATAAGTATAATTGTTGCAGCAATAGAAAGACAGTACAATAGTATTGTGGTCTCCCGAGAGTGGATCTTGGACAGTGTTGCTCGCTATGAACACCATCAACTAAAAGATTATCAGATCTGCCTTCTGGACTGAAAATCAGCACAATCTGGATATGCTGAGGATGTATTTGTTATTTAAGTAGAATTTGTATATAATCTAAATAATGGTTATTTAGGTGTAATGTAAGTAACTGCTTAAGAACTATTACAATAGAGTAAAATTCTAGTCATAAATGCATAGCTGAAGGTTGTATTTTCACTTTGGATTCAGTTGCAAATGTTTAGTATTAACACCTTTGTGCTAAATGTTGAGTCATGAAACTGTTTTGTTTAAAAACAAAATTTGTGTTATATGGCAGGTTCAGAATTTAAGCCTCATCTATTAGTGCACGTGGTACTGATAAAATTCAGCTTTGGAAATGAAGGAAAACATTGTGTATTGCCCTCGTAAACACAAAAATTGTTACATTCTATGAAGTATGTAATCAATTACACAAGTATTTTGTCAGCTACAGTATTACAGGCAATAAGATTGCTTTTAGATTGTTTTATCTCTGTATTTATGCATAAACTCACTTTGTACTTCCCAGCTTTGTGATATGCATTGTAGCTGCTGAATTCTTTCATTTGAGAAACCTGCAATTACTGTACCATTGTGCAACTGTACTTTTGTTCTGCTGTTCCTACCTCTGGCCAAAAAGGTAGAAGAGATGAAGCTCACTGATCTTTCAGAAGTTGTCCTGTTGGCCTGTCTTAAAAACCGTTTTGAATTTAGTCTTCTGGTTTCTGAATCTATCAGTTTTTTTTGAGTTCTTGTTGCAGCCTCAGTTTTAAATGCATAATTAACTTTACCAAAAAGAGAAACTTAAGACTGTATTAAATTTAATACATGAGAGTTTATTTGTTTGTCCAATTTCATTTAAATAGTAAAAATTATTAATCATTTACAATCTTCCTTGCTTCCCTGGTGTACTATAGGTCTTGGATGCAAATAGCAGCTATTTTTATTGTATTTCCATGCCATTTTTTTCTAAGTTGTTTCTTTTGTATAACATTTTATTAATGCTAGCCAAAGTTAGACAAGAACTGATTTGTATATAAAGTTAAGGTTGCTGATATAGTCGAGGAATATTTGACCTAAATATACAGGTTGTAATAATATCAGTACTGGAGATTTCTTTGGCACCATAACGTTTTAATTTGATCTACAATCCAAAATATATATTAATATGCTAACTGAATTTTGTGTTCTGTGATCTCAAGGATTTCTGTATTCCAAACTTAACTCTGCTTTCTTCCATGGTTAATTGTATTCTAATTACCCAATCAATTTGGGACTTTTGGGTTTTGAATACAGTGGTGACCTTGGGCCTTTACTTTTCTCGTGTCAGCAATTTAAAGTCGAGTTTGAAAATGTGAGAAAAGTCTGAATGAAAGGCTTAGAGTTGTCTATTCTGTAATTGAAATAACTTGGCAGCAGTTTGATTTTAAATTCTACTGTAATGAGTTTTTGTGCTACAGCAAAATATCCAAAAGCACGTTGAAGGCATTAATGGCACTGTAACAACCTGTACCCATTATAACTAAACCAGTGGGAAAATTGACAGAACCGCAAAAAAAGACTACATCCAGGCAATCACTTGCTCTGGTTTAAGCTCCTGCCTGCCTTCAGCAGAAATCTTCCATGGGCTGTATTGAATTTTTTCATTTGAGAGCTTCAGTGACTAATTTGTACTGTCAAAAATTCAGTGAAGATGTGTTGGGAGAATACAAATTCTTGGATTATAAACAAAAGAAAAAGTTATTGATTTACTATAAGAAAACTTGTTTTTTTTCCCCCGAATACTTCTGCTGAAGTTCACAGCCCTGGTTCTAAAGTCTGTTTAACTTCAAACACATTGTAGAATATTTGCAATTGATTATATATTAGAATTTCTCTTGTTGATTTTGTGTGGATTGAAATGCATCACCTTTATTGACCTCTGTCCTCAGAGCAAGTTCCACAAAGAAACAGCTGGCTTTTTAAAGGTGTGGCTAGAGGAAGAACTATTTTCTGATATTTGCTGCTGTGCTTTCCTTTGAAAGATGCCAGGTTCTGAATCTTTGATATATGATTGAATTTGGGAATACTGGTCATATTTCAAAGATCTGAGGCAACATTCTGGTCCATGACATTAGTTATCTATCAGTTGAAGTTCCAATATAGTGGGAAATACAGTTGTGTTCCTTGTGTGTGATGTAACTGTTGTACTGAAATGTAAAAATCTTTATAATCCTTTGTAAAATGGTAATGCACTTGATAGTAATGATTAAAACAAAATACATTATAGCTGAGCTGCTTTTTATAAATTTAGATCAAACTAATTTAAATAATGCAAAGTTTCACATGGCAAAGTAGCTCAATTATAGTTATTCAAAGATTGTAATTTACTACAAGTAAGTTGTACAAGCAATATAAATTGAACTTTTTATCTGCCTATTTCAATTGTAGTTGTGCATCTTGGTGGGAAAGAAGCTGCTCGAAATAAATTCATGGGGCAGCTATGTAATTAAAGATGAGATTGTGACTGCCTACCTTTTTCAAAAGGATACTTTAATGAACATCTGATGTGCATTTTGGTAAAAGTTGTACAATAACTTGATGTAAGATCGTTAATCTGAAGCATTGAAACTCCTTTGTTCTTCACAAATATTGCCTAATTTACAAAGCATTTCTAAGATTTTCAGTTTTATTTTGATTGCTGGGATCCACAATATCTTGCATTGCTAAAGTAGAATTTTGCTGGCTTGTTTTGATTCAGGTGTAAAGCAGTTTATTCCATTGTTATTTTTGCCAAAGATGTATTTGTGAGTGTAGGTTAAATAAATATGACTTGGGTCACTATATTGTATCTCAATGAATTGTATACCTGTGCCCCAAAAACTTATGTTCTACCACAATCTGCACTATCATGCACTGTTTAAGACCTATCCTGGGTGGTACTACCAGCATGCAAACCTTCGCACTTGTCTGCATTAAACGCCATTTGCCATTTTTCCAGCTGATGCAAGTCCCTCTGCAAGCCATGAAAGCCACCTTCACTGTCCAGTACACCCCACCCTTGGTGTCGTCTTCAAATTTGCTGATCCATTTAACCACATTATCCAGGTCATTGATTATGGATGACAAACAGCAAGAGACCCAGCCACAATCCCTGTGGCACACCACTAGTCACGGGCCTCTAGTCAGAGAGGCAACTATCTACTACTACTACCACTCCCTGGCTTCTCCCACCAAGCCAAGGTCTAATCCAATTTGCTACCTCATCCTGAATGCCGAGCAACTGAAGCTTGACCAGCCTCTCATGCCTTGCAAAAGTCCATGTAGACAACTTTCAGTTCCTCAAAACTATATAAGGTTGGTTAGACATGACCTACCATGCACAAAGCTATGCTGACTATTCTTAATGTCTATACAAATACTTACAGTATATATCTGGTCCTTTAGAATATCTTCCATTAACTTTCCCACAACTGATGTTAGACTCATCGGCCTATAATTTCCTGGTTTATGTTTAGAGTCTTTTTAAACAGCAGAACAACATTAGCTATCCTCCAGTTCTCTGGTACCTCTCCTGTTGCTGAGGATGTTTTAAATATCTCTGCTAGGGCCCCAACAATTTCTGCGCTTGCCTCCCGTGGGGTCCGAGGGAATGCCTAGTCAGGCCCTAAGGATTTATCCATCTTGATTTCCCTCCTCTGAAATCTGTACGGGGTCTTTGAAGTTGTTGCCGCTTGCCTCACTTCTATAGATTCTGTATCCATCTGAGTAAATTCAGATGCAAAGAATGCATTTATTCAAGATCTTATTCCCCCATCTGTTTTGGCTCCAAACATGGATTACCATTGTGGTCTTCCTGAGGACTAATTTTGTCCCTTGCAATCCTTTTGCTCACACCATATCTGTAGAATGCCTTGGGATTCTCCTTCTCTTTATCTGTCAGAGCAACTTTATTGCTTCTGTTAGTCTTTCTGATTTCTTCCTTGTTCTCTTGCATTTCTTATACTCCATAAGCATCTCACTTGTTCCTACCTGCTATGCACCTCCTTTTTTATTCTTAACCAGGGCCTCAATATCTTTTGAAAACAAAGGTTCCCTACACTTGCTATCTTTACCTTTTATTCTGACAGGCACATACAGGTTTTGTACTCTTAATTTTGGTTTTGAAGGCCTACCACTTTCCAAGTACTGTACACCTTTGCCAGAAGACAGCTTGTCCCAATCCACACTTGCCAGATCATTTCCAATACCATCAAAATTGGCCTTCCTCCAATTTGGAATCTCAACCCCCTGACCAGACGTATCTTTTTGCATATTTACTTTGAAACTGACATTGTAGTCACTGGATGCAAAGTGTTTCACTACATAAACTTCTGTCGCCTGCCCTGTCTCATTCCCTAATAGCAGATCCAGTATTACACGTTCTCTCATTGAGACTTCTGCATACTGGTGAAGGAAACTCTAGCCCTTCTAGTTCTTTTACAGTATGGGAGTCCCAGTCAATCTGTGCAAAGTAAAATCACCTACTATAACAACCTTGTGTTTCTTACAACAGTCTGCGATCTCTTTACAAATTTGTTCCTCAATCTCTAGAACTTTTGGGTGGACTGTAATATAGTCCAATTAACGTGGTCATACTTTTCTTATTTCTCTGTTTCACCAATGAAGCCTCACTAGATGAGTTCTCCAGTCTGTCATGAGCACTGCCATGACATTTTCCCTGACTAGTAATGCCTCTCCTCCCCCCTTAATCCTTCCTGTTTTGTCACATATAAAACAATGGAACCCCGGAATATTGAGCTACCAGTCCTGTTGCTCCTACAACCAAGTCTCACTAATGGCTACAATGTCATAATTTCAGGTGTTGCCCTGAGCTCATTCATCTTTTCTACGATATTGCTTGCATTGAAATATACACAGCTCAGTACACAATGCTCAACCTTTTGATCCCTGACTTTGAGGTCTTACTAACATTTGTCTCCACAACTTCTCCATTAACTGTTCTGGCACTCTGGTTCTCATCCGCCTGCAACTCTAGTTTAAACCCCACCATGCAGCATTAAAACTTCCTGCTAGGATATTAGACACCCTCTAGTTCAGGTGCAAACGGTCCCTTCTGTACAGGTCCCACCTTTCTTGAAGAGAGCCCAATGATCCAAAAATGCTATGCCCTCCTTCCTACACCAACTCCTTAGCCATATATTAAATTGTATAATCTTCCTCGTTCTGATCTCGCTAGCATGTGGCACGGGTAACAGTCCTGAGATCACAACCCTGGTGATCCAGCCCTTTAACTTAGCACCTAACTCCCTTTGCCTACCTCTCATCAATCGTCCTACCCATGACATTGGTACCTATATGGACCACGACCTCTGGCTATTCACTCTCCCATTTAAGAATGCTGAGGACTTGATCCAAGATGTCCCGGACCCTGGCACCAGGGAGGCAATGTGCCATTCGGGAATCTCGTTCTCGCCAACAGAACCTACTGTCCATTACCCTAACTAATGAATGCCATCACCACAGTGTGTCTCTTCTCCCCCTTCCCTTCTGAGCCACAGTGCTAGAGACCCGTCCACTGTGACTTTCCTCTGTTAAGTCATTCCCCCCCCCACCCCAAACAGTATCTAAAGTGATAAACCTGTTGTTGAGGGGGATGGCTTCAGGGGTACATTGCACTGGATCGGTAACCCCTTTCCCCTTCCTTCTTGTCACCCAGTTTCTTGTGTCCAGTACCTCTCCATATGTCTTATCTATCACCCCTTCAGCCTCCTGAATAATCCAGAGTTAATCCAGAGTTCATCCAGTTCCAGCTCCAACTCGACGTGGATTGTTAGAAACTGCAGCTGGATGCCCTTCTTGCAGTTGTAGTCGTCGGCGTCACTGGAGGTCTCTCTGCCTTCCTACATCTTGCAAGAGGAACATTCCACTATCCTGCCTGGCATCTCTACTGTCTTAACTGAGCAGATACAAAGAAGCTGCCATTTCAGGTCAACATAATACAGGATTTCAATGGGAAATGTGGGCAATTCCCTTCCCCCATAGATGCTACTCAACCTGATTAGTTCCTCCAGCAGTTTGTTGCTCCAACTATTAAATGGTCACTGTTCAAAGATTAAATTACCTGGAAATTGTTTGCCTTTTCCATTCTCTTCAATATTGGCTGCGAGGCAACTTTGTCATAAAAGTACAAGGTGATTTATTGTGAAAGCACAAGTTAAAATAGAGTTAGTCGTACAGGATGGAAACAGGCTCTTCAGCTCAATTTGTCCATACTGACCAAAATGTCTATTTGAGTTTGTCCCATTTGCTTGTGTTTGGCCCAAAATGGAGACCAAGCTAAGGTAAGATAAAACTTTATTTATTCCAAAGGAAATTATTGTTACAAGGTTCAAATATGTATTTTAAAATACAAAATGTAAGTATTGAGGTACAAAAAAAGATGCAAAACGTGCATTAAAAAGTGGTAGTGCTAAATACAGATGTGCTATGAAACCATGTACAAGTGAGGAGGAGTTGTAGAGTCTTATAGCCACAGAGTGAAAGGATCTCCTGTGGCGTTGCATGGTGCACCTCGGTGGAATCAGTCTGTTACTAAAGGTGCTCCTCTGTTTGTCCACTATGTCATTGGAGGGGGTGAGAGGGATTGTCCATAACGCTCCGTAGCTTCTGCGGCATCCTCCTCTCAGACACAACCACCAGGGAATCCAGTTCCACCCCCCAGAACAGAACCAGCCTTCCTGATGAGCTTATCAATCTTCTTGGCATTAGTTGCTCTCATCCTGCTGCCCCTGCAGACTACAGCATAGAGTAGAATGCTGGCCATTACTGAGTCGTAGAACATCTGCAGCATAGTACTGTAGATGTTGAATGATCGGAGCCTCATCAGGAAGTACAGTCAGCTCTGTCCCTTCTTGTACACAGCCCCTGTATTTTTAGTCCAGTTCAGGTGGGTTCTCAGGTATTTGTAGTCCTGGATGACTTCCACATCCGTTCCCTTGATGGAGATGGGAATGCAGGATGTTTTCACCTTCTTGAAGTCCACCACCAACTCCTTTGTCTTAGTGATGTTGAGCCACAGGTGATTCAGCCCACACCACTCAACAAAGTTGTCCACCACTCTTCTGTACTCAGCCTCTTGACCCCAACTGATACAGCCCATAAATGCTGAATCATCTGAAAACTTCTGCAGTTGGCAGGAATCCGAGTTGTATCTGAAGTCCGTGATGTAGATGGTGAACAGGGGTGGGCACAGGACAGTCCCCTGAGGTGCCCCTGTGCTGCTAACCACAGTATCTGATACACAGCTCTGCGATCTCACAAACTGTGGCCATCTGGACAGGTAGTCTGTAACCCAGGACACTAGTGCAACATCCACTTGCACCTCCGTGAGCTTCCTCCCTAGTAAAGCAGATCGTATGGTGTTAAAGGCACTGGAGAAATCAAAGAACATGTTTCTCAGTGCTGCCTGGCTCATCCAGATTGGTGTGAGCCCGTTGAAGCAGGAAGATACTGACGTCCTCAAATCCAATGCGTGGGTGGTAAGCAAACTGCAGTGGGTCCAGTGATAGATTGACGATGGTACAGTCTTTCTAATGATTTCATAACGTGATATCAGTGCCACTGGTCTGTAGTCACTGGGCGTGCTGGGACGTGTCTTCATGGGTACTGGAACTAGGTAGGATGTTTTCCACAGCACGGGCCCTCTCCAGGCTCAGGCTCAGATTAAAGATGCATTGAAAAACTGCACCCAGCTGAGTAGCACACACCTCGTGTACCCTTGGGCTGATGCGGTCTGGGCCCACAGCCTTGCCTGGGGAAGTCTGTGCTCTCTCCTCACCTGCTCAGCAGTGACAGTCCATGTGTCTGTGGTCAATGGCTCTCCAGTGTCCTTGGAGAGAGGTGGAGTGCAAGGGGTGAGACAGGAGGAGCTGGAGGGTGGATGAGTTGTAGAGGGGTAAACAGAAGCCTTCTCATCAAACCCATTGAAAAAAGTTTACCTTGTTGGCCCTGTCCCGGTCCCCTTCAATCACCTAGTCTCTGGTCTTTTAGTACCCTGTGATCATTTTCATTCCAGTCCACACATCCTTTGTGTTGTTCTGCTGTAGTTTCCTCTCCTCCTGTAGCAGTCTTTACCCTGGGCAATCTTCTCCATCAGTCTCCTCTCAACCAGCCTCCTCTCCTCCCTGTCTCCACCTCTGAATGCCCTCTTCTTCCTATTCAATATGGCTTTGATGACACAAGGTTTATTATTAGGGAAACAGCGTACAGTCCTGGTTGGAACAGTATTATCTACACAGAAGCTGATGTACCATGCAATGCAGTCCGTCAGTCCATCAATGTCCTCTCCATATGGGCTACAGAGCACATCCCAGTCAGTCCCTTCAAAGCAGCCTTGCAGGGCCACACTGGCGTCCTGTGACCATATCCTAACAGTCTTCTTGATCACAGGTTGCCGCTGGGCCAGAAGCTTATACAAGGGCTGAAGGTGCACCAGGTTATGATCTGATTTGCCAAAGGGGAGAAGGGCTATGGCACTATATGTGTCCTTAAGTTGGGAATTGTTACAAGACATGACCAGTAGGATTTAAGGAGGACAATAAGAGAGGTGGAATTTTGAGGTGGACCTGACTACTCCGGGTAAAAGTATTGCCACCAGTGCAGGGATGAAATCCAATTAAAGGGTTTGGGTAGGGGCAGAAGCGAGGACTGGAAGAAAGTAACAATTGTTGAAGAGCATTTATTGAATTGCAATAATTAAAACCTTAACTTTTAAATATCGGGGACTGCAGAGGCAAGTGTGGTTATTTGTGCGCAAAATTTGGCCTTGGATTAAATAAAGATAACAAAGTTTTTCATTATTTAAAGGATGGGTGGCTAGACAGGAGATCATTAGAGTAAATTGAGTGTAAGTGACAAAGACTGTGATTTAAGAGCTTTCGGGTATTTTTATCCACTGTTGGTCTGTAATTAAATGTTACGATACAAATATTCAAGGATATTTGCATTAAGGCAATGTTCAGATGCAGTTCATCATTAAGCCAACTGTTTGTTGTGTTTGACATCCCAAGTTTCGAGGAAGAATGTAAAGGATAAGTAATAAAAAGATCCTGTTTAGGTTTGGTCATACTTGACATGAAGAGATGTGAAGTTCCACAGTTACCATTGTTGTAGAGCTTCAAGATTAAAATGTTCTCAGTTAGCTAAACAGGTGGTGTTCAAGTGTGATTGTTAGCTAATTACAAAAGTAGAGGCAAGAGAAATGCTTAAATAGAGTAGTTAGAACACAAAATTACCAGCTATCGACTGTTGAAATTAGAGAGATGAAATGAAGGAACATGTATAGCTGGCTGCTGTTAAGGAAGTGGCAACAGGACATACAGGATTGGGCAAAGGCAGTTTGGATTTATGAAAGAAGTTTTATTTGAAAACATTTGAGGTTGTACTATCAACGTAATGGCATAGATTGAAGATTGGGATATTTGGCAGAAATCACAACAATAAATGGTTCATTTATCAGGTTGAGACCAAGGAAATGATACAGGAATTGGTGCTAGAGTGGCAGAGATTCACAATCAGTGATATGATATGAGGAGATCAAATGCAATATTTCCATGTTTGCTAATGAGGCAAAGCTGGTTGCACTGTGGCAGATGGAAAACAAATGCAGTTTGTCAAAATAAAAAGCATCTGCAGATTTCCTTGTGTTTGCGTTGTCAAAAAAAACATCCTTTTCATTGGAAAAATAAAAAAAAGTGAGGAATGGAAACTTGATCTTTAAGAAATTTGGGTGTCCTTGTACATTACTCTTAAATTTAATTTTCAATTTCAGCAAGCAATTTCAGAAGGTAGACTATGTTGTCTTTTAGTTTGAGAGGATTTGAGTGCAGGAGTAAAAATGTCTTGCTGCAATTATATACTGCATCTAGAATATTGGTCACAACATTGATATACATACCTAAAATAAAAGATGTACGCGTCACAGTACAATGAAGATTCTTCAATCTGGTACATGGGATGGCAGGTTTGTCATATGTGGATGGATTAAGCATGCATGACCTTTACTCAGTAAAAAAAAAATCTGCAGAAATATCCAACATGTCAGACAGCATCTGTGAAATGAGAAATATTTGGTGTTTCAAGTCAGAGACCCTTCATCACAGGTGAGTTAACTCTTTCTACAGATATATCTGTCCTGTTGAGTGTTTCTGGTGTTTTCTGTTGACCTTTACATTTGTTTGGAGAAGAACGAGAGATGCTGTCATTGAAATGTAGAGAACTCTTCAGGCTTGACAAGGCAGATGTGATGTTAATGTTTCCCCAGCTGATTATCTATCTCGGCCACTGTCTACAAATATGTTGGCCATTCAGGACAGAGATGAGTAATTTTTTTTCATGCATTGGGCTGTGGATGCTTAGTCATTGTGTACATTTACGGAAAATATATACATTTTTAGATTTTATTACAAGAATGAGGTTGGTACTGAAGAGAATTGCTGAGAGGCCAAATAGCTTAATCCTGCTTTTAAGTCATGCTTAATTGGTTTGATGGCTGGACAAAGACCATGTCTTATTGTCTAGTAATTAAGAGAAAAATTAGTTTATTTAATTCCATGTTGGATTAGAAGGGCCATATTTAGAATTAAGATGTCTATGCTTCAGCATGATCACCAAAATGACAATTTTGAGATTATTATTTCATCTAAACCAACTCTCAGATGACTGAAGAATGGGGCTTGGCTGAACTGAAGCCGAATGCAACTGTGGTGATAAAGAGCCTAGGTCTGGCACCAGAGAAATTGCAGACTTTTTTGCCTTAAAATGAAGCTGCTTAGTTAATGACACAATCCAGAAATGTGTTGCAGTATAAGTAATTGCTTGTGATGTAATTGCAATAAAGGGGAAATTGTTTTATCCTTTATGGTCAACTGGTTATGGAATGAAATTATCCCTGCATGATTAGAATCTGTGTGATAAACACTAATGCTGCATTATGGCAATGGTGCTATTAAGTATGCCGACTTTGAGCATCTGGGGCTACAATTTGACACATCTTAACATCTGTACAATTCATTAACTTCCCATAGAACTCCAAGTAAGTATCTTATTAATGTGTTTTCTCTAGTCTGATGCCATCATAGCAAATTTAAAATGCAATTTATTTCATTATGCCTGTTTTTACTTTTGGTTATACTATGCCAGTTTATTCCATCAGAGGTTCCAAGCTGCTTGTTTAATGACCTGGGGAGATGTTCTGCATTATACAAAGATCAGCATTTGCTTTCTATGATCTTTCATTATTGCATCTGTAGTGGAGAACTCTGCATTTGGTTTTATTGCATTCCTCTGTGTTTACCACTGTAACCTTCTATCTCATAACTAAATAAATGTTTAGTTATTAGAGGACACAATTAATAAACAACATTTGTAGTTGAGTTCTGAGTCTTTTCTCCAATCTGACTATCAAGAAACAGCAATCTTTTTCTTGATTTCCAGTCTATTCATTTTCACTAGGCTGCTTTTCATTCTTCAGTTCTGTACTAGAGCGTCTGAACCTGTTTTGAAAACCTATGTATCTTTTTTTTTGCCAATAATTTGACATCTAAACCCCAGTAATACTCCAGTTTTCTCCTTCCATTTAGCATCAAATTTGGTGTATATTTGGAGTAGTTTTATTTGAGACATATTGATGTATTGTATTTGTGATTGTAATCATTGCTTTCTGTCTTTAAGCTCTGAACAACAAAGGATTTTTAACTTTTCTCCACAGAATCGCTCTGACTTATTAAATATTGCTGGCATTTTTGATGGAATTTTCCAGTTGTGCAGAAGTTTGCCTTTCAAATTTATTACCTTGTTTTCTCTAAACTACCCACAAATATACAAGCCTCACCACAGAAATACTTATTTTAAAAACACTTGTGAATTAATATTGGTAGTCTACAAGCGCAAATGTGTGAACATTAATGGGTTTTGATAATTTATCTGGATTATTGCTAATCCTTCCATGCAGTCATAGTTTTGAAGATCCATTGTGGTATGTCCTCTCATTTACCATTTATCAAGTTTAGTAGCTGCATTAAGTTCCATAAAAACTATTCATTCAATAAAATCTCATCAAATCAAGGTATCTTGCATTTAAAGAATATTGTCACTATGGATTTACATAATATTCTATTTAATTATTAAATGCTATTACTTCCAGAGTACAAGGTACAGCACACTTGTGCCTGTTCTATAAACGTTGCATAGTTGTTGCTTGTTTGGTATCTGAGTATAATTTTAGTGCTTGTTTTAGTCTGAAATTTTGACTGAAAATTGCAAGAAATCATTGCCTGTCTGGCTTTTCTTTTGATGGGTTGATTGGAGTGGAAAGGCATATGGAGCTGTGAGCAGTGTAGCAGCTGTTACACAGCCCTCTTCCTAATTTCACTGATAAACTAGAATTATGCAAATAAAATTAATTGACTGTTGGACATCTACAGACAAGACTATATGAATTTTTCTGGCAAACGACCAAGACTGTTTGTTCACTGTTACTTTTTTAAAATAGCTTTTTATTTTAAATTCAGCCACAAGAAATAAGGTCATGTTTCCTAGTTCCAGGTACTTACTGCTGCACTCTAGTCAGAAACTAGTAGGAATCTGGTATGTGGCCCTTTATAATGTTTCTTTGCCACTTATAAAATAAGTTCTGATCAAAGACAATTTGCGTATTTAAATTTGATGACATTAGGAGGGATGTGTGAAACCATGCTGGAAAGCTAAAATTGATTCATAGAATTTAGAATTGTTTGAAGATTTTATGAGGGCAAAGCACAGGACCCCCTCCCTTGCCACCTTTCACCCCCTCCCTTGCCACCTTTCCCCCAACCCCAAACTCAACTCCTAGTGCATGGCCAAAAACCCATGATATTGTTCCCTCATTTCTATAACTCCAATATACTACAAGCCCAGAACAAAGAAGCCTCCAGTTGATATTCTGAACCAAAATGTAGTTTCAGATCTTGACATAGGAATAGTTATTACACTATACAAATAACGCAATAACTGGGGCCATCAAACATGTACAGAGAGGGCAACAAGAGATACGGTGTTCAGTGTTAGGAATCATGTATGGTCAGACATTAGGGGTATTGATGCTGATTTGGAACCTATTTTTCAACTATAACCTTGAACTGACAGGCTCTGCATTTGTGGCCGGTGCTTTTAATTATGCAAATTTTCTTCATACATTATGGTAGTTGAGGCAAAAGGCATGACACCTGCAAAATAGAACATTTTCCACCTGAGAATGGTCATCACAGCTAGAGTTTCATGAAATTATAAATATAACTCCTGTAATGATTCTCAACAATGCATTGCACTTTCAGCCTTAAGTTCTCACCTTAATGCCATGGTGTTAAGATGGCTCCGGTAACTGGCGACTCTGCGCGTGCTCTCCCGAGCAAACTGCCCTCTAAAGTATAAAGTATAATGCCATGCTAACGTGCCAAATACGTACAATAGGCTCAGTCATTTGAAACAAATAAGTCTGTAATTTTTTTGTAGGACTTCTAATTAGCAAATGGCATCTTTCAGTCCAAAATTGAGTTCAGGTTAAATGTTTTTTGATAGTATTTTATATATTGTATAAATATCTGATCTTTTATATCAGATCCTCTGAAATCCTAGCCAATCAGTTGTGTGTTTCTCAGATGTGTCTTTCAAATATCCAGTAATTTGTTTTCACTTTATTATGTGTCCAACATGATTAAGATCCCTTATTGAAATATTTTGCTGCTCACTGCAGAACGATGTGCCACTCAGCTTTGGCAAGTTCACTTATCTCGTAATGTGCTTGTTTTCCCTGTGGATCTTA
Source organism: Mobula birostris (assembly GCF_030028105.1). Lineage (NCBI taxonomy): Eukaryota > Metazoa > Chordata > Chondrichthyes > Myliobatiformes > Myliobatidae > Mobula > Mobula birostris. The sequence goes on from NC_092402.1 coordinate 39,638,884, forward strand.
AAAGAGTTTTATAGTACTTAACCTCTGAATACATTTGGACTTTGAGTTTCCAACAGGTTTACCTTAGTAACCAAAACCTTCAGATCACTTGCCTTCAATGGCAAAATACACTGAGCCAATGCTTCAAATGTGTGAAATAGGGAAAGCCGTGTTATAAGTTCATTGTGGTCTTGCCCTAAAAACGATGGAAGGCCCTTATTCGCCTTAGATTTTGGAGGATTTCCATAATGCACATCTTGCAACTCTGATCTAACCTTCGATATGTCCAGAATTCAACCCCTGAGAATCATGCTTCCTTTCAAATCAACAGAAAAAGTGGCCTTGTATTCTTAAAAAGCAGTAACCTCTCCCAATCCTGCGCTTCAAGTATCATCATAAAGGTATCACGTGTCAATTTATAATTAACAACCAAATGACAACTCAACAATTAAACAGACTTCTTTTTAAATAAATTTGAATTTTGCAAAACACAATCAAGAATTGATTGTAACCAGAATTCAATGAATATATAATTAGTAAAATGCTGCTGTTACGGCTTTTTCCTAAAATGGTTTTTTTTAATCATACATATGTTGTATATTAAGAAGATAGGTCTTCAGAGATCTCCAGGCAATCCCTGCACTCTGGGCCTGGACTTGATAATTACACTTCTCTTCAGATTGCTTAATATTATAACCTAATATTATGCGGTCGGGTAAACCCCACCTACCTTTAGCAGTGTACTTTGACTGAGAAGTAATTTAAGTGTCTCTGCCACTAAGGGTTATTGAGGTTCACTCCTAAAAAAGGGCAGGGGGGTTGTGTAACTGTTCTTGGGGCTCAATGAGAGTGGAACTTTGCGAACATGTTTTGTGAAATGCTTTTCACAAAGACTGCTGTTGAAATTTTTATTGATTCTGACATGATGCTCATTCACAATTAGCAGTGAGCACTTTCATCTGATTATAGCCGGCTGGTGGCGTAGTGGCATCAGCGCCGGACTTCGGATCCAGCCGGCTCCCTTGCACGCTTTCCATCCGTGCTGCGTTGAGAATCGAGCTAGCAGCTCAGCCTTGTAAAAATAAGAAAGCCTGCTAAAAAAAAACGCCATCATGACGGTGTCCCGATGAATCCACTCAGAGTTGAGGGCTTTCTTCTTCACTTTCATCTGACTGATGTGACTTGAAAATAAGTGCAAATAGACACAGGAACATTTCATATAAAATAAATGATGCATGAATTTTCAATATTAGGGACAAACTCAATCCAAATAAATAATAATAAATCAGTTAGTGGGCTCCATAATACCTACTACTATTCTTCAAGTAATCTAATGAGTTTGTGTAAACAAATGATGGGCTCACAATAATCTATCAGCTACAGTCTGTCCAAAGCACCCTTACTAATTGGAGTACTGTCACTGTTGTGGGGTTTGTGGCAGCCAATTTCTGCGAAGTCTGACCAAAAATGAAGGCTGTGTTTTCATGATTATTGTGGCAATTCCATTAACCACATCCTTGCCTCCATTTCCGATTGGGTAGGTGGAGGGTCTTGAAGTCTCATCTCAAAGATAATTCTATTCACAAATGCAGCATGGCCCAGGGTTATTTGCTTCCATCCTGCTGTGAGATGACCCTTTGCCAGAAATCAAGGGGTCACACTCTAGGTAGAATTAGAATAGAATAGAATTAGAAAAGAATTTATTTAAATCTTGTATCCATCTCACAACGTGAGGGAGTAAAAATCTTTGTGTTATGACTCTGTTGCAATGTACAGACATGTGAATTTAAAAGACTAATAGCTTGTAGAAAGAAGCTGTCCTGTAGCCTGTTGGTCCTGGCTTTTATGCTTGGTAGCATTTGCCAGATGGAAGCAGCTGAAACAGTTTATGGTTGGGGTGACTGGTGTCCCTGATAACCTTTCAGGTCTTCTTTCTGCACCTGCTGCTATAAATGTCCTCAATGGAGGGAAGTTCACATCCACTGATGCACTGGGCTGTCCATACCACTCTCTGCAGTTCCCATACCAGGCAGTGATACAGCCAGTCAGGATGCTCTCAGTGGTTCTCTTTTAGAAGGTCTTGTGGATCTGGGGGCTCGTGCTGAACTTCTTTAGTTGCCTGAGGTGGAAAAGACACTATTCTGGTTGTTTTGCCACACAGCCTGTACAGTCCAGGTGAGATCATCAGTGATGTGTATACCGAGGAACTTGAAACTACTCACCCTCTCATCTACAGACCCATTGATCCAGATTGGGCCAAGCCTGTCTCCGTTCCCCCTGTAATCCACAATCAGCTCTTTTGGAAGTCCTACCATTCCATGTGGTAGTAGGCTGTTAGTGAGTGGGAGATAACAGGACAGCAGATGTTTCAGTTCAGGTAATTGTCTCGTAAGTTTAAAATTAATGAAAAACCCAGTTAAAGATCACATCATCTCTGCCGGATTCACCTTGACAAGCTACCTGAATGACTCCAACATATGTTATCTTTGTAACAATACCATTAGAAAATGTGTTCACTTGTGAAATTGTGTGTGTGGCCTTTGGATGTAATTATTTTCCTTTTGGTCGACATTGTTCTCCTAACTGATGGCCATCCAGGTCAACAAGGCTAATATTAACCCTTCTCCAACAAGCATCTGCCACAAAATCCTCAAGCAGGATACCAAGGGATTGCCTTGTATATCAAACATTCAGTGGTTGCAAAGACCATCCTCCTGGTTCTACTCCACTTTTCATTTTCAATTAAGTTATAAGCAGAGTAAAGGAAGAGGAATTACAAAGGTACAATGCCCCAGAATGAATTTGTTCTGACCTTCTGCAGGCACATTTGCTTTGGTTACGTTTTAAGTAGAAGCCATGTTGTTGGGACAGAGACAACTGTGAAAACCAAAGGTTGTTGCACCTGAGATTACTGTAGCAAACCTCCTTTAATTTGTATCAGAAAAGCTGTGCTGGCATGGATTTGAGGGAAAACTAACAAAATAACGTTTTAAAGATGAACTAATTTCAAAATGAGCACATTAGTAATGCAAGGTAACACTTTCTCAATACTTATAGTATTTAAGGATGATAATAGGTGTATATTGGAGGTAGAGTAGCTGACCTCCACTTTATTTGGCAGTTTTATTAATAGCATTGGGCACTCAGTCCTAATTTTCTGTGAGCTATGTTGGCTGTGTAAAATGCTACTAGCACTCGGGGGGAAAGAACTTGCTAGTATATTTTTTCAGATGTATAACATGCCAGTGAGTTAGCAAATGTAGAATAGAATTGCACATTCATCCTCTTTAGCAGGGCCGTCCTTGGAGGGACATTCAATGATCTTACACATTCCAAAGATTCAAATACTGTGGCTCATGCCCACACAATATCCAAAAGGATAATTTTGTGTGTTCACTAATTAAAAGATTTGACAACTGCATGTTTTTGAACACGTGGCCTAAATGCGAGTCCTTCTCTTTAAAAAAAAATCATCTAAACAGTATTTCTAGAATGTTCTGCAATAATTGTCGCTTTAAAAAAAATTAATGTGCTGCTTCACTTCGTGTCACAGGCATCTTCAAACTTCAGCCAGATCTGTAGTGACTCATTTGGTATCATATTCCCAGCCTTTCAGCAGACCTGTGATTGTCATTAATCTTAATCTCTGTTGATTGATTCAAATTAATAGTGTAACGGAAGATGTCTGACTTGGTAGCTGCAACTTAGGAAGCAATCTCGCACTAGATTTGCTCTGCAGTTCCCCCTCATTTTTTTCCTGCGGAAGTTGAGCAGTGCAGGTGAGACTCCAGAATGCATGATATCTGGCTTCATCATTTGCTGTATAAAAGGTGTCTATGGTAATTGGAGGAACATCTTACCATGTCAGTGTTCTACAGATGAGGTATCAGATCAGATATTAGGTGGACAGACAAGAATCACTTTCCTCGCTCCTGAAGCAGAGACAATAAACCTCTGAACATATTGGATTAATGTTTAAATGCAAATTAAATAATGCAAGGGTATCACCAATGAGATCTGGATAAAAGAACATAAATTATGTGAAACCATCTTTTCTGGGTGGTCTCTTCTCTAATAGACCTTCAAATGGCTTCACAGAATAATTATACTAAAAATCCAGTTAAAGCAAGACTACTGTGGATAAAAATTGTGTTAAATAATTGCCCTGTTGTAATACACAATATGATATATTGGAATGTCTCTCTTCAGGTTACTTAATGCTATTAGATCTTAAAATTTTAAAACATAGATTAGTAGAGATAGAAATTTAATTTTGGTGATTTAACTTGAATATTTTACTTTTATTTTTCAGTTTATGGGTGCATATTTCAAATTTTATTACAATTCTTCAAAGTCAGTTAATATTGAATATTAAAAACAGATAATGTGATGAATCCAGTTTTGATTCCCTTTGGTCTGTTTAAAAGTTCAACTAACTTGAAATAATGAAGTTGACTGGAGATTTAAAATCTCCAAACCTGTTTTTTTGCAAATTACATGCAGAATCCCTGCCACTTGATAGATCTGTGAATAGGACTGTCCTTAACTCTATTTCTTAGAGGAAGTAGTGGAGGTTTCCATTTGTGCTAATACTATACTCGTATATACATTAGCAATTAAGAAAGTCATTTTAGCAGATTGCAAAGAAATGGGATTATTTTTGCTAAAACTAGTTACCAGTTTTATTAGTGTTTGTTTGAATATTGGAGAGTACCAGCAAAATTTCTTCTAGTGTAAGAAACCCCTTGACTGAACAACTTCTGCAAAGTTCTTCATTTTCTTTCACATTGTATACCCCCTTTGGTTTTATGCAGCATTTCTGAACATGCTTTTCCCATTTTTCACCATCGTTACATCATTAACCAGTATATGCAATTGGCCACGATTTGGAAAGCAACATGTAAATTCTGCATGGTTTCTATTTATTATTGGGATATTTTACTAGTGAACCCCTCCCTCCAGCCCCCAGATGTTTCCTGGTACGCTGTTTGGGGCTGTTTAATTGGTTACTCTAAAGAAATTAACAACTGAGAGAAAAAAAAATCGACCATTAAAACTAGCTAGGGATTTACTTGTGATATTGAAACAATTTGAGAAATAATGGTTTGCATTTCAAATTGCTACCTTATGTATTTTTTTAAACCATAAGTTTAATTGGCAATTTGAACAGTTACTGCGTTGGTCTGCAACAGCATCTGTTCTTAGCTTGAAAGACCTATACAATCCAATGTGGAATTACCCTTCTGATTGCTATCCTGCCACCCTTCCTGAGAGAAGGATTAAAAGAAAGTTAAAGGAAAACTAATCCAGAAGAAAGTTCTGGATTAGCATTTGGAATGTTCTGCTGGCCGTGAGAGGCCTTCTGTTGGTTCGGGGTCAACCATGGATCTATGTCCTGGTCGATGTGATACAGAAGCCAGGACAGTATGATATGGAGAGCAAGCTGTTGTCCATGCAGTAGGCTTCCTCTCTCCACACAGCTGAAGAACCCAAAGGAATGGCAGAGACCAATAACAATTCTGTACCAGTGGCGTCGCAAGATTTGCCAGTCAGCATTGAACTCAACGTAAGACTGTCTTCAGGACTCCAGTTCCAGATTTTTCCTCGGGGTTTACTCCTGAAGCCTTTCCTTTGAGTGGGTACAGCAGCAAGGCAGCGGAGATTTGAGATCAGAGTTTTCCTTCTCCTAGATCAGCTGCCAACCACAGCTGATGAGCCCCATCTGCCCGAAGCAACTGGTTTTAAGTCACCAGTAACCCGCCTTTGCCCCTTCTCCTGTCAGTAGAAAGGGCTCTTCCGGGCTTAGTAGCTAAACCACACATGAAAGCCAGGAGCTGGTCTTGGTTGTCAGAAGCTATTTGAGATGCATGCCACTGGGGGCACTTAATAGGTAGTGGGAGCTTATCTCCACTACCTCTCTCAGCTATGACAACCTTAAGGAACTGGCAGTAACACTATGTATTTAAGAAGTACCTGGATGAGCAGCTGAATAGCTCTACTCTGTGAGACTACAGAGAGCCAAGAAGTAGAGTTTCTCATTTGCTGAGTTACAGAGGATGGGCAGATTGGTCTCTTCAGTCATTTTTATTGTACGTAATTAATGTGGGTCTCTTCAATTTTGTGTGGTAATTTAAAGTAAGTGTTAGTTTACTATTGTCACATGTACCAAGATACAGTGAAAAGCTTGTCTTCCATACTCTTTGTACAGATCAAATCATTACAGTGCATTGAACTAGAACAAGGTAAAGCAATAACAATGCAGTATAAAGTGTAAAAGCTACTTCTATAATGTACAGTGCAGGTGAAATGCAAGATCATAACAAAGTAGATTATGAGGCCAAGACGAGTCTTCTTACAAGAGGTCTATTCAAGAGTCCAGTAGGATAGAAACTGCCTTTGAACCTGGTGGTACTTGCTTTCAGGCTTCTGTATCTCTGCCTGATGAGAGAGGGGAGAAGAGATAATGCCTGGGGTCTTTAATTTAGCTGGCCACTTTACTGAGGCAGCAAAAAAGTAGAGGCAGAGTCCTTCAAGGGGAGGCTGGTTCCTGTGATGTGCTGAGCTGTTTTCACAACTCTCCGCAGGTCCTCAGACCAAAAGACCTAGCAGCACAATTGGGCCATTCAGCCCATCAAGTCTACTCCACCATTCCATCATGGTTGATTTATTATTCCTCTCAACCCCATTCTTTTGCCTTCATGTAATTTTTGATATCCTTACTAATTAAGAATCTATCAACCTTCACTTTAAATATACCCAATGACCTCCACAGCCATCCGTGGCAATGGATTCCACAGATTTACCACTTTCTGGCTAAAGGAATTCTTCCTCATTTCTGCTATAAAGGATCGTCCTTCTTTTCTGAGGCTGTGGCCTCTGATTCTAGACTCCCCCACTATGGGGAAACATCCTCTCTACATCCACTCTATCTAGGATTTTCAATATTCGATAGATTTCTGTGAGATTACCCTCATTCATCTAAGCTTTAGTGAATACAGGCCCATGAGCCACCAACTGCCCCTCATACATTAACCCTTTCATTCCTAGGATCATTGTTGTGAACCGTCCCTTGACCCTTTCCAATGTCAACACATCTTTTCTTAGATAAGGGGCCCAAAACTGCTCACAATACTCCAAGTGTGGTCTGACCAATATCTTATAAAGCCTCAGCATTACATCCTTGCTTTTATATTCTAGTTCTCTTGAAATGAATGCTAACATTGCACTTGCCTTCCATACCACCAACTCAACCTGCAGGTTAACCTTTATGGAATCCTGCACAAGGATTCCCAAGTTCCTTTGTGCCTCTGAATTTTGAATTTTCTCCCTGTTTATTCCTTCTGCCAAAGTGAATGACCAGACACTTCCCTGCACTGTATTCCATCTCCCTCTTCTTTGCTTATTCTTCTAACCTAAGACCTTCTGCAGACTCCCTGCTTTCTCAACACAACCTGCCCCTCCACCTATCTTCATACCATCAAGTTCTTGAGGTCACGTGCACAGCAGTTGCCATACCAAACCATTATGCATCATTTTTTTCAGCATCCATTCTTCCTATTTCCATACTGAAGACTCAAGACTGGACTGGATTTAGCTGACGTTTTCTTAACCTACTCTTTCCTTGTGCTCGTGTGACCTAATCTCCATTCTCTTGTCCAATGGTCTCAGTTAGGTTTGAAATAGAAGGCCAGCTGTGATTATATTGAAAGAAAACAAATTCAACAATCTTACATTAGTTTTTTTTTTCAAAATAGATTTGCAAATTTTATGAATGAATTGTAATTAAGAGTAAATTCATATCTGGTCATTCACAGTTCCATTTTACTTGTTTTACATTTCAGTAACATGGCATCCATTTTTCTGTCATATGCATTCCACAGTTTCTAGCCCTTGAACATGCAATGATGTCAGAAATCTTAAACTGCAGCCTCATCTATGCAGTCTTTGTAATGGCTGCATCAATCTTCAGTGCATCCCTTCAGCACATGAACTTCAGAATGTGACAGTTTGCAACATTTGGTTCATCTGAGAGAAAAATAGACATGGAAAATCGTAAGGGTAGCCATTCAGCTATTTTAACTTGCTCCACCAGTCAACGCAGTCAAGATAGATCCTCTACTTCAATATTTCTGCTTTCTAGCCATATCCCTTGATAACTTTTGTGTCTAGAAACCTATCTGCTTCTGAAGTATGTTCAACGACAAGTCCTCCACGGCTTTCTGTGATAGGAAATTCTACAAGTCCGCCAACCCTTTGTGTGGCACGTGGCCAAGTGGTTAGGGCATTAGACTAGTGATCTGAAGGTCGTGGGTTCGAGCCTTTGCTGAGGCAGCGTATGTGTCCTTGAGCAAGGCACTTAACCACACAGTGCCCCAGTCTACTCAGCTGAGAATGCGTACCGGCAAAAATGCTGGGGATTAACTTCGCAATAGACTGGTGTCCTATCTGGGGGTGAGTCTCGTACTCTCAGTCGCTTCACGCCATGGAAACCGGCATAAGCACTGACCTGATGGGCCACAAGGCTCATGACAGACTTTAATAACCAACCCCTTACCCCGAGTGAGAAAACTTCTCCCTATCTTGGTCCTATATCTCTTAACCCATATCTTGATGCTCTACTCCTTCATTCTGCACTTACCAGCCGTGGGAACATTCTTCATGCATACAATTGGTCTATCCCTTCAGAATTGAATTGAATTGACTTTATTTCTTACATCCTTCACATACATGAGGAGTAAAATCCTTTACGTTACATCTCCATCTAAATGTGCAATGTGCAATTTATAGTAACTTATAATAAATAGCATGTACAACAGGACTATCAATATAACATAGAAATACAATTGTATCAGTGTGAATTAATCAATCTGAAGGCCTGGTGGAAGAAGCTGTCCCGGAGCCTGTTGGTCCTGGCTTTTATGCTGCGGTACAGTTTCCAGGATGGCAGCAGCTGGAACAGTTTGTGATTGGGGTGACTCGGGTCCCCAATGATCCTTCGGGCCTTTTTTACACCCCTGTCTCTGTAAATGTCCTCAATAGTGGGAAGTTCACACCTACAGATGTGCTGGGCTGTCCACACCACTCTCTGCAGAGTCCTGCGATTGAGGGAAGTACAGTTCCCATACCAGGCAGTGATGCAGCCAGTCAGGATGCTCTCAATTGTGCCCCTGTAGAAAGTTCTTAGGATTTGGGGACCCAAACCAAACTTCTTCAACTGTCTGAGGTGAAAGAAGTGCTGTTGTGCCTTTTTCACCACACAGCTGGTGTGTACAGACCACGTGAGATCCTCGGTGATGTTTATGCTGAGGAATTTAAAGCTGTTCACCCTCTGAACTCCAGATCTTTTTAAATGTTTCAATGAGCTCCCCTTCTCATTTTTTCTAAACTCTGGTCAACCCAATCTCTCCCTATTGGCTTAGGAATCAGTCTTGTGAACCTTTGCTACAAACCCTCTGTGCTATGCCCTACACTTAACAGGTATGGTCTCACTAAAGTTGTGTATAACTGTAGCGAAGCATCCTTGCTTCTGTACTCAAAAATCTTGAAATGTAGGCCATGTTGCCTTCTTGACTCTCACCCCCTCCCCACTGATCTCCCTCCTGGCACTTATCCTCGTAAGCGGAACAAGTGCTACACATGCCCTTACACTTCCTCCCTCACTACCATTCAGGGCCCCAAACAGTCCTTGCAGGTGAGGCAACGCTTCACCTGTGAGTCGGCTGGGGTGATATACTGTGTCTGGTGCTCCCAATGAGGCCTTGTATATATTGGCGAGACCCGACGCAGACTGGGAGACCATTTCGCTGAGCACCTACGCTCTGTCCGCCAGAGAAAGCAGGATCTCCCAGTGGCCACACATTTTAATTCCACGTCCCATTCCCATTCTGATATGTCTATCCACGGCCTCCTCTACTGTCAAGATGAAGCCACACTCAGGTTGGAGGAACAACACCTTATATTCTGTCTGGGTAGCCTCCAATCTGATGGTATGAACATTGACTTCTCTAACTTCCACTAATGCCCCACCTCCCCTTCATACCCCATCCGTTATTTATTTATATACACACATTCTTTCTCTCTCTCTCCTTTTTCTCCCTCTGTCCCTCTCTCTCTCCCCTCTCCCTTCTCCCCTCCCCCCCTCCTTTTTCTCCCTCTGTCCCACTCACTATATCCCTTGCCCATCCTCTGGGCTTCTCCCCTCTGCCTTGTCATTCTCCACGGGCCTCCTGTCCCATGATCCTCTCATAACCCCTTTGCCAATCACCTGTCCAGCTCTTGGCTCCATCCCTCCCCCTCCTGTCTTCTCCTATCATTTTGGATCTCCCCCTCCCCCTCCAACTTTCAAATCTCTTACTAGCTCTTCCTTCAGTTAGTCCTGACGAAGGGTCTCGGCCTGAAACGTCGACTGTACCTCTTCCTAGAGATGCTGCCTGGCCTGCTGCGTTCACCAGCAACTTTGATGTGTGTCGCCTTCTTGACTGCTTGCTTCACTGACATGTTTGCTTTCACTGACGTTATGCTGCTAGTGTTTAGGGCAGCAAAGAAGGTCCTCCATCTCTGTCCGTCCATACAGTCGCACACAGATATAGAAGAATTCTTCATTGCTGTTTTTACCAGTCAGCATTGTAGTCCTGCCCTGAAACTGGAGGACCGGTGGACCACTCTGAGTCTGGCTTCTACTCTTTAACCTATTTGGCATGGGTGACATAACCAAGAGCCACAGCACAAGGCCTAGATTCCAACCAGCATAGCTCTCTGGTTCCAATTATAGCCTCCAACAGGTTTGCCAGATAAAATACTTTTCATAAGGCCAGACTGATTTAGCCTAATCTTGTTGAAATGTTCTAAGTCCCCTGTAAAAACATTATTATAAGCTCCAGCATTTTCAGTGTTATTGATAATAGGTTAATCTGTAACCTACGTTCCCTCTTTAATTCTTTTCATCTTCTTTTTATAAATGGTGGGATGACATTTGCTTCCTTCCAGTTTGGAAGATGACATTATGTCCACTATCTCCAATGGTACCTCTATAAGCATTCTGGGATGCAGATAGTCAGGTCCTGTGGTTTTCAGCACCACTTTGTTTACTTGCTAATACTAATTGTCTTTGATTCCCCCCTTCATGAGACCCTCAGCTCTAAGCATTTTTTGGGAAATTATTTGCTTCCTCCTCTGTGAAGATGGAACAAAAGCACTTCTTTAATTGCTCTTCTATTTATTTATACCCCCCCCCATTATAAGTTCACTCTAATAGACCTCTTTTTCACATTCTTGCTAAAAGATCTTATCGTGTGCCTTTACATACCTTGCAAGTTTACTCAGATATCTAATTTTTCCTTTTTTAATCAAAGTAGTCTTGGTCTACTTTTATTGAATTCTAAACTGTTGCAATGCTCAGGCCTGCAACTTCTTCTGGCAATTTTATTTGTCCCCTCTTTTCCTCCTTTGACCTAATGCTACCTTTAACTTCTGCAGCCAAGGTTCAGTCACATTCCCTTTAGTGTTTTTGCTGCAGAAAAGTTGCAGCCAATCACAAAGCTGTTGCAGTTTCTGCATTCAGTCCTGAAATGTTAACCTTTGCATATCTACTGTTATGCCTTTTGGTGAAGCACCTCAACCTATCACAGCCAAACCATTCCCAATTTTGTCATTTCCTTTGTTTACAGTTAAGGCTATTATACTGGATTAAATGAGTTAGTTTTACGTCTTAATTAAAAATTCAATCATGTTAACATCTTCCCTAAACAACCCTGTAGAACAAAATCGTTAGATAACCCACTCTAATTGCATAGTACTCAATTTAGGATCGCTTTCTCCATCATTATCCATTAGCCTACTTGTGTAAAGGCCATCTTGCGCACACACCAGCAATGGATTCCTCACTCCATTATTGCACATTTGGTTTGGCCAACCTAAATATATTGTAGATGAAAGCCACCCATGACTTTTGTGGTACCATTGTTACATGCATCTCCTGTTTGATATGATGCCCTACATTACTAGTGCTGTTGAAGAGCCTATTGAAAGCTGCCACCAATGCAGTATTTTAGATCCAGCCAGGGTCACTGTATATCTTAATTTCCAGTGCCAGTATCCTTTCACACTGTTGATCACCTTTTATCTTTTACTTTCCTTTTTTTTTCCTCCTTGACCTTTCTAAACATTGTCTATCCAGGCATTTACATTTCCCAACCTTATCCATCTTGCAGCTACCTTTCTGTATTGGCAATCATATCTGTTTGCATCTATTTGCACCGTTAATTCATCTACCTTCTGCATTTGTATTCAGATAAATGCAGCACTTTTAAATTTATATTTTTGACATCATAACATGATTTTGTACCAAGTACAGTTTTTTTGCACTGGAAAACCAGCAGATTTAGGCAGATCAAAAGGCATCTTTCACTGAGCTTCTAATCTTTCTGCAGTAATTGATGGTTTTCTCAGTGTTTCTCCCTGGGAAAAGCACAAATTCCTGTATTATGATGCCTTATCAGAAGAACCTTGATGAAGGACTCTACTTTCCTTTGTTGACCTTACTGGCAGACCGTGAAGACGATATACTCATCCCCATTTCAACTGCCTCGAGGGCATTGAAACATTGGCTGTGTACCAAGAGCCTGACAGACAGGGCCCTTCTCACCACCAACCACATGAGGTCTTGTTGTTTGAAAGTTCTGGTAAGGAGCCGTTCTGACAAGTGACTTTGGCATTCTGCTGGGAAGCCTCCAACAGAAGCTTCTTTTCCCACAGAGCCTAAGGACATTCTATGCCAACCACTGCCTGATTGAAGAGGTCAAAGTCATTCTTCTGCCCAAGTATTTCCACAAATGAGAAATTGTATGGCATCCTCAAGCTCAATGGTATGCTCCAAAGCAATATGGCCAGGCCTATACGTCACAACACCAGGGACACCTTTGGCAGGTGGTGACAGTTGGTGTTTGCATAACAAGAGCTCTACACATAACTTGATGCAGCCAAACACAATGATAAGGGCACACCTTTCCCTTTTTCTCTGGAGATTTGTGTATCAGGTCTCTGTGGAACTGCTCTGTTTTAATTTCCAGGTGACTACTGTTGTGGAGGAACAGGATATGGGCCACACCTACACCATGCACAACAACACCACGAGCATGTAGTAGCCGGCGACTCAGTTGTGCCAACTACCCCAATTTCTACTTTGCGATGCCTATGCTTGTCACCCTGCTCTTGGTGCTTCACTCACTTCACTGAATCATAGTCCCTTCACATCTGGACCTGATGGTGAAGAGAACAAAGGATTGATCAGACTATTTGCTAAAGAACACATTCTTCACTATTTCTATGAGCCACTCTATGAGCCTGAGTCTGTCTTGGGGCAGATATTCATTAATCTGTGGACTAACAGTGGATCTGGTGACCTCATCCATGTACAGAGAAGCTTCAGCCAATGTGCCTGTAGTGACTGAGAATGTCAATCTATTGTGATCAAGTGCCTTCGGTCCAACAGTGCATGCGGTAGTCTTGGGCTCATTTCAGTGACACTATATGTTCTTGCGAAAATAGGACAATATGAATATTAACTTTCCTGTTTCCAGTTTTTACAGAAGAATAGCCTGTCTGTCTGGGCCTCTATTTATTCAGGATAGGAGCTCTCTGAATACATAATAACTTGTCTGCTCTTTTGATCTCATCTATATGCGAGACACACCTTTTGTTGTTCCTGTAACTATCCTTTCCACCGTACTTTACAGACTGAAGATTTGTGTTTGCAGATTGAATCAAAATTAACTTCAGAATGAGACTGCAAATTTGCTACATTTAGATTTTACCATACAGTACATAAAGCTCTTTTATAAATCTGAATTGTTCAACCAGTTTATTTAAATTCATTTTATTATCTCTCTGAGATGTGATCTGAATAAGTAGTATGTTTCATGGAATGCAAAATCTCCATCCATATCCAATTTGTGTGATTAGGTTTAGCCTTGATTTCCTTAACTGTTCTCCCTGTTTCTCTCACTTGTCCTCTTCCCCAGTCCCCTCCCTCACACAATCTGCTGTTATTCACACTTCCTATTCCCCAGGAACAAAATTTTGTCTCATTTCAGCCATTTCTGTGTTACTTTATTGATTTCTTATTACTGTATCTCTCTGACTTCCTTTTTATCCGTTCCATTCTCTGGAGATGTTGATTGCTTATTATGTGTTCTCCACTCTATTGCCTATATAATTCTACTGGGAAACACAGAGCAGAACATTGAATGTTTCTTGCACATCCTTGCATATTCACTGTTGATCCAAAGCAAATGCTGGCAATATAGATCGTTAAAACTTACCTTTTGTCATCACAGTCCAACTTGAGCAGCCAGTATATTTTACCTCTACATATGTAAACGCCTCTGAAGAAGACATCGACAGCAGTCACTTTGAATTCTCCGTCTTGTTGTTGGTTCAATCTCTCAAGGGACCTATTACTACAGCATGTAATGTGACTTGATATATCACGAATCACAGGCTAGAATATCATTCATTCAGTCTGTGAAATTGTTTGTTCACGTCCTAATAATTGATGTTGTCTCTATTGTCTTAAACACAACTCATTCCTAATTTTCAGGTAAATGTCTTCTAGTCAGAACATGACAAGTCTAAATTTAAACATGATACATCTGTCTATGTTTCTGACAAGACTTACTGTGCATCACTATAGTCTGTTCTGGTATAAATATTTATGATTCACACCTCAGTTGCTTATTTGCATATATTAAAAAATGCCACTTAGATTTCCATGAACTATTTTTAACTTGTACAATTCAGGGAATTCAAAATGCTGCTACCTCGCATTCCCCCTCTGGCTTATCCTTTGTCTCTCCCCCATGGTTTCACTTCTGTAAGTTGATATTTGTTACTTCACCTTAGAAATGGGATACCCAGCATGTTACAGCAGGAACTGGGATTCCTGTCAATACAATTGAAACGTACATACATAACAAAAAGAATCTGCACTGTACATCAGTACAACAGAACTTAACTGTCTCCATATATCCACACATGTCCTCTCCTAGTCCTGGTCTACCACTCATCTCTCACACTTGCATCAGTGTTGCCTCCTTCCCTCAATGATCTTTGCCTCTATTGTCTCTGTGATCTGCCAGCACAATTGAATCGCATCTTAATTCTTGGAAACATTGGCAGTGACAAGCATTCAAAGGACGACACGGAGTTTTACCCCAGTTCTTCCTCTGGACATGTTTGTGATGATTAATTATGGCCAATGTTTGCATTTTATATTTCAGTTCATGATGTCAGCTGAATGCCCTCTTACCTAAGAAGGTAGTGGGTTCAAGTCATGTGCCAGAGACATAGAAACATAGAAACATAGAAAATAGGTGCAGGAGTAGACCATTCGGCCCTTCGAGCCTGCACCGCCATTTATTATGATCATGGCTGATCGTCCAACTCAGAACCCCGCCCCAGCCTTCCCTCCATACCCCCTGATCCCCATAGCCACAAGGGCCATATCTAACTCCCTCTTAAATATAGCCAATGTACTGGACTCAACTGCTTCCTGCGGCAGAGAATTCCACAGATTCACCACTCCCTGAGTGAAGAAGTTTTTCCTAATCTCGGTCCTAAAAGGCTTCCCCTCTATCCTCAAACTGTGACCCCTCGTTCTGGACTTCCCCAACATCGGGAACAATCTTCCTGCATCTAGCCTGTCCAATCCCTTTAAGATTTTATACGTTTCAATCAGATCTCCCCTCAATCTTCTAAATTCCAACGAGTACAAGCCCAGTTCATCCAGTCTTTCTTCATATGAAAGTCCTGCCATCCCAGGAATCAATCTGGTGAACCTTCTTTGTACTCCCTCTATGGCAAGGATGTCTTTCCTCAGATTAGGGGACCAAAACTGCACACAATACTCCAGGTGTGGTCTCACCAAGACCTTGTACAACTGCAGTAGTACCTCCCTGCTCCTGTACTCAAATCCTCTCGCTATAAATGCCAGCATACCATTCGCCTTTTTCACCGCCTGCTGTACCTGCATGCCCACTTTCAATGACTGGTGTATAATGACACCCAGGTCTCGTTGCACCTCCCCTTTTCCTAATCGGCCACCATTCAGATAATAATCTGTTTTCCTATTTTTGCTACCAAAGTGGATAACTTCACATTTATCCACATTAAATTGCATCTGCCATGAATTTGCCCACTCACCCAACCTATCCAAGTCACTCTGCATCCTCTTAGCATCCTCCTCACAGCTAACACTGCCACCCAGCTTCGTGTCATCCACAAACTTGGAGATGCTGCATTTAATTCCCTCATCCAAGTCATTAATATATATTGTAAACAACTGGGGTCCCAGCACCGAGCCTTGCGGTACCCCACTAGTCACCGCCTGCCATTCTGAAAAGGTCCCGTTTATTCCCACTCTTTGCTTCCTGTCTGCTAACGAATTCTCCATCCACATCAATACTTTACCCCCAATACCATGTGCCTTAAGTTTGCACACTAATCTCCTGTGTGGGACCTTGTCAAAAGCCTTTTGAAAATCCAAATATACCACATCCACTGGTTCTCCCCTATCCACTCTACTAGTTACATCCTCAAAAAATTCAATGAGATTCGTCAGACATGACTTTCCCTTCACAAATCCATGCTGGCTTTGTCCGACGATTTCACTGCTTTCCAAATGTGCTGTTATCACATCTTTGATAACTGACTCCAGCAGTTTCCCCACCACCGACGTTAGGCTAACCGGTCTATAATTCCCCGGTTTCTCTCTCTCTCCTTTTTTAAAAAGTGGGGTTACATTAGCCACCCTCCAATCCTCAGGAACTAGTCCAGAATCTAAAGAGTTTTGAAAAATTATCGCTAATGCATCCACTATTTCTTGGGCTACTTCCTTAAGCACTCTAGGATGCAGACCATCTGGCCCTGGGGATTTATCTGCCTTCAATCCCTTCAATTTACCTAACACCACTTCCCTACTAACAAGTATTTCGCTCAGTTCCTCCATCTCACTGGACCCTCTGTCCCCTACTATTTCTGGAAGATTATTTATGTCCTCCTTAGTGAAGACAGAACCAAAGTAATTATTCAATTGGTCTGCCATGTCCTTGCTCCCCAAGCTAACACTAGACCGATGGACCAGAAATATACTGAAGGATGATTGTGCAGTAACACATGTCATTTTATGGATTAAACAGCCATCTACACTCTCTGATGTAAATGACTACATGGGCCTCGCATACAAAAAGATTGTGAGGCCAAGAGTCCATCTATCTCATTACTATCTTCTACTTTATTGTTTACCTGTATTGTACTTTTTTGGTAGCTTTTACACTTTTATTCTGCATTGTTATTGTCTTACAGTATTCCAGCTCAATTCACTGCGTAATGGGTTAATCTGTATGAACAGTCTGTAAAACAAGCTTTTCACTGCATCTTGGTACATGAGACAATAATAAACCAATATCAACACATGGCATTCTTTGGAAGAAGAGTATTTTCAACAGTGTCTAAGGCAATACGTACTTCATGATCAACATTGCTTTTTTTTATGGGACATTGATGTGTGTAAATTGGCAGTTTCATTTCCCACATTACAATAAGACTTCAAAAGTAGATAGTGAGACACTTTATTATGTTGTGCGATTCTGAAAGGCACGATTTAAATTTAAAATAAAGACATTAAAATAAAATTAATTTAATTTAATAAAAATTAAATAAATTTAAAATAAATACTCAACAGGTCAAGGAACATCTTCGTAAAGAAAGAGAATGAACATGAACTCTGTTTTGCTTTCCACAGCAGCTGCCTGACCCAACAAGTGT
Organism: Mobula birostris; assembly: GCF_030028105.1. Taxonomy (NCBI): domain Eukaryota; kingdom Metazoa; phylum Chordata; class Chondrichthyes; order Myliobatiformes; family Myliobatidae; genus Mobula; species Mobula birostris. The sequence goes on from NC_092402.1 coordinate 39,656,683, forward strand.
TTCCAATATTTTCTGTTTTTAGTTCAGATTTTCAGCATCTGTTTTTTTTTAAAATTTCCTGCTAAATGCATATCACTCTTTCTTTCAATAGTCTAATCAAAAAAAAGGTTGCTTAAGGACTGTTAACTTCTCAAGGTCTACAGGAAGTGATGCATTACAGAGGGTGGAATCTCTCCTATGATGGTCTGTCAATGTCTTCTGCAGATCCAGTCATACTGAAAATGGACACAAAGCCATATTGGAGAATATTCAGAGCTGTATCTGAAAATCAAGCCAACTCAACAGCTGAAGAGACGCTGGCTTGGAAGGACCCAAAGACTCTGTCTGTGGCATGTGATTGGAGAAAGTGTGCAGACGCTGAGATCATTTGACTTAATAAAAAAGCTAAGTGTAAATGTTTGGCAATATAAGTATTTACAGTGCAACTCCATTAACCTAGCATGCTCAGGACACTTAAGGTTTTGGTGCTACTAGACTGAATACTGGTTCCAGACTACTGGATGTAATTTCAATTAACACTCCAACATCTTTTTTATTTAAATGTTAGACAGTGCAACAAGATAATAAATTTTCAGTGGACCTGTTAAGCTTCAAAGGAGCAAGCAAATAGTCATAGTCATACTTTATTGATCCCGAGGGAAACTGGTTTTCATTACAGTTGCACCTTAAATAATTAAATAGTGATAAAACCATAAATAATTAAATAGTAATATGTAAATTATGCTAGGAAATAAGTCCAGGACCAGCCTATTGGCTCAGGGTGTCTGACCCTCCAAGGGAGGAGTTGTAAAGTTTGATGGCCACAGGCAGGAATGACTTCCTATGACGCTCTGTGTTGCATCTCGGTGGAATGAGTCTCTGGCTGAATGTACTCCTGTGCCCACCCAGTACATTATGTAGTGGATGGGAGACATTGACCAAGATGGCATGCAACTTGGACAGCATCCTCTTTTCGGACACCACCGTCAGAGTCCAGTTCCATCCCCACAACATCACTGGCCTTACGAATGAGTTTGCTGATTCTGTTGGTGTCTGCTACCCTCAGCCTGCTGCCCCAGCACACAACAGCAAACATGATCGCACTGGCCACAGACAGATGTTAAAGGACCTCAGTCTCCTCAGGAAATAGAGAAGGCTCTGACCCTTCTTGTATTACAGCCTCAGTGTTCTTTGACCAGTCCAGTTTATTGTCAATTCATATCCCCAGGTATTTGTAATCCTCCACCATAACTCAAATAAGTTTCAAGGAAGCCCAGGGAAGTTTAAAGGGGGTGTATGAACTGGGACCCCAATGAGTATAAAGGGAGTGTGGGAACCAGGAACTCAATGTGTTAAGGGAAGATCGGACACCATGGGCCCTTATTTGCTACTGGAGGCATGGTATATGGGTAGTGGGTAGTGGCTCCATATGTCACTACTACAGGGTGTGACGACCCTGCCTTACACGAGTCCCAGGCTCAGCTGGCTCCGGCTGACAGTACCCGGTATGGGCCCCTATCCAGGGTTACGGATCCCACTGCCTTGTGGGTATCTTCGGGAGAAGAGAAGGCTAAGGAGTAAAGCCTACACAAATCCGGAGTGGAGCCCCTAAGGTGGTTGGATGACGTATCACGTCACCTCCCGGCAGCTCCTGCAGCCAAACTGATGCCAAATGTACTGCTTCACATTCCTTTGGACCACGTACGTGAGGCCGAGAGGGGGATCTTGATGTCTGGGCAGCCCAGGATCTCCATATTCATCGCCCAGGTCTGTGCCCCAGATGGGAGCATCCATTGTCTACTTAGATGGAGCCATGACATACATACACACACACATACATACATACAGGCATGCAAAAGTTTGGACACCCCTGGTCAAAATCTCTGTTACTGTGAATAGTTGAGTGAGTAGAAGATGAACTGATCTCCAAAACTCATAAAGTTAAAGATGAAACATTCTTTTCAACATTTTAGACAAGGTTAATGTATTATTTTTGTTTTGTACAATTTTAGAGTGAATAAAAGGAAAGGAGCACCATGCAAAAGTTTGGGCATCCCAAGAGATTTGAGCTCTCACATAACTTTTACCAAGGTCTTAGACCTTAATTAGCTTGTTAGGGCTATGGCTTGTTCACAATCATTAGAAAAGGCCAGGTGATGCAAATTTCAAAACTTCATAAATACCCTGACTCCTCAAACTTTGTCCCAACAATCAGCAGCCATGGGCTCCTCTAAGCAGCTGCCGAGCACTCTGAAAATTAAAATAAATGATGCCCACAAAGCAGAAGGCTATAAGATAGCAAAGCGTTTTCAGGTAGCCGTTTCCTCAGTTCATAATGTAATTAAGAAATGGCAATTAACAGGAATGGTGGAGGTCAAGTTGAGGTCTGGAAGACCAAGAAAACTTTCCGAGAGAACTGCTCATAGGATTGCTAGAAAGGCAAATCAAAACCCCCGTTTGACTGCAAAAGACCTTCAGGAAAACTTATCAGACTCTGGAGTGGTGGTGCACTGTTCTACTGTGCAGCAACACCTGCACAAATATGACCTTCATGGAAGAGTCATCAGAAGAAAACCTTTCCTGCGTCCTCACCACAAAATTCGGCGTCAGAACATCTAAAGGAACATCTAAACAAGCCTGATGCATTTCGGAAACAAGTCCTATGGCCTGATGAAGTTAAAATAAAACTTTTTGGCCACAATGAACAAAGGTATGTTTGGAGAAAAAAGGGTGCAGAATTTCATGAAAAGAACACCTCTCCAACTGTTAAGCACGGGGGTGGATCGATCATGCTTTGGGCTTGTGTTGCAGCCAGTGGCACGGGGAACGTTTACTGGTAGAAGGAAGAATGAATTCAATTAAATACCAGCAAATTCTGGAAGCTAATGTCACACCATCTGTAAAAAAGCCGAAGGTGAAAAGAGGATGGCTTCTACAACAGGATAATGAACCTAAGCACACCTCAAAATCCACAATAGACTACCTCAAGAAGCGCAAGCTGAAGGTTTTGCCATGGTCCTCACAGTCCCCTGACCTAAACATCATCGAAAATCTGTGGATAGACCTCAAAAGAACAGTGCATGCAAGACGGCCCAAGAATCTCACAGAACTAGAAGCCTTTTGCAAGGAAGAATGGGCGAAAATCCCCCAAACAAGAATTGAAAGACTCTTAGCTGGCTACAGAAAGCGTTTACAAGCTGTGATACTTGCCAAAGCGGGTATTACTAAGTACCAACCATGCAGGGTGCCCAAACTTTTGCTCCAGGCCTTTTTCCTTTTTTATTATTTTGAAACTGTAAAAGATGGAAATAAAAAAGTAATCTTACTTAAAATGTTAAAGAAATGTGTCATCTTTAACTTTATGCCTTTTGGAAATCAGGTAATCTTTTACTCACTTAGCTATTCACAATAACAGAAATTTTGACCAGGCCCAAACTTTTGCATGCCACTGTGTGTGTGTGTGTAGTTATCAAGTCTAAGTTAGATACTTGGGTTCAATATTATGATAAAATTGTTATATATTCTATTTTTAATACTGTGCATTAAAACTGAGTGTTTCTGGCAATACTTCCCCCCCCCCCCGTTTTATTATGGATGTTTTAATTCACTCAGCCTTACTCCAGCTTTCAAAACACAATCTAATTAGCCTAATTTTCTTGCTATCCCTCTTGTTCTTCTCCAATATGATTTGGTAACTATTTTCATAATGCTTGCACCTGCACAAGAAAATGATGGACTATTATCATTCAATAAGTCATTGGTAGTCAGTAGAAAGATTCCTAATAGTAACGCACACAAAATGCTGGTGGAACTCAGCAGGTCAGACAGCATCTGTAGAAAGGAATAAAGCATTGACGTTTCGGGCTGAGACCATCATCGGGACTGGAAAGGCAGGGGGAAGAAGCTATATTCCTAATCATGATGTGGGCAACCAGAAGATTGATGCTCTCTAATTTGCCTTGTGGTTATTAAGGTTTATCAAGATAAATGAAAGTTTATGAACATGTTATGAGTAGAAACCATGGCCCTCACAGCTTTTCTTGATATCGCAGTTATGTCAAACGTGCTATAGCAGAATCAAGCCAGAAAGTTTAAGTTAAAAGTGTTCTCTGAATGAACTGATTGCTACATTTCTTATTACTGTGTGTAGAGTAATTTAAGCTACAGACAGTTTCAACTCAGAATCAAAAATGTCATGTCCTAAAATATTTTTAATGTTTCTTCCCCCCCCCACCCCCACCACGCCATGCTTAACTAAGACATGAAAGTACTCACCACAGCTGGATGCAGACAAGACATTATGAACATCCTCACCATATCTTGCTGCCTAGCAACATATTTATTCCACATATAAACCTACTACATCTCAGTGCAGTCGCGACATTATCTGCTGCTGTTCGTGCGACTGCAGCATGTTCTTGTTATTAGTAGTAGTTCTAATTTATTGCTACATTTTAATGCAGATGCACAGACGCAGGCAGAGTGGATATAATTCTGAAGATAAATGGAAAAGCTCTGTGACAAAGATTACTGACTGAAGTGCAGAAGAAAGTCTTGCAGATTTAATTTCTTTTATTTTGAGTTACGGAGAAAAACTGGGACCTTGCAGCAATACTTTTATTTTTAGCAGCGAGTTTTAAAGTGGATGTGTTTGCTTCTCCCAGCCGATCTAAGGCAATTGGCATGCACACCCCACTCTACAAAACATTTGCAGAGCTGAGAGTTCAGGGGCAATTGCTGGTGAGGTTAATTGTCTGTAAAAGCAGCTGTGGAGCAAGAATATATCAGTACTTATAAACCTGATCCTGATTCTGATCCTGTAGTTCTACGCAGGCATCAAGACACTTTAAAAGCACCCATTAAATAAAAAATCCCCTCTATTAAGGAACTGGGATGTTAGGTGGAAATGGGAGGTGTCCTGAGATATTATGCTGATACATCCTTCAGAAGGCGCTCATCAACTAAATGACTCAGACATCCTTTGTAATCTTGCATGGAAAGAACTGATGATGTTATTACATATGGAGCATAGAGACAATTTTCCCCAAGAAGGATTACAAACCAGCAATCATTGCAAGATGCCCAAATGAAAGATGATTTTTAGCATTCTCTTTTTCTTCTACTTCTCATATTAAACATTTCAATATCTTCTAGATATTGCTCACCAACCAATGAAATGAACAGACCTCCTATTTCAATGGAATCAAATTTAGGAGGCAGAGAGTTGTGTGGGGCATGTTTGGTACTACTGACCAAGGTGAATTCCTCAGCATTAGTCTTTCCATCTCAAACTGTGAGGTTCCGCTTCTGGACCTCTTCCCATTCACCTGCTAACTGGTTTATTGGTGAGGGTCCCTTCCAATTGAGTGTATCTCATTTTGTGCCCCATCACACTTCAGGATCTTTTCTTGCAAGAAAACAGACTTGTAAAAAAGGTTATGGTCTCTTAATCTCCTGAGGGATGCAAAGTATTCAGTGAAAGTCAGTACTGGATAAATGCAAAGTGTGTGTTGTGGGGGGGGGGGCGCGCAATAGTGGTGGATGCAGACAGAATGGAAACCAAGTGAGAGTTGTATAAAGCTGAAACTGACACGTGTGGTGAACAAATGCTTGTCAAGTCAGTGAAAGAGATGGTGGGTTTATAGGAACATAAGATACAGGAGCAGGATTAGTCTAACTTACCGCTCATGTCTGCCCACCGTTCAATATAATCATGGTTGATCCCTCCTCTGTGCCAGTTCCCCATTGCCCTTAATTCCCCTGTATTCAGTTCCTCTTTAACTACCTCCAGTGAGCCAGCCTCATCAACCCCAGGGTGTTGTGATAAGGTGATACTAATGCTATTTTAACTAAGAGAGAGAGGTCCTTAATCTTACCACAACTTGGTAAAATCATTAAAAGGGAGCACAATACCCTTGCTGTTAAACCATCTCTAATGTGCTTTCTTAAAGGCAGCAGGTTTCTTTCTCTCAATGTACCCAATAGTACAGGCACTCCCCAAGTTACAAGTGCCCAACTTATAGATGCCAATTACATATGAATGAATGCCCACAAGTTTTATAAATTCAAATGGGAACCAGACTTAGAAAATGAAACATGTTTGCATGTAACCTCTCCTCAGTAATCAGACACCACTGTTTCTTGAGACCACAGGTTGGCAGTTTCACCACGGGAGGCCACTTAAACGAGTTGCTTTGGAAACTGACAAGCAATCACTTCTGTTGCTACTTGTGCAGCGATACTCTTTGAAACAATGTAACAGCGACTGATACTTCAAGCCCATTGAAACCAGCCACTGACTGCAGAGTATCCTGATTTTGTAACTAGGCTGGAAAGATGATATATAAATGTTCATATTAATTGACATTCAGCAACAACATTCTTTACAATACGTGTACAATATGGACAAAATCAATTTACGGACAAACATTTGTAAAAATGGAATCCATTCATTATCCGGTGGTAACTTGTAATCCAGAGAAGCACAAGTAAACAAGGATGCCATACTTGCTCATTGTCCATCTATCCCAACCCTCCACCCTCACTTCTCTCATTCCACCACCTTCTTCTTCAAAGTTAGCTCTGCATTGGCTCTTTAGAGTAAAACTCTGATAATCCAACAAGTTTGAGATTTGGCCAACACAGACCAGCAGATTTTCCAGACTACTGGATGTTAAATCTATTTATACCCCAACACCGTTTTAATTAAGATAGAAGAGACTGCAGTCTGGTGGAATTCAGCAGGTTTGACAGCTTTTATGGAGGAAAATGGGCAGTTGATGTTTTAGGTTGAGACCCTTCACCTGGACTGAAAGAAAATGGAAATTACCAGCATGAAAAGGTGGAGGGAAGGGGTGGAGCAATAGCTGCCGGGTAAATAAGAGCTAGGAGAGTGGGATTGATGTTAGAGGAGAAGGGGGTAAGTAACAAAGAACTGAAAATGATGGAATCTGATAGAGGGGGAGGTGGAACATAGAATAAAGAGAGGGAGGGGGTAGGTGATGGATGGGTGGAGTGGGGTAGGAGAAGGGACAACAACCTAGTGATTGGTCGTGGCTAGAATCAACTCCTGCTTAAGCAAGGATTTAGACCCATTGTAATTTGCCTATCACCACAACAGGTCTACAGTGGATTCAATCTCAATGGCTCTCCACTCGGCTTTGGATCACCTGGACAATAGTAACACCTACTGTATGTCAGCCTGATATTTATTGACTACAGCTTTATTGACTACAACACAATCATATCTTCAGTTCTAATCAACAAGCTCCAAAACCTGGGCCTCTGTACCTCCCTCTGCAACTGGAATCTTGACTTCCTCACCGGGAGACTACAGTCTGTGCGGATTGGAAATATCATCTCCTCCTCGCTGGCAGTCAACACTGGTGCACCTCAAGGGTGCGTGCTCAGTCCACTGCTCTACTCTCTCTACACCCATGACTGTGTGGCTAAGCACAGCTCAAGCACCATCTATAAATTTGCTGATGACCCAACTATTCTTGGCAGAATTTCAGATGGTGTGGAGGAGGCACACAGGAGCAAGATAGATCAGCTGGTTGAGTGGTGTCTTAAGTCAGTAAGACCAAAGAATTAATTGTGGACTTCAGGAAGGGTAAGACAAGGGAACACACACTAGTCCTCATTGAAGAATTGGAAGTGGAAAAGCTGAGTAGCTTCAAGTTCCTGGGTGTCAACATCTCTGAGGATCTATGGTACAAGAATCACCCCTTGAAATAATGATCAGTGAAGCACAGAGAATCTGTACTTATCAACTAAAATTGTTCAACTAAAAGCACATTGGTTCACAAACGATCTACCTGTGAGCACCCTACTAGAGCCCCTGACCCTCCAAGAACAGTCAATGAAGAGAAAAGGATATTACCCGGGAGAGAAGTCTACATTGGCCAGGTGTTCCTCGTGGTCCCGGTCTCCACGTGTCCGTGGGGACCTCTATCGGCGATAGTTGGTCTCTGGCTGCTGGAGAGTTATCACCCCTGTGTATTTGGAGCTCCTGAATCTTATACTGTTCCTCATCAATTAAACCATTGGATCTCTACCCCATTGGCTCAAGGTCACCTGACCTACCTGGGTCACCTTCTTACTGGTCATTGTACAGAGCTACAACCAACATTGCTCCATGGCTCTGTCCACCCCAGACTTGTGTATTTGTGTCTTTACACTCTGACTGGTCCAAACCAGTTAAAAGAGGCAACCCAGACAGAGTCTAACAAGATTACAGATAGTTTCTTTGGTAGGTCTGGCAGTTTACTGTCATAAGGAGGTAGCTGGGAACGGACCCAAGTGCAAGACACAGGCACTGAAGTACTAGGGACAGGACTAGGATACAGACCAATGGCAAGGACATGGACAGGAAAACCAGGAACCTGGAACAGGACTGAACAAGAGAGCTAGGAGCCCGGGCTTGGACTCCGAGCCAGAGACTGGACAAGGACCCGGTACCTGGGTCTTGCCTCTGGCTTGGACCCCAGAACTAGGCAAGGACGAGGCTGGAGTCTAGAGACTTGAGCCTTGAGGCTAGGCAGGAGTCTAGAGGCTGGAGGCTAGGCAGGAGTCTAGAGGCTGGAGGCTAGGCAGGAGTCTAGAGGCTGGAGGCCAGGCAGGAGGCTGGAGTCTTCAGGCTGGAGGCCAGGCAGGAGGCTGGAGTCTTCAGGCTGGAGGCCAGGCAGGAGGCTGGAGTCTTCAGGCTGGAGGCCAGGCAGGAGGCTGGAGTCTTCAGGCTGGAGGCCAGGCAGGAGGCTGGAGTCTTCAGGCTGGAGGCCAGGCAGGAGGCTGGAGTCTTCAGGCTGGAGGCCAGGCAGGAGGCTGGAGTCTTCAGGCTGGAGGCCAGGCAGGAGGCTGGAGTCTTCAGGCTGGAGGCCAGGCAGGAGGCTGGAGTCTTCAGGCTGGAGGCCAGGCAGGAGGCTGGAGTCTTCAGGCTGGAGGCCAGGCAGGAGGCTGGAGTCTTCAGGCTGGAGGCCAGGCAGGAGGCTGGAGTCTTCAGGCTGGAGGCCAGGCAGGAGGCTGGAGTCTTCAGGCTGGAGGCCAGGCAGGAGGCTGGAGTCTTCAGGCTGGAGGCCAGGCAGGAGGCTGGAGTCTTCAGGCTGGAGGCCAGGCAGGAGGCTGGAGTCTTCAGGCTGGAGGCCAGGCAGGAGGCTGGAGTCTTCAGGCTGGAGGCCAGGCAGGAGGCTGGAGTCTTCAGGCTGGAGGCCAGGCAGGAGGCTGGAGTCTTCAGGCTGGAGGCCAGGCAGGAGGCTGGAGTCTTCAGGCTGGAGGCCAGGCAGGAGGCTGGAGTCTTCAGGCTGGAGGCCAGGCAGGAGGCTGGAGTCTTCAGGCTGGAGGCCAGGCAGGAGGCTGGAGTCTTCAGGCTTGAGGACAGGCAGGAGGCTGGAGTCTTCAGGCTTGAGGCCAGGCAGGAGGCTGGAGTCTTCAGGCTTGAGGCCAGGCAGGAGGCTGGAGTCCAGAGGCTAGAGGCTCCTCCTGGGCAGGGCACGGTACTCCTGGGCAGGGCGCAGATCACCACCCAATGGAGGCAAGGGACAGGAAGGGACAGAACCAACTGTAGATAACAGCAATACGGCCTGGCTTACCTGACAGAAGCAAGGGACAGGAAGGGAGCTAGGTACAGCATGGCTCCAAGACAAGACTGCAAGTGAGATGAGGCAAGAGTTACCAGCAAGACAAGGCAAGGCTTCGGGCAATGTAAGGTGAGACAAGAACTTCAGGCGAGGCGAGAGTTACCGGCAAGACAAGGCAGGGCTTCAGGCGAGGAAACAGAAGGCAGAGGAAGGAATACAAGGAGTAAGGACAAGAACAATCCAGCAGCCACACCCTGGTCTCTGAAGGTATTTATGCAGCCAGCCCCAATGAGCCTCAATTAGAGCTCAACAAGAACAGAAACAGGGTGGACAGGAAAATCTGGAGCAAAGGTCGATGGACTGGACCGTGAACCGGAATACGGACTTCACGGACCGGACCATGACATTTACATAGTATGTAGCCACTCCTCCGAGAATGGTCTCACATTTAGCAGGTAATTACGTAAGGTTCCTTGTGTCCACATTCAATTGCTCTGATTAGATTGTCCCAGAGCAAGAATCATTTCAGAGTTCACGCCCTTTACATAACAAATAGCTACTTGTTTGACGCAAACACAGGGAACCTGCAGATGCTGAAAATCCAAGCAACACACACAAAATGCTGGTGGAACACAGCAGGCCAGGCAGCATCTAGGAAGAAGTACAGTCGATGTTTCGGGCCGAGACCCTTCATCAGGCCTAACTGAAAGAAGAGCTAGTAAGAGATTTGAAAGTTGGAGGGGGAGGGGGAGATCCGAAATGATAGGAGAAGACAGGAGGGGGAGGGATGGAGCTAAGAGCTGGACAGGTGATTGGCAAAAGGGATACAAGGCTGGAGAAGGGAGAGGGTCATGGGACAAGAGGCCTGGGGAGAAAGAAAGGGGGAGGGGAGCCCAGAGGAAGATGACGATCAGGCAAGGAGTTATTGTGAGAGGGACAGAGGGAGAGAAAAGTGAGAGAGAAAAAAAGGGGAAAAAATAAAAAATAGTAAATTAATAAATAAGAGATGGGGTAAGAAGGGGAGAAGGGGCATTAACAGAAGTTAGAGAAGTCAGTGTTTGTGCCATCAGGTTGGAGGCTACCCAGACGGAATATAAGGTGTTGTTCCTCCAACCTGAGTGTGGCTTCATCTTTACAGTAGAGGAGGCCGTGGATAGACATTTCAGAATGAGAATGGGATGTGGAATTAAAATGTGTGGCCACTGGGAGATCCTGCTTTCTCTGGTGGACAGAGCATAGGTGTTCAGCGAAACAGTCTCCTAGCCTGCGTCGGGTCTCGCCAATATATAGAAGGCCACATCAGGAGCACCGGATACAGTATATCACCCCAGCCAACTCACAGGTGAAGTGTCGCCTCACCTGGAAGGACTGACTGGGGCCCTGAATGGTGGTAAGGGAGGAAGTGTAAGGGCATGTGTAGCACTTGTTCCGCTTACAAGGATAAGTGCCAGGAGGGAGATCGGTGAGAAGGGATGGGGGGACGAATGGACAAGGGAGTCGCGTAGGGAGCGATCTCTGCGGAAAGCAGAAAGGGGGGTGGGGAGGGAAAGATGTGCTTGGTGGTGGGATCCTGTCAGATGTAGTGGAAGTTATGGAGAATTATATGTTGAACCCGGAGGCTGGTGGGGTGGTAGGTGAGGACAAGGGAAACCTTAATCCTAGTGGGGTGGTGGGAGGATGGGGTGAGAGCAGATGTGCGTGAAATGGGAGAGATGCGTTTGAGAGCAGAGTTGATGGTGGAGGAAGGGAAGCCCCTTTCTTTAAAAAAGGAAGACATCTCCTTCGTCCTGGAATGAAAGGCCTCATCCTGAGAGCAGATGCGGCGGAGACGGAGGAATTGCAAGAAGGGGATGGCATTTTTGGAAGAGACAGGGTGAGAAGAGGAATAGCCTAGGTAGCTGTGAGTGTCCGTAGGCTTATAGTAGACATCAGTGGATAAGCTGTCTCCAAAGATAGAGGCAGAAAGATCAAGAAAGGGGAGGGAGGTGTTGGAAATGGACCAGGTAAACTTGAAGGCAGGGTGAAAGTTGGAGGCAAAGTTAATGAAGTCAACGAGCTCAGCATGCATGTAGGAAGCAGCACCAATGCAGTCGTCAATGTAGCGAAGGAAAAGTGGGGGACAGATACCAGTATAGGCTTGGAACAATGATTGTTCCACAAAGCCAACAAAAAGGAGGAAGTGGGAGGAGACAAAGGAGAAATTATTAAGAGTAAGGACTAATTCTGCTAGACGGAGCAGAGTGGTGGCAGAAGGGAACTGGTTAGGTCTGGAATCCAAAAAGAAGCGGAGAGCTTTGAGACCTTCCTAATGGGGGATGGAACTATATAGGGACTGGACATCCATGGTGAAAATAAAGCAGTGGGGGCCAGGGAACATAAAATCATTAAAAAAAATTCAGAGCATGCTAAGTGTCACGAACATAGGTAGGAAAAGATTGAAGAACAGGGGATAAAACAGTGTCGAGGTATGCAGAAACGAGTTCGGTGGGGCAGGAGCAAGCTGAGACAATGGGTCTACCAGGACAGGCAGGTTTGTGGATCTTGGGTAGGAGGTAGAAACGGGAAGTGCGGGGTGTGGGAACTATAAGATTGGTAGCAGTGGGTGGGAGATCCCCTGAGCTGATAAGGTTGGTGATGGTGTGGGAGACAATGGCCTGGTGCTCCTTAGTGGGGTCATGATTGAGGGGTAAATAAGAGGAGGTATCCGCAAGTTGTCACTGTGCCTCGGCAAGGTAGAGGTCAGTACGCTAGACTACAACAGCACCCCCCTTATCGATGGGTTTTATAGTAAGGTTAGGATTAGTGCGGAGGGAGTGGAGAGCAGAGCGTTCAGAAGGAGTGAGGTTGGAATGGGAACTAGGTGCGGTGAAGTCGAGACGGTTGATGTCCCGTCGGCAGTTAGCAATAAAGAGATCCAGAGCAGGCAGAAGACCAGAGCAGGGTGTCCATGAAGAGGAGGAGGGTTGAAGACGGGAGAAGGGGTCATCGGTGGGGGTGGGAGAGTCCTTGCCGAAGAAGTAGGCTCGGAGACAGAGACGGCAGAGGAAGAGTTCAGCGTCATGGCGAACGCAGAACTCGCTGAGGTGTGGGCAAAGGGGGACAAAGGTGAGGCCCTTACTGAGGACAGAGCGTTCTGCCTCAGAGAGTTGAAGGTCGGAGGGGATGGTAAAGACCCGGCACGGATGAGAGCTGGGATCAGAGCGGGGAGGGAGGTTGGTAGTGTCAGTGGAGAGGGGAGGATTGGGATGAGAGGAAGATAGAGCCTCTGAGGGCCCAGGAGTTGACGGTGGGATCTGAGGGAGACGGGATTGCAGAGTGGTGGTGGGGGAAGAGGAGACGGGAGTCACAATAGCAGCACATAAAGACCCGGCCTGGAGTTCAAGGCTGGAGTCGCAGTTGGAGGTTGCGCAATCGCTGTGAAGGTGTCCATGGTCGTTGAAGCATTGATGGTGCTGGAGTCTGGGTTTTGAATATGCCCTGGGTCATTGGAGTCAGCGAGATCAGTGGCGGGGGCCGCAATCTGAAGTTCATGTCTGCTGGCGTCGGGGCCGGCAGGCTCTGGGGTCTGCAGATGGAAGATGGGAGGAGGAGAAGATGGCGGCACGACGCAGCGCGCGCAGCTGCTCCAAAATGATATTTGTATTTGTTAAGTAGGTACCATGCACAATTCTGATTTGATGGAGACAGTCGTGAGAGCGCGGAGGAACATCTGGAGAAACTTCTGAAATTCCTGCTTCGCTGCCGCTGCTACTGTGTGGTCCGGAATCTCCGGAGGAGTAGGCCTCTGAGTCCTCGGCTTTGCTTGTTTTGGCGGCCGGGACAAGGTCGAAGAGGCTTGGCAGAAGATGGCGCTCGGGAGGCTGTATCGGAGGCTCGAAGTCTTCGGACGGACTCAGTCAGCTGTGGTCGGGTGCTTCCAATGCATTGGCAGTTGGCAGTTGTCATTGCCTGGAGGATTATGGCAGGGGAGTCTCTCCCTTTTTGCCGCCTGCTATTGGGGACTATGGGAGTCAATCGGGACTTGAGACATTTTTTCCCGTGCCCATGGTCTGTTCTCTATCAAATTATGGTATTGTTTTGCACTGCTGTAACTATATGTTATAATTATGTGGTTTTGTCAGTGTTAGTCTTTGGTTTGTCCTGTTTTTGTGTGAATATCACTCTGGAGGAACATTGTATCATTTCTTAATGCATGCATTTCTAAATGACAATAAACGAGGACTGAGTGTCCTCATAATCTAATCTAATTAATCTAAATTATCTAAAATAATCCTTGCCTAACATGACAAAATCAAAAAAATGGCGATTGCAGGCATGGATCTGACGGAGGATGAAATAATGGGCAGGTCCATTACAGACGGCGAAGAAAGTGTCCCGGAGGTGTGGGATAGGGAAAGGGACGCCAGGTACCTCCTCATGGCGGAGAGGGTCGCCTTCAGAGCTTGACAGGAGAAGCAATGGGAGGCAGAGTCAATAAAATGTGAGTACCTGGGATCCTCAGAAGGTCCAAATTGAGAGGCTCGAAAAAGAATCCTGAAGCCAACTGGAGTAAGTTGGCGATGGAGACGCGTTCCAAGGAAGGATATATGGCTGTAGTAGCGAGTCTGAGTCAAAAAGTGGTCGAAAAGTTGAATGGCTGAAGAAATTATAGATGGGGAGCAGTGAGAGAGGGTTTCACTAAACTCCTGTTGCAGAGAAGATTTAAACTTCTTCAGTGTAGGCATCATTGGAAGAGGCTTCACAATAGTGAATTTAAAAAGTGAATTTATTTACTATTTTTTATTTTTTCCCCTTTTTCTCTCTCTCTTTTCTCTCCCTCTGTCCCTCTCACTATAAATCCTTGCTTGATCTCCATCTTCCTCTGGTGCTCCCCTCCCCCTTTCTTTCTCCCTAGGCCTCCCGTCCCATGACCCTCTCCCTTCTCCAGCCTTGTATCCCTTTTGCCAATCACCTGTCCAGCTCTTAGCTCCATCCCTCCCCCTCCTGTCTTCTCCTATCATTTCGGATCTCCCCCTCCCCCTCCCACTTTCAAATCTCTTACTATCTCTGCTTTCAGTTAGTCCTGACAAAGGGTCTCGGCCTGAAACGTCGACTGTACTTCTTCCTAGATGCTGCCTGGCCTGCTGTGTTCCACCAGCATTTTGTGTGAGCTACTTGTTTGAGAATGGTCTCAGGTTTAACGGGTCATCACCTGAAGCTTCCTGTGTCTGCATTCAGTTGCTCTGATTAGATTATCCAAGGGCAAGAATCAGTTCAGCATCCACAAAATGGGTGGAAACAAAGACAACTGGTTTGTCTGCATCCCCTGACCTTGATCAGACTGTAGTTTCTTCTGGCTAACCTATCCTGGGACCAACATATCGATGCAGCTACAAAGAAGGCACGGCAACCATTATATTTCATCAGGAGTCTGAGGAGACTCGGTAGATTTCTAGAAAATTTCTACAGATGTACCATGGAAAGCATTCAAACTGGTTACATCACCATCTGGTACGGAGGGGCCACTGCACAGGATCAGAAAAAGCTGCAGAGAGTTGTAAACTCAGTCAGCTCCATCATGGGCACTAGCCTCCCCAGCATCGAGGACATCTTCAAAAGGTGAGGTCCATCATTAAGCACCCACATCACCCAGGTCAAGCCCTCTTCTCATTGCAGCCATCAGAGAGGAGGTTCAGGAGCCTGAAGACACACACTCAATGATTCAGGAACAACTGCTTCTCCTCTACCATCAGTTTTCTGAATGGACAATGAACTCAGTATTTCTTTCCCTCTCTTTCTGCGCTACTTACTTAAATTATTGTTTATATATACTTATTGTAATTTGTAGTTTTTATTATTATGTATTGCTATCTACTGCTTGTCAAACGAGGGCGTTGGTGGCAGACCCAAATGCAAGACACAGACACTGAAGTACTAGGAACAGGACCTGACTGGAGAACTAGAGTTAGGGACGTGACTGGATGCAGACTAGGAGCTGGGACAAGAACACAGACTTGGGCTAGGACATGACTAGGAAAGCAGGACCTGGACGAGGAACTAGGAACTTGGAACCTGGACAAGGACTCCGAGCCAGAGACTGGATAAGGACCCAAAACCTGGGTCTTGACTCGGGCTCGGACCCTGGATCTAGGCAAGGACATGACGTAGCTACAAGACTGGACGTGGCTTGGGTTCCTCAAGGCAAGACATGACGAGGCTTGGGTTCCTCAAGGTGAGGACATGACGAGGCTTGGGTTCGGACTCCGAGCCAGAGACCGGACAAGGACCCAGAACTTGGGTCTTGACTCGGGCTTGGGCTCCGGAACTAGGCGAAGACATGACATGGTCTCAGAAAACACTAAGCCGGAAGCTTTGACTTGGTCGAGGGAGAGACAGGAACGCAGAGCCTTGGTCGAGGGAGAGACAAGAACACAGGGACATGGAACACAGAGCCTTGGTCTAGAGCTCGGGAACACGGAGCCTTGAACTTGAGAGACAGGAACATGGAACACAGAGCCGGGACCCCTCCTTGGGAACAGGACGTAGGGCCGGGACTCACACACAGAATGCTGAACATGACAAGACAGTTTCTAACACTAGGTAGCGGCAAACGGCCGGACCTACCTAGTGAAGGCATGGACATAGAGAGACAGTTCCAAACAATGATAGACAGTTCCTTATCTTGCTCCGGCAGTTGAACTTGACAGCGGTGCAGGCGACGGTTACAGGCGAGGCAAGGCAAGGCAAGGCAAGGCAAGGCAGATGCCAAACCATTGGGGTTTTTGAGTTGTCGGAATGATTGATGTTTTACCATATTACTTCATATTGGTGTGTATCTGCCCTGTTGGAGATGGGAATATCGGAAAATAAAATTTAATGCTTCCTTCAAGCTAAATTTGTAAAACCTGACACACTGACTTAACCTTCCTGTTGTCTGCATGGCACCCCAGCAACATCGCACTACCCCCACACTGTCTCACCCCCAACTCAGAATCCACATTCACACTAAGATCAGGGACTTACTGACTGATCTGAAAATCAAACAAGCAGAAAAGCTGTAAATTAATTGTTATTCTCTGAGTGGTTGAAAAGAGATTGTGGCGTTTTTGCATGCTGTGGGTCAGATTTGGTGTCACTGTTGCTGTGACTAGACACAATATAACCCAATTTCCTTTCAGAATGGGCTGGGTGGCCCAATGTGTTGGAACAGCCTTTTCACCTCAGGGGGCCGAGGTTCAAATCTAACTCAGACAGATGGGTGGATAATGGTTTCCTCTTGCTCTTGGCTGTAAAGTGCAGTGCACTTAGGTACTTTGAAGCCAGTTTCTACTGTGCAAAGCAGCCTGTACATTTGGCACTAACTAATAGTAATACAGTGGTGCTCCAACAAATGGGAGGAGACAAAGAATCAATAAACCAGAGGTGCCTGGCTGATTCTGCAACTGAGGCACTTCACTGGGCTGATTCAGACACATTTCCTTTTTGTTCCATCCAGATCAAACACAACGACATAACACTGAAACATTTTGCAGTTCCTTCTAGTTCCACCATTCATCACTTTCAGCACAGGAAGAGCTCCTTCAGCAAGAGGCTAAGTGTCTGCACTGACTGTGAACCTGTTTGCTAATGTCTTCAACCCCAACATACTGCATCCAAATAGACAATAAGTCTGTTCATTTCTATTTAATAGAGTTCTTGCTTATTTATTTATCCTTCTGTGTAGATTATGCCACTGATCAGCCTGGCAAGTGATGAACACACAGACGATGAGTGCTTAAACCCACCGCTCTACTCTCTCTACACTCATGATGGTGTGGCTAGGGACAGTTCAAACACCATCTAGAAATTTGCCAAGGATACCGCTGTTGGCAGAATCTGAGATGGTGACAAGGAGGCGTACTGGAGTGAGATAGATGGGCTTGCTGAGTAGTGCCACAATGACAACCTCACCCTCATTGTCAGCAAGATTGAGAAGCTGATTGTGAAGCTTCAGGAAGGGGAAGTCAGGAGAACACATGCCAGCCCTTATCAAGGGGTCAGCAGTGGAAACGGCGAGCAGCTTCAAATTCCTGGGCATCAGCATCTCGGAGGATCTACCCTGGGCCCATCTCATTGATGCAGTAATGAAGTAAGCACACCAGTGGTCATGCTTCATTAGCAGCTAGAGGAGATTTGATATGTCACTAAAGGCCCATACAAATTTCTTTAAAATTACAATTTAAAGTATTCAGAATGGTTGCATCACAGCCTCCAATGCACATGATTTGAAGAGGCTGCTGATGGTCACGAGCTCAACCATCTGCATCATGGGCGCAACCCTCCCCACCATCAAGACATCTTTAAATTGCGGAGCCTCAAGAAGTTAGCATCTATCATTGAGGACCCACACCACCCAGGCCATCCCCTCTTCTCATTACTACCATCAGGGAGTAGCTACAAGAGTCTGAAGACCCACACTCAATCTTTTAGGAACAGCCTCTTCTCCTCCGCCATCAGTTTTCTGAAAAGTCCATGAACACGACCTCTCCATTCCTCTTTTGCACTATACGTTTACTTATTGTAACTTATTTTTATGCCTTGCACTGCACTCCTGCCACAAATAACACATTTCGCAACATATGTCATTGATAATAAACTGATTCTGACACCTTGGTTCTGGCCCCTGCCAACACTGCAGTTTAACCAGCTGCCAGCAGGCACATGTGCCGAGAGCCGAGAGCCAAGAACCAGGAGAACAGTCTGAGTCCATCAATGGAAATAAGTGTAAAGCACATGGAAAACTAACATCAAGGAAATGTTTTTTTTATGAGAAATGTTTGGAAGAATCTTCCAGGTAGAGATGTAAAGGCAAAAATCACAAGGATATTTAAAAGACAATTTGGATATACTTTAGAACATGGAACAGTTCAGCAGAGTATAGGCCCTTTGGCCCACAACATTGTGCCTTTCTCCAAGATCTATCTAATGCTTCCCTCCCACAGAGCCCTCCATTTTTCATTCATCCATGTGCCTATCTAAAAGTCTCTTAAATCTCCCACCACCAGACCTGGTGGTACATTCCACACACCCACCACTCTTTATGCAAAAGCCTATTTCTGTCATCCCTCTCCCCATTACTTTCCTCCAATCACCTTAAAATTATGCTCTCTAATATTATCCATTTCTGCCCTGGAGGAAAAAAAGTCTTGGTTGCAGTTATACAGCAAAGCAATGAACTGTTCGACCCAATTCATCTTTAACAACCAAGATGTCTATCTGAGCCTATTTGCTTGCATTTGGCCCATAATCCTCTAAAGGTTTTCTATCCACATATCTCTCCAAGTGGTACCTGCCTTCACGGCTTCCTCTGGCAGCTCATGTCATATGCACATCACTCCCTGAGGGGAAAAAGCTGCCCAACAAGTCCATGTTAAATATTTCCCTTCTCACCTGAAATCTACATTGACTCCCTACCCTGGGGAAAAGACTGTGACCATTCACCTTATCTGGGATTGGAATTGGTTTATGATTCTGTCATGTACCAAGGTACAGAGAAAAGCTTGTCTTGCATACTGTTCATATAAATCAATTCATTACAGTGAATGGAGGTAGTACAAGGTGAAAGAACAACAATGCAGAATAAAGTGTAACGGTTACAGAGAAAGTGCAGCGCAGGTAGACAATAAAGTGCAAGTTAGATTGTGAGGGCAAGAATCCATCTTTTAATGGTGGTGTAGTGTGGTGGCTAGTGCAACTCTTTACAGCACCGGCTGTAAGACTAGGTTCAATTCCTGCTACTCTCTGTACGGAGTTTGTACATTCTCCCTGTGAATGAGGTTTCTTCCATCTGATCCAGTTTCCTCTTACATTCGAAAGTCGTACAAGTTAGAGTTAGTAAATTGTGAGCATGCTATGTTGCCTCCCGAAACATGGCATCAATTGCGGGCTGGCCTAGTACATCTCGGACTGTGCTGGTTGCCGGTGCAAGCAGTGCGTTTTTGCTGTATGTTTCGATGCACATGTGATGAATAAAGCTAATCTTTAGGGAACAATTCAATAATCTTCTAACAGTGGGATAGAAACTTACCTTGAGTCTGGTAGTACGTGCTTTCAGGCGTTTGTATCATCTGTTTGGTGGGAGAGGGGAGAAGAAAGAATGTCTGGGGGAATGAGATCTTTGATTATACTGGCTGCTTTACTGAGGTAGCAAGAAGTATAGACTCTAGAGGCAAGGCTGGCTTCCATGATGTGCTGTAGTCTCTTGCAGTCAACTCTCTTAGTAACTTTATATATCTCTTTAAGGTCACCCCATCATTCAGAAAATTGCAATTTTTGTGTTAAGTTCTATTTGCCTTCTTACTTTTTGAACAAATCACTTAAGTTCTGAGTTGTCTTCTTCATTCTCAGAGCTACATCTTTTAGTATCTTGCATGAGTTTCTGAATCCTAATTGGTATGGATGTGAATGATTGCAGTCCTGACACCAATTTCTGGGACTCCCCCACCTAAAGAAACTGAGGTCTACCGGCCTCCATTCGTATTGTCATCCATGTTAGGGTTTACTGCGAGTTCCTATAGCTTTCATATTAGTAAACTGCACTTGCAGTGGTACAGGTTTCCCCCACCATCCGAAGGTAGAGCGTTCCTATGAAACGGTTCGTGAGCCGGAATGTCATAAAGTGAAGAAGCGATTACCACTTATTTATATGGGAGAAATTTGTGAGTGTTTGCAAACCCAAAAAATAACCTACCAAATCATGCCAGATAACCCATAAAACCTAAAATAACAGTAACATATAGTAAAAGCAGGAATAATATGATAAATACACAGCCTATATAAAGTAGAAATACTTTTCTACAATCATTGCCACACTGTTCTCCGTAGCGAAAATCTCACGCAAGCGCTCTCGGCAGGAACACTCTCTCCAGTAACCTTTAAGCTATGAAGCTGCCAAATCATACCAAATAACACATAAAAATACACAGCCTCTATAAAGTAGAAATAATGTATTACAGTGTAGTATCACTTACTGGAATCGGGAAGACAGCGCCAAGCACACTGATGATGGTGTATTAGGCTGAGTCATCGGAGGTTGGGGTGGTGCAGTGGCCGCCAACCTCCAGGCTGCGGACCGATACCGATCTGCGAAGTATGCAGTGGTGCAACGGTAGCCGGGACGTACCCAACACATCTTTAAGAAAAAAGCCAAAATAAGCAAGCTAATTAATTACGTAATTGCCTCTGATCTGGACCGACATTTACGTGCCAGGCGGCACCTATTTAATTAGCTTGTTTATTTTGGCTTTTTTTCTTAAAGATATGCTGGGTGCGTCCCGGCTACCGCTGCATGCTTCGCGGCAATGTTTTGGTCCGCAGTCCAGGGGTTGGGGTGATGGGACACTGGGGTGTCATCTCGTTGTCTGTTTCCATCAGGGCAGGCAGGTCATCTTCTTCTATGTCTGCCTGCCTCGATGTCGAAGGTTGAGGTTTGTCGTCTGCTGTGACTGATGTGGAAGGTTTGAAAAACGACAGTATGCTTGACTGCTTAGCCTCGCGTATTTTTCTATCATACAGTTATTTGTAAGCACTCAAACCATCCTGAAAATATGCCCTAAACCTACGTACCCTTTCAAAATTAAAGTCGTAATTAAATCATTGCAACGAAAATCTCACCCAGTTGCTTCACGTTCAGTTCCTGGACGACTTCACTTTCGGTCCATTCGCTATTGCATTCGGTTTCGATTGTTATCCTTTCCTCTTCCAATTGCATCAGCTCTTCATCTATCAGTTTTTGGTTATGGGATGCCAAAATTTCTTCAAAACCATCTTCGTCAACTTCCACAAGCCAAAACCACTTTGTCCTTACTTCGTTCACCACGATCGAAACACTTAATTATGTCTAGTTTTATGCTAAGTGTAACACCCTTACAAGCTCTTTTAGGCTTTTCCAATACCTTAGAACTCACCTTGCAAATGGACGCTCAAAATAAATCGACATAAAGCATAGATGCTCACGGGCACGTGTTTAAGCAATGCTGGCTAGAATGCAGGTCCGGGGGAGGAGCTTGGCTGCTCGGAGCACGCGCTGCCTTTTATCGCGCACTGCGTTTTTTTGTAACAGTGAAAACACCTTCTGTTAGCGAAAACAGGTAACTAATGTAGGTCTTTCGTATCAGCGAGGTGTCGTAAAGCAAATGTTCGAAAAGCGGGGGACACCTGTACACCTGTTCCTGAAAGAAGTTTCATACAATATCTTCTGTTCCGAATAGACATTGTCTGTTTGTCATATGTGTACTTGTTGTGTAGAGTTTGAGTATAATTGAGGACTTTGACTTCCTTTGGTGCAGTGAAAAGGAGAGGACACATGGATTGATGGCTTGTATTACAGGGCTTTTGTGACCTCTTTTGAAAATTAGTCTGATTGCAATCTATTAATATCTCCCGAGTGCCCTGTGACCCTTCATAATAATTCTTAACAGCTCTGCTAATGGCTCACAAATCTACTCCCTACATCTTTCAGCACTTTAGGATAAATACTGGCTTACCCAGGGGATTTATTTATTTTTGTGACTACATTTAACTTTGCTGGGACTTCCATCTCATTTATCTCAATGTGGTTAAATTTGCTTAGGTATTGTCTGATCAGGAATGAATTGTTCTCCAGGCCTTTCCCAGTGAATACACCATGGAATAATCACTTATTACATCAACTACCTTTAATTTTTAGCCTGGTTTGAATAATTTAGATACTTACCCTTTCTTCAGTGGTTGTCTTCCTACTAAAGTATTGAGAGAATTTGTTCTTGGTGATGCTTTCTCTGGGGCTCTTTGTCTCTTCAACGGTTTGAAGGTTCACTTTATTATCAAACTATGCATGCAGAATACAACTCTGAGATTTGTCTTCTCCACATAGCCAGTAAGTACATGTAACACCCTGGGAAAGGTTTCACTGCCAATGTAATGGTCTTTCTGTAGCACCAGTGTTTGGGTTATGGCTAGAGATAACGGGGGCTTTGGAATATTCGCTGTCCAATGAAGGGAGTGTTTTTTTCTGGCTGTGTGCCTGACACCGAGGTGAGCTGGGTCTTTTGTTCGGTGGAAGATGAAGAGAGAAGGCGCCAGAACAGGGAGGCCGTAGACACCAGGAAGGAGTGGACTTGGAGTGGGGCCGGGAGTCGATGAAGCCCAGGGAAATCGATGGAGGACCAGCGGAAGGGAAACCGTGAGCTCCAACTTGTGCACATTAGACATTTCATTAAAATAGGCCCTTTTCTTTTTGTTTTACTTTACTAACCCTTTAGTCAAATTAAAAGTTATAAGGCTAAATTGTTTAATTGCATATGGTGTATAGTCTGCTATTTCATGGTATTCATGTGTAACAGGGGAAAACAAAATCACACAGCATCCACACAAGCGGGAGGTCTTGCACCTCGAATTTCACACGTTTGGCGGGGCCGGAGACTGTCATCCCTAGACTTACGTCACTGACCGAACCTGAGGGTTACATACAGAAAACCATAGAAGTAGTTAGAAGAAAGACGTCAACCCCCACCCCCGTACGAAAAGAAAAAGAAACCAACACTTGCAAACCCCAAACCCCCTAACCCCTCCCTGCACAAAAAAATAACAGATCACCCACATGGAGGAGCCGCAACAAGAACATCAAACCCCAAACCCCAGCCCACAAACCAGCAGCAAGGAAGAACGGGTGAGCACGAAAAAAAAACGTAGAACTGGAAGAGGCCAGTATGAACTACAGTCCAATCCATAAATCTCAGAAATTTGATAACATCTCTGAGAGCTTTGGGACCAACGAGCCTTTCAAGTGCAATAATTCGAACCAGCGGCCTGTTCCCCTCCAAGGGAAGTGACGTGAACCAGCGGCTTCTCCAAGGGCAACAACACGAACCCAGTGGCCTCCCTGAGAACTGCTCGCTCTCCTCCGCATTTGCCTTGATGTTTCAATCTTCTTTGATGCTTTAATCAGCAAGAAATGTAGTTGATCATGCTCCCTCATCTCATCTCTGAGCTTCTCCTCGTGGTAGCTCGTGCTTGCATTTCTCTCCTGGAGTTTTCTCAGGGACAGCAGAGTGCTGACTCACTCAATCAAACTACAGACTAAATCGCAGGCTCCAACAGTTTCAAAAACAAAATTAAGATAAAAAGAATAAGTAGAAGACAAAGAAAAACTGTAATGATTGACTATCTGGAAGGTGTTGCCTGAGGAATCATTGTTCACTGGCGCCATCTTGACCAGAAGTACTTATCCAAAATCTCTTGATTTCCCTACCTTCTGTTTCCTCATGTTATGATAATTCTTTCACCCTTTATCCCTAATGATTTGTAAAGGACGTTTTCCTTTTTTAATTTTATTTTTGACCAGCTTATTAATTTACCGAGGGTCAGCCTTATTGTGAAAGCAGCAGGCTTCTGCCTACAATTCTGGAAGACTTTTAGACTGCCTCTCAGACAGACCATCACTCTGTATTGTGTAGCTGATGGAAAACAATCACTCTACTGCATTAAGGAACAGTCTTCTGAACTCCATTATTAAGGACGGGGTTTTAGGGTACTTGGAGGCACATGATAAAATAAAGTGAAATCAGCATGGTTTCCTTGAAGGAAAGTCTCGCCCGATAAATCTGTTGGAATTCTTTGAGGATGTAACAGGCAGAATAGGCTGAGTCAGTGGATATTATTTACTTGGATTTTAAGAAGGCCTTTGACAAGGTGCCACACATAGGGCTGCTAAGCAAGATAGGAGCCCATGGTATTACAGGAAAGATACTAGCATGGACAGAAGATTGGCCGACTGGCAGAAGGCAAAGAGTGGCAATAAAGGAGGCCTTTTCGGGTTGCCAACCAGTGACTAGTGGTGTTCTGCTGGGCTCGCTGTTGGGTCTGCTATTTTTCATATTGCATATTAATGACCTGGATGATGGAATCGATGGGTTTGTAGACAAATTTGCAGATGATACAAAGATAGGTGCAGGAGCAGGTAGCGTTGAGGAAGCAGGGAGTCTGCAGAAGGACTTAGACAGATTGGGAGAATGGGCAAAGAAGTGGCAGTTGGAATACAGTGTAGGTAAGTGCATTGCCATGCACTTTGGAAGAAGGAATAAAGGTGTAGACTATTTTAGAAACGAGGATCAAATTTAGAAATTGGAGGTGCAAAGGGACTTGGATTCCTTTTTTACACTTGTTTTGAAGTAGTTAACTCTGACCGGCAAGGAAAGCCACTGACATGACCAGCACCTTGATCATTTCCGAGGCTGAAGTACGTGGGCCATTTCAATGCGTCAACAACCACAAGGCAGCGGAATCGGATGGCATCACAGGGTGAGTACTCAAAGTGTGTGCGACACAGCTGGCTGGCGTGTTCACAGACATTTTAAATCTTTCCCTCTCCCAGTGTGTTGTGCCCTCCTGCTTCAAAGTATCTACCGTTGTCCTGGTACCAAAGAAAACCAAGGTAGCATGTCTAAACGATTGGTGCCCCATTGCACTCATCTACAGCTTGCTACCACCCACTCTAGACCCCCTACAATTTACCTACCGACACAGCCGATCGATAGCTGACGCAATAGCCACAGCTCCACACCCCGTCGTCACTCACCTGGAGAAGAGGGATACTTATGTTAGAATGCTGTTCTTGGATTACAGTTCAGCATTCAACACTATAAATTCCCCAGGCTTGACAAGAAGCTCAGAGATCTTGGCCCGCACCCTGCCTTGTGCAGCTGAATCCTGGACCTCCTGTTGGATCACCAGCAGGTGGTACAGATAGGTTCCCTCACCTCTGTCCTTCTGACCCTCAACACAGGAGCCCCCCAGGGCTGTGTCCTGAGCCCCCTCCTCTACTCCCTTTACACCCACGCACAGCTCCAATCTGCTGATCAAATTTGCAAATAACATGACATTGATAGGCCTTATTTCCAATGATGATGAGACAGCCTACAGAGAAGTCAATGCCCTGACACAATGGTGCCAAGAAAACAACCTCTCCCTCAATGTTGAAAAAACGAAGGAGTTGATCGTGGATTACAGGAGAAACGGAGACAGGCTAGCCCCTATTGACACCATTGGGACTGTAGTTGAGAGGTTTAGTAGTTTCAAGTTCCTTGGTGTACACATCACTGAGGATCTCACCTGAACTGTACACACCGGCTGTGTGGTGAAAAAAGCACAACAGCACTTTCCTCTATTCAGGACATTTACAGCAGCAGATGCATAAAAATGGCCCGGAAGATCATCAGGGACTCCAGCCACCCCAACCACAAACTGGTTCAGCTGCTCCTGTCTGGCAAACGGTACCGCAGCATTAAAGCCAGGACCAACAGGCTCCAGGACAGCTTCTTTCACCAGGCCATCAGGTTTATCAATACACATTGATCTGATTGCATATCTAACTGTATGTACAGGTATACACAACAAATATGTATACAGTCTTAGTGTTTGGGCAATATCCTTCCACATTTCCCTTTCTTATTGTTTGTACATAGCAACAGAGATGCAACATAAAGATTTTTACTCCCTCATGATGTGAGATGGATTTAAGAAATAAAAATTCTGATTCTAATTCTAATGTAGAATTCCCAAAAGGTTATCTTGCAGGCTGAGTCAGTGGTAGGAAAGGCAAATGCAATATTATCATTCATTTTGAGAAGATGTAATGCTGAGCCTTTATAAGGCATTTGTCAGACCATATTTAGAGTCAGTCAGTCAGTGGGGGCCGTCCCGAATCCAGGGTTGGCGGCTATGCACCTCCATCTTCTTCGATCTTGCGACAGCACCGAGCACAGCCTCTCCTCCAGTTTGTTCTCGCTGGCCGCCTTGGCACCACCCGCCGCCGCCCCTGCCAAACTCGAGCCTGAGGCCGTGTCAGCCTCCAGCCACGGCCGCTTCTTCGAGCTCGGCCCTTCCTTAGGCAGAGGCCTTGGGCAGGTCCAGGCACACGGTGCAGCGCCCAAGTTCATCATCTCTCTTCTAACTAGGGGCATAGCATACGATTCGTAGATACGTGGTGAGGCTTTAATCTCCTCCACGGAAGATGGCCGTTAGCTCACAAGGAGCTCATCCCCCTTTGTCAGGTCTAGTTGTTGTTGTTTTTTTTAAGTCCTGCTGGGTGTCCTCACACCCTCCTCACCAGACTAAGTCCAGTGGGGGAGCCAGCCCAAGTCGCTGACCACTCGACCACGGCCCCTGGCCGAGTGCCAGGTGCCCACCCCCCACCGAATCTCTGCGAGCGCCCGGCACCCAACCGAAAACCATATTTAGAGTATTGTGAGCAATTTTGGGTCTTATATCTAAGAAAGTATGTGCTGGCATTGGAGAAGGTCCAGAAGTTTACAAGGATCTCATTGAAACCTATCGAATATTGAAAGGCTTAGATAGAGTGGATGTGGAGTAGATGTTTTCTATAGTGGGGGAGTCCAGGACTGGAGGGCACCGCCTTAGAAAAGAAGGATTGTATCTGAGGAATTTATTGCCACAGAGAGTTTTGAGGGTCAAGTCATTGGGTATATTTAACGTGGAAAGTGATCAGTTCTTGATTAGTAAGGAAGTCAAAGATTATTGGGAGAAGGCAGGAGAATGGGGGTTAGAGGAAAAATAAATCAGCCATGATCAAATAGCAGAGCAGACTCAATGGGCCAAATGGCCTAATTCTACTCCTATGTCTTATGGTCTAAGTTAGGATCAGAGTATGTTCTCAGTAAGCTTTAAACATTAACTCAGATTTGGTCTATGCTGTACCCAGGTAACTGATGTTGACAGTAAATACTTTAAGTACAAAATTGTTCCATTACACATCACTGACACTGCACTACAAAAATTGTGATACGATAAAACTTTCAAATTCTAATTGTTTTCCTAGACTACAAGGAATTTTTCTTATAAAATTAAAAACTTTAATTGTTTTAGAACTTCTTCCTACTTAAAAACTGATTTGAAGCCATGTGTAAGGTTAATCCTTTGATGCAACCTACTGCATGTACAGTATGTTAAGCTATTAATGCAATAGAGCATAAGAAGGATTCACTGAAGAGGTATTTCTTCTGCAGATTGATACAGATTTACCATAGATGTAGCCAGCCTGCATGCACTAGATCTAGTGTGTCTGGAAATTCGGAATGGATGTGCTCATTGATGGTCCACACACAAGCATGTCTAGCAGCACACAATACAAATACTTCCAAGTTGTAATGTTGAAACTATGTTGTTTAGAATGTAATCACTAATCATCTCCCAACCTCTAATTAACTCTCCACAGTCTCTGCCAGCACTGTGTTGAAATGTTTTTGCAGATTTTCATTGCTTTGTTAACTGAGACATCGACCATCCCGTAGGCTGTGTTTGTTTACTTAAATCACATAACATCTTAGTCCAGTTTCTACCAACAAACTTGTCTTCATGGGATTGTATTTGGCCTCGTTCACTGTCACCCTCTACCCTGATGATGTTACTCAGTCAAAATCATTGTGATCTGATTGATGCCTGAATAGAGCCATAGTCAGTAAGTAATACAGCACAGGAACATGTCCTTCAGCCAAATTGTCCATGCTGACCAAAGTTGCCCACCTAAGCTAGTTCCATTTGCTGGTTTGGCCCTTATATCTCCAAATATTTCCTATCTGTGTACTCATCTAAATGTTGCTATTGTACCTGCTCCATAAGATCCTCTAGCACTTGTTCTATATACACCACCTTCTGCATGAAGAAGTTGCTCCTCGGGTCATTTTTAAATCCTTTTGCTCTCACCTTGAACCCATTGCCTGGGAGAAGGCCTGTTTATTCACCCTTTCTATGCCCCCTCGTGATTTTATGCACCTCTGTCAGGCCATATTTCAATCTCCTACATTCCAAGAAATGAAGTCCTAGTCTGCCTCTCCTTAAAAATCAGGCCCTTGAGTCCTGGCAATATCCTCATAAATATCTGTACTATTTCCAACTTAATGATGTCTTTCCTCTAAGAGGGTGGCCAAAACCATACACAGTACTTCATGTGGCACCTTACCTATATCTGGTACAAACACAGCAAAAGATTCCAAATCCTACACTCACCCTGAAAGTTGAAGACGAGTCTGCCAAACACCTTCTTCACCACCCTCTCTACCTGCGACGCAGTTTTCACCAAACCATCTACTTGTACTCCGAGGTTAGTCTGAATGGAAGGACCCCTGCTTTTTGTTGTTTCCACTAAGGTTTTCAGAGTACTTGGTCTGGCTATTTTCTACTGGCTTCAGTGCTAACGTTTCTCATCTTGTCTTCTTATTGCAACAAATATTGCCAGTACTCTCTTGCCTTGAGCAGCATTTAATCTTGAGCTTCTCAGTTTCACCTAAAAGTCATATGGGACAGAAAGTTGCTTGATGCCCTCAATGACTTTGTCAGTTTCAGTCGCTGTAACTCTTTACCATGTCTTCTCTGCAACCAGTATAAAGCATGTGTGTTTAATTTAAAAGTCCAGCTGTCTTCAGGCTGAGGTGTAGGAGACAAAAGAAGGTCAGATAATAACGCTTCCACCTCGCTGTCAATCAGTACTGGTGCACCTCAGGAATGTGTGCTTAGCCCACTGCTCTACTTTCTCTATACCCATGACCATGTGGCTAGACATAGCTCAAGTACCATCTATAAACTTGCTGAAGATATTACTAATGTTGGCAGAATCTCAGATGGTGACGAGACGAGAGGGCGTACAGGAGCAAGATATACCAGCTAGTGGAGTGGTGTCGCAGTAACAACCTTGCACTCAACGTCAGTAAGACCAAAGAGTGGTGATCTTCAGGCTTTAGCTCTTGGAGGCTTCCGCAAAGAGAAACTTCAGTCAGAGAAAGAAAAGAAAAGCTCAAGGTTAAGTTTTTTATTCCTTCTGTTCTTTATATCTTCTCAGCTAGGACAATAGAGATGCCAGGCTGGATGTGCGAAGGCAGGGAGATCTCCAGTGTCCCTGACACTGCGCGTTGTTCTAACAATCTGCGTTAAGAAGTTGAAGCTGGAACTAGATAAACTCCAGATTATTTGGGAGGCTGAGGGAGTGATAGATAGGACATATAGAGAGGTAGTTACACCCAAGGTTCAGGACACAGGACACTGGGGTGACAAAGTCAGGAAGGGGAAAGGGGAAAGGGGTTAAACAGCCAGTGCAGAGTAACCCTGTGGCCATCCCCCTCAACAACAAGTATACCACTCTGGATACTGTTTGGGGGGTGGGGGGGGATGATCTAATGGTGGAAAGTCACAGTGTTCGGGGCTCTGGCACTGAGTCTAGCTCTGTGATTCAGAAGGGAAGGGAGGAAGAAGAGACACACTGTGGTGATAGGGGACTAGCAAGCTAGGGGAACGGACAGGAGATTCTGTGGGTGAGAATGAGATTTGTGGATGGTACGTTGCCTCCTGGGTGCTAGGATCCTGGATATCTTGGATCGAGTCCTCAGCATTCTTAATTGGGAGGGTGAACAGCCAGAAGTCATGTAGGTACCAATGACATGGATTGGACGAGTGACGAGTTTCTGCAAAGGGATTTCAGGGAGTCAGCTGCTAAGTTAAAGGACGGGACCTCCAGGGATGTGATCTCGGGATTGTTTTCCGTCTTACGTGCTAGTGAGGCCAGAACTAAGAGGATTATATAGTTTAATATGTGGCTAAGGAGTTGGTGTAGGAGGGGCGGCATAAGATTTTTGGATCAATGGGCTCTCTTTCAGGAAAGGTAGGACCTAATATCCTAGTGGGAAGGTTGGTTAATGCTACACGGTGTGGTTTAAACTAGAGGGGCAGAGGGATGGGAACTAGTGTGCCAGAACAGTTAGTGGAGAGGTTGTGAAGGCAGATGTTGGTCAGAACTCAGACAAAGTCAGGAATCAAAAGGTTGAACATGGTGCAACTGTTCCCTGAGCTGCATATGTTCCAATGGAAGTAGTATCATAGGAAAGACGGATAATAGAGCTGAAGATGAGGTAGCTGGTTTACAGACAGAGGCAATGTGTAGTGAGGAGAGGCTGTTGAAAGGGTAAAATTACAGTCAACAGAATGAGTTGCAATGTAAAAGGTGGACAAAAGCGAAATGGGTGAATACAGGACAGAAGGTGTCGTATGTGAATGTGCGCAGAATAAGGTAGATGAACTTGCAGCACAGTTACAGTTTGACAGATATGATGTTGTGGGCATCACTGAATCATAGCTGAAAGATTACAATTGAGAGCTTAATGTCCAAGGATACAAGAAAGGACAGACAGGATGGCAGAGGGGGCGGCGTTGCTCTGTTGGTAAAAAATGAAATCAAATCATTAGAAAGAGGTGACATAGAGCGGGGAGGTGTTGACTCATTGTGGATAGAGCTAAGGAATTACAAGGGTAAAAAGACCACGGTGGGAGTTGTATGCAGATCCTCAAACAGAAGTAAGGATGTGGCCTACAAATTACAATGGGAGATAGAAAATGCATGCCAAATGGGCAATGTTACAATAGTCATGGGGGACTTCAATATGCAGATAGATTGGGAAAATCATATTGGAGCTGGATTTCAGGAGGGCGAATTTTTAAAGTGCCTACAAGATGGCTTTTTAGAACAGCTCATGGTTGAGCCCATTAGGGGATCAGATATTCTGGATTGGGTGTTGTGCAATGAACCAGAGTTGATTAGAGAGCTTAAGATAAAAGAACCCTTTGAGGAGTGATCATAATATGATAGAATTTACCCTGAAATTTGAGAAGAAGTAGCTGAAGTCAGATGTATCAGTTTTACAGTGGAGTAAAGGGGATTACAGAGGCATGAGAGAGGAGTTGGCCAGAATTGATCGGAAAAGAACACTGGCATGGATGACAGGAGAGCAGCAATGGCTGGAATTTCTGGAAGCAATTTAGAAGGCACAGGATATATACATCCCAAAGATGAAGATGTATTCTAAAGGAAAGATGATACAACCTTGGTTAACAAGAGAAGTTAAAGCCAACATAAAAGCCAAAGAGGGGGCATTTAATAGAGAAAAGATTAGTGGCAAGTTAGAGGATTGAGAAGCTTTTAAAAACCAACAGAAAGCAACAAAAAAAGTCATTAAGAAGGTAAAGGTGGAATACGAAAGTAATTTACCAAAAGTTTCTTCAGATACATAAAGAGTAAAAGAGAGGCGAGAGTGGATATTGGACCGATGGAAAATGATGCTGGAGAAGTAGTAATGGGGGACAATGAAATATTGGACAAACTAAATAAGAATTTTGCTTCAGTCTTCACTATGGAAGACACTAACAGTGTGGTAGAAGTTCCAGGCGTCAGGAGTCACACCCCAAGGTTCTGAAAGAGGTGACTGAAGAGAATGTGGAGGCATTAATCATGATATTTCAAGAATCACCAGATTCTGGAATAGTCCTGGAAGACTGAAAAACTTCAAATGTCACTCCAGTTTTCAAGAAGAGGGAGGTAGAAGAAAGGAAACTATGGGCCAGTTAATCTGACCTTGATGGCTGGGAAGATGTTGGAATCGATTATTAATAATGAGGTCTCAGGGTACTTGAAGGCACATGATAGAATAGGCCGTAGTCAGCATGGTTTCCTCAAGGGAAAATCTTGCCTGACAAATCTGTTGGAATTCTTTGAAGAAGTAACAAGCAGGTTAGACAAAGGAGAATCTGTTAATGTTGTTTACTTGGATTCTCCAAAGGCCTTCAACAAGGTGCTACACATAAGGCTGCTTAACAAGCTAAGTTAAGCAACCTAAAAAACTACGAGCCAATGGAATTACAGGAAAAAATCTAGTATGGATAAAGCAGTGGTTGATTAGCAGGAGGCAAAGAGCGGGGATAAAGGGAGGCTTTCCTGGTTGGCTGCCAGTGACAAGTGGTGTTCCATAAGGGTCTGTGCTGGGACCGATTCTTTTTACATTATATGTCAATGATTTTGATTATGGAACTGATGACTTTGTTGCAAAGTTTGCAGACAATATGAAGATAGGTGGAGGGGCAGGTAGTTTTGAAGAAGTAGAGAGGCTACAGAAGGACTGAAACAGATTAGAAGAATAGGCAAAGAAATGGCAGATGGAAGTTTCGGGAAGTGTATGGTCAAGCACATTGGTAGAAGCAATGAAAGGGTTGACAATTTTCTAAATGGAGAGAAAATACAAAATATTAGGCTCAAAGATACTTGGGAGTCCTTGTGCAGGATTCCCTAAAGGTTTAGTTGTAGGTTGAGTCTGTGGTCAGGAAGGCAAATGCATTTAGCATTCAATTCAAGAGGACTAGAATATAAAAGTAAAGACGTAATGTTGAGAGTTTATAAAACACTGGTGAGGCCTTACTTGGAGTACTGTGAGCAGTTTTGGGTCCCTTATCTTAGAAAGGATGTGCTGTAAGTGAAGCAGGTTGAAAGGAGGTTCACAAGAATGATTCCAGGATTGAATGGCTTGTCATATGAAGAGCGTTTGATGGCTCTGGATGTGTATTCACTAGAATTCAGAAGAATGAGGGGTGACCTCACTGAAACCTATTGAATGGTGAAAGGCCTTGATACAGTAGATGTAGAGAGGATGTTTTCTATGGTGGGAGAGTCTAAGACCAGAAGACACAGCATCAGAATAGAGGGGCATCCTTTAAGAACGGAGATGAGGAGGAATTTCTTCAGCCAGAGAGTGATGAATCTCTGGAATTCCTTGCCACAGGCAGGTATGGAAGCTAAGTCTTTATGTATATTTAAGGCAGAGGGTGGTAGATTCTTGATTGGTCAGGGTATGAAGGGATACAGGGAGAAGGCAGGAGGTTGGGGCTAAGAGAAAAATTGGATCAGCAATGATGAAATGGTGGAGCAGACACAATGGGCCAAATGGCCCAATTCTGTTCCTATATCTTATGGTCTTATGGCTAAAGAGTTGTTTGTGGACTTCAGAGAGGGTAAGACGAGGGAACGCAAACCAATCACCATAGAGGGATCGGAAGTGGAGACAGTGAGCAATTTCAATTTCCTGGGTCTCAATATCTCTGAGGACCTAACCTGGTTCCAACACAGAAGGCAAGACAGTGGCTATGTTTCATTTGGAGTTTCAGGAGATTTGGTTTTTCACCTAAAACACTCAGAAACTTCTACAGATGTACCATGGGGAGCATTCTGATTGGTTGCATCACTGTCTGGTATGGGGGGGGGGGGTGGTGCTATTGCACAGGATCAAAGCTGCAGAAAGTTGTAGAATTAGTCAGCTCCATCAAGGGTACTAGCCTCCATAGTATCAAAACCATCTTCAAGGAGTGGTGCCTCCGAAAGGATCACTATTAAGGATCTCCATCACCCAAGACATGCCTCCTTCTCATTGTAACCATCAGGAAGGAGGTACAGGAACTTAAGGCACACACCCAGCGATTCAGGAACAGCTTCTTCCCCTCTACCATCTGATTTCTGAATGGACATTGAACCCATGAACACCACCTCACTACTTCTTCTTATTTCTGTTTTTGCACTACTTAACTATTAAAAAAATACCATAATTCAGTTTTTCTTCTATATTTATCATATATTGCATTGTACTGCTCCTGCAAAGTTAACAAATTTCCTGACATGTGCCGGTGATATTAAAATTGGTTCTGAATTCTGATTCTGAGATTGTTCACAGATTCTCTGCTCACAAAGCTACCTAAGTGTGATATAACACATAATGGATAAAGCATTCACTAACGTTTACTTGCAGACTCTCTCTCACTCTTTTTATACATCTATATCTATCTATCTATCTATCTACATGAACCCTGATGATGGATACTGCCACAAGAAAGCAGTGTCCATCATTAGGGACCCCCATCGTCTAGACCATGCTCTCGCCTCACTCCTACCACCGGGAAGGAGATACACGAACTTAGGTCCCACTCCACCAGGTTTAGGAACAGTCATTATCCTACAACCATCAGTCTCCTGAACCAGTGTAGATAACCTTACTCACCTCAACACTGAGATGATTCCACAACCTGTAGACTGACTTTCAAAGACTCTGCAACTCAGTATTATTTATATATTTTTAAAAACTTATAATTTACATGATTTTCCTCTTTTGCACATTGGATGTTTGTCAGTCTTTGTTAAGTATAGTTTTTCATAAATTCTACTGTATTTCTTTATTTTCCTGTAAATGCCTGCAAGAAAATGAATCTCAGGGTAGTATATTGTGACATAAACTGTATGTACTTTAATAATAAATTTACTTTGAACCTTTGAACTTTGAACCCTGTAATTAGCTCCAATGAGATCAGTGAGATTTTGTTTAATAGAGAGACTGACCCAGTTACCAGCTACAGGAAGCTTCCTGGACCAGGGGCCAATAGCTGGATCTACTGATAGCTCTGACAGTGACAGAAGCTGCTGTTGCTGGCTATAATTTTTTTCTTTATAGGGTGCAATTACTGTCCTTTCATTGAAAGCTGGTGGTGCTGACAGGAGAACAATCTCTGCAATTTCAACACCCTTTGATTAGATGCTTTCACTTCAGTCTTTTATTTTGCAAAATTAATTCATATATTTAGATCTTTTCATACAAGTATGAAATACCCAACAACAACAGTAGAATGAATTGGGAGAGTCTGCAATTTTTGTTTTGCCTTTAATATCTTTCTGCTATGTTCAGAGAAGATCTCACAGCCCAGCAATATATCAGACACTCTTAATCTGTCTTTAAAACAAGCATTGAATTTTGTTGAGAGAAACACAAATCTCATTAGATGTTCCGAAACAGAAAAATACAGGCCACTTGAATGATTCAAGATTCAAGATTGTTTAATGTTATTTCCTGTACACAAGTGTAAAGGAGAACTAAGTAATTGTTACTCTGGATTCGATGCAGCAAAAAAACACAATAAGATAAAGATCACTAATAATAAAACACAATAAATATAAATACATAAGATATAAGACACATAAGATACATAAGTGTGCTTAGCCCACTGCTCTACTCTCTGTATACACATGATTGTGTGGCTAGGCATAGCTCAAATACCATCTATAAATTTGCTGATGATACAACCATTGTTGGTAGAATCTCAGGTGGTGACGAGAGGGCGTACAGGAGTGAGATATGCCAACTAGTGGAGTGGTGCTGCAGCAACAACCTGGCACTCAACGTCAGTAAGACGAAAGAGCTGATTGTGGACTTCAGGAAGAGTAAGACAAAGGAACAAATACCAATCCTCATAGAGGGATCAGAAGTGGAAAGTGTGAGCAGTTTCAAGTTCCTGGGTGTCAAGATCTCTGAGGATCTAACCTGGTCCCAACATATCGATGTAGTTATAAGGAAGGCAAGATAGCGCCTATATTTTATTAGAAGTTTGAAGAGATTTGGCATGTCAACAAATACACTCAAAAACTTCTATAGTTGTACCATGGACAGCATTCTGACAGGCTGCATCACTGTCTGGTATGGAGGGGCTACTGCACAGGACTGAAAGAAGCTGCAGAGGGTTGTAAATCTAGTCAGTTCCATCTTGGGCACTAGCCTACAAAGTACCCAGGACATCTTTAGGAAGCAGTGTCTCAGAAAGGCAGCATCCATCACTTACCATCAGGTAGGAGATACAGAAGCCTGAAGGCACACACTCAGCGATTCAGGAACAGCTTCTTCCCCTTTGCCATCTGATTCCTAAATGGACATTGAAGCTTTGGACACTACCTCACTTTTTTAAAAAGTATACAATAAGAAAGTTTTTGGTATGCTGACCTTTATAAATCAGAGCATTGAGTATAAGAGTTGGGATGTAATGTTAAAATTGTACAAGGCATTGGCAAGGCCAAATTTGGAGTATTGTGTACAGTTCTGGTCACCGAATTATAGGAAAGATGTCAACAAAATAGAGAGAGTACAGAGAAGATTTACTAGAATGTTACCTGGGTTTCAGCACCTAAGTTACAGAGAAATGTTGAACAAGTTAGCTCTTTATTCTTTGGAGCGTAGAAGATTGAGGGAGGACTTGATAGAGGTATTTAAAATTAAGAGGGGTATAGATAGAGTTGACATGGATAGGCTTTTTCCATTGAGAGTGGGGGAGATTCAAACAAGAGGACATGAGTTGAGAGTTAAGGGGCAAAAGTTTAGGGGTAACACAAGGGGGAATTTCTTTACTCAGAGAGTGGTAGCTGTGTGGAATGAGCTTCCAGCAGAAGTGGTTGAGGCAGGTTCGATGTTGTCACTTAAAAAAAAATTGGATAAGTATATGGACAGGAAAGGAATGGAGGGTTATGGACCGAGTGCAGGTCAGTGGGACTAGGTGAGAGTAAGAGCTTGGCATGGACTAGAAGGGTCGAGATGGCCTGTTTCCGTGCTGTAATTGTTATATGGTTATATGGTTAAAGTGACAGGAGTGTCTGTACATAAGGTGACTCTGATAGGAAATGATAAAGTAGTGTTGGAGGGGTGGATTAGTGGGTGGAGGTGTTGATCAGCCTCACTGCTTGGAAGAAGCAACTACTTATGAGTCTGGTGGTTCTGGTGTGGATGCTGTATAGACTCTTCCCTCATGGGAGTGGGACAAACAGTCCATGAGCAGGGTGGGTGGGATCCTTCATGATATTACTGGCATTTTTCTGTATATTTGTCCTTGATGGTAGGGAGTCTGCTGCCGGTGACGCATTGCACAGTTTTGACTACCCGTTGTAGAGCCCTCCAGTCTGCTGCAGCAGTCTCCGTCCCATGCAGCGATGCGGCATGTCAGGATGCTCTCCACTGAGCATCTGTAGGAGATTGCTTTAATCACTGGGTTTTGGAACAACTCCTAGGATTTGGAGACATTTATTTTTCTATATCATTTTGGCTGGTGTAAGAAGTGCACCTGTTATAACATGCAACAGCATTATGGGATAAGTCAGCAGCATTCTCTGTCTCCACACACATTACGTAAAGGAATGTTGTTAACATCTTACCTCTTGTAAAGCAAAAGTTGCTTATCCATTCAGTCAAGGATAATTTTGAACTTTATTTAATCCTTGGGCTCGTGAAGAATAGTAATGCTGCAGTGTATTATGGCCCTGATTGACAGCTGGTCTCATAGGCCCAGTGCAAACAGCTGGCACATCTGTGTTAACAAGCACGCAAGCTCATTATACTGAAAGAAAGAACCGTTTTAAATCATACCTGATATTTTTGGAAGCAAAACCATTTAACAACTGGGAAGTGCTAAAATGTAGTTACAGTTCTTTGCTATATTACTTTTCATATTAGTTGCAAAAACACTCATCATGAAGCTTCCAATCTATTGAAAACATTATTGGCAATGTTTGACAGTTTGAAATGGACACGACAACCATTTCATTTCTCCATTGATTTCTATGGGAATGATTACAAAAAGCTGCCAATGTGTTTTTGTCCATTTTACACTACTGCATTAGGTCAGAGCTGCTCCCTCTCTCCAGTCAGTCTTCTTTGTCCCTTGCTATCTCTCTCTGTACCACTCTGACCTAGACTTTGGTTGAGCCCCATGAAACCATGTTAAGAAGTTGTGGTTTGTCAGCTCCTAGATCTAGGGACATAGACTCAAGATTTGGGGAAGTAGATTCAGGATGGAGATGAAGCAGAACTGCTTTTCCCAGAGAGTAGTGAATCTGTGGTATTCTTTGCCCAGTGAAGCAGTGGAGGCTACCTCAGTATATTTAAGACAAGGTTGGATAGAGCTTTGCATAGTAGGGGAATTAAGGGTTATGGGGAAAAGGCAGGTAGCTGGAGCTGAGTTTACGACAGATCAGCCATGATCTTATTGAATGGCGGGGCAGGCTCGATGGGCCAAATGGCCTACTCCTGCTCCTATTTCATACGTTCTTATGTCCTGAGCCCGCTGCTTGGAAATTATATAAAGCACAATGACCAAGACAAGATGTTAGTGAAGATTGCACTAAAGGAATCTGCTAAGTCTAGGGCTGGGGCAAGGTGAGAAGAAGTAGTGGGGGAGAGAAACATAAGGGTGGAGAAGAAGGTCAGAGATCAGAGATGTCAAGGTAAGGGCTGTCAAAGGGGTTAGTTCAAGGTGGTTTTGCTGGTGGGAATGAGTAATGGTGAAGCAGAAGCTGGCAGTCAAAGTGAGGTTGTGATTTGGTGTTGAGGTAGGTTTGTGAAGATTGCAAGTGTTTGCATCTCAGATCTGTGACTTCGTCTGCAACAACCATTTCCATTTATACAGCGCCTTTAATGTAGTGAAATCATCCCATGGCACTCGACAAAAATATGGTCATTCAAAACTAGCAAGCCAGCTAAGGGCATGCTCAAAATGCTGGAGGAACTTACTAGGTCAGGCAGCATCTATGGGAAAAAAAAAAGTACAGTCGATATTTCGAGCAGAAACATCAACTGTGCTTTCTTCCATAAATGCTACCTGGCCTGCTGAGTTCCTCCAGCATTTTGTGTGTGTTGCTCGGATTTCTGGCATCTGCAGATTTTCTCTTGTTAAGGACATGCTGAAATCCTAATCAATATGTAGGTTCAAAGGAGTATCTAAAAGATGGTAAGAAAGGTAAAGGTTTGGAGAGGGAACTTCCAGCCTGAAGACATGGAGTCCTGTAATAAATCATTTTACTGTGGGAATAAGCAAGAGACCTAAATCAGGGAAATGCAGATATTATAAATAATCATAGGAAGTCAGAGCAATAGGGAAGGGAGAGACAATGAAGAGATTTGAAAACAAAATAAGAATTTTACAATAAATAATATACAAAACAACTGCAGACACTGGAAATATGAAATTTTTTTAAAAATAGGAAATGCTGGAAACACTGAGACCAGGAAGCACCTGTAGAAAGAGAATCGGCTCTGATGAAAAATTCCAGACCTGAAGCATCAGCTGTGGAAATTTTACGAAACGAGGCTTTGTTTATCCAAGGGCTGATATAGCTCAGCAAACTCAGGTGGGGGAAAGGAACATGGTAAAATTTAGAACACAGACAGATTTTGAATAAATTAATTAATAGATAATAGAAAAAGGGAAGTTGCTCAGGGTGCTATTAAATAACCAAGACTGGAAGTAACAAAGGCATGTGTAGAGATGAGTTGAGGCAAGGCTGGGTTGGGCAATCTTACAGAGATGAAAATAATCATTCTAAACAATGATGTGGATACGTGGTCTGAAGCTCAACTCACGGTCAAAGATATCGACCAGCTTGTCTAAGCCTCAGAGCTTCAAGAGAGAGGTATGACATTGATGGCTAAGGATTGGAGTCCGTAAAGAGAACCAAGGAGCTTGGCTTCAATCTGTGCAACATTTAGTTGGAGGGATTTAGTTCATCCAGTACTGGATGTTGAATACAAAGTCAGCCAATTCAAAATGCTTTAAACAAGGTGAGTGGTAAGAATCATCTGATCTACTAGGACAGACTCTACACTAAAGTTATCATTTTGTACTTATGTTGTGGTTATATATCTGTTTCTAATATTCAAGCAGTGAGCTACTAGAAATGGCACGGTCCAAACTTTTCCAGTTTACTGGGGTACTGTGGTTACCCCAACATTTTTGGAAGCTGTTCAGATGAACAGGGAGTTTGAAGTTGTCCACAATTACCAGCGGAGCTCTGGTGTATTTCTAATAGACGACAGACGATATGATAGCTTGGAATGATTGGAACATTACTCCCTCTATTATGTATAATGTACAAGTCTGATATATGACAGTGCTTAAGAGGCCTATCCACTTTAAGATGGAAAGGCAAGACATAAATAAGACTCTTCAGTACTTCAGA
Organism: Mobula birostris; assembly: GCF_030028105.1. Taxonomy (NCBI): domain Eukaryota; kingdom Metazoa; phylum Chordata; class Chondrichthyes; order Myliobatiformes; family Myliobatidae; genus Mobula; species Mobula birostris. Next base: position 39,696,871 of record NC_092402.1, read on the forward strand.
CTGTCCTAAAGCACCTTGCAGCCAATGACATACTTTTGAAGTGTTTGTCACTCTTATAATATAGGAAAGAAATTATGGCCAGCTATTCTGGGAATAGCATTTCTATTCTTCATTGAAATAGTGCTGAGGATATTTTACATCTTATTGAGAGAGTAGAGGGTTTCAGCTGCAAGTCAGCAGCTTCAGCAAAGCAGCTCTCCACCACCCCCCCCCATACCATATTGAAGATGCAGCCTGGATTTAAGTGTGCAAGAACCACAGCTGACTTCACAAAGTCCAAATGTCTCTAGTGAAATAAACGCTGTGGACAATTGTTGCATTAGGGAGTGACGTTTGCAAAATTTAAGGAAGTTGAACTTTCCAACTCCAGGTAAGTTATTAGGGTTAAGGAACCCTCTCTGTCTTTTAGTTGTGTTTCTAATTGTGTGTGGTTGTTTGAATTAGCGGCAATGTTCTCAAAATGTTTGTTCTTTCCCTAATGCCAATTTGGTGTTCAAAATGAATAGGGTCATTTGTTCAATCTATAAACTTGCTCAGGTGGAATGAGAGGTACCAAACAAATGCCTCAAAGGAATTTTAGTTTGGGAAGAAATTAGCAATGGCCTTTTCCAATTTCTTTTTCTGAAATATACCTATTTTCCATTATATCAAGCTTGCAGAAAATAATAGATGCTGAATATCATAAAATATTATTAGGATAAGGCATAATCATAAAACTCTCCTTCATTAGCATTGTGATAATTAGGAATAAATAACATAGAAGTAAAGTCAATTTTCCCAAATGATTTAACACCACAAATGCATTATCCTGCCATTGTCTATTTCTACTAAGGTATTCTTTATACTGGATACATATTTATAATTCTTTTATGATTCATTATAACATCCAAGACTCTTGCTAATGAAAAATCAATGAGAAGCAATTAAGTAGGACCTTAAAGGATCGTCAAAGGCAATGTGACATCTGGAAGCAAAATGCTGCAGCTGCTGGAAATCTAACAGTTGAAAGATTAGCTTTATTTGTCACATGTACCATTGCCATATTGAAACAGACAGTGAACTGCATCGTTTTGCATCAGCGATAAACACAGTCCGAGTATTGTGCTGGGGGCAGCCCGCAAGTGTCACCATGCTTCCGGCACCAACAGAGAATGCGCCCAAGTCACCAAAAATAACCCTAACCGTACACCTTTGGAATCTGGAAGGAAACTGAATCATCCGGAGGAAACCCATGTAGTCACTAGGAGAATGTACAGACTCCTTGCATAGAATGGCCAGAATCGAACCCTGATCAGTAATCACTGGTGCTGTAAAGTGATTGTGCTAACCACTACATTACCATGACGCCCCGGCATCTGAAAGAAAACAGAAAATGCTTAAAATGTTTGGCATGGCAAGCACCATCTGCACAGAGAGAAAAAGAAGGCTAATGTGTCAGATTGATGACCTTTCGTTGGAACTGAAAAAATTAGAGGTGAAATGGGTTTTAAGGAAAATTTACCACACGTAAATAGGTCATCCAGCTCATCATGTCTGTGCTGGTGTTAAATACACTATCCAGCCTAATCCCTCCATCCAGCATTTGATCTGTTTCTCTGTCACTCACAGCTTTTCAAGTTGTGAGATTACATCTAAGTAATTACTGCTTAAATATGATGACAATTCCTGCCTTTATCACTCTCTCAGGCATTCTGTCCCAATCTCTTGTGTGAATAAGATTTTTCCCCATCTTCCCTTTAATCCTTCTATTAATTACATTAAACCAGGTCATCTGTTCTTGATTCCAGTGCTCTGTGAAATAGTTCCTTTCTATTTACTCTATCCCTAGACCTTTACAATTTTAGTGGGCCAAGCAGCATTTGTGGGAAGAAAGGAATTGTCAATGTTTGTTGCTCCAGGTTCCAGTATTTGCAACCTCTTGTGTCTCCCTTATAATTTTACATTTCTCAATGAAGTCTCCTCTCAGGCTCGTCTCTTCCAAAGAAAACAACATCAGTTTATCCAACCTTTCTTCATAACTACAAAGTTCTAGTTGTGCCAATGCCCTTTGGACTTCTACTGTGCAATCTGTAATCTTCCCTGTAAAGTGGCAACTCGACTGTATGCAAAAGTCAAGCTGCAGCCTAACCAGCATCATACATAGATCCAGCATAACCTCCCCGCTCTTCAAGTTCAAGTTTATTACCGTTCAACCACATACACGTATTCCGCCAATCAAAACAATGTTCCTCCAGACCAACGTGCAGAACACATTACGCATAACTCACACACATAACATGTAAAATAATATTACCACAAATAAATTAACAAATAATACAATATATTCTAGAAAATGGACATTTAGCATAAGGTGCATTTACAATGCAAGTTAAAAAGTAAACATCATAACTCTGCTGGTGCTTCATACATGGTGAGACCTGGGTGGTGGCAGGGAGTTCAGCAGTCTCATGGCCTGGAAGAAGAAGCTGTTTCCCATCCTAACAGTCCTTGTCCTAATGCACGGTACCTCCTGTCTGATGGTGGTTCTTATAACAGCTAACAAAGATGAAGGAGTGGGGAGAAGAAAACAAAAGGGAAAACCTATGATAAATAGGCAGGAGAGAGTGAGTGACAAAAGTATTGTTGACCGTGTGATATTAAAGAGGCAGTGTCGGGAAAAAGAAATGGGAGAACAAGACCTATCTGTTAGCAGATCAGTGAGGAGAAGCAGAATTTGTAATCATTAAAGGTGGTGCCGGTAACTGGCGACTTTGCGCGTGCTTTCCCGAGCAAACTGCCCTCTCCACTATCCTATACCCGAGAAACCCTTCTAAACCTCCAGTCTAGCAAGATAAAGATCAACAACACCCTGGCGAAGCTACTGACCCAGCTGGAGACCACCGCACCAGAACTGCTTCTTAAACTCCGGACCACACCTGGACCCGACCAACGAGGCCCACCACGTTCCCGGAGACCCGCGGTCTGCCACCGTGCCGGAGCGCTTGGAGACACGGCCCATTCCGACCAGCACCTCTCCGGAGCAGACGACCACAGAGAAGTGACGGCGGAGACCTCAAGATGCCCCAGACGCTTCCCCGGAGCGACCACCGTAAAGCCCCGTTGGTGGCCATCCACAGCTGCCAGAAATCAAGCCAGAGGTTCGGCTGGGGCAGAAGCCTCCGCAACCGTGACTCGGCTTAAGCACTTGTTTCAGCCAGGAGCCCAGCCCTCCGGGATTAAGTGTCAGCTTCAGGGCCTGACCCGATCGACAGCCCGGGCCTCCGGCAGCTGGAAGTGGCAGCGGAGCCTGTCTCGTTACTCGGCCCGACTCGGAGTGTCCGACGACGCAACCCGCCGATCGATCCCCGCGGGATGCGTCCACCAACCTCAAAGAGCTGTCAACAACACACTGCATCGATGGAAACCTGGAAAGATGCACTACTTACCGAGGAAGCGTGGGAAACGAGCTGGGCTGCTGGTCAGATTGAAGCTGAGGGGCTTCGGGGTCCCTACGCCCACCATCCTACTAGCTAATGTGCAAGCCATAGAGAACGAGGTGGATGAGCTTAAAGGGAGACTCACCTACTGCAGGGAGATGCAGAACTGCTGTGTATTCTGTTTCACCGAGACCTGGCTCTCCCCTGCCAACCCCGACTGTGCCATCCGACCAGAGGGATTTTCGATCCATCGGATGGACCGCACGGCATCTACGGGCAAGACGAGGAGATGTGGTGTCTGCCTACTGATCAACACTGGGTGGTGCTCGGACACAGTGGCACTGACAAGCTCCTGCAGCCCGGACCTGGAACACCTGTCGGTGAAGTGTTGTCCCTACTATCTGCCACGGGAATTCACCTCGGTCATACTGACAGCGGCCTACATTCCCCGCCAGGCGGACGTGGAGTGTGCTCTGAACATACTGTATGCCAACATCAGTGAACTTGAGACCAGGTATCTGGAGGCTTTGCTCATTACAGCCAGGGACTTTAACCAGGCCAACCTCAGAAAGGTGCTGCCAAAGTTATACCAACATGTCTCCTGCCCCACTAGAGGCCCGAATATACTTGACCACTGCTACACAGCAGTCAAGGATGCCTACCATTCCGTCCCACAACCTCACTTTGGAAAATCGGACCATCAGGCCGTACTCCTCCTCCCGGCTTACAAACAGAAACTGAAGCGGGAGGTCACGATATCAAAAGTAGTGTTGCATTTGACGGAGGAAACAGATGAGGTCCTCCTTGACTGCTTTGAATTGGTGGACTGGTTAGTATTCAAGGACTCGGCAGCTAACCTCGATGACTATGTCTCAGCTGTCACGGCCTTTATTTGGAAATGCACGAAGGACTGTGTGTCTCGCAAGACGATCCGGGTATTCCCTAACTGGAAACCTTGGATGAATTATGAGGCCAAGTCCCTTTTAAACACTAGAGCTGCAGATTTTAGGTCCGGGGATACCAGTCACTACACGGAATCCAGGCGTGAACTCCGGAAAGCCATTAAAGGTGCCAAGAGGCAATATCGAGCCAAGTTGGAAGCCCAGGCTAACCAAAGGGATGCCAGTAGACTATGGCAGGGTCTAAATGAGATCACTGGGCACCAAAAAAAGACTGGGAATATCAATAACTGTGGTGCTTCTCTTCCTGATGAATTTAACGCATTCTACACAAGGTTCGAACAGAAGAGGAGCGTCCTGCTCTCTCCGGATGAACCGGACCTGGTGGCATCGAGATTCATCGTCACCGAGGAGGACGTTAGAAGGGCCTTCCTGAAGATAAATCCAACGAAGGTGATGGGCCCAGATGGCGTCCCGGGACGGGTTCTCCGGGCCTGTGCAAGAGAGCTAGCTGGAGCGTTTGCCGACATCTTCAGCTGCTCCTTGCTTCAGTCTAAGATCCCCTCGTGTTTTAAGAAGGCAACGATAATCCCAGTGCGGAAGAAGAGCAAGGTGGCATGCCTGAATGACTATCGACCTTTGCCTCTGACATCAATTGCTATTTAGTGCTTCAAGAGTACATCAACCACAGCCTACCGGTCAACTTCGACGCTTTGCAATTCGCCTACCAGAGCAACAGGTCAACAGCAGATGCCATCTCTCTGGCCCTACATTCCTCCTTAGAACATCTGGAGAATAAAGACGCATACGTAAGGCTCCTTTTCATTGACTACAGCTCTGCCTTTAATACCGTCATTCCAAATAAACTGATTCCTAAGCTCCGGAACCTGGGCCTTAGCACTCAGATCTGAAGCTGGATCTTCAACTTCCTCACAGACAGGACCCAGGCTGTAAAAATAGGGGACAAGCTCTCCTCTACAATCACTCTGAGCACCAGTGCCCCACAAGGCTGTGTACTCAGCCCCCTGCTGTACTCACTGTACACCCATGATTGTGTAGCCAAGTTTCCATCAAACTCAATATACAAGTTTGCTGATGACACAACAATTGTAGGTCGTATCTCGGGTAACGATGAGTTCGAGTACAGAGAGGAAATTAAGAACCTGGTGGCACGGTGCGAAGACAATAACCCATCCCTCAACGTCATCAAGATGAAGGAATTGGTTGTTGACTTCAGAAGGAGTAGCGGACCGCACGACCCAATTTACATCGGTGGTGCGCAAGTGGAACAGGACAAAAGCTTTAAGTTCCTCGGGGTCAATATCACAAATGACCTGACTTGGTCCAACCAAGCAGAGTTCACTGCCAAGAAGGCCCACCAGTGCCTTTACTTCCTGAGAAAACTAAAGAAATTTGGCCTGTCCCCTAAAACCCTCACTAATTTTTATAGATGCACCATAGAAAGCATCCTTCTAGGATACATCACAACCTGGTATGGAAGTTGTCCTGTCCAAGACCGAAAGAAGCTGCAGAAGATCATGAACACGGCACAGCACATCACACAAACCAACCTTCCGTCCTTGGACTCACTTTACACCGCACGCTGTCGGAGCAGTGCTGCCAGGATACTCAAGGACACGACCCACCCAGCCAACACACTTTTCGTCCCTCTTCCCTCCGGGAGAAGGCTCAGGAGCTTGAAGACTCGTATAGCCAGATTTGGGAACAGCTTCTTTCCAACTGTGATAAGACTGCTGAACGGATCCTGACCTGGATCTGGGCCGTACCCTCCAAATATCCGGACCTGCCTCTCGGTTTTTTTGCACTACCTTACTTTCCATTTTTCTATTTTATATTTATGATTTATAATTTAAATTTTTAATATTTACTACTTTTTACTATTTTTAATGTTTTTAACATTTAATATTTGTAATCCAGGGAGTGGAAAGCACAGAATCAAATATCGCTGTGATGATTGTATGTTCTAGTATCAATTGTTTGGTGACAATAAAGTATAAAGTATCTTCATCTAAAATGTCAAAATGAGATATGTCCCTGTTTAATACAGTTAAACTCTGCAAAGTCATGATCAGAACAACTGACTACCAAACTCCAAAGCAACACACACAAAATGCTGGAGGAACTCAGCAGGTCAGGCAGCATCTATGGAAATGAATAAGCAGTCAACATTTTGGGCCGAAGCCCTTCATCAGGACTGGAAAGAAAGGGAGACGATGTCAGAATCAGAAGGTTGGTGGAGGGGAAGGAGGACAAGCTAGAAGGTGATAGGTGAAGAAAGGGCTGGAGAAAAGGGAATCCAATAGGAGAGGAGAATGGGCCATGGGAATAAGGGAAGAAGGAGGGGCACCAGGGGAGGTGACAGGCAGATGAGGGGTAGATGCAGGAGGCCAGAGTGGGGAATAGAAGATAGGGATTAAAATATCTGGCCACCAGGAAATTCCTCCTTTGACAGTTGGAGTGGAGATGCTCAGCAAAGTGGCCTCCCCATTTATGTCAGGTCTCAGCAATGCAGAGTAGGCTGCATCGGGAACATTGGATACAATAGGTGTTTCTTCATCTGGAAGGAATGCTTGGAGCCCTAAATGGAGATGAGCGACAAGTGTTAGCAGCTTGATTCTGAATTGCTCTGTTTGAGATGGGACTTAACTATAAAAATCTGTTTGTACAAAGATGATGTAATGGAGACTAGAAATAAGGTGGGCGTGAGTTTAACCCAGGAGCAGATTACTTACTGGGCATCAAGATGGAGGCATGGTGGGATACTATTCACTTATCTGTTTAAGTGCAAGTCCAACAACAGCCAAGAAAATTAGCATCATCCTGGATAAAGCAGTTTGCTTGCCTGGCACCACTGTAAGCATACACTCCCTCAACTGTTGGCTTACTGTGTCTTCAATGCTTACCATCTACAGAGGGCACAGCAGTGACCCATGCTACTCTGAAGGTACTTCTCATGCCTCAGCCTCCAGTACAAAGAAAGGCGTGGGTAGCAGGAGAACCTGCACACCACACACTGTCCTGCTATGGAAAAATACTGCTGATAATTCATTGTCACTGAGTCGAAATCCTGGAATTTCCTGTTCAGTACATTTCAGAGTTATCTTTGCCAGAACAACTGCAGCTCACCGCCCACCTTCCGAAGGGTGAGCAAAAGACGTAATAAATGTTGGCCAAGGCAAAAATGCTCTGAACCTGTCAATGAACAAAGGAATGTTTAAGGTTCTGAGTTCAATCAAACATCATAAAATTCTTGAGCTTCAGTAATTTGGTTTGTTGTGCTACCAGGCAATGACTCATGTAGTTCTCTGATAAACACATACTGCTTGTGTGGTTTGACTATTTAACTTTGTGAAAGTTATGTAAAATAAAAACATTGGATTAATTTTAATAGGTCTCTCAGATATAGAACTTATATCATACAGATTATAAGGAGGCACAAGAGGTCAAGGATACACACTCAATGTTTTAGGAACAGCTTCTTCCCCTCTGCCATCAGATTTCTGAATGGTCTATTTCTGGGTAAGAGTGACCATAATATGGTGGAATTCTTCATTAAGATGGAGAGTGACATAATTAATTCAGAAACAAAGGTTCTGAACTTAAAGAAGGGTAACTTTAAAGGTATGAGACGTGAATTAGCTAAGATAGACTGGCAAATGATACTTAAAGGGTTGACGGTGGATATGCAATGGCAAGCATTTAAAGATCGCATGGATGAACTGCAACAAATGTTCATCCCAGTTTGGCAAAAGAATAAACCAGGGAAGGTAGTGCACCCCTGGCTGACAAGAGAAATTAGGGATAGTATCAATTCCAAAGAAGAAGCATACAAATTAGCCAGAAAAAGCGGCACACCTGAGGACTGGGAGAAATTCAGAGTTCAGCAGAGGAGGACAAAGGGCTTAATTAGGAAAGGGAAAAAGATTATGAGAGAAAGCTGGCAGGGAACATAAAAACTGACTGTAAAAGCTTTTATAGATATGTGAAAAGAAAAAGATTGATTAAGACAAATGTAGCTCCCTTACAGTCAGAAACAGGTGAATTGATCATGGGGAACAAGGACATGGCAGACCAATTGAATAACTACTTTGGTTCTGTCTTCACTAAGGGGGACATAAATAATCTTCCGGAAATAGTAGGGGACCGAGGGTCTAGTGGGATGGAGGAACTGAGGGAAATACATGTTAGTAGGGAAGAGGTGTTAGGTAAATTGAAGGGATTAAAGACAGATAAATCCCCAGGGCCAGATGGTCTGCATCCTAGAGTGCTTAAGGAAGTAGCCCAAGAAATAATGGATGCATTAGTGATAATTTTTCAAAACTCTTTAGATTCTGGATTAGTTCCTGAGGATTGGAGGGTGGCTAATGTAACCCCACTTTTTAAAAAAGGAGGAAGAGAGAAACCGGGGAATTATAGACCGATAAGCCTGACATCGGTGGTGGGGAAAATGCTAGAGTCAGTTATCAAAGATGTGATAACAGCACATTTGGAAAGCGGTGAAATCATCGGACAAAGTCAGCATGGATTTGTGAAAGGAAAATCATGTCTGACGAACCTCATAGAATTTTTTGAGGATGTAACTAGTAGAGTGGATAGGGGAGAACCAGTGGATGTGGTATATTTGGATTTTCAAAAGGCTTTTGACAAGGTCCCACACAGGAGATTAGTGTGCAAACTTAAAGTGCACGGTATTGAGGGTAAGGTATTGATGTGGATAGAGAATTGGTTGGCAGACAGGAAGCAAAGAGTGGGAATAAACGGGACCTTTTCAGAATGCCAGGCAGTGACGGATGGGGTACCGCAAGGCTCGGTGCTGGGACCCCAGTTGTTTACAATATATATTAATGACTTAGACGAGGGAATTAAATGCAGCATCTCCAAGTTTGCAGATGACATGAAGCTGGGTGGCAGTGTTAGCTGTGAGGAGGATGCTAAGAGGATGCAGGGTGACTTAGATAGGTTAGGTGAGTGGGCAAATTCATGGCAGATGCAATTTAATGTGGATAAATGTGAGGTTATCCACTTTGGTGGCAAGAACAGGAAAACAGATTATTATCTGAATGGTGGCCAATCAGGAAAAAGGGAGGTGCAACGAGACCTGGGTGCCATTGTACACCAGTCATTGAAAGTGGGCATGCAGGTACAGCAGGCGGTGAAAAAGGCGAATGGTATGCTGGCATTCATAGCAAGAGGATTGGAGTACAGGAGCAGGGAGGTACTACTGCAATTTTACAAGGCCTTGGTGAGACCACACTTGTGTGCAGTTTTGGTCCCCTTATCTGAGGAAAGACATTCTTGCCATAGAGGGAGTACAAAGAAGGTTCACCAGATTGATTCCTGGGATGGCAGGACTTTCGTATGATGAAAGACTGGATCGGCTAGGCTTAATCGCTCTGGAATTTAGAAGGTTGAGGGGGGATCTTATTAAAACGTATAAAATTCTAAAGGGATTGGACAGGCTAGATGCAGGAAGATTGTTCCTGATGCTGGGGAAGTCCAGAACGAGGGGTCACAGTTTGAGGATAAAGGGGAAGCCTTTTAGGACCGAGATTAGGAAAAACTTCTTCACACAGAGAGTGGTGAATCTGTGAAATTCTCTGCCACAGGAAACAGTTGAGGCCAGTTCATTGGCTATATTTAAGAGGGAGTTCGATATGGCCCTTGTGGCTAAAGGGATCGGGGGGTATGGAGAGAAGGCAGGTACAGGGTTGTGAGTTGGATGATCAGCCATGATCGTACTGAATGGCGGTGCAGGCTCGAAGGGCCGAATGGCCTACTCCTGCACCTATTTTCTATGTTTCTATGTTTCTATGAACACTACCTCATTTATTGCTCTATTTTTGCACTATTGATTTATTTTTATATACTTATTGTAACTTATACTTATCTCAATGTATTGCATGGAATTGCTGTCGCGAAACAACACATTTCATGATAATTAACTTGATTCTGATTCTGATTCCTATAGTCCATAAGAAATGTAAGGATATCACTATGGTGAATATGACTGGAGAGTTGCTTAGCCATCTCTGTGAGCTTTTCTCCATGTTCTTGTTCAACAGTGTGTTCCCTTATCTTCTTTTGAAAACATGGAAATTCCTGCTGGACACACAAAATGCTGGAGGAACTCAGCTAGCCGGTCAGCATCTGTGGAAAAGAGTAAGCAGTTGACATTTCAGGCCGAGACCCTTCTTGTGTGCTGCTTTGGATATCCAGCATCTGCAGATATTCTCATGTTTGAAATTCCTGCTGGGATGTGATTCCATGAATACTGCATCCATCGCTACTTCAATAAAGCAACCATTAGTCATTCCTCATCCTACTTTCCGTCAATGGACAATATCCTGGCTGAGCTGCCATTTGCTTGTTACCTAACATTGCTTCTGGCAATGGGTTCATTGCGATGCAGACAAGAGCAGAAGATCCTCCTGAGAATAATATATGTACAAACGTGTCATATCCCTATGAACACTTCAGCTGACACTAGCACCAACTAGTGACTGGAGCCACTCTGAAACTTGACTACTTTTAAGGCAAGTTCAGTCTGCATATGTTGTAAATGACAGACGGGTAGTGATCACTAATATAGCCCTAACAATTAGTAGTACTCTGCCAACCAATTAAAACCTTCTTAATGAAGGGTCTTCAGTCTGAAATGTTAATTGTTTCTCTTCCCACAGAAGAAGCCCGCCCTGCTGTGCATTTCTAATGCGTTTAGTTTTTATTTTAGATTTCCAGCATCTGCATTTTCATTTTGATTTTGGTATATTTAATTAGATTGTTTGTGCATATCTATTTTATCTGTGGCTTTAACAGAGTATTCAATGAGGAACAATAGCATAATAAACTGAATGTTCCTTTAAGAAAGTTTCACTTTGGTGGGTATGTTCAAGTATAGTAACTTCTTATGTTCAGAATCAGGTTTAATACCACTGGCATATGTTGTGAGCAACACACATCAAAGTTGCTGGTGAACGCAGCAGGCCAGGCAGCATCACTAGGAAGAGGTACAGTCGACGTTTCGGGCCAAGACCCTTCGTCAGGACTAACTGAAGGAAGAGCTAGTAAGAGATTTGAAAGGGAGAGGGGGAGATCTGAAATGATAGGAGAAGACAGGAGCGGGAGGGATGGAGCCAAGAGCTGGACAGGTGATTGGCAAAGGGGATATGAGAGGATCATGGGACAGGAGGTCCGGGGAGAAAGACAAGGGGGGGGGGGGACCCAGAGGATGGACAAGAGGTATAGTGAGGGAGACAGAGGGAGAAAAAGAGAGCGAAAAAAAATATATAATAATAATAAATAAATAACGGATGGTGTACGAGGGGGAGGTGGGGCATTAACAGAAGTTAGAGAGTCAATGTTCATGCCATCAGGTTGGAGGCTACCCAGACGGAATAAAAAGTGCTGTTTCTCCAACCTGAGTGTGGCTTCATCTTTACAGTAGAGGAGGCCGTGGATAGACATATCAGAATGGGAATGGGATGTGGAATTAAAATGTGTGGCCACTGGGAGATTCTGCTTTCTCTGGCGGACAGAGCGTAGCTGTTCAGCGAAACGGTCTCCCAGCCTGCGTTGGTATGCCTTAATCTTGACTTCTGAAGTAACCTTGGATTGCAAAAACATCAGGATCCAATGGTACCTTTAGTATTTTTATGTGTGTTGCTTGAAATTCCAGCATCTGCAGATTTCCTCGTGTTGGCATATGTTGTGAAATTTGTTGTTTTGTGGCACCAGCACATTGCAGTACATAACAATACAAACTTTAAATTACAATAAGAAGTATATATAATTTTTTAATTAAATAAGTAGTGCGAAAAGTGAGCAAAAACAAAAGTAAGGTGGTGTTTATGGGCTCATTGTCCAACCAGAAATCAGATGGCAGGGGGAAGAAGCTGTTCCTGAATCGCTGAGTTTGTGCCTTCAGGCTCCCGTACCTCCTCCTTGATGGTAGCAATGAGCAGAGGGCATGTCCTGGGTGATGGAGGTCCTTAATGATGGATGCTATCTTTTTGAGGCATCGCTTTCTGAAGATGTCCTCGATGCTGGGGAGGTTAGTGCCCAAGATGGAGCTGACTGAGTTTACAACTTTCTGCAGCTTTTTCCCATCCTGTGCAGTGGACTCTCCATACCAGATGGTGATGCAGTCAACTTGAATGCTCTCCATGGTACATTTGTAGAAACTTACGAGAGTCTTTGATGACTTACCAAGTCTCCTCAAACTTCCAATGAAATATAGTCGTCGCTGTCATGCCTTCTTTGTAATTGCATCAGTATGTTGGGCCCAGGATAGATCCTCAGAGATGTTGACACCCAGGAACTTGGAACTGCTCACCCCTTCCACTTCTGATCCCTCCATGAGGACTGGTGTGTGTTCCCCTGACTTCCCTTCCTGAAGTCCACGGTCAGTTCCTTGGTCTTACTGATGTTGAGTGCAAGATTGTTGCTGTGACACCACTCATCCAGCTGATCTATCTTACTCTTGTGTGCCCCCTCGTCACCATCTGAAATTCTGCCAACAATAGTTGTGTCATCAGCAAATTTATAGATGGTGTTTGAGCTGTCCCTAGTCACACAGTCATGGGTGTAGAGAGAGTAGAGCAGTGACACACACAAAGTGCTGGAGGAACTCAGCAGGCCAGGCAGCATCTATGGAAAAGAGTACAGTTGATATTTCAGGCCGAGACCCTTCAGCAGGACTGGAGAAAAAAATGAGGAGTAGATTTAATAGGTGGGAGAGGGGACAAAGAAACACAAGGTGATCGGTGAAACCTCAGGGGGAGAGGTGAAGCAAAGAGCTGGGAAGTTGACTGATGAAAGAGATACAGGGCTGGAGAAGGGGAGTCCAATAGGAGAGGACAGAAGGCCATGGAAGAAAGAAAGGGAGAGGAGCACCAGAGGGAGGTGATGGGCAGGCAAGGAGATAGGATGAGAGAGGGAAATGGGAATGGGGAATGGTGAAGGAGAGGGCATGGGGGGCATTACCAGAAGGTCGAGAAATCAATATCCATGCCATCAGGATGGAGGCTACCCAGACAGAATGTAAGGTGTTGTTCCTCCAACCTGAGTGTGGCCTCATCCCGACAGTAGAGGGGGCTATGGATGGACATATCGGAATGGGAATGGGAAGTGGAATTAAAATGGGTGGCCACTGGGAGATCCCACTTCTTCTGGTGGGACTTGGCGAAGCGGTCTCCCAATCTACATCGGGTCTCACCAATAAATGGAGGCCACACCGAGAGTGCTGATGACAACCCCAACAGACTCACAGGTGAAGTGTCGCCTCACCTAGAAGGACTGTTTGGGGCCCTGAATGGTAGTGAGGGAGGAGGTGTAGGGGCAGGTGTAGCATTTGTTTTGCTTGCACAAGAGAAGTGTGCGCAGTCACAATTACGACAGAGAAAGTACTCAGGAAGCTGAATAGTCTAAAGGTAGCTAAATCTCCCGGACCAGATGGAATGCACCCTTGTGTTCTGAAGGAAGTAGCTGTGGAGATTGCGGAGGCATTAGTGATGATCTTTCAAAAGTCGATAGATTCTGACGTGGTTCCGGAGGACTGGAAGATTGCAAATGTCACTCCGCTATTTAAGAAGGCGGCAAGGAAGCAAAAAGAAAATTATAGACCTGTTAGCTTGACATCGGTGGTTGGGAAGTTGTTGGAGTCGATTGTCAAGGATGAGGTTACGGAGTACCTGGAGGCATATGACAAGATAGGCAGAACTCAGCATGGTTTCCTTAAAGGAAAATCCTGCCTGACAAACCTATTACAATTTTTTGAGGAAATTACAAGTAGGCTAGACAAGGGAGATGCAGTGGATGTTGTATATTTGGATTTTCAGAAGGCCTTTGACAAGGTGCCACACATGAGGCTACTTAACAAGATAAGAGCCCATAGAATTATGGGAAAGTTACATACGTGGATAGAGTGTTGGCTGATTGGCAGGAAACAGAGAGCGGGAGTAAAGAGATCCCATTCTGGTTGGCTGCCGGTTACCAGTGGGGTTCCACAGGGGTCCGTGTTGGGGCTGCTTCCTTTTACGTTGTACATCAACGATTTGGATTATGGAATAGATGGCTTTGTGGCTAAGTTCGCTGATGATACAAAGATAGGTGGAGGGGCCGGTAGTGCTGAGGAAACAGAGAGTCTGCAGAGAGACTTGGATAGATTGGAAGAATGGGCAAAGAAGTGGCAAATGAAATGCAATGTTGGAAAGTGTATGGTTATGCACTTTGGCAGAAGAAATAAACTGGCAGACTATTACTTAAATGGGGAGAGAATTCAAAGTTCTGAGATGCAACGGGACTTGGGAGTCCTCATATAGGATACCCTTAAGGTTAACCTCCAGGTTGATTCGGTGGTGAAGAAGGCGAATGCAAGGTTGGCATTCATTTCTAGAGGAATAGAGTATAGGAGCAGGGATGTAATGTTGAGGCTCTATAAGGCGCTGGTGAGACCTCACTTGGAGTACTGTGGGCAGTTTTGGTCTCCTTATTTAAGAAAGGATGTACTGACGTTGGAGAGGGTACAGAGAAGATTCACTAGAATAATTCCGGGAATGAGAGGGTTAATATAAGAGAAACGTTTGTCCACTCTTAGACTGTATCCCTTGGAGCTTAGAAGAATGAGGAGAGACCTCGTAGAAACATTTAGAATGTTGAAAGGCATGGACAGAGTGGATGTGGCAAAGTTGTTTCCCATGATGGGGGAGTCTAGTACGAGAGGGCGTGACTTAAGGATTGAAGGGCGCCCATTCAGAACAGAAATGCAAAGAAATTTTTTAGCCAGAGGGTGGTGAATCTATGGAATCTGTTGCCACGGGCGGCAGTGGAGGCCAAGTCATTGGGTGTATTTAAGGCAGAGATTGATAGGTATCTGAGTAGCCAGGGCATCAAAGGTTATGGTGAGAAGGCAGGGGAGTGAGACTAAATGGGAAAATGGATCAGCTCATGATAAAATGGCGGAGCAGACTCGATGGGCCGAATGGTCAGCTTCTGCTCCTTTGTCTTGTCTTGTCTTGCAAGGATAAGTGCCAGGAGGGAGATCAGTGGGGAGGGACAAATGGACAAGGGAGTTGCCTACAGAGCAATGCCTGCGGAAAGCAGAAAGTGGGGAGGAGGGGAAGATGTGCATGGGAATCTCACTGAAGATGCGCTGAGCACGCATCCTCGAGGTGCCCCAGTGTTGATTGTCAGCGAGGAGGAGATGATATTTCCCATCCCCACTGACTGTCGTCTCCCAGTGTGGAAGTTAAGGATCCAGTTGCAGAGGGAGGTACAGAGGCCCAGGTTTTGGAGCTTGTTGATTAGAACTGGTGGTTTGATTGTGTTGGACGCCAAGCTGTAATCAATAAAAAGCAGCCTGACTTAGGTGTTGCTATTGTACAGGTGTTCCAAGGCCAAGTGGAGAGCCGTCTTTTTAACAAATCATGCATTTTATCAGGTATTAATGGTAATGAACTTACAAACATTTGTATGATGGTCAGGGCTAGCAGAGAAGGATTTACAGATACTTGTGTCCTTGACTGAAGAAACTATATGGACTTCAACTACATCAGCAGGTCTGTGCTGGAAGATAGAATCCTGTTTGAAGAGGGTTATAGGGACTACCCTTGTCTGAACCTGCAAGGAGGACTTAGGTGTGTGGAGGGGATGTGTAGAGGGCTGACTACTCCAAAATTATCCCTGGCTGTCCACTGCTGCCACATTTCCTGGTCTTCCATCAGACGTGGCAATGGGGCTCAAGGAGATATCAGGGGTAAGATTTTTATGCAGAGAGTGGTGAGTGCGTGGAATGGGCTGCTGGTGACGGTGGTGGAGGCGGATATGACAAGGTTGTTTAAGAGACTCCTGGATAGGTACATGGGGCTTAGAAAAATAGAGGGCTATGGGTATGGGTAACTCTAGGTAATTTCTCAAGTAAGGACATATTCGGCACAGTTTTGTGGGCTGAAGGGCCTGTATTGTGCTGTAGGTTTTCTATGTTCTATGTTTCTATGAACACTGACTCCCATCTGTGTCCTATCACTCATTTACTGGGTTTCCGATTCTGACCCACGCCTTGAAGCAGCAGCTATTCACCACAGAAACAGGCCCCTCGCCCCATCGAGTCCATGCCAAACATCAGCCACCTTAAGAGCTACTGCTTTTAAAACTTCTTCCATATGCAAAAGTAAGAGAAGGCCATAAGACGTAGGAACAGATTAGGCCATTCAGCCCATCCAGTCTGCTCTGCCATTCCATCATGACTGATTTATT
This sequence comes from Mobula birostris, assembly GCF_030028105.1. Classification (NCBI taxonomy): domain Eukaryota; kingdom Metazoa; phylum Chordata; class Chondrichthyes; order Myliobatiformes; family Myliobatidae; genus Mobula; species Mobula birostris. Next base: position 39,713,459 of record NC_092402.1, read on the forward strand.
AACCCTCTCAACCCCATTCTGCTGCCTTCTCCTTTGACACCCTTACTAATCAAGTATCTATCAACTTCCACCTTAAATATGCCCAATGCCTTGGCCTCCACAGGCACATTTGGCAATGAATTCCACAGATTCACCCTCATCTATCTAAAGAAATTCCTCCTCATCTCTGTTCTACAGGGCCGACCTATTTTGAGGCTGTGTCCTCTTGTCCTAGACTTCCTTAGACTATAGGAAACATTCTCTCCGCATCCACCCTGTCTAGGATTCTCAATGGTACTTCTTATGCAGCTTTTCAAATTGAATGCTGTTTCTGTGCTGAAAATATAGCAGCAGTGTTTATGCAAGGAAATTCCATCCCCATGCTCCTGTAATAAGTTATCAGATCCTTTATAGTGAATGATATTACACCACTCTATAGTCTCTAGATCTGTATCTTTAACTAAGATGGATATTTGATTGATACCTTTAAGGTAATATAGTATTGAATTTCAAAGCAATTTATCTCTGGGAAGTGTAACAGTGATATTAATTTTAAAATTTTCAATCCAATAAGTACACCTCCCTCTCATCATTACATGTTTAGCTGTGCTCTAATGCCTAGACAATGTTTTCCTCTATGTTATCCCTCTCTAGGGTTCAAGTATCTGGAGGCAGGTAGCCAGTGTCAGCTGTTGGAAGCAAGGGGCTGTTTTAACTCAACTTAATGGATACATGTCCCTGCAAAGGGGAGGTATAGGGATGATGTCATCCAACACTACATTGCGAAAGGGAAACAATGATCGAGCGAGTAGCAGATGCAGATGGGTCACTGGTCCCAACTGTGCACAGCTCTGAATTTAATTAACTTTCTGATGAATTAATTTAAATTTGCACCTTGGAAGTCAAATATGTTTGCTCTATATCTGGCAGCTATGTTACACAATTAACAGTCCTTCATTCGAGGCTGATAAAACCGTCCCTTCTCTCGAAATTCCACGGTAAGACGGGCTGGTATGGTGTCACAAGTGAGCAAGCAACTGTCAGTCGGGGCCTTGCGTTACAGCAGCGATGGCGGTTGGTAACAAAACCAATATCTGCTGTGCGGGAGAAGCTGGGCTGAGGTGCCAGCTCACCCTCACCACTGAGCCACAAGGACATGTGCTCACCGTGGGCTTTCTCTGCAGCAGGTCAAAGTGGGTGATGCTTTGCTGCAGGAGCTTAGCCGCCTGGTGTTTAACACAGGCTGTGCACGACCTGAAGTTAAACAGAGCGGAGTAATTTTCAGCTGATTGGAAATGCTTCCATTGTTTCTCTTTTTCGAGATCACCTTATAACTAAATAATGCCTGATAACCACCAATCTGTGGAAGTAACAGTATTATTATTTAAGCAGTATCTAAGATGTTTGACATGCAAATAGATACACCTTTTGGCTTAAGAATATTCTTTTATGCCTTCCCCATTTCTCTCTGTCCTTTCCTGAAGGTATTTGGGATATCAATGGTCTCAGCACCTTATCATGATAAACCAGACAGAAACATGGCCAAACAATAAAAGAATATTTTCCCAAAAGGTATCTACAGCATCAGCTAATGGAATATCTAAAGGATGTTTAGATATCAAAAGCATGTTCAAATGAGCATTCAGCCAATCGCGCCTTGGCTGTGCTACCGCACAACACTTGCGGCAGTTGGATAGCTATCGGCACTGAGCGTTACAGATCTTTGTAATCCTATCCTCACTCCACTGCCTCAGCACCTGTTTCCAGCTGACTGCAGCACGCTCAGAGAAGGGGACCCTTGCTAATCCCTTCCTCTGTGACATGCACAATACTGTACTGAGAAATTGAGAGACGCACAGAGATTTTTCCAGTCAGGTCCTGCTTAAAGTTTTACCAAGAGTCTTGTTGATGTAATAAAAGTCATTGTCGTGCGCTGAGAACCCTACTTTGGGAAGGCACGGTATTGTCTAAAAAAACCTACATAAACTAACTTGCAAATGATTGGAAGTGTGTAGAGTCCAATGGGAGAAGTATAATGGAGACACAAAAGACTGCAGGCACTGGCTCAATCTGCCCATCAGCCCCTGCCTCATCTGGTTCCCCCAGTCACTGCCAGCCCCTGCCTCATCCCTACCCTCACCTCTTTATACAGGTTACCTTCCCTCTACACGCTCAGTCTTGATGCAGGGTCTCGACCTGAAACAGTAACTGACCCTCCGTCTCCACAGGGGCAATTTACAGTCGTCATATTAACTTACCAACCCACGTGACATCGGGATTTAGGACGAAATCAGAGCACATGGAGGAAGCCCTCAAGGTCACAGGAACACATGACTGAACCCTTGTCTCTGGTATTTTGGAGGAGTGGTTCTACTAGCTGTGCCACCATTTTATATCCATACAAACTTATTGGGTGTAATGAAGGTCACAGAAGGGAAGTTCACGGTAGCTGAAGACTTTAATCTGCCTTCAGATCATTCCAAGAGTTCACATTATTCTGTAAGGGAAGGGTTTGAAGATAAGAACACAGCACTGTTTCAAACAAAACACCCAGCAGCAAGCAAAGCATTTCCCATGTCTAATCCATTAAGCATGCACTATAAAATGCTTGAGAAATCAATTGGTCCTAAAGCAAATATTCCTTCAAACCAAACATTTCTACAAAATGTTTAGATTGTAGTTCTATTTCTATCAGTGTATTTCAGTTCTGAGGCTGAAGAATTGCAAACCCTGCAGCCTGTGCTAATTGCAAACCTGGAACCAGTCAGTGTCCTGGAATATATTTTATTTTCAATGACTTTAAAGTCTTCTGAGATGATGAAATTTTAATTGATGAACTGCATACCTAGCTGCACACACACACAATGCTTCCTTATCACTTTAGCCTGTCAGGCAGTGAGCAAACTCCTACTCCGTGCTGCCTCCACAAGGACACGGGTGGCCACGTAAACAGCAGCTGTGACAGAGGGGTAGGCTGAGAGAATGGAAATGCTGCACATGTGCTAGGTAAACCACCGGGACTTAGCCAACTACCTTGGGACTAGGTGCACATGGTAACTAATACTAAGATAAAGCTGTGCAGAAGCGAAGTGTGGAACAAGTGCAGACAACAAGTAAAACTGCAAAAAGAACAACACACACACGCACGAAGTGCTGGAGGAATTCGTTTCAGCCCGAGACCCTTCATCAGGACTGCAACAATTCTCAGATAAATTCTGTTCACAGAGAAAGCACAAACTTGTCTTGCTCGTACTCCATGGTTAAGACTCATTAGTGACCTTGGTGAATTCCAACTGTTTTTTTAAAGGGACCTGCCATTGGCATTGGATGGAGTCTCAGCCCATAGCCTTCATTCCTTAGCTGCTCTCAGCTAAACAACAAAATGCCATGGAAGCAGTTCTGCAGAATAAGGTCATTCATTGCCAATTTCCCCAGGTGCTCATTTGTAAAACATAAACACTTGAAAATAAAATTATATTTTAATTTTTTTATGTGCCAGTTTGAACACCCTCCCACTGAAGGGACAGCATTGTTCTCAAAGTAAGTTCAATAATGAAGGTCTCTTATGCCACCTTACCTTGTCATAACATGCATTCTCTCAGACTCGGGGAAGGAGATGTGAACCAATGTCAGCGTCCACTCTCAGTCCAACATCCCTTGCACTGGGGCCAACTTACTTTCAGTTGTCTATACTGGGCAGGACATGTGGTTCATAAGCTTCATGCAAAACTCCTGAAATAGACACTCTACTCCAAGATCTACCTTGGGAAAACAGAGAAAAAAAAGATTCATGGATGTGTTTGAAGCTTCTTCAAGCAAGTGCAACATCTCCACAGATTCTTGGGACCCTCTGACCATAACCACTTGAAGTGGAGAAGAGACATCCATGAAGATATTGAGAACCTTAAGGCCATACGTCAGGAGCACACAGAAGCCCACACACCTAGTGGCCAACTCTTAGCCTCTACCACGTATCAGCATTCACCATCTCAGAACTCACAAACCCAGACTTGAAGTAAGGTATTCTCAGGCCCAAAGGACTTCTTCAAAGAAGACTCTATCCGCAGCCCTGATGTAATTAAGTAGCTTTAGCGTCTAAGTATGAAATTGTTGTTGATTCCAATCATTAAAGGAATCTCATCCACATAAAATGGTCCAATCATTCTCTTTATTGATGCACTGAACTGTTTCTTGTCGGATCTCTTAACGGTGATTTCTGTTATTCCAGGCATAATACACTGGTTGTGCACTGAGGTCTTTTGACATTTGTTTTAAATTCATTCTATGATACTTTGAGTTAGTTGTTTTGCAGTATCAGCTTAAATGGAAATAGTTGTCTGGATTAACACACACAAAATGTTAACTTCTGATCAAGGGTCTCGGCCCAAAACATCAACTCTATTCATTTCCATCGATGCTGCCTGATCCAATGAGTTCCTGCATCTGGAGAAACTTCTATGTGAATACTTGTCTGGATTTCTCTTTCCATATCATTTCCCAAACTTGGAAAACTACTTCTTTAGTAAAACATTGGATTTTTGAAATCCATCTGTTAAGCATTTTAAGTGTGAGTCCCAGTAACTCAATTGTCTCTGAAAAATCCAGCTGAGAGGTTAAGATTTACTGGAATGAGGATTAAGAGAGAGGACTGGAATTTCACAGTTAATATAAAGATGGGAATGATTGTTTTTGGAGCTGACATTGAACTGGTGGGTTTTCTGATAAAACTAGCCTTCATCTTTATGCAATCTTTTAGTAAAATTGCAAATTAATAACATTGCAGATGAAACAAAAATGTTAAGAACAAAGTACTACAAAGTGGATTAAAACACTCAATGCATAATTGCTGTCTAATTAAGAGCAAATAAGAAATGGTATCTAAACTCCTTCATCGGAGCAGTCGCAAACTAAATTTGACACCGAGTCTCATAAAGAATGATTAGGGAAGATGCTTGGGCAAGGAAGAACAGTTTTAAACAGTCTAAAAGGAAAAGGGATTGGTAAAGCAACAGGCAGGTTTACTGAGGGAATTCCAGAGCTCAGGTCACCAATGCTGAAGGCACAGCCACCAATGGTGGAAGCTTGAGGACACTCTAGAGACCAGAGCTGGAGAAGTGAAGGAGAAAGTTAAAAGGAATGATTGGGAGGGGTGGTGGTGAGATAGATTTGTTAACACTTTTGAGAGGACAAACCAGAGTAAGATTTACACAATGAGCAAGGCAGAGTGCAGTAGGACAGGGGGATCTAGGAATACAGATCCATAATTCCTTGAAAGTGGTATCACAGGTAGGTTAGATTAGATTATGAGGACACTCCGTCCTCGTTTATTGTCATTTAGAAATGCATTCATTAAAAAATGATACAATGTTCCTCCGGAATGATATCACAAGAAAACACAGGACAAACCAAGACTAAAACTTACAAAACCACATAATTATAACATATAGTTACAACAGTGCAAAGTAATGCCATAATTTGATAAAGAGCAGACCATAGGCACGGTAAAAAAAAGTCTCAAAGTCCCGATGGCCTCATCATTTCACGCAGGCGGCAGAAGGGAGGAACTCTCCCTGTCATGAACCTCCAAGCGCTACCAACTTGCTGATGCAGCACCATTGGAAGCACCCGATCGCAGCAGACTCTGAGTCCGTCCGAAAACTTCGAGCCTCTGACCAGCCCCTCCGACACAGCCTCTCTGAGCACCATCTTCTGCTGAGCGCTTCGACCCTGTCCCAGCCGCCAAGCAACAAGCAAAGCCGAGGACTTGGGGCCTTCCCCTCTGGAGATTCTGGACCACACAGTAGCAGTAGCAGCGAAGCAGGCATTTCAGGAGTTTCATCAGATGTTCCTCCGTGCTCTCACATCCGTCTCCATCCAATCAGGATTGTGCACGGCACCCTACTTGACAAATAACAGACATCACCACCGGAGTGGCCGCTGAGAGCTGCATCACGCTGCCATCTTCTCCTCCCTCAGATAGGGTCATAAAGAGAACTTTTGGCATATTGGCCTTCATTAATCAAAGTACAGTGGATTCCAGTTAACTAGGACACATCGGAACGGCTACATTTTGGCTCAATTAAGTGGCTGCCCAAATTAGCCAAAGTTTCATGGAAATAATTGAAAAAGTATTAAAAAAAACTACCACTTAACTGACTAACAAATTATGTATTTAAATGAAATGCAGAACAAATTAGAACACTATCAAAACTACTACAGTACCATAAAACTGTGTATTAGTTCCTAATACTTATCGACAATGGAATTCAACCAGTGTACACTGCTATGCCTTTTTTTTGATTGACTAAGTAAGCAAAATCAGAACAGACCCCTAGTGCAGATACAGGACTGCTTTCGTATAATATGTTCAACAATTGCATCTTCCAAATCTTTATTTGATACCTTCAAATTCTTCATAGCTTCTAACTTGTTGAAGCAGTAAAATCATTTCATTTTCACTCCTGGCCACTTCTGGCATCTCCAAACCTGACTGCTTGAAACCGCAGTGAGCAAAATTGTTTTACTGCTTATTTCTCGCCAACTATCAGTGCCAAAAGCACAGATTTTTTAACAGAAACACACAAAATGGCCAGTATTTAAAACCTGTTCACTCTAAGCACAGTGTAGTGTCTAATGGCCATACAAGTGAACGTGACTGACGCTAGTTACAAACCGTTTGGCAGCAGCCTCCTGTCCCAATTTAGCGGCATAGTGTCCCAAATAAATGAAGGGAATCCTGGCTATTTTCTCAATTCGTTTTTGACTTTAAGAGTTGTCCCAAAAAGCAGCTACTCCAGTTAACTGACGGCTCAAATAACCAGAAACCACTGCACGGAAGTTGGGATGTTATCTTGAAGTTGTATAAGATGCTGGTGAGGCCTAATTTGGAATAATGAGTGCAATTTTGGTTACCTACCTACAGGAATGATATCAATAAAATTGAAAGAGTACAGAGAAAATTTACAAGGATGTTGCCAGGACTTGAGATCCTAAGTTACAGGGAAAGGTTAAATATGTTAGGACTTTATTCCCTGGAGCGTAGGAGAATGAGGGAAGATTTGATAGAGGTACACAAAATTAAGAGTGGTATAGATAGGGTAAATGCAAGCAGGCTTTTTCCACTGTGGTTGGGTGAGACTAGATCTAGAGGTCATGGGCTAAGGATAAAAGGTGATATGTTTCAGGGAACATGAGGGGAATCTTCTTCATTGTGAGATGGGAGTGCAGTGGTGATCTGCCAGTGGAAGTCGTGGATGCGGGTTTGATTTCAAAGTTTTAAGAGAGATTTGGATAGGTACATGGATGGGAGGGGTATGGAGGGCTATGATCTGGGTGCAGATCGATTGGAGTAGGCAGAATAATAGTTCATAATGGACCAGATGGTCTGAAGGCCCTGTTTCTTTGCTGTTATATTCTATGACTCTAAGACTCAAGAATTTTAAGATGAAGACCCCAACGTACAGTCACATGCAAGTGGGAAATGATTGGACAAGGTAGCACAACAAGATTCTGGAATTGTAAGGCACGGATGAAAGTCTTGGCAGTTATAGCTAGAGGCAGGGGTATGTGGAAGAAAGCTCTTCTTGGTTCGACTATGACATGGTGTTTGTGAGTGGATTGGTTCAGCCTTAGTTGCTGGGGAGTGAGATGGAATTGTTAACTGGAGGAGGGAAGTTGTGGACCAAAGCAATACTATCACCCCACAGCCTTGAATACCCTCTATCAGTTTCACTCTTGCCCGCCAGCTCTGAATCATTCCTGCCCCACACACCAAGCATCTTATGTCTGAAAACCAATGTGAGGAAAGTTTAAATGTCCTTTTGCCCCGAAAGGATCAAAGAGGAAAGTAAATGAAGACGAATAAGAAAGAAAAGGTATAATAGACAAAATGGAATTTTGAGTCTTGTCTCAAGATATGAAAATGGTTCCATGAATTCGGATTCAAATAGGCTTAACGATTACTTTTTTAGCTATGAGTTTTTTGAGATAATTTGGGCATTAATATTTAATAACCCAAAAGTAAATTAACAATTTCAACCTGAATATTTAGAAAAGCCAATTCATTCACGTCCCCAAGAAATGTGCTGGAATAAAATGCTTAATTTTGAAAGACAGCCAGAAATGCAAGGAAATATATTGAAATAAGAATTTCATCAATTCATTCTACTTTTGACAAAGACCACTAAGATTTTTTTGAAACTTTCCTTTTGGGTGATATCAATTTTACCAGCACAATCCCACTTACCAGTCAAGGCAGGTTATGATGAAGATGGAAGCAAACACTTTGATTCAGAAGCCACTGAACTCATCACTAAATGTTTCTGCGTTCAGCATAAGTAGACAATGCAGTCCTTCACTGTGAGTTTTCACAATAGAAAGGAGAAAGAAAATCTTACATGTATGTAATATCTTTTGTATGCACTCTACATCTAAAGAGGTGAAGCGAACTGTGGTCAGAAATATAAGAAACAGAGCAACATATTTGTTTACAGTGGGCTCCCACAACCACCGATCCAATAATCAAATAAAATGTTAGCTTAGAAATAAAAATGAAGATACTCAGCAGATCAGGCAGTGCCTGTGATGAGAGAAGCAGAATTAATGCTTCATTTTGATGACCATTCACAGTTCTGATGAAAAGTCATCAAACTGAAACATTAACTATTTCGCTCTCCTGGCATGTTAGTGACTGACACGCCACTGTCACATTTTCTGTTTTTATTTCATCTCCACCATCCAGTTTTTGCTTTTGAGTTATTATTACTTTAAAAATGTTGACTTAATGATGAAAGAAGTGTTTGATTGTGTTTACACAATATTGAGGGAGATCCCCTATTGCCATGCCCATTACATTAAACTGCTCAACAATACCATCATGAAATAATTAAAGCTAATTTGTTGTGACACACGTTGACATATTTAATAATCAAACAAGATTACCAATGATTAAAAAAAGAAATGAATCACTTGTCTGCCCTGTCTTGTGAAGAGTTTTCCCCTTACTCACCTCATTGTCCTGAGGCTGGTTTTCAGCAGCTCCGGCAGTATCTATGGAAAGAAAATCAGCGCTAATGCTTCAGGTCATTGACACAATCAGAACTGATTGATCAGCTGAATATTTCCAGCACTTTCTGTTTTTATTTCAGATCTCTGGTTTCTACATTTTTTGAAATTTTCAATGACTGTCATTGAAAAAAATCAGTATGTTATCAAAGATTCTAGGAAATTTCTGCAGATCTACTGTGGAGAGCATTCTGACTGGTTGTATCACCGTCTGGTACAGAGGGGCCACTGCACAGGAGCAGAAAACGCTGCAGAGGGCTGCAAACTCAAATACTTCCGTTGTGGGCACTTGCCTCCCCACCGTCGAGGACATCTTCAAAAGACAATGCCTCAAAAAGGCGGGATCCATCGTTAAGGATCCCCACCACCCAGGACGTGCCCTCTTCTCATTGCTACCATCAGGCAGGAGGTACACAAGCTGAAGACACACACTCAGCATTTTGGGAACAGCTTCTTCACCTCCATCACCAGATTACTGAATGCTTGATGAACCCACGAACACAAGCTCTCTTTTTGCACTATTTATTTATTTATTATTATTTTCATTGTAATCTATAATAATTTTTATGTATTGCACCCTACTTCTGCCACGAAACAACAAATTTCACAACTTATGTCGGTGATTATAAACCTGATTCTGATTCTGATTCTGTTCAATTACTTACCTCTTTTAGCTTAAACGGATTCATTCAAAGAATTATACTGAAAGCTAAGCATCAGTGAAATAAAAAATAAATGGGTACTTCAACAGCCAGACTTGTTCTGATTTTCTTCAGCTTAAAATTATGTTTATATTGATATTTGCGGAGCTGGTAAACTATACATGGATTACAGCTCATAGGAACATTATTGGATCAGATGGTTGACTAATGATTCAGTGATGTAAATTCAATTCCTATTTAAATTTAAATTCAGTGAACTTAATAAACTGGAATAAAATGCAGGTATTTGTAATGGTTGCTATAACCCACCAGATTTTTGTAAAAACATATTTCATTTGGTTATATCCTTTAGGGAGAAAGTGTGTCGCCCTAGATTTGCCTGGCTTAAAAGAGGTCCCAGGCCCAGTTAGTTCTCTGCTGCTCCTGAAATGATGTTGCATCCCACTAAACTGCAATGAATTCATCACAAAACATTTAAGAATAAATTGGACAGATCCATGGATGGGAGGTGTATGGAGGGATATGGTCCGTGTGCAGGTCAGTGGGACTAGGCAGAAAATGGTTCGGCACAGCCAAGCAGGGCCTAAAGGCCTGTTTCTGTTCTGTAGTTTTTCTATGGTTTTTTCTAAATCAGCATAAAAAAAACTGGAGGTATCACCCACCAGCAGTGAAAGCATCAGGTTCAGAGATGGGAAAGGAACCCCATATTGTTTGAACCTGCAATGTCTGTAATGACTTAATATTTTAATGCCTGAACATCATTGACATGGCTAGCTGACATACCGTCTAGTTCAGCACTTCGAAATATGATAGCATCATATTATAGGACCATAAGACATAGGAACAGAATTAGGCTATTCGGTACATAGAATTGGCTCCGCCATTGCATCAAAGCTGATTTATTATCCCTCTCAACTCCATTCTCCTGCCTTCTCCTCGTAACCTTTGACACTTTTACTAATCAAGAGCCAGTCAACCTCCACTTTAAATATACCCAATGCTTTGGCCTCCACAGTCGTCTGAGGCAATGAATTCCACAAATTCTCCACTCTCCGGCGAAAGAAATTCCTTCACACCTGTGTTCTAAGGGCTGTCCTTCTATTCTGAGACTGTGACCTCTCATCTTAGACTCCCCCCACTATAGGAAACATCCACTCCACGCCCACCCTATCTAGGCCGTTCAATATTCAATAGGTTTCAATGAGATCCCCCCCTCATTCTTCTAAACTTCAGTGAGTACAAGCCCAGAGCCATCAAATACGCCTCATGCGTTAACCCTTTCATTCACAGTATCATTCTCGTAAGTTACTGAACTATTTATACAGAAACTTACATGAACATTGATACATTACAGCACAAGAACAGTTTCTTTAGTTCACAAGGTCTGAGTCGACTCTGATGCCAAATTAAACTAATCCCATCTGTCTGCACATGGTCTCTAACCCTCCATTCCCTACTTGTTGATATCTATGTCTACATGCATCTTGAATGTCATTATATGACCTGCTTCCACCACCTCCCCTGGCAGCACGTTCCAGGCGCCTGCAACACTGTGTAAAAGACTTGCCTCCCACATTTCCTTGAACATTTCCCCATTTCCGCTTAAATCTATATCTTCCAATATTTGCATTTCCATCCTGGGAAGTAGACTCTATCTATGCCTCTCATAAATATATATTAATGACTTGGATGAGGGAATTAAATGCAGCATCTCCAAGTTTGCGGATGACACAAAGCTGGGTGGCAGTGTTAGCTGTGAGGAGGATGCTAAGAGGATGCAGGGTGACTTGGATAGGTTGGGTGAGTGGGTAAATTCATGGCAGATACAATTTAAAGTGGATAAATGTGAAGTTATCCACTTTGGTGGCAAAAATAGGAAAACAGATTATTATCTGAATGGTGGTCGATTAGGAAAAGGGGAGGTGCAACGAGACCTGGGTGTCATTATACACCAGTCATTGAAAGTGGGCATGCAGATACAGCAGGCAGTGAAAAAGGCGAATGGTATGCTGGCATTTATAGCGAGAGGATTCGAGTACAGGAGCAGGGAGGTACTACTGCAGTTGTACAAGGCCTTGGTGAGACCACACCTGGAGTATTGTGTGCAGTTTTGGTCCCCTAATCTGAGGAAAGACATCCTTGCCATAGAGGGAGTACGGAGAAGGTTCACCAGATTGATTCCTGGGATGGCAGGACTTTCATATGAAGAAAGACTGGATGAACTGGGCTTGTACTCGTTGGAATTTAGAAGATTGAGGGGGGATCTGATTGAAACATATAAGATCCTAAAGGGATTGGACAGGCTAGATGCAGGAAGATTGTTCCCGATGTTGGGGAAGTCCAGAACGAGGGGTCACAGTTTGAGGATAAAGGGGAAGCCTTTTAGGACCGAGATTAGGAAAAACTTCTTCACACAGAGAGTGGTGAATCTGTGGAATTCTCTGCCACAGGAAACAGTTGAGGCCAGTTCATTGGCTATATTTAAGAGGGAGTTAGATATGGCCCTTGTGGCTACGGGGCTCAGGGGGTATGGAGGGAAGGCTGGGGCGGTGTTCTGAGTTGGATGATCAGCCATGATCATAATAAATGGCGGTGCAGGCTCGAAGGGCTGAATGGCCTACTCCTGCACCTATTTTCTATGTTTCTATGTTTCTATACTTTTATAAACTTCAATCACGTCACTCCTCAGCGTCTGATGCTCCAGAGAAAACAATCCAGGTTTGTCCACCCTCTCCTTACAGCTCTCCTTACAACATGTGGCCAAGTGTTTAAGGCATTGGACTAGCGACCTGAAGGTCGTGAGTTTGTGCCCCAGCCGAGGCAACGTGTTGTGTCTTTGAGCAAGGCACTTAATCACACATTGCTCTGTGACGACACCAGTGCCAAGCTGTATGGGCCCTAATGCCCTTCCCTTGGACAACATTGGTGTCTTGGAGAGGGGAGACTTGCAGCATGGGCAACTGCTGGTCTTTCATACAACCTTGCCCAGGCCTGCACCCTGGAGAGTGAAGACTTTCCAGGAGCAGATCCATGGTCTCGCAAGACTAACGGATGTCTTACCTTACCTTACAGCTCATACCCTCTAATCCAAGCAACATCCTGGTAAACCTCTCCTGGACCCTTTCCAAAGCCTCCACAACCATGCTGTACTTATATTAATTATTTTATTTTGGGATACAACACGGTAACAAGCCCTTCTGGCCTGATCAGCCCACACTGCCCAATTACTCCCAAGTGACCAATTAACTTACTGACCTGCACATCTTTGGAATGTGGGAGGAAACCAGAGCACCCGGAGGAAACCCACGTGCTCACAGGGAAAACGTGTACTGTAAACTCCTTCCTGGCAGTGGTGGAAATTGAACCTGGGTCACTGGCACTGTAATAGCATTATGCTAACCACTATGGCACTGTGTCATTGAAATCCCTCAATGACAGCTAAAAATTGAAATTCAGGTAATTAACTAAATCCACGTTTTAAGAAAAAGCAGCAGTGGCAACGTAACTGAAAGATTTTTGTGAAAATTGTTTTGGTTCAATACTGTCATTCAGGGAAGAGAGTTTACTCTTACTGGAGGAGTTTAATGCCCATCATCTAGAGTGGCAAGGGAACATCACCACAGACTGAGCCGAAGGAAAAACAGACAATGCTGTAAACACTCAGCAAGTCAAGCAGCATTTGGGGAAATGGAAATAGACTTGATGTTTCAAGGCAAGGACCTTTCATCAGAATTGGAGAATTGAAGTTCAAGTAATTAATTAAATCTGGATTTTTAACAAAACTTGCCTTGGTAACAGTAACCATGAAACTATCGGATTGTTGTAAATTCTCATTTGGTTCACTAGTGCTATTTAGGGAAGAAAATAGAGTTATAGCATCATGCAACATGGAAACAGGCACTTTGGCCCAAATGGTCCATGCCAACCAAGATTACCATCTAAGTGAGTTTATTTGCCTGTGTTTAGCATATCCTTGTAAAGCTTTCCTATCTGTGTACCTGCCCAAGGTCTTTTAAATGTTGTTAATGTACCTGCCTCAACCACTTGTTCTGGTAGCGTATTTCATTCACTAACCATTCTCTGTGCGAAAATGTTGCCCCTAGGTTCCTATTAAATCTCTCTCCTCTCACTTTAAGCCTATGACCTCTAGTTTTTGACTCCCCAACCCTGGATTCACCCTATCGTTGCTTTCTCTTGATTCTATACTCCTCTATAAGATCACCTCCCCACCCCATCTCCATTTTCCTACACTCCTATGGATAAAATCCTAGCCTGCTGAACTTCTCCCTATAACCCTTCTGTTGAGTCCTGGCAACATCCTCGTAAGTCCTTTTTGCACCCTCTTCAGCTTGATATCATCTTTCCTTTAGCAGGAGCCCAATACTGAGCACAATATTCCAAATGCCGCCTCTTGCACAGCTGCAACATCACATCCCACCTTCTCTACTCAATGCCTGACTGCTAAAGGCTAGCATGCCAAAGCCCTTCTTCAATGCCCTTATGCTTTCTGACATATTTGTGACTCCAATCCCAGCAATATAATCAGCTCTATGGCATACTTAGAGGTAGTTTTCCAGTTCTGATGAAAGATCTTAGACCTGAAACTTATCTCCATTCCTCTTTCCACAGATGATTATTTGACCTATTGACAACTTCTAGTGTTTTATTTTGGATATTTGACATCTCTTGTCTTCGGATTGTTGTTCTCCAACTGAGTTGTCCTGTAGTACAAGGCAATCAGACTGTCCCTGCAGCAGTATATCGAGAGCATTAACATGAGGGAAAAGACAGCTTAAGCTTGTTCTCATCATCTGCCAGTTGCCGATGCATCTGCTCGTGAAACTATTGGTAGGAATAACCATTGCTCAGACTTTTCTGGGGCAAAATTTCTTCATCACAATTAGGGCGCTTTCTCTCATTCCTCTGATGTTATCACTGGGACAATTAAGTTGATTCAAAGGTAATCTGGTAGCTCTGAGGCACAATGTGCCAGGAAGCAACAGAGTTGTTCTCCAGTAGAACCTGTAAATTCATGGTCCATCAAATCCCTTATTCTACCATTACACCATATCATAGTTGCAAACTCACTCCCATTGCCAGGAATGGCAGCAGGCAGGCATGGTGAAAATGACGTGCTTTCTTGGTGAGGCTAAAACATGGGAACAAGTGCATGTTAAAGAGAGAAAATGGGGGACCCAGAGAAACGATTCCACAAGCAAGGGAGGTCTGAAGTTCTCCAATATCCAGTTATGATTGGTGATGGACAATTAAGTATTCCATGGGAGGAGGAGGCTTCACAAACATCCTATTCTCAACAGTGAAATGGCCAGTATGTAGGTGTCAATGACAAGCTTGAACAAGCCACAACCATTGACATTTAGAAGTATTGGGTAAACCAGCCATTCCAGCCACCTCCAAACATTCCCATCAATGTAGAAGCCAGCCAACTCAATTTACTCAAAACAGTAAGAAATGACTGTGAAGACTAACAAATAACATGGGATCAGACAACATCTTGACTGTAGTGCTGAAAAGCCATGCTCCCAAAATAGATATGACTTCAGCTCAGCTGAACAAATACTGTACAAGCATGTCTCGAGTGTTTACCAGACAACATGGAAAATTGTTCAGGTATACCCTGTCCATAAAAACAACTATCAACAAAAGTGTTAAGTGAATATTTTGACAGTGTTTCTAAACACCAATAACCTGCTCATTGACACAAGAGATTCTGCCGGTGCTGGAAATCTGGAGCAACACCCACAAAATGCTGGAGGAGCTCAGCAGGTCAGGCAGCATCTATGGATGCTGAGTTTCTCCAGCATTTTGCGTGTGTTGCTCCAATCAGGTGTTGCTTAGTTTTGGTTTTACTGAAACTACTCACTTTCCGATATCACAGTCTTGTTGCAAGTATAGACAAAAGTGCTGAAGTTCCAGAGGTGAGACAGATGTCAAGGCAGGACATGCCTGAGTCTGGAATTAAAGAGCCCTGGTAGAATTAACCCCAAGGGTAAGTATTTCCATTTGGTGGAGTTATAGAATCCACAAATGAAAATGATTGTGGCAGTTGTCATACAATTGCCTTTATCTTACACTGCAGGAATTTGTGAGGGAAGTGGTTTGGACAGAAATATTTCTAATTGCTTTGTCAACAAAATTCCCTACTTCATAAGATCAGAAACACAAGTGTTTATTGATGAGTGCGGTGTTTAAGCTAGAGTTGCAGGGGGGTAGGAACCAGGGCGCCGGAACAGATAGTGGAGTGGTTGTGGGGAAAGGTGTTGTTAAGCCTACGTACAAAGTCAGGAATTGAAAGCTGAGCATAGTGGGACAGACGTTCTGAGCTGCGTATATTTCAATGCAAGGAGTACTGTAGAAAAGTCAGATGAGCTTAGGGCATGGACCAGCACGTGGAATACGACACTGTAGCCATTAGTAGGACTTAGTTGCAGGAGGGGCAGGACTGGCAGCTCAGTGTTCCGGGGTTCCACTGTTTTAGACATAATAGACCAGCATCGATTATAGGGGAAGGGATGGCGTTACTAGTCAGGGAAAATGTCACAGCAGTGCTCAGACAGGACAGACAGAAGAGCTTGTCTACTGAGGCTATAAGGGTGAAAATGCGGAATAAGAAAGAGATGACCATGTTAATGGGATTATATTATAGACCATCCAGTAGTCCATTGGATTTAGAGGAGCGAATTTGTAGAAAGATCACATACTGTTGCAAGTAACATAAGGTTGTGATAGCAGATGATTTTAACTTTGCACTTATTGTCTGCAACTTCCATACTGTAGAGCTTGTCAAATGTGTTCAGAAAAGTTTCCTTAAATAATACATAGAGGTTCCAACTGTTCCAACTAGAGAGTGTGTGCGATACTAGATCTCCTGTTAGGGAATGAGACAGGACAGGTGACAGAAGTGTGTGTATGGGAACACTTTGCATCTAGTGATCCTCAGGTTGAGATTCTAAATCAGAGAAAGGGCAATTTTGATGGTATTGGTACAGGTTGTTTTCTGGCAAAGGTGTGCTTGGTGAGTGGGAGGCCTTCAGAAGTGAAATTTTGAGAGCACAATGTTTGTATGTTCCTGTCAGAATAAAAGGTAAGGAAAACAAATTTAGGGCACCTTGGTTTTTGAGAGATATTGAAGCCCTGGTTACGAGGAAGAAGGAGGTGCATAGCAGGTATAGGCAGGAAGGAACAAATTAAGTACCTGAAGAGTATAAAATCTACAAGAGAACATTTAAGAAGGAAATCACAAAGGCTAAAAGAAGGCAAGAGGTTTCTCAAGCAGACGAGGTGAAGGAGAATCCCAAGGGCTTCTACAGATACGTTAAAAGCAAAAGGATAGTAAGGGACAGAATTGGTCCTCTCAATGATCAGAGTGCTCATCTATGCATGGAGCTAAAAGATATGGGGGAGATCTTAAATGGATATTTTGCATCAGTATTTACTTGACAGACAGAGACAGTCTATAGAATTGAAGCAACACAGCAGTGAAGTTGGTCATGGACTGTATACAGATTACAGAGGAGGAGATATTTGCTGTCTTGAGGCAAATTAAGGTGGATAAATCCCCAAACCCTGACAAGGTGTTCACTTGGACTTTGTGGGAGGCTATTGCAGAAATTGCAGGGGATCTAGAATATTTAAAACATACTTTAGGAATGGGTGAGGTGCCAGAGGATTGGAGTATAGCTAATGTTCCATTGTTTAAGAAAGGCTCCAAGATTAAGCCAGGAAATTATAAGCCAGTGAGCCTGACATCAGTTAGAAACATAGAAACGTAGAAAACCTACAGCACAATACAGGCCTTTCGGCCCACAAATCTGTGCTGAACGTGTCCTTACTTGAGAAATTACCTAGGGTTACCCATAGCCCTCTACTTTTCTAAGCTCCATGTACCTATCCAGGAGTCTCTTAAAAGACCCTATCGTATCCGCCTCCACCACTGTCGCCGGCAGCCCATTCCACGCACTCACCACTCTCTGCGTAAAAAAACTTACCCCTGACATCTCCTCTGTACCTCTTCCAAGCGCCTTAAAACTGTGCCCTCTCATGCTAGCCATTTCAGCTCTGGGAAAAAACCTCTGACTATCCACATGATCAATGCCTCTCACCATCTTATACATCTCTATCAGTTCACTTCTCATCCTCTGTTACTTCAAGGATAAAAGGCCAAGTTCACTCAACCTATTCTCATAAGGCATGCTTCCCAATCCAGGCAACATTCTTGTAAATCTCCTCTGCACCCTTTCTATGGTTTCCACATCCTTCCGATAGTGAGGTGACCAGAACTGAGCACAGTTGTGGGTAAGATATTGGAAGGTATTCTAAGGGACCGGATATATAAAAATTTGGATAGCCAAGGACTGATTAGGGATAGTCAGCATGGCTTTGTGTGTGGTGGGTCATGTCTAACCAATAGTATAGAGTTTTTCGAGGAAGTTACCAGAAAAGTTGATGAAGGCAAGGCAGTAGGTGTTGTCTACATGGACTTTAGCAAGGCCCTTGACAAGATCTCACTTGAGAGGTTGGTCAAGAAGCTTCATTTTCTTGGCATTCAGGATGAGATAGTAAATTGGATTAGACATTGGCTTTGTGAGATTGATAGTAGGTGATTGCCTCTCTGTCTGGAGGCCTGTGACTAGTGGTGTGCCACAGGGATCAGTGCTGGGTCTCTTGTTCTTTGCCATCAATATCAACAACATAGATGATGATGTAGTAAATTGGATCAGCAAATTTGTGGATGACACCAAGATTGGGGGCCAAGTGGACAATGAGGAAGACGATCAAAGCTTGCAGCAGGATTGGGATCAGCTGGAAAAGTGGGCTGAAAAATGGAAGTTAATGCAGACAAATGTAAAGATTGCACATGAGGAGGACAAACCAGAGTAGGACTTACACGGGAAGCGGTAGGGCACAGAGGAGTGCAGTAGAACGAAGAGGTCTGGGAATTCAGATCCATAACTCCTTAAAGTTAGCATCACAGGTAGATGAGTCGTAAAGAGAGCTTTTGGCGCATTGGCCATCATAAATGAAAGTATAAAGTTGGGATGTTATGCTGAAGTTGTATAAGATGTTGGCGAGGCCTAATCTGGAGTATTGTGTGCAGTTCTGGTCACCTGCTTCCAGGAATGATATCAATAAAATTGAAAGAGTGCAGAGAAAATTTCCAAGGATGTTGCCAGGACTTGCGGGCCTGAATTATATGGAAAGATTGAATAGGTTAAGACTTTATTCACGACAACATAAGAGATTGAAGGGAGATTTGATAGAGATACAGTATATAAAATTATGAGGGACATAGACAGGATAAATGCAAGCAGGCTTTTTCCACTGAGATTGGGTGAGACTAGAGTTAGAGGTCATGGGTGAAGGGAGAAAGGTGAAATGTTTAAGGGAAACTGAGGGGGAACTTCTTCACTCAGAGGGTGGTGAGAGTGTGGAACGAGCTGCCAGCAGAGAAGGTGGATGCATGTTTAATTTCAACATTTAAGAGAAATTTGGATAGATACAGTACATGGATGGGAGAGGTATGGAGGGATATTTTCTGGATGCAGGATGATCTGTCATGGTCTGGTCCGTGAAATCTGCATTCCGGTTCATGGTCCGGTCCGTGGACTCAGGACTCTGGGTCTTCCAGCTGTCCCTTGTTTTGGTTGAGTTATCCATATGCACCTGATTCCCATCTTGGGGCTTGGAATATAAGTGGCCTTGTGGTTGAGTGTGGGCTGCTGGTTTGTCTTGTCAAGATTCCTTGGGAGTAACCTGCTGGTGGAAGTCTAGAGTGGCCACTTGCAATCTCTAGGCTGCATTGGTGAACCATCCCCTCATGAAGCCTTGCTGTTGGTAGTTGGAACTGTCTTTGTGGTATGGATTTGGCTGTTTCCTGGGCCAGCTGAGTAGCTGTCAGCCACTCTGAGCTGTTTCTGTAGCCAGCCTAGGTTACTGGCTGTAACTGTGACTTGGAGCAACCCTGATGCAGAGATGGAACTGTCTGTTGTTTTTTGGTGTTTGTCTCTTCTTGTCCTTGACTCTGTGGGGTAAGTCAGGCTGTTCTGCTGTTGCCCTGTGAGGGGATCTGTCTTGTCTTGTCCTTGCCTCTGTGGGGTAAGTCAGGCTGTTCTGCTGTTGCCCTGTGAGGGGATCTGTCTTGTCTTGTCCTTGCCTCTGTGGGGTAAGTCAGGCTGTTCTGCTGTTGCCCTGTGGGGGAACTTGTCTTGTCTTTGCCTCTGTTGGGTAAGTCTGACTGCTCTGCTGTTACCCGATGGATGGACCTGTCCCACCTTTGGTGTTGTGTTAAAGAGGAGTCCTGGTTTTTCATAGGATAAGTCCTGGCTCTATGTTTGATGTACAGTTCCCAGTCTGTCTCCAAGCTCCAGCCTCTGAGTTATCAGCCTCCGAGACCTGAGGCTCCAGCCTGTCTCCAAGCTCAAGCCTCAAGACCCCAGCCTCCAGTCCTGTAGTCATGTCATGTCCTTGCCTGGTTCTGGGGCCCGAGCCTGAGGCAAGACCCAGGTTCTGGCTCCTTGTCCAGTCTCTGGCTTGGAGCCCAAGCCCAGGCTCCTGGTTCATAGTTCCTTGTCCGGTTTCCCTATTTCTTGTCCATGTCCTAGCACAGGTCCTGCATCCTAGTCCTGTTCCTAGTACTTCAGTGTCTGTGCCTTGCATTTGGGCCTGCCACCAAGGCCCCCCTTATGACATGATGAGATTGGGCAGAATAATAGTTCAGCACAGACTAGATAGCTGAAGGGCCCGCCAGAGAATGACTACCTCCAGCACCTCTGCTTGACATTCAATGATGTCATCATCAGTGAAGTCTACACCACCAATATCATGGAGACAGCAGCAACAGAAACCCAAATGGATGTCCAAATTATGCAAACAGTGCAACCCTGTCACAACTAACTGATGTCTTTCAGTTCAGCTCCCTCACATTGTCAGGCTAAGGAATTGGCTGCCTTTACACAGCTCCCTTATACTGATGAGTCAGGGAGCACATTGATTAATTCAGTTCACTCTCAGCCCGCATTAGAAAGAATAAGCTTCCTCACACGATAGGCTTCAATGATTATCTTTGTTAATTCAGTTCTTTAGCACTGTTGTACTCAATGATTGGGTTTGTTCCTGCAGCTCCCATATGTTATACTTTTTAAATCTTTAATTAACATTTTATTTTATTGCAGACTCAAGCACTGCCTTGGTGATCTTGTCACATGATCGATGGCATTAATTTACTTCACTCCAATGCAATATCACACTGTTCTCCTACCAAATAGTGAAAGGCTTAGATAGAGTAAATGTGGAGAGGATCTTTCCAATAGTGGGAGAGTCTAGGACCAGAGGGCACGGACTCTGAATACAAAGATGTCCCTTTAGAACAGAGATGAGGAGGAATTCCTTTAGCCAACGAGTGGTGAATCTGTGGAATTTATTGCCACAGACATCTGGGGAGGCCAAGTCATTGGGTATACTTAAAGCACAGTTTGCTAGGTTCTTGATTAATAAGAGTGTCAAAGGTTACAGGGAGAAGGCAGGAGATTGGGGGATGAGAGGGAAAATAAACCAGCATGATCAAATAGCGGAGCAGACTTGATGGGCAGAATAGCCTAATTGTACTATATCTTATGGTCTTAATGGATTTCTCCAAACTTTCTTCAAGTGAAAGTACTCAGCTCTGGCTTGGAAATAACATGCACATTATACTAGGAAAAAGACAGAGCAAACAAAAGTGGTAGAAACTTACGAAGAGAATTGCCACACTGTGTTAGTTACTAACTGATACAAAATCATTGCTCTTTATTGTATCAAATAGCCAATACGCAATTCTCTGGAAGTTGCTCGTGATTGAGGAATAGATCAAGGAGCTACATTTTTTTGTTAGGGGTCTCCTCCACATGACTAGTTGAAGAAGCATTTTTGTTCTTTCAGATAATCCAGGCTTTGTGACCTGTTGCCTCTGAAGGCAGTGTTGATTACATGGCTGTTGCCAGTAACACTGATGTGTCTGTCTATAGACAACTTGAGTTCAAGTCTTATTTGTATTCAGCTCTTTTTAATTGCATCTGCACTATCTTCACTTAAAGGACCATGCAACCCAATGAATGCTTTGTGCTCCATCTCCCTCATGCTGTCTTTCCACAGAGTATTCTGAAAGTGCTGCATTTGGCCAACAAAGCGTTTGTCACTCGCCTGAGACGTGCATATGTTGCAACCTAATGCAGCTGCTGTCCCCCTGGGATGGTTTAACAAGATACATAAGAGTGAAAGTTGTGAGATATGAATACCTTCACTTCGCTGTCTCTGCTCCAGATGCTGTCTGCAGATGATACAACTTGGTGACAGCCGTCTTGTGATGACAGATCACTTTTGACCTGTGCAGCAGTCGATAAATGCAGGGCCTCTGATAAGGCTCTTCACGCAAAATAATGCAAATTTTTTATCCTCACTAACTTCCCTTCTTCACCTCAGTCCCCAAAGGAATTCGCATCCACACTACAGTGCACAGCTCAGTGTCAATGATAATCGAAATGATGCAGAAAATATTAGACAGGATTTCATTTTTGAACACAAGTGCTGCTTTATCCAGCAAATCCAATGAATGTCTGCAGAAGAAATATTCCAAGGTATCATTAAAAGTGAAATAAGAGGACATACTGTACTGAGTGAATAATAATTATATATATATATATATATATATATATATATAATATTATTAATAAAAAAAAAACCCAGGGTGCCTAAGACTTGTAGGTTCAAGATGAGAGGGAAGAGTTATAGTAGCAACCAGAACGGTGACTTTTTCGCCCCAGAATGTGGTCAGGATATGGAATGAGCTGTCAGAGGAAGGGGCACATCTGGACAGGTACATGGATTGGAAAGGTTTAGGGCAGTGTGTCCCAACCTCTTTATGCCATGGACCCCTACCATTAACTGAGGGGTGGAACCCCTGGCTTAGAGGGATGTGGACAAATGGGACTAGCTTAGATGAAAATTTTGGTCAGCATAGAATAGATAGGCTGAAGGGCCTGTTTGCATGCTATGTGATTCTATTTCTCTAAGCCTCCAAGCCTGAGCTGATCGGATTGCATGATTAGCAATGGGTGAACAACAAACCGTGGGTGCAGCAAGAGTGGGATGGGACTTGATATTTGAGGGCTGCACTGTGCTGACTTTTGCCATGCTGATACATTTAAACTGCTGTATTTGTCTGCTCTACTGTTGGACTCCACATATAGACCCTGCAGCAAGTCACAGCTAGGGCAATGTAAGGTCGTGGATTAGGGTGTCTGGGAGAATATAAATATCTGCTAATTTAGCGACATCGATGGAAGAAATTTTAATTATTTGAGTTTTTAATTAACCTTAATTTTTTTTAATTGCTTACACTCCGCTGGGGGATAAGTGAACTAGTAGTTTCTGAACATCAAAAGCTTTTAAGATGTTTTACAGCTTTCACAACTGGAAAAGCTTACCCTGGCTTTGCTGGCCGCCTGGGGCTCTTTGATGTTTTTGGGCGGGGAGGGTGTAGCTGGAGTCTCTGTGTCTTTGCGCTGTGCTGCCAGAGAGATCCATTTATTGGCTGAAGAATGCCGCTGGATGCCGAGCGTGGAGGGTCAGGGGTTAGTGAGATAATCCCAGCGAGTGAATGTACACAGACCATGAGTGCTAATTTCAGGAATGCACCTGAGCCAACACAATGATGGTTAATGCTTTTGAGTACTATACTGTTACATTCCTTAAAACCAATAGGCCTGTTGCCACTCATGTGGACCCCTCAGGTGGCTTACTACTGCACCAAGCTTCCGTGCGTCCCTCAGCGTGCACTCCTGCAGTCTGGAATGTGCCTGTCAGCAGAATTTCTCGATGTGCTGACAGACCAAGAGCTTTGGGCAGACCAAAGGGCGCCTTTCGCCAAGTTGATGTTCATCTCTGTGTGGTATCCCTGGGAACAGCCCGTAGGTCAGGGAATCTTCTGTCATGTAGCTGCACTGGTTGAACCGTGGCACAGGCCCAAGAAACAGTGCATCTTTCTCCACTCCTTTGCAAACCCACAGTCTGCCAGGGTGAGCAACCATCTTGTCCCCATTTCAGTCATACTGCAGGGAGTGTGCGGTGGGGGTGATGCAGGAAGGATCTGACTGGGAGTGCCCCTCTCACTGCCAGCTAGGCAAGGTCTTGGTGATTGTTGGTGAGGCCTGGTGATGAGGCATTCAGCGAGATAATCGGGACAGTCTGCTTAGGGAAGCATCCCACTGTGTCCATCATGGCCTTCTCCTGCAGTGTCTGCATTTAGCCCTATACTTGTATGAGGATGCCTATATGAGCCAAGTCAGGCTTTCAAAATACTGCCATTACCAGCTCAGTCACCCTACCCTACCTCTCTTTGAACTTCCAATAACTGCTTGGCTCTATCTTTTCAAAACCTAACCGCAATATTAGTGACAAAGGAGAAAGTGCAGCTTTCATGAGAAAATTTGATGCTTCTTATTTGTCACATTTAATTGATGATGGTCACCCTGGCAGGTCTGTGCCATTTATAGTGAGGTAGAATAGAGTGCCTGAACTGGTGAAAGCAGTAATCCCAGCACCTGACTTGGCTCATGTTGGTGGCCTCAAGGCATGAATATCGGGCTAGATATAGACTGGAAAGCAGAGTAACACTGAAAAAGATGAAGTTCGTGCAAAAGAAGATGAGAAAGCGCTGCAAGATTTTACAACAACAAAAATACAAAAAGGAAACATCGGAAGAAGAAATGGCTGATGCACATCCAGAAAGTGAAGAATGATGAATCTAATCATAGCCTTACATGACATAAATATAGGGCTAGATTACATTGGCTCTATCATGTGGTTGTACTATTTTATATGAAATGTATGCCCTGTACAATTCTAAACAAATTCTGAATATAATATCTGGCAAAGTTGACAGTTTGATGGTGCAAATGTGCAACGAGGAGAGATAAAGAAACTCGGCAAGGCAGCTGGAGTGATGAGGTACTCTTACAGAATTAATCATCAGGCTATGGATGGTCATTGTTATTCAACTGGGCTACAGCTTTCAGCAATCTTACTTCCACGATCAATCACTGAAATCAGGAATGGGTTGCCTATTACCCTCTTACTCCATAAGGTTTGCCTGGAAACTTCACACTGATGAGAATTGCTGCATTGGAATGCATGAACCACTGTAGTAAAGTTCCATAACCTATACAAAAAGGTACCCATTAAAATGGACAGCATCGAATCTGTTGGAGAGTGAACAAAGTATAATTACTGATCATTCAGTAATTGTGTGATCTTAATTACTTACAAATAATTTCCCAGGCATTAAAAGCTAATATTCATATATGCAGATTTTATTTCATTTCATCCTAATTAGTGGATTTTTTGTCAAAAGGTTTCCTTTTACTGATTTTTTTAAAAATCTTTCAATCCAATATTTCCTTCTCTCCATCTCACTTTCTGTCCCTGCCATTGGAATAAATATTTTGCCCAGCAGCTCCTCAGTCAATGATGGTTCTTTGCCGTTATCATAGACATATTTGATGCTGTGCACTAAACGTACAGCTGACATTGTTGTTTAACCACAGTAGATTCCGGAGAAAAATTGCCCAGGTGGCGCGACATGGTAGCGTTGCGTTTAGCATAATGCTGTGACAGCGCCAGCAGCCCGGGTTCAATTGCATTGTTGTCTGTACGTCCTCCCCAAGTCTGCGTGGCTTTCCTTCAGGCACTCCGGTATCCTTCCACATTCCAAAAGACGTACCAGTTAGTAGCTTCACTGGTCACATGGGCGCAATTAGGCGTTGCGGGCTCGTTGGGCCGGAAGGGTCTGTTACCGTGCTGTATCTTGAAATAAAAAATAAATCTGTAGGCTGATGCCACTCATTCAACACTTGGGATCCAATCCAACCATTAATACGATGCTGTTTACCTGCTTATTTGCAGGGCCAGTATTGCAAAGGATTAGTTATTTGTTTACTGGGCACAGTGCCAGTAAAGGATTAATGCAGCAGATTTGCATTGGAACATTAACAATTATTCACCTATTAAGTTATGAAGGGAAATAATGTTTGCATTCCCTGAAACATAGATGAAGTGTGATTTCATTGGCGGAGTTTAGCTTTTGGCACAATTTGATAGATTAGGTAAAACTTATTGCTAATGAGGAAGAAAAAGGTCAAGAACTTAGGATGGCACGATAGTGTAGCAGTTAGTGTAACACTATTACAGCACCTGTGACCCTGGTTCAATGCTGCTGTCTGTAAGGTGTTTGTACATCTCCTTATGACTCTGTGGGTTACCTTTGGGTGCCACTGTTTCCTCACATTCCAAAGATGTACAGGTTGGTGGGTTAATTGGCTGCATAGGTGTAATTAGGCAGTGTGGGTTTGTTGGGCTGGAAGGGCTAAATAAAACCATGCTAAATAAAAGTAGTGTGGGCACGTGGCCAAGTGGTTAAGGTCGTGAGTTCGAGCCCCAGCTGAGGCAACGTGTGTTGTGTCCTTGAGCAAGGCACTTAATCACACATTGCTCTGCAGTGACACTGGTGCCAAGCTGTATGGGTCCTAATGCCCTTCCCTTGGACAACATTGGTGTCCTGGAGAGGGAGACTTGCAGCATGGGCAACTGCTGGTCTTCCATACAACCTTGCCCAGGCCTGCGCCCTGGAGAGTGAAGACTTTCCAAGCGCAGATCCGTGGTCTCGCAAGACTAATGGATGCCTTTAAATAAAAGTAAAATAAATAAAATATAGTCTGAATTTGAGCCAGCAAAGAGTAGGAGCAGCTTCATAGGGCAGTAGAAATTTAGAAATCTTGACTACAAAAAAGCAGTTGTAAACTGAGTTAGTAATTTTAAAAACTAAGCAATGAATAGTTTTTAGCTAGATAGGGAATTCAAGGATATAGAACCAGAAAAATTGTATGGTAATTAGATATGAATTGATACGGAAATTCAGATAGTGTTAAACTAAACTAGGAAGTTTGGAGCTTCCTAGTAGCCTCAGGGACAGCTGCTTCCTTTCTGTACACTGCCAAATCTTTCTGAATAATCATCTTCTCAAAGTGTTTGTTATATGCAGTGTTAATGTAAGTTGTGTCATTGTCAAGGTGCACAATTCTCAGGAGATTCATTTTGTAATTAATCACAAGCAGCTCCCAGGTATAACGTGACATCATGCACTGTTCATCTGAACAAGATCAGTTCACCCAGAAAAATAGCATTTTATAAAACATTGATTGCTGCATGCTCTGTATTTAAATACAGAACAGGCTCCATGGTGCTGCAATACCCACTTCTCTTCTTTTGCTGTTTTGTTACCCACAGTGTTCCCATACCAATTACTAGGGATTCTTCTTTGAAAATTGGTGCTCTGCCATAAACAGTATCTCCAACTGCAACAATTCAATGCTTGGTCACTGAAACCTTAAATTATTTCCTATCACATTACAGGGCCGTCTTTAACAGCTTTTTAGATAGGTGATTCTGCCACTGAGCCTGGCTAACTTCATGTCCTGTGTACACAGCAAGAGATGTATTGTACTGATTCTCCCCAGGTTAAAACAGGGCTCTGTTCCTGAGAATCGTTCAAAATCCTGACAGTTCACAAGTCAGAAATGCAGCCACTGGCAATATACTTAAACAAAAACATAGGCCAACCAAGGGCAACGTGTAGCTAAGCGGGGCGTTTAACTCAACCATTCAGATTTCCCTGCAAGATACAATGATATTACTGTGAACTGAGCTCCCATATGGCAGGAAATGCCTGAAGCCTCACAGCAGCTCACAAATCCATCCCACTGATCTCCTAAGTGCTTGTTTGTCTGTACATATGGGCTGAACATAAGTTTGACAGTGTTATTCTATGTAGGACCTATACATATATAGGGCCTATACATACATAGAAGAGTACAGCACAGTACTAGCCCTTCAGCCTGTGATGTACTGACCTTTAAACCTACTCCAAGATCTATCTATCCATACCCTCCCACATAGCCCTCCCGTTTTTCTTTCATTCCTGTGCCTATCTGTCTCTTAAATTTCCCTAATGTACCAGCCTCTACCACTACCCCTGGCTGTGAGTTCCACACACTCACAACACTCTGTGTAAAACAACTATCTCTGACATTCCCTCTATACTTTCCCCCAATCACCTTAAAATTATGCCCCCCCCCCCCGTATTAGCCATTTTCACCCTAGGAAAATATCTCTAGCTGTCCATTTGATCCATGCCTCTTACCATCTTGTACATCTCTATCAAATTACCTCATCCTACTTCCCTCCAAAGAGAAAAGCCCTATCGGGCTTAACCTTTCCTCATAAATCATGTTCTCTAATTCATTAAGCATCCTTGGAAATCTCCTCTGGACCCTCTCTAAAGTTTCTACATCCTTCCTATAATGAGGTGACCAGAACTGAAAGCAATACTCCAAGTGTGGTCTAATTAGAGCTTTCTAGAGTTGCAACGTTACCTCACAGCTCTGAAACTCAGTTCTCCAACTAATGAAGGCCAACATACCATATACCTTCTTAAACAGCCTATTAACTTGCACAGCAACTTTGACGGACCTAAGGACTTGGACCCCAAAATCCCTCTCTTCTTCCCTATTGCTAAGAGTCTGCCTTTGTTTGATCTTCTAAAGTGTATTGTTTCACATGTTTTTTTGGATAGAACTCCAACAGCCACTTTTCAGCCCAGCTCTGCATCCTATCAATATCCCTTTGTAACCTACAGTACTGTGCAAAAATCATAGGCTGCCTGGATATTTTAAAATGGTATGGCCTCCACAGAGTCCTGATCTCAAGTTTATCAGAACAGGGATTACCTGGAGAGACAGAAGCAAGCTCTCCAAGATGCACAAAGGCCTTACATGTACAGTACCTCACACATTCACATACAGTATAGTTATCAAGATACTTAACGAACTGATCTAGTGTTATTGTGGAAGCTCAGTCTCCTGGCTGCAATGCACAGACAAGCAGCCATTGGCATTCATCAGGACCATATTATAGGCCACAGTCACTGATTCTCATGGTATGAAGAAAATGTATTAAAAGTTCAAAGTAAATTTATTATCAGAGTACATATGTCACCACGTACAACCCTGAGATTCATTTTCTTGTGTGCATACTCAATAAATCTATAGAATAATAACCATAACGGAATCAATGAAAGATCACTCAACTAGGGTGTTCAACCAGAGTGCAGAAGACAACAAACTGGAAATACAAGAAGAAGAAATAATAATAAATAACTATATATATAAGCAATAAGTATCAAGACCATGAGATAAAGAGTCCTTTAAAATGAGTCTATTGGTTGTGGGAACATTTCAATGATGGGGAAAGTGAAGTTCAAGAGCCTGATGATTGAGGGGTAATAACTGTTCCTGAACCTGGTGGTGTGAGTCCTAAGGCTCCTGTACCTGCTTTCCGATGGCAGCAGTGAGAAAAGAGCATGCCCTGGACGGCGGGGATCCCTGATGATTTAGGCTGCTTTCCTGGGAGAGTGTTTCATGTAGATGCTGGCTTTATCTGTGATGGGCTGGGCCATACCTGCTACTTTTTGTAGGATTTTCTGTTCAAGGGCATTGGTGATTCCATACCAGGCTGTGATGTAGCCAGTCAATATACTCTCCACCACACATTTATAGAAGTTAGTCAAAGTTATAGATGTCATGCCAAATCTCTGCTTGCTCCTAAGGAAGTAGAGGCACTTATGTGTTGGACCCAGAACAGCTCCTCCGAAATAATAACACCTAAGCATTTGAAGTTGCTGACCCTGTCCACGTCTGATCCTCCAATGAACTGGCTTATGAACCTCTGGTTTCCTTCTCCTTGGTCTTGGTGACATTGAGTAAGAGAGTGTTATTATGGCACCACTCATATCCCTCCTATATGCTGATTCATGACCACCCTTGATTTGGCCTATGACAGTGGTGTCATCAGCAAACGTGAATATGGCACTGGAGCTGTGCTTAACCTCAGTCATAAGGGCAAAGCGAGTAGAGTAGGGGGCTAAGCACACAGACCTGTGTATTAGCACAGTTACTGATACTGATAACATGATGAAGCAGATAGGGCCACAATTATGGAGTCTGATAGTGTGAGTTAGCTTTGCTCAGACATAGTTACAAAGACTGTTCCAATGAGGGAACTGAGATTCCATCCAGTTTCTGAAATTGATAATGTAAGGGACCTGTATTTGCAGCCGATGATGATGATAGCGTGAGGGAATGGATCTAACAGAAACTTGCTGAGACTGAACAGCTGAGGGAATTGTGTTAGCACAGACTTATTGAGACCTGTATTAACACCCAGTTACTGAAACCAATACTTTGAGGGAGCTGTATTAACACATTCTAAAACATAGAATGAAGGACCTGTATTGACCCTATGTACTTACATAAAGAGCTACCCTGTGGTGTTTGGCACGTTCGCATTGACCATTAACAATTTTTAAAATGCACCATAGAAAACACCCTATCTGAATGCATAACGGCTTGATACAACCGCTGCTCTGCATGTGACGACAAGAGGGTCTCAGCCCAAAACGTTGACTGTTTATTCCCCTCCATAGATGCTGCCTGACTTGTTGGGTTCCTTGGGCACTTTGTGAGCGTTGCTCAAGGTTTCCGGCATTTTGCAGAATCTCGTGTTTAGAAACTAGAGAGTTGTAAATGCAACTCAGAACTTCACAGGAACCAGCGTCCCCTCCATGGACTCTGTCTACACCTCTCACTGCTCAGTAAAGCAGCCAGTATAATCAAAGGCCCTTCTTACCCCAAACATTCTCTCTTCTTCTCTCTCCCATTGAGCAGAAGATATAAGACCCTGTAAACATGTACCACCAGGTTCAAGGACACCTTCTACTCTGCTGTTATATGGTTCCCTGGTACAATAAGATGGACTCCTGACCTCACAATCTACCTCGCTATGATCTTCTATATTATTATTTACCTGCACTGCACTTTCTCTATAGAGATTACTCTTTATTCTGCATTGTTATTTTTTTTTACCTTATTCTACCTCAATGCACTGTGTAATGATTTGATCTGTATGAACAGCATGTAAGACGAGCTTTTCATTATATCTCAGTACATGTGACAATAATAAAGCAATTCCAATACCACTAGAAATGAACCTGTCATACGGTTGTATCTAGGATCCTCTGAGGATTCTTTTTCAGTAGATAAAATGGCTGCCCAGCAGTTGTCCCAGCAATACATTTTAATAACCAAGAACACCTTGTCATACAGAAGAAATCTTAGATGTTCCCTGAAGCATTTTTTGAAAGCCATGACCCCAGTCCTGAAAAACTCATATTTGTCACTCTAAGAGCATGTTTGCTATTTTCTGAGATTAACTCAAGTTTGTAAGTGTTTTCAGATTGCAAGTATTATTTGCTTCAGGCCATTTTGAAAATTGTATCTAGTAGCACGCTTGAATACAAAGAGATTTCCAGTGATCTGAAAACATTTCAGAATCAAATACTTCATATTTGCAGCGTTGTTTTGATTTATGAGAGAGCCTATTTAATGTAAAATTAAACATGTTCTTCTAGAAGTTAAATTTATGAGATGGAACAATTCTCTTGCTGCTCCTGCTGTGACTTCAGATCTACTAAAGCTTATGATTCTGTTCATTTGTTCCCCGTCGACCTCCGATTGTCACCGACCCTCGGACCCTCACTCCAAGTCCACTCCATCCAGTGGTCTACCAACTCTCTCCATTCGTGTCTTCTCTCCTCATCTCTCCCAGCAAAAGCCCTCAAAATCCCTGCTCCCAGACCCACAAGAAAGAACAACATCCCTCTCATTGGATAGCACACATTCCAAAGCCCCGTTATCTCTCCTCGTAACCCAAACATTGCTGCTACAGAGAAACTATTACCTTAGCAGTGAAACATTACAGAGAGACCATTACATTAGCAGTGAAACCTTACAGCATGTTACTCTCCCCCCACCAAATTTAGCCATGTCCTCATGACGTTGAGATAATTCACCAACACTTCCTGCAAAACACAAAGTCCAATCTGGTTGTAAAAGGCTGTGACAAAGCTCCCCAAAACGGTAGGGGTCACACTCTGTTCTCCCAGTGCTATGTAAGCCAGCCTATCCAGTGGTCTCCTAATTCTCTGAGACCTCCGCACCCCCTCACCTCATTCTTCAGGTTCAGACGCTACGAGGGATATTTCTGGTCTGCCTGGCGAGGCCTTCCCCAACCTATCACTTGTGCCCACATGCAACTTGGACCCCTCTGTCCTGTGGTCAAGCCCTGCTCAATCCCTTGCAGGGCCCCGCTACAACCCAGGCTGTCCACAGATAGCCCCTCCCCCACTTCACCTGACTCAGCGGGAGAAGGGCTGGAAGTCTCTTCCTCAGTCAATGTGGAGTTAGCAAAAGGCAGCATATACCACACATCCAGATCCTCATCCTCTGGATCAGTATCCCTTTCAGGGGTGAGGGCCGGCCGGCCTAACCTCTCCTGCTGTGGGCTCTGCAGTCGCCCCGCGTTTCCTCAGAGTCCTCTTACTGGGTGTAGGCTCCAAGTCGGGCTCTGGTTCTACCTGCACCTCTTGTCCCAGAGGAAGCAGGTGGTTCTGATGGAGGATCTTGACAGGCCCATTCCCATCCCCTGGTTTCACCCGGAAAACGGGTAGGTTTGGCATCTGACTCTCCACCACATAGAGCGTAGCCACCCAATGATCCACCAACTTATGCTTTCCAGGTAGCCCCAAATTCCTTATGAGGACCCGGTCTCCCAGCAAGAGCTGGGAGAACCTCACCTTTTGATCATACCTCCTCTTATTTCCTTGATTCTGCCTGGCAGCTGTGACCCCAGCCAATTCATAAGCTCTCTTCTCATGTCAGACACATACTTCAGATAAGTCTTTGGTGGCATGTCGCCCTCATCAGTTCCAAAACAAAGGTCAATGGGCAACCTTGCCTCGTGCCCAAACATCAGGTAGTATGACGCGTACCCGGTAGCTTCACTTTGGCTACATTTGTAACTGTGGACCAAATGCCCAATATGTTGACTCTACCAGCTCTTCTTGCTGATCTCCAAGGTCCCAAGCATGTTTAGCAAGGTCTGATTAAACCTCTTGGGCTGGGGATCACCCTGCGGATGATGGGGTGTGGTCCTCGACTCCAACATGTCCAGTAACTCATGGATGAGTCTGCTCTCAAAATCCCGCCCCTGATCACTATGTATGCACCTGGGAAGGCCATAATAAATGAAATACTTCTCCCATAACACTTTGGCCACTGTAGACGCCCTCTGGTCCTTGGTAGGAAAAGCCTGTGCATATCTGGTGTAGTGGTCCGTGATGATTAAGCCAGTTGCCACGTTGCTGGCATCGGGTTCTATTGATAGGAAATCCATACACACCAGGTCCCGGGGCCCTGCGCTCTGCAAGTGGGACAAAGGAGCTGCCTGCATAGGCAGTGTCTTCCGCCGTATGCATTGAATGCACGACTTGCAGTATTCTTTGATCTCCGACTTCATTCGGGGCCAGTAAAACCGATCTCTGAGCAATCCATAGATCTTTTCCACCCCCAAATGTCCAGAATCATCATGAAGTGGCTTCAATACAATCCTCCGATACTTCTCCGGCAGAACCAGCTGGTAACGCCGAGGTCGGTCCAGGGGGTGACATGACCTGATATAAGATCTGGTTCCGCAACTCCAACCAAGACCATTCTTTCAGTAATGGAGGCATCGCCACGTGTTTCGTCTTCTCTGCCTGAGCCATGTCTCCCTTTTCGACCACTGACCAAATGATACCAATGCCCGGGTCATCTCGCTGAGCAGCTGCCACTTCCCCAGAACACAATTCCGACAGCTGATTTGTCTTCAGAGCAGTCAGGTTACAGTAAACTTGGGGAATGGTGTCATCAGAAGCTCTCATTTGATCCACCGCTCGATCCTGCCCACCACTTCACACCACTCAGACAGGCCAGTGCGTCTTCGATCCTCGGGACCGTATACTGGTCAGGGACGGTGCATCTGTTCAGAGTCCTATAGTCCACACATATTCGCACCTTCCCATTCTTCTTTCGGGCCGCTACTATTGGGGACGCATAGGGGCTTCGGGACTCGGTGATGATCCCAGCTTCCTTCAACTTACACAAATGTTGCTGAACGTCCTCCACCTCTGTAGGGGCCAGCCTCCGCTCTCTAAACAGGGTATCCTCAGTCACCCGGATAGTGTGACAAGTGCTCTTGGAACAACCCACACCAATCTCGTCAGTGGAAAAGACACCTTCAGCATCTTCTCTACCAACCTCCTCTTCCAACCCGCAGGAACTGGGGAGTCCCCGAAGTTGAATGACTCAGTCAACTTTCCCCCTTTTTCCAATAGTTTCTCCCCAGCTTGTCTTACAGGGACACTAGACTTTACCGTCACCGGGAACAGATGCGCCAGGGGCATCCCCCGCTTGAAGGCGACCTCCCTCTTTGTAGTGTTCCTGACAATCACTGCCATCCTGCTTGCCTGTACAACCGAGGGCTTCTGCAATTCGGGCCTCACCAGTACCCCAGCAGGAAATCCCAACTGCCCCTCGTGGTCTTCTGGAGCATCCACTAAGAGGGCCTCGCCCTCTTGGGGGTCCCCATCACTCTCGCTACTTCCCCGGGCTGTACCACCACTGGCTTCGACTGGGTCAACCACACAGTCCCTCGTCTAAATTTGGTATCCGGCCTAATGTAGCCATACACTTCCTCAAAAGCAGCTCAAAACCCCGGGTGCACGGGTTCTCGGAAAGCTCTCGCCAGCCTTCTCCTTGCAGGCCCCCATGAGCCTCCTCACAAGAGGTTGTGTTGGTCCCCACCAGAGTTGAAATGCCGTCCCTCTCAACAAGGTCAATGGTAAATGCTTCAGAAGCTGGTTGTAAAACGAACGGTATAACAACGTGACCTGCAACCCGGTGTCGAGTATGGCTTTAGCATAAATACCCTCCATCTGTAGCGACACACTGGAGCATGGTACCACTAAACCTTCAGGAATTGGGCCTTTCACTTTCGGGGGTTCCTTGGTACATTGCTGGGAACGTGTTCCCCCAGAAACACCAGGCCATTCCCTCACTGGGTCTCCTCTAAGTTTTCCCAACGACTCTCTCTGCTGAGGTACCCGGGGGCTCACTCTCCTTCTGGCGTGACACCTGCTGCCAGCAGCTGTCTACATTATTCGTCCCCTTGGGGAATCCGCCCCCCATCAGCTCCATCA
Organism: Mobula birostris; assembly: GCF_030028105.1. Classification (NCBI taxonomy): domain Eukaryota; kingdom Metazoa; phylum Chordata; class Chondrichthyes; order Myliobatiformes; family Myliobatidae; genus Mobula; species Mobula birostris. The sequence continues at coordinate 39,748,403 of NC_092402.1, forward strand.
TATGGGGGGGGGTCACACCCGCTGATAACAACGGACATATCTCTGTTCTCAACTCTGCCGCAATCTCCTCTACTGCTCCCTGGGGCAGGCTATCTGGGGTCACTACTGAGGACTGTACCCTGCTGACGGAGGCCTCCCACGCCTCCAACGCATTCTCCTCTTCCGGTACCTCTCTGATCAGCTCAACAAGTGATGGAGGTGGGCGCATCTTACGAGACTGTCAGAGACCCCAAGCAATTAGGCCCTGGGACTGGGCTCCCCTGGCTATATGGTCCACTCTTAACTGATCCACCTCAGCTGCCTGAATGACCCCTCTGCGCCACAAGCAACTTAGCTGCCTCTCTCATCAAAAAATATAAGCAGAAAGCTTCTCCCCCTTCTCCTGACGCATGTTCTGAAACCCCACCATGAGCTCCATTGGGCTTCCAGTCAGACCAAAAGCGCTGTCCAGTGCTTGCATGTAATTGACAGCTGTTGCTATGAGATACCACAACCTGACGGCTCTCACAATGTCAGCAGCCCACCCAGTCGAACTCTCAACCAATCTCTGTCGCTTTACATCATCAGGGCACTGCCACTCATCTAACAACTGAGAGGCCCACTCCGCCCAAGCCTCATACTCCTCCTCCCCTTTAGGGGTGGGCGTTGTTCCAGAGAATAGGCAGAGCCTACCATAGCAGGGACTTTGAACCTGGGCATTTTTCATTTATTCGCCAGAGAGGTAAGGGTGGATACTAACTCAGAATTCTCACTCTTCACTGGGGGACGTGGACTAATTAGATATTCCAAATCTGGCCACTGTTTCCCCTCACTCCTCAGAAATGAGAGAACCCTGTCTTTGAAATCTCTGCCCCCAGCTACCGCTACGTCAGCGCTGGTCTGCATTAAAACAAGAGCTGCGCCCGCCATTTTATCAACCCTCCACTCCGCAATTGCAACTTTAACGGTACTTAACAGGTGAATTAACAATTCATCCAGAGTATGAATACCTACTCCACTGGTTCAATGCTCAGGGTAATTACACAGCATCCAACGAAATCAATCCCAGACGAGCCCCCACAATTGTAACTCTTGATTTGGCTAGTGGCTTAATCTAGGGGAAGACAGCCCTCGGCCCGGCCAAACTTAAGAAATCTTATTTGGGTTGATGCTGCGTGATGAGTCCCCTGTTACAAATCAGTACCACGAAATAACAAACAGTACACAGTATGCGATTAAACAATTGAGCTTTATAATTCTTAATTTGACAATGTGGTTAGTAAAGAAACAAAAAAAAGAAAAGGGCCCATTCTCATGAAACAGTCTAATGTGCAATGTTAGAGCTCATGGTTCTGTTCATTTGTTTCATGTCAACCTCCTCTGAGTGTCGCTGACCTTCGGACCCTCGCTCCAAGTCCACTCCATCCAGTGGTCTACCAACTCTCCCCATTTGTGTCTTCTCTCCTCATCTCTGCCTGGGAAAAGCCCTCAAGATCCCTGCTCCCAGACCCACAAGAAAGAACAACATCCCTCTCATTGGATAGCTCACATTCCAAAGCCCTGTTATCTCCAGTCATAACCCAAACATTGCTGCTACAGAGAAACCATTACCTTAGCAGTGAAACATTACAGAGAGGCCATTACATTAGCAGTGTAACCTTACAGCATGTTACACCTGTTTTTGAAACTGTAAGTTGGCAACGAGGGACAATAGCTAGTGCAGTCATAGTTTAAAGGCAAATGCCTCCCCTCAAACTGTGCCTATGGTAACCCAAGAACAATTCTACTACCCAATGGCCAATGCGCAAAATGCAAAGCAAAATGTATGCTGGAAATCTGCAGTAGAAGCAGAAAATGCAGGAAGTACTCACTCAGCAGGCCAAATGGTACCTGTGGAGAGAGAAATAGGCTCGTAAAACGTTATGTGGTTCAAAATTTTGATTGGACTGATCAATTTGTGGGGAAGTAAGACATGTTGCGCTCAGGGGTCCTCTGAAGCAATGTTCCATTACGCATGATGCACAAGACGTGTGTGTCTGATGTACTCCAACACACACAAATATCTCTCCTCTGTCAGCAGGAAAAAGCATTGCTAAGAGTCGATCAGTCAGGCGGGGGGCTGTGGTGAGACTGAATGACCATGAGGGTGGTAAAATGGATTTGGAATTTTGCATCTCTATGGAAAAGAGTCAGGGTTGGAAAATGAGCCATTAGGAGCTGATTTGGGTCATCTGCGATTATTGTTTGTCATTGATACCATTGGGTGGAAGGGGCTGATGATATGATTTGGCAGGTCCAGTGGTAGCAGGCTTGAAGATACTGTTGGATCCTGATGTTTTTGCAATCCAAAGTTACTTCAGAAGTCAAGATTAAGGCGTAAAATCTGTTGCTCACTTCCATTTTATTAAGTGTTACAAGAACAAAGAAAGACAGTGGGACTAGGCAGAAAATGGTTCGGCACAGCCAAGAAGGGCCAAAAGGCCTGTTTCTGTGTTGTAGTTTTTCTATGGTTTCTATGGAACAAATTTATACTCAGATTAGAGATAACAGAATTCCACTGATAAAAGGTAGCCTATTACATAGCCAGATTCAAGTAGCTACAGAAAACTAAGTTTTAGTAAAATACAGAAGCAACTGTACTGTAATTGCTGGAAAATTCACTGGAAAGTTACATGCATATAGACGATTATATAAAAATACAAGCAAGCACTGGAAAGCTAATCTACAAGAAAAATATCAATTCTACACCCTAATCCAAAAATACCAAAGCAAGAGCTGGTAGGTAGCGGGAACTGGAGCCAAGAGACAAGTACAATTTTTAAAAGGGCACCTTCATGTAAGATACGTGAGCCAGAAGCATGGACATGAACCAGGTCAGGCTGGCGGTTTTTAATCAACACTGAAGCATGCTCCAACTACTTTGTGAAGGCTTGTTTCTACGCAGGTGAATTTTACAAAAGTGACTCCAAAATATGCATGTACACCATGTTGATATCCCCATGAACAAACAAAATGATTCTGCTGCACATAAGAATTTCTATGCCTGAGTTAAAATTTCAGTAGGTGACCTTTCCAAAAGTGTATGTTTGGGGCTAACGATCACCACGACCAAATGAACCATCGAACTCTTTTCATGCAGGCACACATCTCAAGGTCAGCTGCCGTCTGTCGAAGTGAGCCTCAGAGTGAAGTAATGCCTTCAGGGATAAAATGAAAACATTTGGGGAAATGTGCTTTATATTGTAACGGAGCAAGGCATTCTGGTTCTGTCCATTTTCCCTCTTAAAATAATAAAATTTATTCTATGTTTTAAATTTCCCTGTTCAATTTACCTTCTGGTGATAACAAGGAGGAAAGGAGCAAAGGAGAAGCCTGGCAATTATTGGTCAATTAGTTTAAAACCATCAGTGGAGAGGTTTTTAGAAACAGAAAAACTAGAGGAAATTAATTGCCACTTGATTTGCATTGACAAAAAATGAATGTCAACAGATTACTTATGAGTAAATTACATTTTGAATAACGATTGCATGTTATATTGAAATAGCAGTGTGAGTTTAAAAGGCACCACAGCTGATGCTACGTGGGCTTTGAAAAGGGGTTTCAAAAAATTCCACTTATTAGGCTTGTATGCAAAGCTGAAGCTCATGAGATAATCTGGGAGCAGCATCATAAGTGCAAAATCAGCTAAAGAATAGTTGACAGAGAGTTTGGGGAATTTCTGGTTTATTCAGTCTGGAGAAAAAGTTACACAAACACAATATGTTGGATGTGGGCAAAATTTGCAGATGATGTTTCCTACATTGTATTTTTTTGAATAAAGAAGATGGCTGTTTGCCCCATCAACCTACCGAGCAATCACATCAATCCCTTTCTGCCACTTATTTCCTGGTAACCTATTCTCTCTCACATGCCCATTGACTCCCCTGCTGCCTATCTCCACTTGGAGCAGTTTTGTGTAGCCAATTAACTGATCAGCACCTTGTGTGATGTGGGAGGGAATTGAAGCACCTGAGGAAGGCTCATGTGAAAAGCAGCGAAGGCTTCAGAGCTCAGGATTGAAGCAGTGTGGTAGAATTACTCATTGTCGTACCAAAGCTCAGCCCATGTGAAAATTGAAAGTATAGAATCTTGGAGGGAGATGATGAGCTACAAGAGGATCTACACAGTTTGTGGATTTGGAGGAAGCAATGGATGTAATGCAACACAAACAAATATAAAGTGATGAACTTAGATATAAAGAATGATACGTGCTAAATGGGAAAATTTTAAAGAAGAAAATAGCCAATTATGCACAGGTTTTTGAAGAACATAACTGAACTAGGATTAGGTCACTTGGCTCCTCAAGCCTAACCAGCCATTCAATATGATCATAGCTGATCAGTTCAAGCTTCAACTCCTCTGTGCCAGTTCATCATAATCTTCAGTTCTCCATTCTTTCAAAAATGTATCCTGACTCCACAATTCTCAAGGGGGGGAGGGTGAGAATTCCAGAGATTCTGAAACTCCTACACAGCCGGGTTTTACATAATTTCCCTCTAATCTTGTAACTATGCCCCTCCTTCGAGACTACCAATGTTGGAAATATCTCAACATCTAATCTCTCATACCTCCGCTGGAGGAACTCAGTGGGACAGGCAACATCGATGGATGGAAATGAACTGTTGACATTTTAGTCTTGAAGTATCAGAGGTAGGTTTTTTTATATAGAGTGGTGGGTGTGTGGCCCACTTTCATGGGTGGTGGTAGAGGCAGATCCATTAGGCACATTTCAGAGCCTCTTGGATAGGCATAGAGATGAAAGAAAAGTGGAGGGTTATGCATTAGATAGATCTCAGAGCAGGTTGAAAGATCGGCACAGCATTGCAGGCTGAAGGGCCTGTACTGTGCCGTATACTTTATGTTCGATGTTCTGAAATCCATCCCCCCAGTCTCCAAAACACATATTTATATTTAAGGGCTGTACACGTTAGGCCTGCGTAACCTGGGGAAAAATGTAATGAAACAAGTTAAAAACAATGGAATCAAATATAAATTAAAGTCATTATGGGTCTCTATTGTGGACTGAGAGTCGGAAGAGGGCAGGGAGAGGGGAATCATGGTTGGGAAAGGGGGAAGGGAGAAGGGGGGTGGGAACAGGAAGCATCAGAGAGACATTCTGTAATGATCAATAAACCAATTGTTTAGAATCAAATGACCTTGCCTGGTGTCTCAGGGTTGGGTGTGTCTGCATTCTTCTCTGCCACCTGTCCCGCACTTCTCCCGTGGCACTCTGCCCTCGCCATTCCCAACATCCTTTGCTCCTGTCAGATTATATTAAAGTAGGATAAGAGGATGAGAAATCCACTGATAGGAGCAGCTGCATTAAAGCTGCAAAACTCTAAATAATTGGCCCCTCGAAGCATTGTGTTGTTCCACACCTATGGGAGTTATGTTATTGTCAAGGTGAGAAGCTCCCAGGAGATTAATCTGATTAAACACATACAGCTTTCAGGTATAGTATGATGTCATGAGGTGCTTGCCTGGACAAGATCACTTCACTGGAGAAACTTAAATAACTACAGAAAATGCTAGAAACGCTCAGCAGGTCAGGCAGCTTCTGTGGAAAGGGAAACAGTTAACATTTCAGGCCTAAAGCCCTTCATCAGAATTAGGAAAGAGAAAAACGGAGTTAGCAAAAAATTGCACAGAAGGTGAGTGAGGGAGCAGAAGTTAGGTTGGACAAAGGAAATACGTGTGACACAGAGGGAAGGGTGAGGTCAGGGTTGCTGTGGAGATAAATTACAGCTCACCTAGTCAATGGTGGCAGTAAGATTGTGACAATACAAACAAAGTAGAATAAAATGTTGTGAAACATGGGACTGTGGGACGTACCCAGCAGGTCAAGCTGGCTAATGAAAAGGGAAAAACTGTGACGATGTCGCAGATGGATGACATACTGCACGAATGGCCAATTCTGATGCAGATAGAGAAACCTCAATTGTAGAATTCAGCTTCAAGAAACTAAGGCTGCTTCGTGCCCAGACAGAAGATGAGCTGTTGTTCTTCAAGTTTGCATTTGGCCTCATGATAACAGTGCGGGGGGGGGGGGGGCAGGGGGGGCGCAGAAAGATAAGTCAGAGTGGAGGCCCTCGGAGAATTAAAGGCAACAGAGAACATGTTATATTTCATAAAACATTGTTAGTCTCCATGCATAGTGATCAGTCTGGTTAAATAGGAGTGAATAAGATGGTTGATTTATTTGAGTGCTGAGAGACAATCCAGTCTCGTTAACCCCACCCTCTCGTACGGGAGGATAAAATGTAAAGCCAAACAATGGGTGACATCCTGCGCAGCTGCTGTGCTAAATTGAGTGACGGGTAGCTGATCTCATTGAAACATTTCGAAACAGCAATTGCGGAACACGGTTAGACATGCTGTGCTAAATTTACTACGTTGCGGAACTCGCTTGTCTTGCTGAACTCTGACCGGACGTGGTGGCAGTGGCAACCTGTGGGGAGGGTGTACTTGTTTGTGCAAGGGGTGAGGTATCACTTCCCCCTAGAAGAAGTATAACCGGGGGCAAAAACAACCACTCCACATCTTAGAGAAGTGTGTCACAGCCAGACCGTGTCACGGGTGGTGCCAGGGACAGAAGGCGCTCTGCAGCAGACTTTGGGCCCACGGGCATTTTTTAGATAAGAATTGTGTTGCTTGGTTCCCTCAAATACTGAATAAAATGAGCGTTGCTTTATAGTTATTGTGCATCTTCTTATTCCTCTCACCGCCTGATCCCGCACTAAGCGTAACACCTCCCCAAGAATCACATTTACACTCGCCATGACAGGAAAGTGAAAGAGTATACTAACAGGAGGAATTTATTTGGATGCTGCAGATCTATTTAAAAGTCATCCATTTTAAATTTTGAATTACTAAATTAAGTGCAATCAATCAAGAAGCAGACTCGGTTTTAAATGAAGGTCGAGTTTTAATAACCCAATCCCTCTGCTTACATCCCTTGCACGCTTTCCATCCGTGCTGGGTTGAGCATCGAGCTAGCAACTCGGCCTCGGAAAAAATAAGAAAGCCTGCTAAAAAAAATGCAGTCATGACGGCGTCCCGATGACTCCACTCAGAGTTAAGGGCTTTCTTCTTCTTCTGCTTACATATTCTTTATCAAAGAGACTTAGGAGTCATCACGAAAGATAGAACAAGTTGCTGTCCTTGTCTGCTGTGTTCTGTAAGGTGATCTTTATATCAAACCATTGTTTAGTGCTGTCAAACTTCACATTTATTAAATATAATTCCAAACTTTATTGAACAAAGATGAATCCCAGGACTTTGCAGTTTAGTATAATTCAGTAACAGCAGATGCTTAACTGTAGGCCTTCTCTGAGATTCCTTGATATAAAAATTATACATGGCTAAATTCATGCTCCACTAGTTCCTGTTATGAGGCTTGATATCTATAGTTTGCCTGGTTTAATAATGCATTTCTTCACCCTGTCTCTGGCATTTCCCACCACAGGGAAGCATAGTGATCAACGTTTTATAAAATGTACCATGGTTCCCTGTTGGCTCTATTTCTCCAAAGCTCTCCCATTCACCTACTTGGCCTTCTGGCCTGTTATAATGAAGTCAAATGCAAATCTGAGGAACAACTCACCTTCTGTCTGGGCAGAGCAGGAGGGGAACAGTTTGGGTCTTGTTCCAGAAAGAAGCAGATGTCCCCAAGACCTTATGTGGCCATGATCCCTTGCATGGGCCCCCCGGTCAGCCTGCATATCTTTTTGTTGACTACATTGGACACTCCTTGTTCCAAACTTACAGTGGCACTCCTGCCCAACTCTTTCCCCTACGTCAATAACTACCTGGAGCTGCTCCTAGAATTCTTGCAGAACTCATCCAGAACTGGATTGGGTATTGTATAATGAACCAGATTTGATTGTAGAGCTTAAGGTAAAGGAATCCTGAGAAGACAGTGATCATAGTATGATAAAATTCACCCTGAAGTTTGACAGGGAGAAGTTAAAGTCAGATGTATCAGCATTACAATGGAGTAAGGGGAATTACAGGGGCATCAGAGAGAAGCTGGCCAAAGTTGATTGGAAGGGGACACTAACAGAAATGTCAGCACAACAACAATGGCTAGGGATTCTGGGGACAATTCAGAAGGTGCAGAATAGATACATCCCAAAGATGAAGGAGTATTCTAAATGGAGGATAAGGAAAACATAAAAGGGAAAGAGAGAGCATCTTCTGAAAGGACAGGCAGGTAGGCAGAAGAGGAGGAGTGGCTCGGCTGGTAAAAAATGAAATCAAATCTTTAGAAAGAGGTAACGTAGGATCAGAAGATGTAGAATCCTTGTCGGTAAAGTTAAGAAACTGTAAGGGTAAGAAGACCCTGATGGTAGTTATTTACAGGCCTCTGAAAAGTAGCCAGTATGTGGCCTACAAATTACCATGCGAGAGAGAACAGGCATGTCGAAAAGGCAATGTTATGTTCATCACGGGGATTTCAATATGCAGATAGATTGGGAAAATCAAGTTGTTCCTGGATCCCTAGACAGTAAATTTGTGGAATACCTCCAAAATGGCTTTTTGGAGCAGCTTGTGGTTGAGTCCACTAGGGGATCAGCAATTCTGGACTGGGTGTTGTGTAATGAGCTGGATATGATTAGGGAACTTAAGGTAATGGAACCCTTCGGTACAGTGACCATAATATGATAGAATTCACCCTGCAATTTGAGAAGGAAAAGCTAAAGTCAGATGTATCAGTATTACAGTGGAGTAAAGGGAATTACGAGGGGTGATTGATAAGTTTGTGGCCTAAGGTAGAAGGAGATGAGCTATTAACTTCAAACTTTCTGCATTATCACTCAAAGAGTTGAACTGTACGTGCGTGTAACGAGAGCATCTTGGACCTCCAGGTGGTCCACAGCAGGGGTGATTGATAAGTTTGTGGCCTAAGGTAGAAGGAGATGAGTTATACAGCTCTTGTTACATGCATGTGCAGTTCAACTCTTTGGGTGAAAATACAGAAAGTTTGAAGTTTCTCCTCATCTCCTCCTACCTTAGGTCACGAACTTATCATTCACACCTGCTGTGGACCACTTTCTGGAGGTCCAAGATGCCAACTTCTACAAAGAAGGGATCTGTATGCTCCATACAGCTGGACTAAGTGTGTAAATGTAGGAAAAATAAATGTGCTAGGTTTTCTAAAATTGGCTACTTCTACCTTAGGCCACGAACTCATCAATCACCCATCGTACAGAGGCATAAGAGAGGAGCTGGCCAAAGCTGAATGGAAGAGGACACTAGCAGGGGTGATGGCCGAGCAGCAATGGCTGGAATTTCTTTGAGCAATTTGGAAGGGCACAGGATAGATACATTCAGGAAGAGGAAGTATTCTAAAGGCAAGATGATGCAACCGTGGCTGACAAGGGAAGTCAAAGACAACTTAAAAACAAAAGTGAAGGCATATAATAGAGCAAAAATTAATGGGAAGTTAGAGAATTGGGAAGTTCTTAAAAATCAACAGAAGGCAACAAAAAAACATAAGGAAGATAAATAGACACTTTATTGATCGCAAAGGAAATTACAGTGTCACAGTAGCATTACAAGAGCACAGATATACAAATATACAAATATTAAAATAGAAGTAAGAAAGAATAAAAAGAAAGTTACCTCAAACAGTCTAACAGAAGGGGGTCATCACTTCCCCAGCTATAGGTGGACTCATTATAGAGCCTGATGGCTGAAGGTAAAAATGACCTAATATAGCACTCTTTGAAGCAGCACAGTTGTCTTAGTCTATTACTAAAAGTGCTTCTCTGTTCAGCAAAGATGGCATGCAGAGGGTGGGAAACATTGTCCAGAATTGCCAGGATTTTCCATCAGGTCCTTTATTCTACCACAGCCTCCAGTATGTCCAGTTTGACTCTTATGACAGAGCCAGCCTTTCTAATCAGTTTAGTGAGCCTGTTGGCATCACCCTGTGTTGATGCCATTACCCCAGCACACCACCACATAGAAGATTGTACTGGCAACAACAGACTGGTAGAACATGTGAAGGAGAGGCCTGCACACTCCAAAGGACCTCAGTCTCCTCAGGAAGTAGAGGCGACTCTGGCCCTTCTAGTACACAGCCTCTATGTTGGTGCTCCACTCAAGTCTGTCATCCAGGTGCACCCCCAGGTACTTGTAGGTCCTCATCACATCCATGTCCTCACCATCAATGGTAACAGGGAGCAGTGTTGGGTTAATCTTCCTAAAGTCCATCACCATCTCCTTTGTCTTACTGCAGATGATGGGGTGGGGGGGGGGGGGGAATAAATTAAATGTGAAGGTAAGCCAGCCAATAAAAGAAAGGTGAGAGTAGATATTGGACCACTGGAAAATGACACTGGAGAGGTAGTAATGGAGGATAAGGAAGTGGCAGACGAACTGAATAAATATTTTACATCAGTCTTCACTGCGAAAGACATCAGTAGTATGCCGGAAGTTCAAGAGTGTCAAGGGGAAGAAGTCTGAGCAGTTGCTATTACTAGGGAGAAGGTAGATAAGACACCCGGACCTGATGGACTACACCCCAGGATTCTGAAAGAGGAGGCTGAAGAGATTGTGGAGGCATTAGTAATGATCCTTCAAGAATCAGTTTGGTCTGGCATGGTTCCAGAAGACTGGAAAATTGCAAATGCGACTCCACTCTTCAAGAAAGGAAAGAGTCAGAAGAAAGGAAATTATAGGCCAGTTAGCCTGACCTCAGTGGTGGGGAAGATGTTGGAGTCAATTATTAAGGATGTGGTTTCAGGGTACTTGGAGGCACATGACAAAATAGGTCAAAGTCAGCATGGTTTCCTGAAGGGGAAATGTTGCCTGACAAATCTGTTGGGATTCTTTGAAGAAATAACAAGCAGGATAGACAAAGGAGAATCATTAGATGCAGTAGATAACTTGAATTTTCAGAAGGCCTTTGACAAGGTGCTGTACATGAGGCTGCTAAACAAGATAAGAGCCCAGAGTATTACAAGGAAGATACTAGCATGGACAGAAGATTGGCTGATTGGCAGGAGGCAAAGAATAGGAATAAAGGGATCCTTTTCAGATTGACTGCCTGTGGCTAGTTGTGTTCCACAGGGGTCAGTGTTGGGACTGCTTCTTTTTACATTGTACGTCAATGACTTACATGATAGAATTGATGGTTTTGTGGCCAAGTTTACAGATGATACAAAAATGAGTGGAGGGACAGTGAGTGTTGAGGAAGCAGAGAGGCTATCTAAGGACTAAGACAGGTTAGAGGAATAGGCAAAGAAGTTCCAGATGGAATACAGTGTTGGGAATTGTACAGTCATGCACTTTGGTAGAAGGAATAAAAGCATAGACTATTTTCTAAACAGGGAGAAAATTCAAAAATACGAGGTGCAAGGTGATTTGTGAGTCCTCATGCAGAATTCCCTAAATGTTAGTTTACAGATTGAATTGGTAGTGAGGATGGTAAATGGAATGTTAGCATTCATTTCAAGAGGACTGAAATATAAAAGCAAGGATGTAATGCTGAGGCTTTATAAGGCATTGGTCAGACCACACTTGGAACATTGTGAGTAGTTTTGGGCCTCTTATTTAAGAAAGGACATGCTGACATTGGAGAGGGTTCAGGGAGGTTCATGAGAATGATTCAGGAATGAAAGGGTTATCATATGCGCAGTGATTGAAGGCTCCGGGCCTGCACACGATGGAACTTAGAAGAATGAGAAGTGGCTGTCCTTGAAACTGAATGTTGGAAGGTCCAGATAGAGTGGATATGAAGAGGTTTTTCCTCTTGTGGGGTAGTCTAAGACCAGGGAGCACAGCCTCAAAATAGAGGAACGTCCAGAAATGAGGAGGAATTTCTTTAGCCAGAGGGTGGTAAATCTGAGCAATTCATTGAGACAGACAGCTGTAGGTATATTTAAAGTGGAGGTTGATGGATTCTTGATTAGTCAGGGCATCAAAGGTTTTGGGGAGAATGTAGGAGAATGTGTCATGGTCCGGGTCGGGTTCCCTTGAAATTTACTTTGTTTGTGTTACGATCCGGACCGTTGACTCCCTGTTTCCCTTCGGTTCCCTGTTTTCCCGTGTCCCTCGGGCTTGGTGATTGGAGGCAATTTACTCTCGGCTGAACCGGCAGCTTATAGTCTCTGGCTTTCAGCCATTCGGCGCGAGAGCGTTAACGAAGTCACCGAAGGTAGTGCGAGCCGGTGTCATCTGGCTGGAGCAAGCCTAGTCTCCTCCCGAAGCAAGTGACAGCAGGCCGCCTTCCCTTGCCAGAGCGGGTCAGTCAAAGTTAACCCATCGAGGTGAGTCAAGAGCTCGCCGCTGCTTGGAGTGCACTTGGGCCCAGTTATAGCACTGTCCATCGTTGTGTAGTCTTCGTATCCATGTCCTGCGTCTAAAAGGGGTCCCAGCCCTGTACCCTGGAAGGGTCCTGATCCTGTGTCAAAAAGAGTCCCGACTCCGTCCTGTGTCTAAGGAGGATTCCTGGCTCAGTGTTTTATGTTCTGTGTCTGAGTCTGTCCCCTGAATAAGAAGAGTTCCTGGCTCTGGAGGTTTCAAGTATCAAGTCCTGGCCCTGGAGGCTTCAAGTATCAAGCCCTGGCCCTGGAGGTTTCAAGTGTCAAGCCCTGGCCCTGGAGGCTTCAAGTGTCAAGCCCTGGCCCTGGAGGCTTCAAGTGTCAAGCCTTGGCTCTGGAGGCTTCAAGTGTCAAGCCCTGGCCCTGGAGGTTTCAAGTGTCAAGCCCTGGCCCTGGAGGTTTCAAGTGTCAAGCCCTGGCCCTGGAGGCTTCAAGTGTCAAGCCTTGGCTCTGGAGGTTTCAAGTGTCAAGCCCTGGCCCTGGAGGCTTCAAGTGTCAAGCCCTGGCCCTGGAGGCTTCAAGTGTCAAGCCTTGGTCCTGGAGGCTTCAAGTGTCAAGCCCTGGCCCTGGAGGCTTCAAGTGTCAAGCCTTGGCTCTGGAGGTTTCAAGTGTCAAGCCCTGGCCCTGGAGGCTTCAAGTGTCAAGCCTTGGCTCTGGAGGTTTCAAGTGTCAAGCCCTGGCCCTGGAGGCTTCAAGTGTCAAGCCCTGGCCCTGGAGGCTTCAAGTGTCAAGCCTTGGTCCTGGAGGCTTCAAGTGTCAAGCCCTGGCCCTGGAGGCTTCAAGTGTCAAGCCTTGGCTCTGGAGGTTTCAAGTGTCAAGCCCTGGCCCTGGAGGCTTCAAGTGTCAAGCCTTGGTTCTGGAGGTTTCAAGTGTCAAGCCCTGGCCCTGGAGGTTTCAAGTGTCAAGTCCTGGCTCTGAAGAGAGCTGGAGTATGCACATCTATGCTCACGTCATTCTACAGATGTGCAGTCAAGAGCATCCTGGCAAGCTGTATCACTGCATGATACAGCAGCTGCTCTGTGGTGGACTGGAAATCTCTACAATGGGTAGTCAGAACTGCCCAATGCATCACCGCCACCACCTGACCCACCATCAATACCACCATATATACAGAAAGGTGCCAGGAAAAGGCCCAGTAACATCCTGAAGGATCCCACCCACCCTGCTCATGGACTGTTTGTCCCACTCCCATCAGGGAGGAGGCTATGTAGCAGCCACACCAGGACCACCAGACAAAAACAGTTAATTTCCCCAAGCAGTAAAGCTGATCAACACCTTCATACACTAACCCACCCCTTCACTCCCCCCCAGCCACCACTACTTCATCATTTCCTGTCAGTCACTTTATGTACAGACACTCCTGTGCCTAGTGTTATTTTATGGACATACAATCTATCTATGTACACTATATAAGCTATCTTATGTATTTATATTTATTATGGTTTTGTTATTCTTATTGTGTTCTTTATCTTACTGTGATTTTTTTTGTGTGCTGCATCCGATCTGGAGTAACAATACTTTCTTCTCCTTTACGTTAAACAATCTTGAATCTTGAATTTGAATAACTTCTGCCACAGGTGCTCCCTGACCTGCAAAGTCCACCCATTATTTTTTTTTGATTTTTATATTGCAAGCAGCTCATATTACACAATGAGGGATCAGACAGGCTTCACTAAACTTCTAGTGATTACTGGCTACTCCCTATAACCTAAAGGTATGAACTATTAAAAAAACTCAATGAATGTGGCTATTAAGTAAACAACTCTCAGAATACTGCATTTTAATTTGACTCACTAAGTGGGACTTCAGGTATACAGTGAGGAAAGCATCTACCATTTTCAGATTACAACTGAGAGGCCCTTAAAAATGTACGCTTCCATTTTTATGTGTCCCTATTTTATCATTTATTAGTATTTGGTTAACCTGAGTTTTCAAATTATTATTCAGTATTTTCAATATTAGATCCTTGTGCATATTGGCCTTGAGCTTAATCATTTCAGTTATCTTCTGATATAGAATTACTAATGAGTGACAATATTAAATCAATAAATGTTTCCTTTTAGAAATTAAAACTCTGTCCTTGTTGCCTCAATCACAGGTGACAGTCGCTCACGCCATGAAGCAAATAGCTGAAGAAAATCATTAGCAAGGAGTGGAAAAGCCTGTCAAGCAAATAGAGAGAGAGCACCATGCACCACATGAGAGTCACTCATTTAGAAATCACCTGCACGTGAAGCCAATATAGCCCATGCAGGATCAAATTCAGGTAAACACCACAGGGACAATGTTGTGACTTAATGCTTCTGACATGATTGGCAGTGTTTTTTAACACTAGTCTCTATCAAGTCATTAAGTGAATAACATTAGAACATTAAGCAGGCCTTTATTAAATTCCCTTGCCGCGTTAACTGAGGTGTTAATCAATTGAGAATAAAGTTAGCTAAACACTTCTGCAGCAGGCTACAGACCTGTTCAGCATCATAATAATCTCTATATATCTTTATACAACCTTGACAATGTTGTGTTCAGTTTCAATTAGCTATAATAATTTTTAAAAATTCTGGAAGCGCTCGACAGGTTAGGAGGGAGAAAGAAATAAGGTAAAGGTCAATGACATCTCTCAGAAGACATGAAAGATTGTTGGCTTGAATGATTAAATTTGCTTCTCTCCACAGATGCTGCCTGACCTGCTGAATGTTTCCATCACTTTCTAGTTTTATTTTATATTTCTAGCATCAGTAGCTTTTTATCCGCTTTTAAGTTGGTAATAGCCTGGTTAGTACAGCTTTCTTGACTGGGAATCATAAATTAATATCTATTTACAGAGAGGTATATTCTGTTCTGTTGAGAGCTCATTAACCTGAAACGTTAGATTGGTTTCTTGCTCCATAGATGCTGTCTGGCTTGCTGAGCATTTTAGCACTTTCTCTTTTATTTGGGAATTGCAGATCCCCTTTCTTCATTGATTGCTGCAGTTTCATTGAAGGGAAAAGAAGAATCAGCAATGTACAATCCCTCTGCACTTCCATTCCACTCCAGGACAGATTGAGGGGCTTATCCCTTGAATCAATCATACTGGTGCTCAAGAAAAGCATGGTGAACTGCTTCAATGGCTATTGCCCAGTAGCACGCACATCTACTGTGATGAAGTGCTTCAAGAGGTTGGTTATGGCTAGAATTAACTTCTCTCCAAGCAAGGACCTGGACCCACTTCAATTTGCCTATCTCCACAACAGGTCTACAGCGGATGCCATCTACTTGTCCTTGGACCACCTGGACAACAGCAATGCCTATGTTAAGCTACTGTTTGTTGATTACAGCTCAGTGTTCAACACTATCATCCCCTCTGTACTAATCAACAAGCTCCAGAACCTGGACCTCTGTACCTCTGTCTGCAGCCAAATCCTTGACTTTCTCATCAGGAGACCACAGTCAGTGCAGATCAGAAATAACGTGTCCTCCTTGCTGACAATCAACACTGACACACCTCAAGGATGCTTATCTCCGCACTCATGACTGTGTGGCTTGGAACAGATCAAATGTCATCTATAAGTTTGTGGATGATGCAACTGTTTTTGGCAAGAATCTCAGATGGTGATGGAGAGGTGCAGAGGAGTGAGATAGATTGGCTGGTTGAGTGGTGTCACAACAATGACCTTAGACCAAGTAATTGATTGTGGACTTCAGGAAGGGGAAGTCAGGAGAACACACACCAGTCCTCATCGAGGGGTCAGCAGTGGAAAGGGTGAGCAGCTTCAAGTTCCTGGGCATCAACAACTCAGAAGATTTATTTTGGGCCCAACATATTGATGCAATCACTAAGAAGGCAGAACAGTGGTTATACTTCATTAGGAGTATGAGGAGATTAGGTATGTCACTAAGGATTCTAGCAAAAACTCTCCAAATGTACTGTGGAGAGCATTCTGACTGGTTGCATCACTGTCTGGTATGGAGCCTACAATGCACAAGATTGAAAAAAGGGCTGCAGAGGGCTGTAGATTCAGTCATCTCCAGCACAGGTACAAGCCTCCCCACCATTGAAGACATCTTCAAAAGACAATGCTTCAAGAAGGCAGCAACCATCGTCGGGGACACACACCACCCAGAACGTGCTCTCTTCTCATTACTGCCATCAGGGAGGAGGTACAGGAGCCTGAAGATGCACACTCAACAGTTTAGACAACAGCTTCTTTTCTTCCCATCCACTACCAGATTTCTGAATGGCCAATGAACCCATGAACACTATCTCACTATTTTGCTCTTAATTTGCACTATTCATTTTATTGTATATATTTCTTATTGTAACATAGTAATTTTTATGTTTTCCACTGTACTGCAAGACAATAAATTTCATGACATATGTCAGTGATAATAAATCTAATTCTGATTCTGAGCTCCTCTTCAACAACACACTTATTTGCTTCGCTGAACTCATTCTCACATTGAACACCTTCTCCTACATCTCCACTTACTTTCTCCAGATCAAAGGTGTAGCTATGGAAACTCACATGGACCCAAGCAATGCTTACATGGAACAACCTTTGTTTCAATTGTAGGAGTTAGTAGGCTACTTGGACACTGCAAGTTGCCCCTGGGGTGTAAGAACTTGATACAATCTAACGGGAACGTGCGAAAAATGAATAACATTGGATTAGTGTAAATGAGTGCTTGTTGGTAAGCATATGGATTTTCTGTGCTGTATGACTCTGACCATTCCAATTATGATTTCAGCATTTCTAAATTTTATTTCAACAATACTGAGTGAAGAACATAGGAAGGGCAAGCCAATGGTTTGGATGGAGTCCCTACCCTACATGATTATATCAGTTGTATTTCAAAAAGAGCTCAATTATTCATTGTTTTCAGATCCTCTGAGCATTTAAATGACTACATAAATGCTTAAATGTTCTCATTCTCTGTTTCTTTCTTCATAATCAAGTTAGACTGATGGCAACGCAATCATAAAAATTACGGGCTACCCCTGGGTTAAGGGCGTTTGAGTTCCTGAAATTAACCCTTGCAGAATTCACAAAAATCCGAGGTACAGAATTTATTTGAGAACAAAATTAAGTAAACACAAAAGAGCTAATTTTGTTTTTTTTTCAGCTTGTGTTTCTTGATGCATGCACAGATAACGTGGCAGAGGTGTGTCGCCTCATTTTGCTGTCCAGCAGTTTTTTCTCATCATATTGACCCCCAAACTGTCTGATACAGGGCCAGCAAGTCCAAGTTGAAAACCTAAATGACCATTGTTGTTTGTTGTGAGTTATACAACAAACTATCTGAAACACAAGAGATTCTGCAGATGCTGGAAATCCAGAGCAACACACATAAAATGCTGGAGGAACTCAGCAGGTCAGGCAGCATCTAGGAAAATGAATAACTGTCGACGTTTCAGGCCGAGGCCCTTCATCAGGACTGGAAAGGAAAGGGGAAGATGCCAGAATAAAAAAGTGGGGCGATATCTTAATTGTATTGGATATGCATTTAAACTGAAGGCTGAAGATGATAAGCATCTGCATTTGCCTGCATTTCTCCAATAACAGCTACTGTCCACGTAAGAGATTTGCTTTAGGAATTAACAGGGCAATCTTTTAAGTGGCCTTGCCTACTGTGAACCAGAATCAGAATCAGGTTTAACACCAGTGCCATATGTCGTGAAGTTTGTTGTCTTTGTGGCAGCGATACAATGCAATACATAATAATAGAGAAAAGACACTGAATTACAGTAAGTATATATACAGAGTAATAGTTAAACTAATTAATTAGTGAAAATATAAAATTAAAAAAGTAGTGTGGTAGTGTTCATGGGTTCAATGTCCATTTAGCAATCGGATGGCAGAGGGGATGAGGCTGTTCCTGAATTGTTGAGTGTGTGCCTTCAGGCTCCTGTACCTCCTACCTGATGGTAACAGTGAGAAAACGGTGTCCTGGGTGTTGTGGGTCCTTAATGATGGATGTTGCCTTTTTGAGGCATTGCTCCTTGAAGATGTCCTGGATACTATGGAGCATAGTTCCTATGATGGAGCTGGCTAAGTTTACAACTCTCTGCAGCTTGTTTCGATCCTGTGCAGTAGCTTCTCCCACCAGTCGTACCAGACAGTGGTTCAGCTAGTTAGAATGCTCTCCGTGGTACATCTGTAGAAATTTGCATTCTTTGGACCAATGGCTGTGATACTCATTATTACTGTTGAGAGAAAGCCATCCTGTAGGAATGTACCTCCACTTACAATGCTATAAGATATAGGATCAGAATTAGGATATTTGTCCCATTGGGACTGCCGTGCCATTCAATCATGGTTAATTTTTTTCTGAACGCCATTCTCTCCCCTTCTCCCCATAACCCTTAACGCCTTTACCAATTAAGAACCTTTCAGCTTCTGCCTTATATATATCTAGTGACTTAACCTCCAACACCTTCTTGGAAATGAATTCCACAGATTCATTTAGCAGATGGCTAAAGAAATTCATCCTCATCTCTGTTCTAAGGGACTTCCCTTTGTTCTGAGGCTGCGCTCTTGAATCCTAGACTTTTCTTCGAATGGAAACATCCCCTCCATGTCCATTCTACCCAGGCCTTCAATATTCAATAGATATCAATAAGATCCTCCTTCATCCTTCTGAACTCCATCAAGTACAGGGCTATGGTAGGTAACTTTGTCACATGATGTGAGCAGAATTATCTGCAGCTTAATGTGAAAAAGACTAAGGAGCTGGTGGTAGACCTGAGGAGAGCTGAGGTACCGGTGACCCCTATTTCCATCCAGGGGGTCACTGTGGACATGGTGGAGGATTACAAATACCCGGGGATACGAATTGACAATAAACTGGACTGGTCAAATAACACTGAGGCTGTCTACAAGAAGGGTCAGAGCCGTCTCTATTTCCTGAGGAGACTGAGGTCCTTTAACATCTGCCAGACGATGCTGAGGATGTTCTACGAGTCTGTGGTGGCCAGTGCGATCATGTTTGCTGTTGTGTGCTGGGGCAGCAGGCTGAGGGTAGCAGACAACAACAGAATCAGCAAACTCATTCGTAAGGCCAGTGATGTTGTGGGGATGGAACTGGACTCTCTGACAGTGGTGTCTGAAAAGAGGATGCTGTCCAAGTTGCATGCCATCTTGGACAATGTCTCCCATCCACTACATAATGTACTAGGTGGGCACAGGACTACATTCAGCCAGAGACTCATTCCACCGAGATGCAACACAGAGCATCATAGGAAGTTATTCCTGCCTGTGGCCATCAAACTTTACAACTCCTCCCTTGGAGGGTCAGACACCCTGAGCCAATAGGCTGGTCCTGGACTTATTTTCTGGCATAATTTACATATTACTATTTAACTATTTATGGTTTTATTACTATTTATTATTTATGGTGCAACTGTAACGAAAACCAGTTTTCCCCGGGATCAATAAAGTATGACTATGACTATGACTATATAGATGCAGAGTCATCAAATATACTCATACAATCAATCTTTCATTAATGGGATCATTCTTCTGAGTCTCCTCTGGATCCTGTCCAGGTCTAGCACAGTTTTCCTTAGATATGGGCCCAAAATTTCAGACAATACTCCAAATGGGAACCAATGGGAAATTTTGTTACAGCCAGTTTTCCAAGAACACAACCCCTTCATAACACCTGTGCATGGAATGCACCTCAGTTTTGGTTTAAGGGCTGAACGTTTTATAATCAGAAGTAATTAAAATAGAGGATGCAATGGCAGAGATATTGGAATTCTGTACGGGGCAGCATAAGCAGCACATTCCATATGTGCAAGTACATTTTCGTGTATTCCTAATACACATTGTCATTATTGGGAAGAGGTTGTACAACTCCTGGCCCCACTCTACCACCACGTATTGTATGTCCCATAGGGAGGAAAATGATGACATTTGATGTGAAGTCTTGGTTGCTTTTAAACTAACCTTGAGCAGAAACACTAGTGACTGTCAAAGTGAGCAGCACTGAAACTAATAAACAGGATATTATTTTTGCAATCGGAATCTAAAGCAATAGTCAGCGAACAAATATTGCAGAATAATTACAATCAAAACAGCAAAATTGTTTGGCAGCATTTATTTTAGTCTATAAATAAAATATTGTGATACTGTGTGGTTGTATGCTGTGGCACCAAAGTGCAGCCTTAAGTTCAGACAATGTGGGTTGCATCTTAGTATGAATTCTAACAAAAGGAGACAACTAATGTGTGTAATCAGAATTAATACCACAAATTTCAAATCCCCTTCAATTTCAAAAGGTCAATGGCCTTTGTCTGTAAAGGAAAGTCAATAATGTTGTTGATTATGCATTTAACTGAGTAATTATCCTAGCCATGAAGAACACCACAAATTTGGCTTCAATTAGCCATCTAATATAGAGAAGCAACACATACTCACAAGCTGATTTTTTTTCCACCTCAGAATCTTGATTTCAATTTCCGCAGCAAAGTTCCACTTAGGCGAATAGGTGATGGATGCTATTTCTATTAAGTCAACAGAAATAACAGTCAAATTTATTTATCTTTGCTCCTGTTACACTTATTCCTCTTGACTAAATGTATTTACCCACTTCTAAGCGCCAAGTTGATTTTCTCTTTAAGCCCACAGGACATGCAATTCTGAGCTGACATCATGAATCACGCAACAGTCCATTGATTGCTCGGATTCTCACAGGCAAAATATAGCACAAGAATCTAGTTCATCCAACTGAATTCTGCTTGCATTTACAAGGCTAGAAATCATTTTTGGCAATGTTAGCAGATGAATACTTAACATATTAACCCATCCAGCAGCTACAGAATTGCAATTAGAAGTGCTCATCTTCAGAGTCGAAAAAACTTGCATTTGGATATCATTCTTTATGTTTTCATTATGCCCTAAGGTGTTCTGCAATCAATAAATTATTTATGAAGCACACAGTCAATATTAGTGTGTTACAATGTCAGCAATCTGGTCACAACAAGAGCAAATGAACAGCAAAGAGATAGATAGGCAGACTATGAAGTGAGAAATTCATTCTTACTTGCGATTGCTGAGTGGACTGTGTGGTCGTCTCCGTACATTGCCTGCCTCTGGAGTTTTCTAATCTAAATGTGGAATGCATTGCACCAATGTTCTCACGTGGTATAACCCCCCCAGGTATACCCAGCGCTAAAATTTCTCAACATATTAATTTATACTTGTTTTGTTTAGGAATTTTTGGGTTTAATTCTTACTGCGCAACCAATCCAACACTTTGGCCCAGATGAAAAGTCAGTGACCAGAAATATTTTTGCTGTTCGCAGATGCTGCCTGACCGGGAGAGTATTTCCAGCATTTCAATTTTACTTCTGGCACTTTGGCGAAGTGCTTGGGGAATTGTCAGATGTGTTGTTTTTCAGACGCGATCAAGGCAAAATTCAAACAGAGGGAAATGGTCTGATGCCAGTAAGGGGAGGGTCTCTCACTGTCTTCATGGCAATATTTATTCATCACCATCTCGGCAAATGAAGTTATTATCATCCACCTTAGAATCATAACCATATCAGATTTATTATCACAGTCTTATGGATGTCCTTCCCCAGGCACTGCCTCTTGATGGAGGAGTGAGTGGTGCCTGTGATGGAGATGGCTGAGTCTATGACCCACTGCGGCCTCTTGTGATCCTCTGCATTGAAGCCTCTGCGTCAGGCTGTGATACAACCAGCCAGAAAGCAAAAGACTTTGGTGAGATATCAAATCTCCTCAAACTCCTAATGAAGAAAGCCACTGGTGTGTCTTTTTCATAACTGGATTATTATGTTGAGCTTAGAACAAGTTTTCCAGAGGTTGGCACCTGGAAGCTTGACTCTGCTCACCCTTTCCACTGCTGATTTCTCACTGAGGTATGTATTCTTCCGATTTCGCCTTCCTGAAACCCAAAATCAGTTCCTTGGTCTTGTGTTGAGTGCAAGGCTGCATTTGCAATACCAAACAGCCAAGTTTTCTACTCCTGTACTCCACATTTTTGCCAGCTTAGATATTTATAATCAACAGTGGTGTCTTCTGGAAATTTATCTTTCATTTGGCAAATTGATTGCTAATTGTGCTTAATAATGACAATGTCTCATTATTAGCTTTGAAGCATTCTGTTAAATACTATGAAATATTTAATTGGGCATTAGTTCTTCCTGAAGGAACTAATTTCACTAACTATAAGTTCAAAGTTCAAAGTAATTTTATTATAAGAGTACACATATGTCACCATATACAGCCTTAAGATTAATTTTCTTGCCGGCATATACAGCAAATCCAAGAAACACAAAAGAATCAATGAAAGACTGGATCCAATAGGATGGACAAACAACCAATGTGCAAAAGACAACAAACTGCAAATACAAAAGGGTAAAAAAATGGATTGCAGGCATTACTGTAGTGCTCCAATTGTCCAAAATGGCAAGTATAGTGGTCTAGAAAATAGCCTTTCATGTGCACTACATTGATTTCTGTTCAACCAGAATGCCAGCCACCTGTTGTTCCTGAAGTCATGTAGTTCATTTGGAGACTCTGAAATTATTTTGTGAGAAGTGTCATGGAACCTGCCCCAATGGCTAATGTTAGTTTGCTAAATCAGAAGAACCCCAGAATAGCTAACCTGAGAAATGCACCGGTCACATTAATAAAGTAAGTATTTTCTGACATGTCCACCTATGGCTTCCTGCACTCTACGAACAAAGCCCAAAATAAGCACTTCATCAGCCAGATTGGAATTCTGTAGCCTTTAAGATTCAATATCTAACTCAACATTATAGATAGTTTTCTCTGTTTTAAATCAGAACTGAACAGTTCTGCCATAAGATTATTCATCTGTAATATTAAATCAGTTTTCCTCTCTCTCTTCACAGATACTACCTGATCTGTTGGGCACTTCCTGCTCTTTCTTTTTGGTTTTGGCGGCAGCTCTAAACTGCATTTCACAGCTTTAATTATCTTTTTGTTGTCCCTCTCTGTCTGATGGTCCTCATTCATCTATTAACTGGACACCCATAAGCATTCGGATCACCAAGGCAAACCTGGCCTCACCCTATCAGAGACATTCCCTTTGTCCTATCCCCAAGTCCCCCATTCTCTCTGCAAATTAAAAATAATTTGATTTCTAACTTTCCCAGCTCTGATAAACCTGAAATATAACCCTGTTTCTCTATCCATAAATGTAGCCTAATCTGCTGAAAGTTTTCATCAACTTGGGCTTTTGTTTCAGCAATTTCCAGCACCTACGGTTTATTACTTTTGAATGTTCATTCAGTATTTGGAGCTGAAGCCTGCTGCTAGATACCTTTTCATAAACATGGTATATTAGACCTGAAATGCTCGAGGTATTCTATTACCCAGCACTGATATCTCACTTTGACAAGTAACTTTTTCAATTTTTATATATATTATTAAGGGATGCATCTGTATATTTTTTTACCCTTACTTACCTTTCACATTTGTAGATTGTTTGATTGAATTGTCTAAGTCAAACTCAGTTTGGAATAGATATTTTGCTGGTGAATTTCCTCACACTGATTTACATCACTGTTATTTCCAATGGGGAGAGAAACATGTTTGTGTTTATATTTGCAAGGTTTCTTAGGTTCATTCATTTTCACATGCAACCAAGCAGAGTCCACTACAAAGAAGGCCCACCAGCACCTTTACTTCCTCAGAAAGCTAAAGAAATTTGGCCTGTCCCCTAAAACACTCACTAATTTTTATAGATGCACTGTAGAAAGCATTCTTCTAGGGTGCATCACAACCTGGTATGGAAGTTGTCCTGTCCAAGACCAGAGGAAGCTGAAGAAGATCATGAACATCACACAAACCAATCTTCCGTCCTTGGACTCACTTTACACCGCACGCTGTCGGAGCAGTGCTGCCAGGATAATCAAGGACACGACCCACCCAGCCAATGCAATTTTCGTCCCTCTTCCCTCCGGGAGAAGGCTCAGGAGCTTGAAGACTCATATGGCCAGATTTGGGAACAGCTTCTTTCCAACTGTGATAAGACTGCTGAACGGATCCTGACCCGGATCTGGGCCGTACCCTCCAGATATCCGGACCTGCCTCTCGGTTTTTTTGCACTACCTTACTTTTCCTTTTCTATTTTCCTTTTATGATTTATACTTTAAATTTTTAATATTTACTATCGACTTGTACTCCAGGGAGTGCGAAGCGCAGAATCAAATATCGCTGTGATGATTGTATGCTCTAGTATCAATTGTTTGGTGACAATAAAGTATAAAGTGTGTATCGATGTAATGAAAATCCATGCAAAAGATACTGCTGCTTCACTTAGCACTCAGGATGGGTTTGCAAGAAGGAACGTGCTAATGAAATCAGCAGCAAAAGGGGTCAAAACAGCATTACCTATGGACGTGTTACTGACTGTGCTTGTGTGCAGAGGTGCCAGGACTCTGGCACTACACCGCCCCCCCCCCCCGATCCCCAATGACGCTGCTGCTGTGCGATGAACCTCTACCCTCCACGGGTGCTCTTGTTCGTCACTGCAGGTGATGGCTGTTGAGATGACTGCACTGGCATGAGGGCTCAGGACGGTGCCATGTCACATCCGAAAAAGCTCACAAAGGCCTCTACGTCCTCATAAGGTCCAAGAAATTCGACATGACCCCGTCGACTCTTACAGTTTTGATTGAAAGCGTTCTGCCTGGATGTATAATAGCTTGGTATGGCAACTACTCTGTACCTGGCCGCAAGTAGCTACAGAGAGTCGTGGACGTAGCTCAACACATTCACAGCAACCAGCCTCCCTCTTGGGATTCTGTCTATGCTTCTCACTGCCTCAGTAAAGCAGCCAGCAACATCAAAGACCCCTCCCACCCAGGGCATTCTCTCTTCTCCCCTCTCCTATTGGGCAGGACATACAAAAGCCTGAAAGCATGTGCCACCAGGCTCAGGCTCAAGGGCAGCTTCTACCCCACTGTAACAGACTCGTGAACAGACCTGTTGTATGACACAAAGGACTCTTGCCCTCACAATCTACAGAATCTTGTTATGATCTTGCACTTCATTGTTACCTGCACTGCACTTTTTTCCCGGTGGTTTTTACACCTTTTGCAGGGACACAACTGAGAGTATCCTGACTGGCTGCATCACTGCCTGGTATGGGAACTGTACTTCCCTCAATCACAGGATTCTGCAGAGAGTGGTGCGGACAGCCCAGCACATCTGTAGATGTGAACTTCCCACTATTCAGGACATTTACAGAGACAGGTGTGTAAAAAGGGCCCGAAGAATCATTGGGGACCCGAGTCACCCCAACCACAAACTGTTCCAGCTGCTACCATCCGGGAAATGGTACCGCAGCATAAGTGCCAGGACCAACAGACTCCGAGACAGCTTCTTCCAGCAGGCCATCAGACTGATTAATTCATGCTGATACAATTGTATTTCTATGTTATGTTGACTGTCCTGTTGTACATACTATTTATTATAAATTGCTGTAAATTGCACATTTCACATTTAGACAGGGATGTAACATAAAGATTCTTACTCTTCAAGTATATGAAGGATGTAAGTAATAAAGTCAACTCAATTCAATTCAATTTATTCTGCATTGTTATTGTTTTACCCTTTTCTAGTCCGATGTACTGTGTAATGATTTGATTATATAAGCGGTATGCAAGACAAGATTTTCTTTGTATCTTCGTACATTAAATTAGATTAGATTATGAGGACACACAGTCCACTTTTATTGTCATTTAGTAATGTATGCATTAAGAAATGATGCAATGTTCCTCCAGTATGATATCACAGAAACACAAGACAAACCAAGACTGAAAAACTGACAAAAACCACATAATTATAACATATAGTTACAACAGTGCAAAGCAATACCGTAATTTGACAAAGAACAGACCATGGGCACGGTAAAAAAAAGTCTCAAAGTCTCTCAAAAGTCTTATCATCTCACGCAGACGTTAGAAGGAAGGAAAACTCTCCCTGCCATGAACCTCCAGCGCTGCAAACTTGCCGATGCAGCACCCTGGAAGCAGCCGACTCTTGAGTCAGTCCGAGAGCTTCGACCCTCCAACCAGCCCTCCGACACCGAGCACCATCTCTGCTGAGCGCTTGGACCCCGGCCCCGGCCGCCAAGCAATAGGCAAAGCCAAGGATTTGGGGCCTTCCCCTCCGGAGATTCTCGATCGCACAGTAGCAGCAGCAGCGAAGTGGACATTTCAGAAGTTTCACCAGATGTTCCTCCGTAAATTCTCACGTCTGTCTCCATCAAATCAAGATTGTGCACGGTACCTACTTAACAAATACTGATATCATTCTGGAGCGGCCGTGCACGCTGCGTCGCATCGCCATCTTTTCCTCCCCTCCAGTTGGCAATGATAAACCAATAAGGTAATATAATGAGCCATAGCTGGCAAATGACTGCAGTTTGTGATGGCAGATAACCCACAAGTGCAGATCTGGCTGTCTAATTATAAGAAGGATGCCACTAATCTGATGAAGGTGCAGAATAGATTCATCAGAGTGGAGCCAGGACTGGAGGGCTGGGGTTATGGGAAGACACTTTCTTCCCTGGAGCACAGGAGGCTGAAGAGCTGGTTGACAAGAGTTTGCTCGTGTTTGCTGGCAAAGCTGTAGACAGCCTGAGCGGATGTCTTTTGAAGGATACATTGGGGTACATTCTTGTGAATGTTTCGACTGGTGACACAAAAATACCATAAGCAATCAGCAAGAGAGCACAAGGTGGAGGTAGGAGTGGCCTACCGAGGTGTGAATTACAGCCTGCAAAAAAAGCAAATTGCAGCGGCAAGCAGAGTACTGAGGGAGGAGCAAGGCATGGCATAGAGTCATCGTTACAGAGGGACTTAGAGGAAGAGGCCTTTCAGCCAATTGAGTCATTACTGACCATCGAGCACCCATCCACATTAATCCCATTTTATTCTTCCTAACTTCCCCCAAGACTGTACCAGCCCCACGCACATAATGGACAATTCACAGTGGCCTACCAACCTACCAACTCGCACGCCCTTGGGATGTGGGAAAAAACCAGAGACCTAGCAGAAATGCAAGTAGTGACTTGGAGAATGTGCACGCTGTACCCAGACAGCATCAGGATTGAAGCTGGGTCACCAGAGCTCGTCAAGCTGCACCGCTGTGCTGCCTGCTGTGTGAATGATTACCTGTGGAATGAGAAGTAATATACTATAACCCTTCTTGTGCTATGGAGCTGCAGGGAAGCATTCAGAATTTCCACAAATAATCACAGGAGTGGGACAAGAAGTGTGATCTCTAAGAAGCTGTGCACGGTGGGAATTGACAGATATGAAATTTCACAGCAGCAGAAAAGACAGTGGAAATACTCAGCCCATTGGCATTAAGACTGCATTCATATTGCAATAATATTTCTCCTAGATTCACAGTTGCCACTTGTAATGCTAACTGAGGTCTGATATGAAGGTCTTACTTTTGCTTTGTGCTTAAGTAATTAAAAAGGTGTTGCACTTACATAGTGCCTTTTACAATTGCCTCATATTGGCATTTTACAGTTAATAGAATGCATTTAGTCAGTCTTAATGCAAGAACTGCAATAGCTGGACTGGCATTATGGGGTCTAATGGCACAGAAAAAGGTCCTTCAGCCCATCATGTGCCTCTTTCACCTCAGACGGTTGAGGAAGTTTGGTATGGGCCCCCAGATCCTAAGAACTTTCTGCAGGGGCACAATTGAGAGCATCCTGACTGGCTGTATCACTGCTTGGTATGGGAACTGTACTTCCCTTAATCGCAGGACTCTGCAGAGTGGTGTGGACAGCCCAGTGCATCTGTAGATATGAACTTCTCACTATTCAGGACATTTACAGAGACAGGTGTGTACAAAGGGCCCGAAGGATCATTGGGGAGCCAATTCACCACAGCCACAAACTGTTCCAGCTGCTACCATCCGGGAAACGGTACCGCAGCATAAAATCCAGGACCCTGGACAGGCTTCTTCCAGCAGGCCATCAGACTGATTAATTCACACTGATACAACTGTATTTCTATGTTATATTGACTGTCCTGTTGTTCATACTATTTGTTATAAATTACTATAAATTGTACATTGCACATTTAGATGGAGATGTAACATAAAGATTTTTACTCCTCGTGTATGTGAAGGATGTAAGTAATAAAGTCAATTCAGTTCAATTCAATACAGACTGCAATACCCATCTACACTACTCACATTTCACCCTTATCATTCCTGTACTGCCATTCATAATCATCACTGCCAGCATGCAGCAACTCTAATGGATGCAGACCTGTTTCCTGACTCATTTGGACTATCTTCTGTGATCTATGATCAAAGTTTAAAAGACATTTGTTGGTAAGGCCTTCCATGGGCACCCCAGTGCTTTACAGCCAATGAGCTACCTATGGAGCATAATTAACTGAGTAATTTAGACTAAGTCATATGTAGATTATTTATAGACAAACCTCACAATCCACAATAATATGAATGACCAGTGAATCTGTTTTGTGGTATTGAGGGATATATGTTGTTACTGCATCTGTTCTTTGCAGTAAAATGGCATGGAATATTTTTGTAACTAACTACAAAGGGAGAAGGAGGCCTAGTTTACTATAAAAGGAGCACAAAACCGCAGATGTTAAAAATCTGAAATAAACACATAAACCCCTTCCGTACCGGATGCAGCGATTCAGATTGACGGGTTTACTATACACCGTCAGGATAGATCTATAGAGTCTCAGAAAAGTAGAGGTGGAGGAGTATGCCTCATGATCAACTCTTCTTGGTGCACCAATACATCAGTGCTGTCCCAATTCTGCTCACCAGACCTGGATTATCTAGCAGTAAAGTGCCGTCCTTTTCACCTACCATGGGATCATTCTGGTAGCAGTTTACATTTCACCTCAGGCCAATGTCGAACAGGCTTTAGATGATCCGAGCAATGGGATCAACATACACAAAAGAGCGCACCCTAATGCCTTCACCATTGCTTTGGGGGATTTTAACCAGGCCAGTCTGAAAACTCACTAAGCAATTACCATCAACAGATCACTTGCAATACTAGAGGAAACAACACACTGGACCATTGTTACACCACCATCAAGAATGCCTACCGTGCTACTCCACGCCCTCACTTCGGGAAGTCTGATCACCTGACTGTACTTCTACTCCCTGAGTATAGGCAGAGACTGAAGACTGCAGCACTAGTAGTGAGGACCAAGAAGGTATGGACAAGGGAAGCACAGGAGCACCTACAGGACTGCTTTGAATCGTGGACTGGGTTGCCTTCAGGGATTCATTTTCAAACCTGGATGAGCATGCTGCAGTTGTTACCGACTTCATTAAAACCTGTGTGGATGAGAGTGTGCCAACAAAAGACTTACTGCACATTCCCAAACCAAAAGCTGTGGATGAATCAGGAGGTATGTCATCTGGTGAAGGCTAGATCTGTGGCATTCATGTCTGGCAACCCAGGCCTGTACCAGAAAACCAGGTATGATTTGCGGAGGGCTATTTCAAGGGCGACGAGACAATTTCGAACGAGGTTGGAGGCGATATCAGATGCACAGCGACTCTGGCAGGGTCTGCAAGACATTACTTTCTACAAAGCAAAACCCAATAGTATGAATGGCAGCGATGATTCACTGCCAGATGAACTCAATGCCTTCTATGCATGCTTTGAAAGGAAGAATACAACTACAACTGTGAAGATCCCTGCTGCACCTGATGACCCTGTGATCTCTGTGTCAGAGGCTGATGTTAGACAGTCTTTAAAGAGAGTGAACCCTCGCAAGGCAGAAGATCCCGATGGAGTACCTGGTAAGGCTCTGAAAACCCGTGCCAACCGACTAGCGGGAGTATTCAAGAACATTTTCAACCTCTCACTGCTATGGGCAGAAGTTCCCACTTGCTTCAAAAAGGCAACAATTATACCAGTGCAAACAACAGGAGTTCTGCAGATGCTGGAAATTCAAGCAACACACATCAAAGTTGCTGGTGAACGCAGCAGGCCAGGCAGCATCTCTAGGAAGAGGTACAGTCGACGTTTCAGGCCGAGACCCTTCGTCAGGACTAACTGAAGAGATCTCTTACTAACTCTTCCTTCAGTTAGTCCTGACGAAGAGTCTCGGCCTGAAACGTCGACTGTACCTCTTCCTAGAGATGCTGCCTGGCCTGCTGCGTTCACCAGCAACTTTGAATTATACCAGTGCCTAAGAAGAATAATGTGGGCTGCCTTAGTGACTATCGCCCGGTAGCACTCACATCGGCAGTAACGAAATGCTTTGAGAGGTTGGTTATGACTAGACTGAACTCCTGCCTCAGCAAGGACCTGGACCCACTGCAATTTGCCTATCGTCACAATAGGTCAATGGCAGACACAATCTCAATGGTTCTCCTCATGGCTTTAGACCACCTGGACAACACAAACACCTATGCCAGGATGCTGTTCATCGACTATAGCTCAGCATTTAATACCATCATTCCCACAATCCTGATTGAGAAGTTACAGAACCTGGGCCTCTGTACCTCCCTCTGCAACTGGATCCTCGACTTCCTAACCGGAAGACCACAGTCTGTGCGGATTAGTGATAACATATCCTCCTCGCTGACGATCAACACTGGCGCACCTCAGAGGTGTGTGCTTAGCCCACTGCTCTACTCCCTGTATACACATGACTGTGTGACTGGGAATAGCTCAAATACCATCTACAAATTTGCTGATGATACAACCATTGTTGGTAGAATCTCAGGTGGTGATGAGAGGGTGTACAGGAGTGAGATATGCCAACTAGTGGAATGGTGCTGCAACAACATCCCTGCGCTCAACGTCAGTAAGACGAAAGAACTGATTGTGGACTTCAGGCAGAGTAAGACAAAGGAACACATACCAATCCTCATAGAGGGATCGAAAGTGGAGAGAGTGAGCAGCTTCAAGTTCCACGGTGTCAAGATCTCTGAGGATCTAACCTGGTCCCAGCATATCAATGTAGTTATAAAGGAGGCAAGACAGTGGCTATACTTTATTAGGAGTTTGAAGCGATTTGGCATGTCAACAAATACACTCAAAGACTTCTACCATTGTACTGTGGAGAGCATCTGACAGGCTGCATCACTGTCTGGTATGGAGGGGCTACTGTACAGGACCAAATGAAGCTGCAGAAGGTTGTAAATCTAGTCAGTTCCATCTTGGCTACTCAGAGTACCCAGGACATCTTTAGGGAGCGGTGTCTCAGAAAGTCAGTGTCCATTATTAAGGACCTCCAGCACCCAGGGCACGCCCTTTTCTCACTGTTACCATCTGGTAGGAGATACACACTCAACGATTCAGGAACAACTTCTTCCCCTCTGCCATCCGATTCCTAAATGGACATTGAAGCTGGACACTACCTCACTTTTTTTTAATATACAGTATTTCTGTTTTTGCACATTTTAAAAAATCTATTTAATGTATGTAATTGATTTACTTGTTTATTTATTATTATGTTTTATTTTATTTATTTATTTATTTTCTCTCTCTCTCTCTCTCTCTCTCTCTCTGTTAAATTATATATTGCATTGAACTGCTGCTGCTAAGTTAACAAATTTCATGTCACATGCCAGTGATAAACTTGATTCTGATTCTGAAGTGCTGCAAACATTCAGCAAGCCAGGCAGTATCTGTAGAAAGGGAAACAGTTAATGTCATGCTTTGTCATCTCATCAGAATGGGCTTTGATGAAAACTCTGAGAAACTTTGAGAAACTCTGTTTCTCCTTCCACAGATGCTGTCTGACTTGTTAAGTGCTTCCAGCCATTTTTTTTTTGGTTTCTAACTTGTTGACTGAAATGTTCAAATGATAGCACCTCTAACAATACAATGTTCCTTTGATATTTTACTTAAATATCAGGTTGAGTGTGTGGTCACATCAGCATCAATGTTTGCATTAAGAGCACTGTTTGCCTAGGCCAAGCTGCAACAAGACTGGTAACAGTATTTTGTAAATTGTGATGTGTGTGCTATAGGTGTCACCATGAGGGCTATTGTCATTTCAAAACCATAAATGCACCTTAGAAGATAGCTCCAAGCCTGATCAGTAACTTTTTTCATTATTAACGACTCCTTTTCTTAACTGAGTTGGGAGTTGTCTCTGATTCATACCTGTACAGTGGGTAATAGCTTGGAGATAATGCCTCAACATTTCTTCGTGTCAAACAATGAGATTCTTTTGCAAATGGGCTCACTGGGAACTGTCTATGTTCTACAATGTCAGTTCAATAATCCATCATTTTGATATACTTCCCTAGATTCTCACCAAACCTGACAAGTCATTCACTCCTGCAGCAACGCATTATTTTTCCACAACTGAAGAAAACATTCTGAGATTCTTTTTAAAACTGAATGCAACAAAAGCAGGAAGTTCACTTACAGGCAGTGTAAACATTAAAGCTAGAAGGTATTTGAATGGTATTAATGGTATAAATGAAGGATGCAGGGTGCATAACTTAGCAAGCTAGCATCCAAAGACAAAGACAGTTGACCCAAAGACTGAGTTTGAATCTGCCCACAGCAGCTGGGAGTTTAAAGAATGAAATAAACCTTGAAAGAACTACTGTCCAAATAGGTGACCATGAAACTATTAAGACACTCAGAAAAGCATACTCATGTCCCTCGGGGAAGAAAGTCTGGTGCTTTTACTAAGTCTACCCTATATGTGACAAGACCAAGTTTGATCCTTAACTACTTCCACAGTTCAAGGGCATTTAGGGGTGGGCAATAATTGCTGGCATTTCAGTGACGTCAATGCCTGAGGTGGAATGAATTCCTGTCAATTCTTAAGTAAACAGCTCCCAGTTCCTTCATCACAAGAATAGCATTTTATTTTATTTGCTTTGCAATGATCACAATGTGGTTACAAGTGAGACATACTTCTTGCCCCATCGAGATATTTGACCAGCTCTATGAGCAGGCAGAATAAGTCACGTAACAAATGTCACAATGACACAATTGCATTGCCTGTGCAATTTCTAAAATTTAGTTACAAGATCAACTTTTGTTTCAAGTGTGAATTCAGACTGCTGCAGGGCAAACATCTGTCACAGCATAAACATTTGCTGTAGGCTTTGAGCTTAGTTTTCAGAGCTGTTTTGGGAACCTGGACTCCCAGTGTATTAGCAACACCCTTTAAAACTGAGCAAAGCAGACAGGGGTCCTCATGAAGGGACTTGGACGAAATTTTGACTGTTCATTTCTCTCCGTAGATGCTGCCTAACTTGCTGTGCTCCTCCAGCACTTTGTGCGTGTTCCTTAAGGGACAAGTCTTCTAATTCTGCAATATTTTGTCCTGAGACAAATTGCTCAGTGTCTTACATTCAAATGAGGTCAATGGTTATTTGTAATTAAAATCGCCCATGGTACACGCAACATTTTGACTGAAGCAACCTGAAAAGTTAATTTGTTTTGGGAAGTAAAGAAATGCCGCTTTGTAGCACTGGCATTTTTCTCACGGCCCTGTTCATGATGAGTCACACATCTTGCAAAACAAAGAATTTGTAATAACAAATGAGTGAGACTTTTAAAAAAATGTATGCCATATGCAATACTACTAATGCCTTACCAGTCAACAGACAATGAAACGGCCCTCTGGCAGTTTGGACCATATGTAGTCATCCACTGGAAGTGCTATTAACTCAGGTCTGCAGTTTCTGTATCCCTGTGTTTTGTTGTTCTTACATTTGGGATTTAAGCTGCACTGTCCTCAGGAATATGGCAATAACTCCTCCCCCAAGCTCTTCCCTGCCGTATTTAGATGAACCAAATTCTGTGCAACATGCTTCATCAACCATTTCTGAGCTTTAACTGGTGACCAATTTGATAAGACCAGGGAGTACTGTAAGTCCAGACTTGGCTCATCAACATTCATAGATTCAAAGAATACAAATCAACAGAACATACTGTGCTGTTCAGGTAAAAGATGAAACATTCACTTTCCTGGTTTATTCCCAATGGCATTATATTCTTGTTGGGAAAGCTTGAATATAATGCCATTGGGAAGGACTCAGTTGGAGCCTTGTTTCAGAGACTTGAGCAAATGATCTACACAGGGACATGACATGAGTGTCAT
Source organism: Mobula birostris (assembly GCF_030028105.1). Classification (NCBI taxonomy): domain Eukaryota; kingdom Metazoa; phylum Chordata; class Chondrichthyes; order Myliobatiformes; family Myliobatidae; genus Mobula; species Mobula birostris. Next base: position 39,782,840 of record NC_092402.1, read on the forward strand.
TTGGAAGGAGGTCAAATGTAATATGATCCTGCTGAGAATTAAGCTGAAACACTATTTGTGCTCTAGGTGGCCATAAAAGATCCTACAAAAGTGTCTGAAGTGGGGCAAAGCAGTCCTTTTGGCCAACACCAAACTCACTGCCATAAATTATCATCCTTTCTACTATTAGTTCAATATATTCAAGGCTGAGCTAGATGGAATTTTGATATATAGAGGAGTCAATTGTTTTGGGGTACAGGCAAAAAATTGGATGAGGCTAAAATTGGATCAGTGATTCTATGACTCTCTGATAAAAGCAAGCATTTTATTTATTTCTGTTGTTGCAGATTGATGAAGCAGGTCATTGTCATTCAGTTTATTGTCAAATTTCCAAGAGAAGCATTCAGTTTACCTTCACATTAAGCCAAGCAGGTCCCAATGCCGGGGAAATGTAGTTTTTCTGGAAGTATTCATGAAAAGTTTGATCATTTTTTTAAAACTTTTATTTGAGTTTCTGCTGCTTGCTTCAGCTAAGTCCAAATGTGGCTGTAGATGGCCAACACCAAGAAGCTAAATGGCTAGACTTAAAGCACATTTATATCTAATTTACTTAAATCAAAATTATATAGATGCAAACATTATATCTATAGAAGATAGCTAATAAAACAATAAAATCTGCTTGACAAAATCTTAGCTTACTTGTCTCAGTGTGGCAGATTTTACAACCCAATTCTGCCTCTTCCTGTCTGTAGTGATTCCATTAATCTGTGTCCATCAAATAGAAAGATGAATATGGAGGAAGTGCTGATATCTCTTGTGAAAAGGACTCCCATTCTTGATGATATTTAACACATACTGATGAAAAGGAGTTAGAATAGAGCAAAGTTGACTTTAAGAACAAGGACAGAGGGGAGAATTTGTTCATAAAAAGGAGCCTAAATGATCGTTTCTTTAATTTCTCTTCCACAAGCTATTGGTATGTTGATAAATTGGTTTCTTATTTTCACACATACACTAAAAGACTTGTCCTGTATACCGTTCATACAGATCAATTCATTCCAACAGTACATTAAAGTGGTACAAGGTAAAACAATAATAAAGTGCAGAATAAAGTGTTACAGTTACAAAGAAAGCACAATGCAGAAGAACCATAAGGTGCAAGGTTGTGAGGTTAAGAGCCCATCTTTTCGTATTTGGGACACACTCAATCATCTTATAACAGCAGGATAGAAGCTGTGCTTAAGCTTGGTGTTACATCCTTTCAGTCTTTTATATCTTGTGCCCATGGAAGAAAATGACAGATTCTATTTCAAGTCAAAGAGTCATAAGGAGGCCTATGAGACCTTGAGTGTCCACTGTCTTCTACAAAGGTTATAGCCAGGTAAAACATAAAAGCATAGCCAGTTTTCACTGTTCAAAATTAACAACGTACTGAGAGCCACATTAAATGATTTTACATTGAAGTTTAGCCTTGCCTTTAGAACAGAAATGAGGACTGACTTTAGCCAAAGGGTGATGAATCTGTTGGGTTCATTGCTGCAGATAGATAGCTGTGGAGGTGAAGTCGTTGGGTCGATAGGAAGGTTCTCAACGGTTACACAGAGAAGGCAGGAAAATGTGGTTGAGGGGGAAAATAAATCGGCCATGATCAAATGGATGAATTCTCCTCTTATGTCTTATGGTCTGATGTAAAGTACCAAAGGGGCAGCACGGTGGCGTAGTGGTTATCACAATGCTTTACGGTACCAACGACCCAGGTTCAATTCCTACAGCTGCCTGTAAGGAGTCGTACGTTCTTCCCGTGATCACATGGGTTTTCTCCAGGAGCTCTGGTTTCCTCCCACAGTCCAAAGACGTACCGGTCAGGAGGTTAATTGGTCATTGTAAACTGTCCTGTGATTAGCGTAGGATTGCTGGGCGGCATGGTTCAAAGGGCCTATTCCATGCTGTATGTCAAAAACAAAATGTTCCTTGTCCGCTGGAAGCCAAAACGTTCATGAGTTATCACTCCTTGATGAGACCTTTCTCACCCCAATATGGGTGAACGGTGAAGAGTGACGTACAGACCATTTCAAATATTTACTTGAGATCTGCTTTTGCAGCAGCGTACATCTGAATTATTTTATATCAGTGTTGTTAGAAGCTGCAGTCATTGTGAAACGTTCAAGTTGACCTGAATATAATAAGCACTTGATTCTTAAATAGGAAGTTATAAACATACCTTAGCAATCAGCAAAATGGTCTTCCTCTCATCAGAGAGATGATTGCACTGAATAATGTGCAAGTAGGAATCCGTGCATTCAAATATTTCTGTACAGATTGATTAACCTTTCCACAAATTTATTTGGATACAAATTCTTTGTTAATTTTTACATTAGATGTACTAAACAACAGCTTTACCAAACACTGAGTTATGTTCCAGGAAGAAAAAAAATCTGAGCTGCTCTACTCCTTTCCTTATTTTAGCAGACAATCTAGCAACTGAACTCTCAAAAAAAGGCAATGTGTGGATCACTTTAGCAGAAATAATAACCTGGTACAAAATTCTAAGCTGGATAAAAAAACAGCTCTGAAGGATAGAGTTAATAAGAACACTGGATTGATGGTTAATGAAAGCACGGGCTTCCTTCTTGGCTCAATGAGTTTATTTGATCGGTTAGGATGGCTCCTGGGTTTTGCCTGGTCTGATAAGTTGATAGATCCCATTGGGAGTGAGGACACTGTTAAATCGCACCAGCAACCTGCATCAGCCATTATTGTAGCGTAACGTATGTAACTGAGGAGACAAATTACATACAGTAACCATTAATGATAAATTTTTGTGGGTTGGTTGAGTGATAAATACCGACAGTAACATAGAGGTATTATTCATACATGCTATGGGATGTATTAGATCTAGTTGAGAGGGAAATTGGCCTTTATCTGAAGAATGGCAACCTGTCCCAGCTCTGATGCTCTTAGTGCTGCATTGAACTCTGGAACAGATCTTGAACCATTGACCATCAAACTCAAAAATAAAAATTCAAAAGTGGCTTAATTGCCTCATAATTAATAACTTGTCATCGCACTTTCTTCCATGAATGCATTAATTGTGCCAACAATGTATTAGCTGGTGAGGAGAATGAATATTATGTCCCAGCTTTATTGTAGCTGTTGGACCATAAGACCATAAGATACAGGAGCAGAATTAGACCATTCAAACCAACTAGTCTGCTCTGCCATTCCATCTTGGCTGATTTATTATCCTTCTCAACCCCATTCTCCTGCCTTCTCCCCATAAAGTTTGACAATCCTTACTAATTAAGAACTTAGTAACCTCCACTTTAAATATACCAAATGACTTGGCCTCCACAACAGTCTGTGGCAATGAATTCCACAGAATCACAACCTACTAGCTAAAGAAATTCCTCCTCATCTCTGCTGTAAATGGCCGTCCTTCTATTCCGAGGCTGTGCCCTCTGGTCTTTCAGTCTGGAGACTGAAGACCGCAGCACCAGTAGAGAGGACCAAAAAGGTATGGACAAGGGAGTTGGAGGAATGCTTATGGGACTGTTTTAAGTCAGTGGACTGGGCAGTATTCAGGGATTCATCTTTGAGTCTGAATGAATACACTACAGTTGTCACTAACTTCATTAAAACTTGTGTGGATGAGTGTGTGCTTATGAGAACATACCATGCGTACCCAAATCAAAAGGCATGGATGAACCAGGAGATTCATAGTCTGCTGAGGGCTAGATCTGAGTCATTCAAGTCTGGCGACCCAGGACTATATAAAAAGGCCAGGTACGACTTACGGTCGGCTATCTCAGGAGCAAAAGAACAATTCCAGTTGAGGATAGAGACGGAATTGGATGCACGTCAGCTCTGACAGGGTTTGCAGGCGAAACCTAATATTACGAATGGCAATGATGCTTCACGCCCAGATGAGCTCAATGCCTTCCATGCACACTTTGAAAAGAGAATGAAACCACAGTTATGAGGATGCCAGCATCTTCCGGTGATCCTGCGATCTCTGTCTCAGAGGCCAATGTCAGAGCATCTTTCAAGAGGGCAAACTCTCGCAAGGCAAATGGCCCCGATGGTGTACCTGGTAGGCCTCTGAAAACCTGTGCCAACCAAGTGGAGGATGTGTTCAAAGACATTTTCAATCTCCCATTGCTACATTTGGAAGTTCCCACCTGCTTCTAAAGGGTAACAATCACACCAGTGCCCTAGAAGAGTAGGGTGAGCTGCCTTAACAACTATCGTCCAGTAGCACTCACATCTATGGTGATGAAATGCTTTGACAGGTTGGTCATGACTAGAATCAACTCCTGCCTCAGCAAGGACTTGGACCCACTGCAATTTGCCAATTGCCACAATAGTCTACAGTGGATGCAATCTCACTGGCTCTTCACACAGGCTTGGGTCGGGCTGCTGTTTATTGACTACAGCTCAGCGTTGAACACAATCATTCCTACAGTTCTGATCAAAAAGCTCCAAAACCTGAGCCTCTGTACCTCCCTCCTCAACTGGATGCTCTACTTCCTAACCAGAAGACTACAATCAGCGTGGATCAGAAAAAACATTTCTACCTTGCTGATAATCAACACTGGCGTACCTCAAGTATGTGTGCTGAGCCCACTGTTCTACTCACTGTACACCTATGATTGTGTAGCTTGTAGATAAGCACAGTTCAAATGCCATCGATAAATTTGCTGACGACACAGCTATTGTTGGTGGAATTGAAGGTGGTGCTAGATCAGGAGTGGGATGGATCAGCTAGTAGAGTGGTGTTACAGCAGCAACCTGGCACTCAATGTCAGTAAGACCAGGGAACTGATTGTGGACTTCAGAAGGGTAAGATGAGGGAACACACACCAGTACACCAGTCCTCATCAAGGGATCAGAAGTGGAAGGGGTGAGCAATTTCAAGTTCCTGTGTGTCAACATCCCTGAGGATCTAACATAGGCCCAACACATTGGCGCAGTTACAAAGGCATGACAGTGGCGATATTTTGTTGGGAGTTTTGAGGAGAGTTGATAAGTCATCAAAGACACTAGCAAATTTCTACAGATGTACCGTGGAGAGCTCTAACTGTCTGGTATGGGGAGGGCACTACACAGGAGCGAAATAAGCTGCAGAGTGTTGTAAACTCAGTCAGCTCCATCATGGGCACTGGCCTCCCCAACAACCAGGACATCGTTAAAGAACAATGCCTCAGAAAAGCAGCATCCATTATTAAGGACCTCCAGCACCCAGGGCATGCCCTCTTCTCATTGCTACCATCAGGGAGGAGGTACAGAAGCCTGAAGGCACACACTCAGTGATTCAGGAACAACTTCTTCCCCTCTGCCATCCGATTTCTGAATGGATATTGAACCCATGAACACAAACTCTCTACTTTTTCTTTCTTTTCTCTTTTTTGGCTACTTCCTTAATTTAACTTTTAAATATATAGATACTTCTTACTGTAATTTACAGTTTTTACTGTGCTGCTGCCGCACAACAAATTTCACAATATATGCCAGTGATATTAAATGTGATTCTGATTATGTTTCTGTTTTCTTGATCTTCTCCATGTCCTCTCTACCTAGGTCTTTCAATATTTTACAGGTTTCAATGAGAGCCCCCCTCATTCTTGTAGCTCCAGTGAGTACAGGCCCAGAGCCATCAAATGTGTTGCCATAAAGTGCACTCATGTACTATAGCACCGACATTCGCTTACAAAATCCTATTGAAGGATTCGAGTGGTCTATGCCACCCGTATGTTTTTCATCTTTAGGTTATTAAATTGAAAGAAAGAGACCTTTCATCAGTCCTGTTGAAGGGTCTCATCTTGAAACATTGCCTGTTTATTCTTTTCCATAGATGCTGCCTGACCTGCTGAGTTCCTCCAGCATTTTGTGTGTTATTCCAATTATCTGAAGAGGTTTGTTGTTTCTTTTTATTTAGTCAAAGTCTCCTGGCAGTCAGATACACTATCACATGGACAAGTATCACCTGACCAAATAAAGTGACCAGGGACTTATAATATGTGGGGCATGTCTAACATGTCTACTGAAATATTCTGAGGCAGTTATAGGTAAGGATGGAGGAGAGTTTCAATGAATGCCCTCTGTATGTATTCAGTAAGGCTCGGTACAAGGTTAATTATCAAAATTGATAACACAGATTTGGAGCTGATCTTGTACCAAGAGTACACAAATGATTTACTCTAACGCAAATGACGCATTTCATCGTATGTTCCGATGTACTTGTGATAAATAAACTTGAATCTTGAATATGGTGTCCTCTGCATTCAGGAGCACAGATGACTGTTTGACAGAATATCTCTGATTACTGAGCTTCCAAGTGCCAGCTGTTGATCAACATTTCATCTTTCAGCAAACACAGCATATGTTACTACGGTCAGATATGGCCGAAGTGTGGAGCAAGAGACACTGAAGCGGATCGATAGTTCACAAACTTTAATACGAACAAAGTTAGAGGGAAAGGAAAACAATAAACACTAGGCCAAACAAGGCCGTTAACTAAAACTCTCAAATGGAAAGCAAAGCCAATGCTGAGTCTGAAAGGAACAACTAAATATAAAACAAATGCCGGTAGTCTTCAGAGTCAGTTGACTTGACAGTCCAATTTCTCAGGCAAGCCCAAATGCAAACAGGCAGCGAAACGTTGCTGTGCTTTGCGCGAGTCTCGACAAGAGCTACGATAGAAAGAATGGAGTTAAATACCATCACAATGAAATAATAATTAGCTGGCACGTGCATATTCACGAGCGCAATTGCTGAATCTAGTGCGCTGCCGAATCCCTGATTGTGACAGAACAGTCTTCCAGTTTCAATATCGAGTCCATCTGTGCCACATAAGGAGCATACCTGGCATGTTTATTGCAGAATCCCAATTTTTATTTTGGTAATTGGAAATAATCTTTTTGCATTTTTACCTCCTCTATTCGTCATTACTTTCCATTTTCACCCCCACCCCCTCTTCTCTCCTGCCTTCCACCGCAATTACATCTTCACATTTATTCTCTTCTCTTCTTCCTGTTTTCTCCACATCTTAAAACCCGTGGATAGGTCCTTTCCAATGTACGTACAGCTTGCACATATGGACACATATTGGGAGATTGGTGGAATGTGTTTCCCATCAGTTCTGAGGCTACAGGCATCTTCAACCGGATGGAACCTGGTTTGTGGTTGTACAACTTGGCAAACTGTTTGGGTTATGGACAGTTGTAACCTGTTGTGTCTCCTCTACCTCACTGTTCTAATGAAAAACATCAGCCTGGAACAGAAACACAAGAGATTCTGCAGATGCTGGAAACCCAGAGCAACAGATAAACAAAATGCTGGAGGAACTCAGCAAGTCAGGCAGAATCTATGGAGAGGAATAACATTTCAGACCGAGCCCCTTTATCAAGACTGGCCTGAAACATTTCTTCTCTCCCCACAATTGCTGCCTGACTTATTAAGCATTTTCAGTATCTTCTGCTTTAATTTTCAATTTTTTACAATGTTTGGCATTTGTGCTTGTTAGATTCTTCAATTCAGTTCTATTAAGGAAGTTGCCAACTCATGTGTTATAATTCCATCCTACCTGTCGCTGGATTGCTTGGTGGCATTGACAAATTAACATTCACAGCTCTCATCCCCAAACAGAGTACAGAATAATTTGCTTTCCCTGCTTTTGTGCCTCGATGCATTTTCTGAGAATTAAATTTCCTTTCATTCTGAATTCAAACTACCAGTCGAATTTTAAAGTGATGATGGAATAATGATGATCTTTGTTGTCTGTGAGTAGAAGGCTATTAGTAACATAAACAAAGAGTGACTATTGATCAAGCTTGAAATTGCAAATGTGATTCTAATTAGTGATTCAGTCACCAGGGGACTGAGTGGGGGAAACTTTATTTGGAAGGAAGAGCTTTCTATGTATATTTTGTGGGTGAATGAAAGGATTGTGCATTCAAGTTTCAACAGGGTTTTCTTTTGCCAAAATGTTCATAAAACTATCTTTCAGTCCAGTTCAGGAAGCATTCTTCTGATATTGGGTGCAAAGAAGAAAAGGATTCTCTATCTTACTTGCAAGTAAATTGACTATTATTACAGTTTTGTGTCTTTTTTATATTTATGATTTTAGCATTTTAGAATGCTTGGTCTTACTTCAGTACAATTTCCGATGTATCAAATAAAAATACAACAAACTTCCATTGGCAAGGACTCTCTTCTTACTTCTGCAAATTATGTCAGAAGATCTAATCTACAGCAAATTTGGAAGCAAATGAGCCGCACTACCCAGCAATGCACACATTTAACAAGAACCTAATCACAGGACAATTTACAATGACCAATTAACTTACTAAACAAAGTTCAGAGTTCAAAGTAAATTTGTTATCAAAATACATATATGTCACCATATATGTACAACCCTGAGATTCATTTTCTTGCAGGCATACACAGTGAATACATAAGCAGCACAATAGAATCAATGAAAAACCACACATAAACAACTAATGTGCAAAGACAGACAAACAACTAATGTGCTAAAGATAACAAACTGTGCAAACACTAAAACAAAAAATAATAATAAGTAAGCAATAAACATCAAGAACATGAGATGAAGAGCCCTTGAAAGTGCGTGCAAAGATTGTGGGAACATTTCAGTGTTGGGGTGAGTGAAGCTGAGTGAAGTTATCCTCCCTGGTTCAAGAGCCTGGTAATTGAGGGGTAATAACTGCTGAGTGTTGTGAGTCATGAGGCTCCTGTACTTCCTTCCTGATGGCAGCAGTGAGAAGAGAGCGTGGCCTGGATGGTGGAGGTCCTTGATAATGGATGCTGCTTTCCTGCGACAGCGCTCTGTGTAGATGTGCTCAATGGTGGGGAGGGCTTTACCTGTGACGGACTGGGCTGTATCCACTATTTTTGCAGGCTAAACTATTGTGGGAGATGTGAGGGTGTTTTTCAGGTTAGGACATATAGCCAATAACTTCAGCAACTAATTTCAGCCACCAATCTTCAAATCTGAATATGGACTGTAGATTAAATTTAAAATGCAGCACTGGACAATGGGTTCCTAAGAGCCGTGAATCACAGTTAATCGGAAGAGCAGACAATAGATAAAGTGGATAGCCAGCGCCTCTTCCCCAGGGCACCACTGCTCAATACAAGAGGACATGGCTTTAAGGTAAGGGGTGGGAAGTTCAAGGGGGATATTAGAGGAAGGTTTTTTACTCGGAGAGTGGTTGGTGCGTGGAATGCACTGCCTGAGTCAGTGATGGAGGCAGATACACTAGTGAAGTTTAAGAGACTACTAGACAGGTATATGGAGGAATCTAAGGTGGGGGCTTATATGGGAGGCAGGGTTTGAGGGTCGGCACAACATTGTGGGCCGAAAGGCCTATACTGTGCTGTACTATTCTATGTTCTATGTTCTATGTACTGATTTAAATTCATTTGGGTGTCTGTGGTGTGAAGCGGGAGGTGTGAAGGATGTGTATAGTTCAAAGGAATCATTGTGGATGTATTGCAAATATGGAATTGGTCTTTGATCTTTAGTACATAAAATGCCATGCAGTGTTGGGTCAAGCAGACCTCTTCCTCCGAAAGCATCTCAATATAATGCCTACCGTGTCTCATTTTGTCAAATAAAGAGTTTGCTTCACATCTACCAGTACTTCTCTCCAGTGATTTTCTTCATGCAACGACATTGGGGACTCATCTGGGATACCTTCTTGCGACCCATCGTGTGGCCACCGATCTCAGCAGTTTAAGTGAGTGAATATTTTTAAAATTAACACTCACACTTGGACCTGTTTGGGCTGATGGCTACGGGGGTTAGCGAGGTATTACAAACACGGCAGAGAGCTTAACTGGTAGATAAAAGTAGTGTGGTATGTGTGTGGCATGTGTGTTTCTGTAAGAGACTAAAGTTAGTCTGTAGACACGAGGAAATCTGCAGATGCTGGAAATTCAAGCAACACACACAAAAAATGCTGGTGAACGCAGCAGGTCAGGCAGCATCTCTAGGAAGAGGTACAGTCGACGTTTCAGGCCGGGACCCTTCGTCAGGACTAACTGAAAAAAGAGATAGTAAGAGATTTGAAAGTGAGAGATCCAAAATGATAGAAGAAGACAAGAGGGGAGAGGTGGATCTAAGAGCTGGAAAGTTGATTGACAAAAGGGATATCAGGCTGGAAAAGGGGAGAGGATCATGGGACGGGTAGCCTGGGGAGAAAGAGAAGGGGGGAAGGGAGCCCGGAGGGTGGAGAGCAGGCAAGGAGTTATAGTGAGAGGGACAGAGGAGAAAAAAGAGAGAGAGAGAAAAAAAGGGGGAAAAAATAAAGAATATATTTTAAAAAATTAAATAAACAAATAAAGGATGGGGTGTGAAGGGGAGGAGGGGCATTAACAGAAGTTAGAGAAGTCAATATTCATGCCATCAGGTTGGAGGCTACCCAGACGGAATATAAGGTGTTGTTCCTCCAACCTGAGTGTGGCTTCATCTTGACAGTAGAGGAGGCCGTGGATAGACATATCAGAATGGGAATGGGACGTGGAATTAAAATGTGTGGCCACTGGGAGATCTTGCTTTCTCTGGCGGACAGGGAGTAGGTGTTCAACGAAACAGTCTCCCAGTCTGCGTCGGGTCTCGCCAATATTAGTCTGTAAATTGGTGATGAGGTCACCAGTTACTAAGTATGGTTATTGAAGTTTTGGGATGGCAGTGGGGACCTGTATACTCTTTCTGGTAACTGTATTTCAGCATACATGTTTCCAAGTGTGTGTGCCTTGGTGTAACAGTCAGATGGAAGGGAATACAGCTGTCACAGTCCTGACCGTTAATTCCCCATTTTCTCCTAATTCCCTTTGATGACGACACAACTGGTTTTCATCAAGACCTGCAGCATTAGAACCCTGGCTTTGAACCCACTAGTTGCCAGATCGTTGGTTTTGCCCGTGTGGTAATTAACGTTTCCCAGCCGCTTAGGACTGTGTTCTAAGTTTTGTTTCAGTACCGAGAATTACCTGTGAAATTCAGTCTCTTCACGTCAAGATAAGTTTTCTAAGTTCTGCTCCAGTTCTGAGGTTTACCTGTGTAACTCCGTCTCTCCATGCTAAGAAAAGTTTTGACTGCCGCTTCCCTTTCTACGCTCTGTGTCAAGACCAGTTCTGCCTGTCTCCTGCCTTCCTGCTCTCTCTCCTGTTCGAAGCTCACGCCCACATCTGCATCCTAACTCAATCTCTGTGCCTGTGTCCTGTGCTGGGGTTCGCCTCGTTCGTTGCAACAGAACGATCTGGCCACTATGGACCCGGCAGACACGAATACCCTTCAACAAGCCCTCGCCAGCCAGGGTTCCCTACTGGGTCTGAATGACCAACTCCTCTGGGAGGTCATGGAGAACCTCCGTTCCCTGTCTGCTCACGTCACGCAGATCGGTGACCAGGTGGACCATGTATCCACTCATTTTACTCAACCCACTCCTGGAACCCTGTCTAACCCGCCCAGACAGCGTGTAGTGACAACCCCCCACGTGTCAGCAACACCCCCTCAAAGAGAGCCTCACGTACCTGAACCAGAACACTATGCTGGGAATTTGGGGAAGTGCCGGGCCTTCCTACTTCAGTGTTCCTTGGTGTTCAAACAGCAGTCGTCCACGTACTCCACGGATAAGTTAAAGATTGCTTACATTGTGGGGTTGTTGCGGGGAAGTGCCTTAGTGTGGGTCACAGCTGTTTGGGGTAACCAACCAAATACCTGCTCTTCTTTCGCTACCTTTATCACAGAAATGAGAAAGATCTTTGACCACCCCGTCCGTAGTGGTAAAGATGCCGCTAAGCGTCTACTCTCTCTCTGCCAGGGCTCACGCAGTGTTGCCGAGTATTCAATGGAGTTCCAGACATTAGCGGCTGACTCAGGGTGGAACGATGAGGCACTCCATGGGGTATTTCAGAATGGTCTCAGCGACATGGTGAAAGATGAGTTGGCGGCAAGAGACGACACCGACAGCCTGGATTCCTTGATCTCCCTTGCCACCAGGTTGGACAATCGTCATAGAGAAAGAACTGGTCGTCCACCACCTTTGGCCACTCCACGTCACTCATTTCCGCCTCCCGCCAGAACAAGCCTCCCTCCTCCTAGAGCAGCTCCCAGCCCGGCCGTCTCCACCACCCCGGGAGAGGAACCCATGCAGCTGGGACGGAACCGCCTTTCCCCCACTGAACGACTACGTAGATTGAGAGCGGGTAAGTATCTCTATTGCGGCCAGTCCGGCCACTTCCTTGCTACCTGTCCCCTTCGGCCAAAAAGGGAAGGTTCACCAGTGGAAAGGGGGACCCTGGTGAGCCAGACAACACTTCCTTCCATTCCCTGAACCCGGATGCAGCTTCAAGCTACTTTACGTTACAACCAACAGTTCCTGCTTCTGTCAGCTCCAGTGGACTCCGGTGCTGAGGGAAACCTTTTGGATGAAAACTTAGCTTTCCGGACCGGAATTCCTCCTGAGCCGTTGAGTGCCCCCCTGGAAGCCCAGGCACTGGACGGTAGACTATTGGCCCGAGTCACACACTGCACACCACCCTTGTCTCTCCTTCTCTCCGGGAACCATCAGGACCAGGTACGATTCAATTTAATTTCCTCTCCTCAAGCTCCTATAGTTTTTGGTTACCCCTGGTTAAGCTGTCATAACTCCCACATCGACTGGTCCACTGGGAAGATAGTCAGCTGGAGTTCGTTCTGTCACTCCACTTGTCTACAATCACCCCTTTCCCCAGTGGAGGTCACCGCGACCTCGTCTACCTCTGAACCCCCGGACTTATCCAAGGTTCCAGCAAAGTATCACGATCTGGGAGAAGTGTTTAGCAAACAACGGGCTGTTTCCCTGCCTCCACACCGCCCCTACGATTGTGCAATTGACCTTCTCCCCAGAGCCCCTCTACCCACCAGTCGGCTGTATAACCTGTCCCGGCCAGAAAGGGAAGCAATGGAGACTTACCTAAATGCTCTCTCGCGGCTGGCATTATCCGACCCTCATTTTCCCCTGTAGGCGCAGGTTTTTTCTTTGTGGGGAAGAAAGACGATTCACTGCACCCCTGCATTGTCTACCATGGCCTGAACAGCATCACTATAAAGAATAAGTATCCCCTGCCCCTTATCAACTCTGCTTTCGAGCCCCTTCACCGAGCCACAATTTTCTCTAAGTTGGATCTGCAGAATGCCTATCACCCCTCTTGGTCATTTCGAATATCTGGTCATGCCATTCGGTCTCACCAATGCCCCTGCCGTCTTCCAAGCCCTGATAAACAATGTCCTTAGGGACTTTATTAACCATTTCGTTTTCGTTTATTTGGACAACATCCTAATCTTCTCCTGTAGTCTTCAGGAACACACCCACCATGTCTGTCAGGTTCTGCAGAGGCTTTTGGAGAAAAAGCCATTTGTTAAGGCAGAGAAGTGCAAGTTCCATGCCCTTCTGTCAGTTTCCTGGGGTACATCATTGACAGCGGGCAAGTGAGGGCAGATCCTGAAAAGATCCGGGCGGTGGCAGAGTGGCCAAAGCCCATGACGCTCAAACAACTCTAGCGATTTCTGGGGTTCGCAAACTTCTACCGTCGCTTCATCGGGGATTACAGCCGGGTGGCAGCGCCCCTTACTCAGCTCACTTCTCCTGCGACCCCCTTCCACTGGACACCCGAAGCAGACTCAGCCTTCTCGGAGCTGAACAGGCGTTTCACCTCCGCTCCCATCCTGACCCCTCTCGCCAGTTCATTGTGGAAGTCGACACCTCCGACTCTGGGATGGGAGCGGTCCTCACCCAACGCTCCGGCCCAGACCAAAAGCTCCATCCCTGCGCCTTCTTCTTTCCCCATCTATCCCCCGCCGAACGGAACTACGACGTTGGGAACCAGGAGTTACTGGCCGTCAAACTCACTTTGGAGGAGTGGAGGCACTGGCTGGAGGGAGCTGAACATCCATTCATCGTCTGGACAGACCACAAGAACTTTGCATACATCCAAACACCTAAATTCCCACTAAGCCTGTTGGGCATTATTTTTTGGCCGTTTCAGATCCACACTCACCTATTTTCCTGGCTCCAAGAACAGGAAGCCCGATGCTTTCTCTCATCAATATGTCTTGGAGGAGGGCTTTCTCAACCCTGAGACCATCCTTCCACCAGCCTGTGTAGTGGCTGCCCTCACCTGTGAGATCGAATCTATAGTCAAAGAGGCCCAATGGACTCAACCTGACCCAGGCAATGGACCCTCCAAACGCCTCTTCGTGCCTGACTCTGTTCGGTCTCAGGTTCTCCAGTGGGGGCACACTTCTTGTTTCACCTGCCATCCCGGAATCGATCGGACTCTGTCCGTTCTGAAGCGACATTTCTGGTGGCCCTCCATGGAAGCTGACACTCACTCCTTCGTCTCTGCCTGTTCTGTTTGTGTCCACGGAAAAGCCTCCCATTGACCACCTGCTGTGTTGTCTCATCCCCTACCTGTCCCTGGCCGCACTTGGTCTGACATCGCGCTGGATTTTGTTACTGGACTACACCCTTCACATAGGAACACTGCTGTACTCACAGTGGTGGACTGCTTCTCCAAAGCCATGCACCTCGTAGCCTTCATGGAATTCCCTCTGACATCATTTCTGACCGGGGCCCTCAATTCATCTCTCCAGTCTGGAGATCCTATTGTCAACCCCTTGGAGCCTCAGCAAGTCTGTCTTCCGGCTTCCATCCGCAGACGAATGGTCAAATCGAATGAGCAAACTAGGATTTGGAAGAAGCACTGTGCTGCATAACCGCCAACAACACGTCTTCCTGGAGCACCCATCTCACTTGAGTAGAGTACGCCCACAGCTCCCTGGTCAGCACTGCCACCAGAATGTCTCCCTCCAAATGCTCCCTTGGTTACCAACCCCCTCTGTTCCCCGCACATGAAGACGACATTGCTGTGCCTTCAGTTCAGGCCCATCTCTGCTGGCGCCGCAAGATCTGGAAGGATGCACGCGCGACCCTGCTCCGCTCAGCCGACCGCAACCGGAGGATTGCCGATCGCTATCAAATTCCTGCACCCAATTATCGGCCTGGTCAGAAGGTTTGGCTCTCTTCTAAAGACATCCCCCTCAAGAAAAAATCCTTATCAGAAGGGACTAATAGCAACTATTTATGATACAATTATGAAAATACAGCCAGGTATATCTGATAAAATTAAAAATGAATGGGAAAGGGAACTTCAACTTCACCTACCTATAGAGAAATGGGAAAAAAAATTTCAATTAGTTAGCTCTTCCTCTGTATGTGCTAAACATATGCTGATACAATTTAAGGTAGTGTATAGGGCCCACATGTCTATAGATAGACTAACTCGTTTTCACTCCCATATAAATCTTATTTGTGACAGACGTCACTCTGAGGTGATCTCTTTGACTCACATGTTCTGGTCCTGCCCTCTCTTGGAAACATTTTGGAAAGATATTTTTGATATTATTTCAACAGTTTTGCGTTTTGACTTACAACCCCATCCTATTACGGCAATTTTTGGTTTGCCAATGACGGAACATAGATCTTTATCCTCTTCAGCCTGTCAGATGATCGCATTTGTTACTTTAATGGCCAGAAGATCCATTTTATCGAATTGGAAAGAGACCAATCTCCCTACTACACTTCAAAGGTTTTCCCAAACTATATCATGTTTAAATTTAGAAAAAATCAGAAGTGTTATTTTTGATCCTTTGGTTAAACTTGAAAAGACTTGGAAGCCATTTATTCAACATTTTCATATGATGTAGTTTGACCTTTTCCAAATCCTTTTTATTAACTTAAAATATATGAGTAGAGGAGCCGAGTTGACAACATTAATGAATGTATTCAATCTAATATATTGGTTCAGCCTTGTTTTGTTCTCTTTGCTTTTTTTTGGGTTTAGCCATTAGTTCTATTTTTTTTTAGTTTTTTTCCCTGTTTTTTTTGGGATTTTTCTTTGTAATATTCTTTTCTTTCTATTTCTTTTTCTCTCCATGATTAACTATATCAAGAGTTTGGAAGTCTATTACACTTGTATTATTTGTAGTCTTTTTTTTGTACATGTTTATTAACAATAAGGTAATTCCAATCTCTTTGTATCACTATTGTTATTATGTTTATGAACTTGAAAATTAATAAAAAGATTAGAAAAGCAAGAGGAATGAATCCAAGAAACTCGCCCCTCGCTGTCTCAGGACATTCGAGATTGAGGGCATTATCAACCCCTTGGTGATCAGACTCAAACTGCCCAGATCCATGCACATTCATCCCACGTTCCACATCTCCCAATTGAAACCTGTGTCTGTCAGCCCTTTGTGCCCATCTGCTGAACCTCCTCTGTCCGCCCGGATCATTGACGACTACCCAGTCTACACCGTCCGGCGAATACTGGATGTGCGCTGCTGAGGCAGGGGTCTCCAGTACCTGGTCGATTGGGAGGGATACGGCCTGGAGGAACACTCCTGGATTCCCTGCTCCTTCATGCTGGACCCTTCCCACATCGGTGATTTCCATCGAGACAATCCAGACAAGCCTGGTGGTTCGCCTGGAGGCTCCCGTTGTGGGGGGAGGCGTACTGTCACAGTCCCAACCGTTAATTCCCCATTTTCTCCTAATTCCCTTTGATGATGGCACACCTGGTTTTCATCAAGACCTGCAGCATTAGAAACCCGGCTTTGCACCCACTAGTTGCCAGATCGTTGGTTTTGCCTGTGTGGTAATTAACGTTTCCCAACCGCTTCGGACTGTATGTTCTAAGTTTTGCTTCAGTACCGAGAATTACCTGTGAAACTCAGTCTCCCTGTGTCAAGATAAGTTTTCTAAGTTCTGCTCCAGTTCCAAGGTTTACCTGTGAAACTCAGTCTCTCCATGTCAAGATAAGTCTGTTAAGTTTTACTTCGGCACTGAGGTTTACCTGTGTAACTCCATCTCTCCATGCTAAGAGAAGTTTTGTCTGCCGCTTCCCTTTCTACGCTCCCTGTCAAGATCAGTTCTGCCTCTCTCCTGCCTTCCTGCACTCTCTCCTGTTAGCTGTTCAACGCTCACGTCCACGTCTGCATCCTAACTAAATCTCCGTGCCTGTGTCCTGCGCTTGGGTTCTCCTCATTCGTTGCAACACCAGCAGGCATCATGAGTTCAGATGCACAAAGGTGGCAGTTTGCAGAGTACATACTCTGCAGTTTTAAGTGTGTAGTGTTTAACTTGTATCTGACAGTTAAGTTTTGTGTAGTATGGGAATTAGTGTGGAGGTATTTCAGGGAGAGGTTTGACCCAAATATATCTGTCAAGATGGTACCTGTTGAGGTCAAACAACATCAGGTCAAGAACTCTGATGATTGGAGCCACCGCTTTACCTTGATTACTACCATTCACCCCCAGGGAGAAACACAGCATTTTGTCAGAGTTGCCCTCACTTAAAGTCACATGTGGGAATTCAGAATTCTGGGGCAAGCTCGAGGAGGTGGTTGAAATTCACCAGATGTACCCTAAAGATATACACGTGTTGGTAAAAGTGAAGTGCCCGAGGAATATGTAGGGGAGTATGGCCCAGGGAGTGCAGGATGGTACGTGGGCAACTACCAGGAATGCCAGCAATGAAGAGAGATATTGTTTCTTTAAGGGGGAAGTGAGGCAGCAATTGAAGGGAGGTGAGAGTAACAGAGGAACAATAATGTCAGTGGTTCAAAGAGCTGGTGGGACAGCCATGGACTATGCAGAGCATACAGCAAATATCGAGTGTATGAGGAGTATTCAGGGTTGGGTAATCCAAGGAGGGACGATCCAGTCTTCCTGAAATTGCTGAAGAAGGGCGTGTGCTCAGCCAGCCAGGAAGTTTTAGATTTAGCGATAGTGGTGGGATCAACCTATCCCTGATAGTTTCATTGGCCTCTGAGATAGGGCAGAGGAGGGGAAAGAGAAGTTGTAAAGTGGTTGTAGTGAATGTAGCTGGCATGATGTCACAGAGTGGCTGCTTTGTGTGCCAGCACCCAGGGCACGAAGCATGAAACTGCTGGAATACACGTGGGAGGGTAAAGGAATGATTTGTTACAGTTGTGGTCTCTCAGCCCATGGTTGGAGACAGTGTTCTGAAAAGAGAGCGAAGTGTGAGAATCACGTACCAAAGCAGGGAGAATGCACTGCAGCTCCCTCTGTTCTGATCTGACTGCTGACCAGATTACAGAGCCGGGAAAATGAGACAAACGCAACTGTAGTGGTCATCCATGGATGTATACAAGAGGTTTATTAGGGGGTGGACAATGTGAAATGTTAGTGGACACGTGATCGTCAGTATTAGTAACTGATCTACAGGAGAGATGATTTACATTACCAGTGCAGGAGGCGAAACGATGAGGACAGAGAGAAGTCAGCCCCAGGTGCTTGTGATTGAGGGCGAGCAGCTTCCTGTCGATTTCTGGGTGAGCTCAAACAATGAAGGTACTATCCTGGAAAAAGACACACTGAGTAAGGCAGATGCTATCTTAGACTCAGCAAAAGGAGCAATATCTTGGACAAGGCAGGGACATTGAACATGTGTGACCCACAAAGCAATTGACATGGCCCACAGAGAGACAGCGGCCCCAGTCAAGGAGGAGAGACAGGGCAATGTGTGGGAATCATGTCAGGAGGTCCCAGGTGTAGGGCCAGGCAGAGTCAGGAGCTGTTAGAAGTAGTGCGGTAGCCTGAGGAGGGAGCAGTGATTAAAGTAAAGGCTCACCAGAAAGGGAATGGGCGGACAGGCATCAGTGTGAGCAGGGCAGTGGAAGGACCAAGAAGCAACAGAAATTACAAGTGTTCAGGAAGAAACTACAACTGCCAAGTTAGTAAGATTACATAGAGAAATGAAGGACCTCTGTAACCAGGGTAAAGTGTTGAAGGACTGAGCAAAACAACAGCAGCACACCAGTCCTGACGAAGGGTCTCGGCCTGAAACGTCGACTGCACCTCTTCCTACAGATGCTGCCTGGCCTGCTGCGTTCACCAGCAACTTTGATGTGTGTTGCAGCACATTGCTGATCAGAGAGAACCGGAGGGAGAAGAGATGGTCTTCCCACACACAGCCTGGTGACCAGGTGATGGGGAGGGTGCTGCCGAAAAGGCAGGTGTCCCTCCCAGGTGGAGAGGACCACAGATGGTACTTTTGACAAGTGACACTTGTGTCTGTGTGCAGACTTGGCGAGTAGCTAGTGGAAACACTGGACTCCGGCTAAACCATTCGACTCACTTTCTTGTTGCCCCCACAGACAGTGGGGGATTGAGTGTACCCAGTAACAGTGTCATTGCAGAGACTCTAAGAGATCTGACCACTCCTGATGGAAGCAGAGCCACAGCCAACGTGAAGGCAGAGGACACCAGGAGAGCATGACAGAAAGCCAAGAATAGCATGTTAAAGTGTAATGGCAACAGTACTCTGTAATGAAGGCTGGTTGCTAAAGGTAGATGATTAGCTGTATAGCATAGAATAAAAAAGATATTGTTGAAAATAGATGGGGAGGGATCCAAGATACAGCAGAGACATCAGGTCCCAGAACTTCAATGGCATGGCAGACTGAGAAAGAGAAGAAATTGCACACGGCATCTGAAGGCAGTCACCCTCAGCCTGAATGGGGAGCAAATACAAATGAGTTGGGCCCTTTTAGCAGTCGGGCCAGCAATTGACTGGATAGTTCGGAAGGGGGTGCCACCGGGGAGAGGTCCTTGCAGTCATTCAAATAGAGGCCACCTCAACCCCTCCTGTCCATTGATGAGAGGGCCTGTGACCCTGAAACATTTACCTTGTTGATGACCCTGGAAAGAGAGAGTTTTAGCTATCTGAGACTGAAGGGGTGAAGATAAAGAATGTGATTAAACTGCAATCAGCCAGCAGGGAAGGAGGCAACAGGCATATGAGTGAAGCTGCATTTTAAAAGACTGTTGGTCAAGTTTCTGGAACAATATCTCTGCTTAGTGTCTTGTTAGTAGCCACTAGGGATGATAGGGTATATGTAGATGCACATAAAGTAACTGGGGGATACCGAGGGAGGACATTTTGCTGCCCTATTTGAGTAGATCCTCCTTAAGGTTGGCCTTTCCTGGTACAAATTTATTTTTGTCCAGAAGGGCCAAGAGGAGGGATCGTTAGGGTACTTTGAAGATTAGGACATATAGTTAATAACTTCAGCAACTAACTTCAGCTACCAATCTTCAAATCTGAAGCTAGACTGTAGATTAAATTTAAAATGCACCTCTAGACAATGGATTACCAAGAGCCATGAATCACAGTTAACTGGAAGACCAGACAATGCTGATTAAAACACGTTTATGCGTCTGTGTTGTGGGTGCAAGGAGGGAGGTGTGAAGATTGTGTGTGTAGTTCAAAAGAAGCATTGTGGACGCATTGTAATATGGAATTGTCCTTTGATCTTTGATCTTTACCATATCAAATATCGTGCAGTGTTGGATCAAGCAGGCCTCTATCTCCGAAAGAGGTGTCTGAAAATATGCTGTGCCTGTTATATCTCACTTTGTCGAATAAAGAGGCTGCTTCATACCTACCAGTGCTTCTCCCCAGTGACT
This sequence comes from Mobula birostris, assembly GCF_030028105.1. Taxonomy (NCBI): domain Eukaryota; kingdom Metazoa; phylum Chordata; class Chondrichthyes; order Myliobatiformes; family Myliobatidae; genus Mobula; species Mobula birostris. The sequence goes on from NC_092402.1 coordinate 39,803,374, forward strand.
TTGTTCATGTGACAACAGGAGGAAACCCATGAGGTTCACGGGGAGAACGTACAAATTCCTTATGGACGGCACTGGAATTGAACTCTGAACTCCAGAATGTTCTGAGTTGTAATAGTTAACCACTATAATGGCACCCAAAATGGTGGATCGCAGCAAATAATGTGTTTTTGTATTTGAATCTCTGAGGTAAAATGCGTTTGGCAGTCTAAGTTTTACATTCAATAGGCAATCACACAGCACTGCACTATAAATGATTCAAAAATAATTGTCAAAGGTGATGCTGAATTTGTTGCTAGGATATCAAGACAGTATTGAAAGAAAATGAGGCAGCTCTTCTGAGAACAATCCTTCTCCCTAATTTCATTGTAAGCAAAGACTGGTGAGGCTGCAGCTGTTTTCTTCAAAGCAAAGGAGTCTGAGGGGAAATTGTATTAAAAAAACAAAAAGAAGCCTACATAAGGTCATGGTGCAGGCAGGATTTCTCTTAGTAGAGATGTAAATAACAGGGACATTGATGTAAGAAATTGTCAAGGATTTGAAGGAGTAGCGGAAATATTGATGGAGTTTGGAACTCGTGCCCTGAAAGCGTGGTGGAAGCAGAAGCTGCCACAGTAGCATAGTGCTAACGAGACACTATTACAACTCAGGGCGTCAGAGTTTGGAGTTCAATCCCAATGTCCTCTATAAGGAGTCTGAACGTCCTTCCCATGGAATGCATGGGTTTTCTCCAGGTGCTCTGGTTTCCTCCCACAGTCCAGACATGTATTGGTCAGTAGGTTAATTGGTCATTGTAAATTTTCCCGTCATTACATTAGGGTTAAATCGGGGGTTGTTGCGGGTTGCTGGGCGGTGTGGCTTGAAGGGCCGGGAGGGCCTACTCCACACTGTATCTCTTAATTAAAAACCTCACTGTAGTTATGAAGTACCTGGATAGTTACACAGCATGGAAGCAGTCCTTCAACCCAATTCATCCATGCTATCCAAGATGTCTATTTGAGCTAGTCCTATTTGACATTGTTTGGCCCATATTCCTCTACCTTTCCTATTCATGTCTAATTTTACCCACCTCTACCGCTTCCTCTGGCAACTTATTCAATATATCCATCTTCTTCTTACTCTGTGTGGAAAAAAGGTGCCCATCAAATCTGTTTTAAATCTTTCCCCTCTCATCTTAAGCTTATGTCTTCCAGACTTAGACTCCTCTATTCATTCCTCCCTCTTGATTTTATAGACTTCTGAAAGGCATCCCTGAGTTTCCTACACACCAAGGGAAGAAATCCCCACCTGTCCAATCTCTTGCTATAGTTCAATGCCTCTAGTCCTGGTAACACTTCATGGTTCAAAGTTCAAAGTAAATTTATTATCAAAGTACATATATGTCCCCATATACAACCCTGAGATTCATTTTCCTGTGAGCATACTCAACAATTCTATAGAATAATGACCATAACAGAATCAATGAAAAACTGCTCAACTGAGATGTTCAACTAGAGAGCAGAAGACAACAGACAGTGCAAATACAAAAAGAAGAAACAATAATAACAAATAAATAAGCAATAAATATCAAGAACATGAGATGAAGAGCCCTTAAAAGTAACTCCATTGGCTGTGGGAAAATTTCATTGATGGGGAAAGTGAAGTTATCCCCTTTGGTTGAAGAGCCTGATGGTTCAGGGGTAATAACTCTTCCTGAACCTGGTGGTGTGAGTCCTGAGGCTCCTGTACCTTCTTCCCGATGGCAGCAGCAAGAAGGGAGCATGGTCTGGATGGTGGGGGTCCCTGGACGCTGCTCTCCTGCAACAACGCTCAATGGTTGGGAGTGCTTTACCTGTGATGGACTGGGCTGTACTCACTAATTTTTGTAAGGACTTTTGTACAAGGGCATTAGTGTTTCCATACCAGACTCTCCACTACACATCTATAGAAGTTTGTCAAAGTTTTAGATGTCATGCCAAATCTCTGCAAATTCCTAAGGAAGTATAGGCGCTGTCGTGCTTTCTTCGTAATTGCACTTGCGTGCTGGGCCCAGGACAGGTCCTCTGAAATAATAACACCAAGGAATTGAAAGCTGCTAGTCCTCTCCACCTCTGATTCTCCAGTGAGAACTGGCTCATAGACATCTGGTTTTCTCTTCCTATAATCTATAATCAGCTCTTTGGTCTTGCTGACATTGAGTAAGGGGCTGCTATTATGACACCACTCAGCCAGATTTTCAATCTCCCTCCTATATGCTGATACATCACCACCTTTGATTCGGCCTACAACAGCTGTGTCCTCAGCAAACTTGAATATAGCGCTGGAGATGTGCTTAGCCACACAGACATAAATGTAAAGTGAGTAGGGCAGGGGCTAAGCACACAGTCTTGTGGTGAGGAAGTATTGAGGACAAGGTCCTAGAGCTTCTTGATTAGTTTTGAGGAGATGATGGTATCAAATGCTGAGCTGTAATCAATAAAGAGCATCCTGATGTATGTATCTTTGCTGTTCAGATGTTCCAGGGTTGAGTGAAGATCCAATGAGGTGGCATTTGCTGTGGACCTGTTGCTCTGGTAGGCAAATTGGAGCAGGTCCAAGCCGCCTCTCGGACAGGAGCTGATATGTTTCATCACCAGCCTCTCAAAACACTTCATCACTGTGGATGTAAGTGCCACTGGGTGATAGTCATTGACGCAGGTCACCATGCTCTTCTTGGGCACTGGTATAATTGAAGTCTGCTTGAAGCAGGAGAATATCACACACTGCCAAAGTGAGAGGTTAAAGATCTCAGAGAACACCTCCACCAGTTAGTCAGCACAGGTCTTTAGTACCTGGCCAGGTATCCCATCTGAGGAAGAAGACTCACAAATAGAGAAAGCTTGGAAATAGTGCGAGAGGGAGGATAAGTAGGTGATAGAGAAGGGACGTGCACAGACCGATGGTTTGAGATGTGTCTATTTTAATGCAAGAAGCATCATGAACAAAGCAGATGAGCTTAGAGCGTGGATTAGTACTTGGAGCTATGATGTTGTGGCCATTACAGGGATGGCTCAGGGACATGAATGGTTACTTCAAGTGCCAGGTTTCAGATATTTCAGAAAGGACAGGGAGGGAGGCAAAAGAGGAGTTGGCGTGGCACTGCTGATCAGAGATAGTGTCACGGCTGCAGAAAAGGAGGAAGTCATGGAGGGATTGTCTATGGAGTCTCTGTGGGTGGAAGTTAGGAACAGGAAGGAGTCAATAACTCTTCTGGGTGTTTTTTATAGGCCGCCCAATAGTAACAGGGATATCGAGGAGCAGATAGGGAAACAGATTCTAGAAAGGTGCAATAATAACAGGGTTGTCGTGGTGGGAGATTTTAATTTCCCAAATATCGACTGGCATGTCCCAAGAGCAAGGGGTTTAGATGGGGTGGAGTTTGTTAGGTGTGTTCAGGAAGGCTTTCTGACAAAATATGTAGATAAGCCTACAAGAGGAGAGGCTGTACTTGATCTGGTATTGGGAAATGAACCTGGTCAGGTGTCAGATCTCTCAGTGGGAGAGCATTTTGGAGATAGTGATCACAATTCTATCTCCTTTACCATAGCATTGGAGAGGGATAGGAACAGACAAGTTAGGAAAAAGTTTAATTGGAATAAGGGGAAATATGAGGGTATCAGGCAGGAACTTGGAAGTATAAAATGGGAGCAGATGTTCTCAGGGAAATGTACGGCAGAAATGTGGCAAATGTTCAGGGGATATTTGTGTGGTGTTCTGCATAGGTACATTCCAATGAGACAGGGAAAGAATGGTAGGGTACAGGAACCATGGTGTACAAAGGCTGTTGAAAGTCTAGTCAAGAAGAAAAGAAAAGCTTACGAAAGGTTCAAAAAACTAGGTAATGATAGAAATCTAGAAGATTATAAGGCTAACAGGAAGGAGCTTAAGAATGAAATTAAGAGAGCCAGAAGTGACCATGAGAAGGCCTTGGAGGACAGGATTAAGGAAAATCCCAAGGTATTCTACAAGTATGTGAAGAGTAAGAGGATAAGACATGAGAGAATAGGACCAATCAAGTGTGCCAGTGGAAAAGTGTGTATGGAAGCAGAGGAGATAGCAGAGGTACTTAATGAATACTTTGCTTCAGTATTCACTATGGAAAAGGATCTTGGTGATTGTAGGGATGACTTACAGTGGACTGAAAAGCTTGAGCACATAGACATTAAGAGGATGTGCTGGAGCTTTTGGAAAACATCAAGTTGGATAAATCACTGAGACTAGACAAGATGTACCGTTACTGTGGAAGGCAAGGGAGGAGATTGCTGAGCCTCTGGCAATAACCTTTGCATCATCAATTGGGGACGGGAGAGGTTCCAGAAGATTGAAGAGTTGTGGATGTTGTTCCCTTATTCAACAAAGGAAGCAGAGATAGCTCAAGAAATTATGGATTTCAGCAAGGCACTTGATAAGGTACCCCATGCAAGGCTTATTGAGAAAGTAAGGAGGCATGGGATCCAAGGGGACATTGCTTTGTGGATCCAGAACTGGCTTGCCCACAGAAGGTAAAGAGTGATTGTAGACGGGTTATATTCTGCATGGAGATCGGTGACCAGTGGTGTGCCTCAGGGATTTGTTCTGGGACCCCTACTCTTCGTAATTTGTTATAAATGACCTGGATGAGGAAGCGGAAGGATGGGTTAGTAAATTTGATGGTGACACAAAGGTTGGGGGTGTTGTGGATAGTGTGGAGGGCTGTCAAAGGTTACAGCAGGACATTGATAGGATGCAAAACTGGGCTGAGAAGTGGCAGATAGAATTCAACCCAGATAAGTGTGAAGTGGTTCATTTTGGTAGGTCAAATATGATGGCAGAATATATTATTAATGGTAAGAGTCTTGGCAGTGTGGAGGATTAGAGGGATCTTGGGGTCTGAGTCCATAAGACACTCAAAGCTGCTGTGCAGGTTGACTTGTGGTTAAGAAGGCATATGGTGCATTGGCCTTCATCAATCGTGGGATTGAGTTTAGGAGCCGAGAGGTAATGTTGCAGCTATATAGGACCCTGGTCAGATCCCACTTGGAGTACTGTGCTCAGTTCTGGTCGCCTCATTACGGGAAGGATGTGGAAACCATAGAAAAGGTGCAGATGAGATTTACAAGGATGTTGCCTGGATTGGGGAGCATGCCTTATGAGAATTGGTTGAGTGAACTCGGCCCTTTCTCCTTGGAACAACGGAGGATGAGAGGTGACCTGATAGAGGTGGAGATGATGAGAGGCATTGATCATGTGGATAGTCTCTGGGCCGACATTTACTTGCTGGGCGGCACCTAATTAATTAGCTTGTTTATTTCAGCTTTTTTCTTAAAGATGTGCTGGGTGCGTTCCGACTACTGCTGCACTGCTGCATTCTTCATGGCAATGTATCAGTCCACAGCCCAGAGGTTGGGGACCACTGTTTTAAGAAACTCCCGAATAGGCACATGGAGCTTAGAAAAATAGACGACTATGGGTAATCCTAGGTAATTTCTAGAGAATGGACATGTTTGGCACAGCTTTGTGGGCCAAAGGGCCTGTATTGTGCTGTAGGTTTTCTATGTTTCTATGCTTTTCATTGGTCACTCTTCTGAAGAATAGTAAAGACAACAGAATTCGAAGTGTGATTAGCTGAATAACCCTCTTTCAGCTAATATGCACATTATGGGATGAACAGCCTTTTTCTACACAGAAAATGTTTATAAATCTATCAAATATCATTGAAGACACCTACATCAATGTCAAAATAGAATCACTGGAACTACTTAGCTGATTAGACAGTATCTGTGGAGGAAAAAACAAAGTTAACATTTCCTGCTGATGATCAGATCTAGGCAAAATTAAAAATTGAACATACTTTAAGCTGCAAAGAAGGAAAAAGGGTTATGAAATAAAAAGGAATGTCCATGGTAGGGCAGAGTACAGGAGAGAATTAATGACTAAAGTAAAGGTAGTGGCAACTGCGAGTAAATAGCGGAAGGCGTCAACCTCAGCTGATCTCTGAAGGAGATGAAAATGTAAGGTAAATGAAGACAGAGGAGCAAGTAAAGAAAATAATGCTGGTACTTACAAAAGACTGCACTGTTTTTGCAGTCTGGAATAAAAAAAATGCCAAAATTACTCAGCACATGCAGCACTTCCAGTTGTTTAACTCTCCATCTCATTCTCTCTGTTTAGCTTCTCACACTGTTCCACTGAAGTGCAACATAAGCTTGAGGAAAAGCATCTCTTTTTCTAAATAGACATGTTATAGCTCCCAAAACTTAACAACGAACTCAATAATTTTACATAACAAGTGCTTTCAGCTTGTCTTAAAATTAACCAGTTCCGATGAAAGGTTACAAACTTGAATTGAATTGACTCTATTTCTTACATCCTTCACATACATGAGGAGTTACGTTATGTCTCCATCTGAATGTGCAATGTGCAAATTATAGTAACTTGTGATAAATAGCATGTACAGTAAGATGTACAACAGAACAGTCAATATAGCTTAGAAATATAATTGTGTCAGCGTGAATTAATCAGTCTGATGGCCTGCTGGAAGAAGCTGTCCTGGAGCCTGTTGGTCCTGGCTTTTAGCCTGCGGTACCGTTTCCCGCATGGTAGCAGCTGGAACGGTTTGTAGTTGGGGTGACTCGGGTCTCCAGTGATACTTTGGCCCCTTTTTATACACCTGTCTCTGTAAATGTCCTGAGTAGTGGGAAGTTCACAACTACAGATGTGCTGGGCTTTCTGCACCACTCTCTGCAGAGCCCTGTGATTGAGGGAAGTACAGTTCCCATACCAGGCAGTGATGTAGCCAGTCAGGATGCTCTCAATTGTGTCCCTGTAGGAAGTTCTTAGGATCTGGGAGCCCATACCAAACTTCCTCAACTGTCTGAGGTGAAAGAGGTGCTGTGGTGCCTTTTTCACCACACAGCCGGTACGTACAGAACATGTGAGATCCTCGGTGATGTGTATACCAAGGAACTTAAAGCTATTCACCCTCTCAACCCCAAATCCATTGATGTCAATAGGGGTTAGCCTGTCTCCATTTCTCCTGTAATCCACAACCAGCTCCTTTGTTCTTGCGACATTGAGGGAGAGGTTGTTTTCTTAACACCACTCTGTCAGGGTGATGACTTCTTCTCTGTAGGCTGCCTTGTTATTATTTGAGATAAGGCCAATCAGTGTCGTGTCATCAGCAAATTTAATTAGCAGATTGGAGCTTACATCGGTAACTCTGTTTCTCTCTCTACAGGTGCTGCCTGCCCTGTTGGGTATTTCCAACAGTCTCCTTTATTTCATTTTGTTTTATCTATCTTTCTTCTATATACACCTCCTCCACAGAGATCAGTGATGATTAACAAGTCTTCACAAACCTTTCTCAACTGACATCACTGCCATTTTTGTCAGTATCTATATACTTCCCCTTTCTCCACAACTTAAGACAATTTGTAATGTTTCCTAATTCTGATGAAAGGATTTCACCTGAAGCATTATTTCAATCTGTTTTTATGCAGACCTGTTGACTATTTCAAATATACATATTGTATATACTTTTGCTTTTATTTCAGGGTTCCAGCATCTGCAGAGATTTGTTTTGCAATCTCAGAGGTGTGTTGTTTATGAGCTGCTGCACAGAGCAAAATGGTGAACAGTATATGGCAGATTAACAACCACCATACACCATAAGTTTCATTATGTGACTCTCTATAAGATGGTTCGACAATCTAATAAAGTGCTATTGCAGAAACAACACACAGATGGAAGTAAATCATGTATTGGACTGTGGCATTTAAAACCACAAACCTGCTGTTTACCTGTGTTGCTGTGTAGTGCCACATTGCACATATATATGCAATTTCAATTCTAATGCTATCATAGTCTGCTTCAGTAGTCACTGTGATAAACAGCTCTGCACCAACAGACTTCTGTATGAAAAAACAGCCCTCTGTCCTTCTATTGATAGCCCCATGACATCATTGTTACTGATTTGACAAACAGTGAAAATAATCTTTTATTTTGCATCCCATGCAGACCTTTCACAGCTCTGTAGACACAAGCAACATTTTTATTGATAGCTTCATTCAGAAGGATAATTTGCATGGGAACAGTTTTGTTACATTTTGAGTTTGCGTTTGAGTCGTGCAGCAACCCCACTTTCCAATCCAACAAGAAGGAAAAGAAATGCCTTGGAACAGTTGTGTTGAGGGTCAGTTTGTGTGGATGCTCCCTAACACTGATTATATATGTATTGTCTGTTTTTAACTTCTTTAAGTTATATAGACTATTTTACAACCTTGGAATGTTACAAAACTATTTCATGCCCCATATTTTTAAAGATTAGCTCATGTTTTGATGAAGCAAAGATGAGAACCAAATGGGAGTTAGCAATGGCCTTCAGATACCAAAGATGAGGGGTTCACCACCAAATAATCTGCTTCGGTGATGTTGAATAAGGAGATCTGCTGAAAAGGATACCAGAACAACTCCCCTTTGCAACTTCAAGCACCTCTGTAAAATATTTTACCATTCCTTGAGAAACTGATCCCAGACAATGGGAGTAACATATGTGTAACACTTTTTTAAGATTTAAACTTGATAACGTGAGGCTGGGAGCAAATATTTGACCATATTTTGCCCTACACAATTTAATTGTCATTTTCTCCTTTTGCAAAACCAAAAGATCTGCCAATTAAAAGAAATAACATAGACTAATAGTTCATAGACTTAAAAACATATACTTTGCTGCTGAGAATTAGTTTAACAAAGCAATTTTGCTTTCTTTGCTGTGTGGTAGCCCCATTGGGAAACTTGTCTCCTGATATTTATGTGGGGTTTTTATGGTTGTTATGTACCCCGTAACTGGGTTGCCAAACCAGCAGAAATGGATCACTCAGTTGGAGTCTGGATTACTAGAACTAAGAAAGTTTTATTAAAGAAACAAGCAACACAGTAATCGAAAGGATAATAAATGCAACAGTTCAGCAATAATAAACACACATGTGCACAGAATTAAGATAACAGGATCAATCAAGCTCTATCATTGTCTAGGGGTAAATGACCAATTTCAAAGTGACACAAAGTTCAGTCCAATTTAGTTCAGTTTGCAGTAATCGTTGCCATGGCGATGGACAATGTGGGGGGAAGGAGAGAGAGAACAAGAACGAATGATCATTCAAAATGGCTTCCACTCACAGACCTGCGATATTGCTCACAAGCAGCTTTCGGGCGAGTCCTTTGTGATGTCACCTGAGGTCACCGACTGTGACCCCTCCTCCAGATGCGGTCGATCCTCTGCAGTGAACCTGGCACCCAAGCAAGGGCGGACACACACCGGATTCCCGCTGATCGTACCTTTCCACCCTGTGCGTCTAAGGCTTGGTTCCGCAACTAGCCTTCCAAACGACTCCTGCCGACTTGCGGGGGGGCACCGCTTCCAGGGTCTCGTTACCTCGTGGTGTCGTGTGTCTCCTGCCTTAGCGAACCTGTTCTTTTTATCCCCCTGCTGGGGTATCGCCTGTCCATCACTTCAAACAGTTCAGGGTTCAAAGCGGGAGCCGATCTTGACAATACCCAGACTGATGGCTCCTTCATTAACATCTCCAAATGCTGCTTCATTGTGTTCCTTATCTCTCCCTCCCCTGAGGACAGGTGGCAGACCAACTGCTGATGCCACTGGTGCTAGCCCAGGCCAGCAAACATCTTAATTTATGTGTATTCTCGTCACATGGTCTACATCATCTTTTTCTGGTCAAAGCTCCCCCAAGTGGTGCCAATTGTAGAGCAATGTGCAGTGAGATTTTCAACCTCAGTGGACCGAAGAGCGATAAGCCATATTTACTCCCAGAAAAAAAAAGCTTTTTCTAACTGAATAATCCTTCAACTAGGTTCCTAAAGTGCAAACACTTATAGAATTATTCAATCAAAGATAGGTTTCAGCATACAGGCCATTTTGTTGTATATTTAATATTTCAATAATAATTGAATAATATTATAAATATTGTTTGATTAAGCATTCTTTGCTTGTTTAAATAATTCATTATGGATCACATATAAAAGTACATGAATGCAATATGTCACCACACCACCATGTCATTCATATGTGCATGCCTCACTTAAAGTAAAACAGGGCAGCACACGGTTTTGTTGGAAAAGGAAATGGTTGAGTTTTTTTTTTAAAAAGCAGAAAACAAACTAAGTTCATGGATTCATAAATAGTGAGCATTGGGTGATAATAATTATAAATTCTACAAAGCAGAAATGGTTGACTACATCAGAAAGATAGATGTGTTTGATTGCACAAGAGGTAACTGGAATACGCATACTGAGCAAATTGAGTAGTATTTTAAAGCAACTGGAATAGCCAATAAGAAACAAGTACCAGTTTTGCTGAGTGAAATGGATTTAAAGGCATATAATTTGCTTAATGGTTTAACTGCTCTAACTAAACCAGCCGAAATGAGTTTACTGATATCACGAAAGTAGTGCAGGAACATTTAAAACCAAAACCATTGTTAATTACAGAATGCTTTAGGTTTCATAAGCAAAATCAAAAAGAAGGGGAGTCTATTTCAGCAAAAGTAGCTGAATTAAAGAAGTTGGCTGAGCATTGTCAATCCAGTAATGAGCTTAATGATGCACTGAGAGATTGTTTAGCTTGTGGAATCTTACAAGAAAGCATTCAAAAATGACTCCTAACTAAAGCACAACTTACATTTAAAAGAGCAGTTGAAATAACTGTATTAATGGAAACCAGAGCCAGAGACGTGATTGAATTGCAGTCAGGAGTGAACAAAATTGTAATGCCTAAACAGAAACCTTCCTGGTCAAAGATAGTGAACTGAAGCCTGCAGATATCCAACTAAGAATTTATACTGAAGAAAAGATAACTCCTGTGGGAATGACATTTGTAACAGTGAAATACAACAACCAACAAGCCACATTGGGCTTGTATGTGGTAAAAACAGGAGGGCCAGCATTGTGGGGCTGTAATTGGCTGAGACAAATGCAACTTGACTGGCGATCCATCCACCAGTTGCATGCCACATTCCCTGCAAAAGAGTCAACTGAAAGCGAATTAAGAAAGGTACAAGATGATGCCACAGCTGTGTTGAGGGACGGCATTGGAAAACTCAAATATATCAAGGGTAAAATTGCGTTAAATGAAAATGCCACACCTAAGTTTTACAAAGCCCGCCCAATTCCTTATACCATCCATGAGAAAGCAGCCAGTGAGATAGATTGCACAGAGGCTGAAGGAATTCTATTCAAGGTTGAGTGGAGCACCTGGAAAATGCCAGTGATTCCAGTAGCCAAGAAGGATGAGTCTGCCAGGATCTGAGGTGATTTTAAGGTCACCATCAACCCAGTACTGAAAGTAGATCAATAGCCTCTGCCCAGGATAGTGGATATCTTTGCAAACCTCTCAGGAGGAAAATACTTCAGCAAAGTGGATTTAGTTGAGGCCTACACAATGGATATGGGAGAAGAGTCCAAAATGTTTCTCACCATAAACACCCACAACGGGCTTTATCACTATAATAGGTTTATTTTGGAGTATTATCTGTACCTGCACTCTGGCAGAAAGCTATGGACCAGGTGCTGCAAGATTGCACAGGCGTTCAGTGTTACCTGGATAGCATCATTGTTACTGGTGAGGAAAACAAGGAATATCTCCAAAATCTCAAGACAATGTTAAAAATATTTGAGGATTATGGACTCAGAGCATGACATGACAAGTGTGAATTCTTTAAACCAAACATCACTTACTGTGGTCACACTATTGACGCACAAGGGTTACACAAATGTGCTGAGAAAATCTAAGTAATGGTGGATGCTCCAAGGCCAAAAGACATGCCACAGTTATGGTCCTTTTGAGAATTTGCTGATTACTATATTAGGTTCCTGTCAACCCTGGCTACTGTGCTCCACCCCTTGAACTCTCTACTGGAGATGAGAAAGAAATGGCAATGGACAAAGCAGTGTGAGGTGGCTTTCCAAAAGGCAAAGGAAATGGTGACATCAGACACTGTACTCACACAATATGATCCACATCATCCGGTGAAGCTTGTCTGTGACGCAATGCCATGTGATACAGGTGCAGTCATGTCACATGTTATGGAAGTGAATGCCCCACAGCCTTTGCATCATGTTTCCTTTCCGCTGCAGAGAAAAAATATGCACGGATTGACTGAGAGGCCTTGAGTCTGGTTTGGGAGGTAAATCATTTCAACCAGTACTTGTATAGGAGAGAGTTTACCCTCATTACTGATCATCAACCACGAGGGTCCATTTTCAATCCACAGAAGGGTGTTCCACTAACAGCAGCAGCACATATGCAGAGATGATTACAAGATTGAATTCAACAGGACAACTAATCGTGGAAATGCTGATGGAGCATCTTGGAGAAAGTCGTTGTATAGTATGCGGTGTATATAGTTGAGACACATTCTGCATTGAGTTGGAGTTTACAGCTAAGCATGGGGGAGTGTTGTCTGTTTAATATTTCAATAATATTTGAATAATATTGTAATTATTGTTTGACGCCACCACGTCATATGCGTGCGCCTCGCTTAAAGTAAAAACGAAACTAAGGCATGTTCTCCTGGGCTCCCGTCTTTTTCTTGCAACTAATTTTATATTTTGGAGTTACAAAACATAGCACATTTGGCCGTCTTTTAAGACCAGTTTAGCTAGTCCTAGTCTCCCACTCTCCCTTAGTTCTCCTCACAGACAGCACTCCGGCAGTTTTCTGCTGGAACAACTGGTTATATCCCTGAGAGTCTCTGCAGCCCCATTGTCCTTCAATAGCTTGGTCAGAGCCTCACTCCCTCCCAGACCCCTCCCAACACCACAGTATCCATTCATTCAATAGTACCAATCACCGAAGCTAGAAGCACATTGCCTTGTTCTGCAGACTACCTCTTTAAGAGCTGGCTGCCTGAATTGCAACTGCTGTGCTACATGCTGCCAACTACAGGGAATTGTAACACCTCAGTAGGGAATGCTGCACTACTGACATAGTTACACAAGGAAACCTGACAACACCACTCTGTGTTCATCACAATTGAAGATCTCACTCAACCTGACTTCCAAAAAAACAGCAGAAGGGTGACTTGTAGCATAGCATTGAAGTCAAGAAACCATGGAGACATTTACAGACACATATTTTCTTGGTATCTGATCGTGAACTTACAGTCACAAAAGAAATATATTAACCTGGCATAAAGTTAAGTAAATGCTGGAGACACCAGACAGGTCAGGCACCATCTGTGGAAAAAGAAATAGTTAACATTTCAGGTCAAAGACATTCACCACTTTCAGGCTTTATTTTCGATTTCCATCATCTGCATTTTGCAGTAGTGGATATAGCCCAGTCCATCACAGGAAAAGCCCTCCCCACCAGTGAGTACTTCTACAAGGAGCGCTGCTAGAAGAAAGCAGTATCCACCATTAAGAGCCCCCACCATCAAGGCCATACTCTCCTCTCAGTGAGAAGGAAATACAGGAGCCTCAGGACGTGCACCAGCAGGTTCATGAACAGTTATTACCCTTCAACCATCAAGCTCCTGAACCAGCGTGAATAACTTCACTCACCTCAACACTGAACTGATTCCACAACCTATGCATTCGCTTGTCAAGACTTTACAACTCATGTTCTCAATATTTTTTTCATATTTGCACAGTTTGCCTTCTTTTGCACATTGCTGTTTGCACGTCTTTGCTTGTGTGTAGTTTTTCATTGATTCCATTGTACGTCCTTGTATCTACTGTGACTATCCACAAGGAAATAAATCTCAGGGTAGTATATGGTGACATATATGTAATTTGATAATAAATTTACTTTGAACTTTGAAATTTTTTGATTTTCATTTATGTGCTTGGTCTTCACTTGCTTAATGATTTCATGCAGTTCTGTTAAAAAGTGCCTTT